>NC_082699.1:44422854-45104278 GCF_949987515.2 Delphinus delphis | reverse complement strand
TAAACTTGGAGAAAGGTTAAAAGATAAAAGTAGTAAATCATCAATATCCACAATAATTAGTTAAAGGAGACACATAACAAAAAGATGTAAAATATGATGCCAAAAACATTAAATGTGGGGTGTGGGAGTGAAAATGCAGGGCTGTTAAAAGGCATTCAAACTTAAGAGAGCAGCAACTTAAAATAATTACATGTATATAAACTTCATGGTAACCACAAAACAAAAATCTATAAGAGACCCAAACATAAAACTAGAGATAGTTATCAACTCACAAAGGAAGAGAGCAAAAGAAAAAGAAAGAAACAAAAAGAACTATAAAACAACCCAAGAACAATTCACAAAATGGTAATAAGTACATATCTATCGATAATTACTTTAAATGTAAATGGACTAAATGCTCCAATCAAAAGATATATAGTGGAGAATTCTCTGGCAGTCCAGTGGTTAGGACTCCGTGCTTCCACTGCAGGGGGTACGGGTCTGATCCCCGGTTGAGGAACTAAGATCCCTCATGCTGCGTGGCACAACCTAAAAAAATTTTTTTAATTAAAGAAAAAAGATATATAGTGGATGAATGGATACAAAAACAAGATATATACTGCCTACATGAGACTCAATTCAGATCTAAAGACACACAGACTGAGTGAGGGGATGGGAAAAGGTATTCCATTGCAAATGGAAATCAAAAGAAAGCCAGGGTATCAATATTTATATCAGACAAAATAGACTTTAAAATAAAGACTTACAAGAGACAAAGAAGGCTATTACATAATGATCAAGGGATCAATTCAAGAAAAAGATATAACAATTGTAAATATATTTGCACCCAACATAGGAACACCTAAATACATAAAGCAAATATTAATAGACATAAAGGGAGAAATTGACAGTAACACAATACTAGTAGGGGATGTTAACACCCCACTTACATCAATAGATCATCCAGACAGAAAATCAGTTAGGAAACACTGGCCTTAAGTGGCACATTAGAACAAATGACTTAATAGATACATATAGAACACTCCATCCAAAAGCAGCAGAATACACATTCTTCTCAAGTACACGTGGAACATTCTCCAGGATGGATCACAGGCTAGGCAACAGAACAAGTCTCAGTAAATTTAAGATTGAAATCATATCAACCATCTTTTCTGACCACAACCCTATGGGACTAGAAATCAACTATAAGAAAAGAACTGCAGAAAACAAAACACATGAGGGCTAAACAATATGCTACTAAACAACTAATGGGTCACTGAAGAAATCAAAGAGGAAATCATAAAACACCTGGAAACAAATGATAATGAAAACATAATGATCCAAGATCTATGGGATGTGGCAAAAGCAGTTTGAAGAGGGAAATTTACAGTGATACAAGCCTACCTCAGGAAACAAGAGAAATCTCAAACAAAAAACCTAACCTTACACCTAAAGCAAATAGAGAAGAAAGATCAAAACCCAAAGTTAGTAGAAGGAAAGAAATCATAAAGATCATAGCAAAAATAAATGAATAGAGGCTAAAAATCTATAGAAAAGATCAATGAAACTAAGAGCTTGTTCTTTGAAAAGATTAAAAAAATTGATAAACCTTTAGCCAGACTCATCAAGAAAAACAAAGAGAGGGTGCAAATAAATAAAATCAGAAATGAAAAAGAAGTTACAACTAACACTAGAGAAATACAAAGGCTCATAAGAGACCTCTATGAACAATTATATGGCAATAACATGGATAACCTAGAAGAAATGGACAATTTCTTAGAAACGTACAATCTCCGAAGAAATAGAAAATATAAACAGACAAGTTACCAGTAATTAAATTGAATCAGAAACAAATAAACTCCCAACAAACAAAAGTCCAGGACCAGATGGCTTCACAGGTGAATTCTACCAAACATTTAAAGAAAAGTTAACACCTATCCTTCTCAAACTATTCCAAAAAATTGCAGAGGAAGAAATGCTTTTGAACACATTCTATAAGGTCAGCATCACCTTGATACCAAAACTAGGCAAAATATGACAAAAAAATACAGGCCAATATCACTGATGAACATAGATTCAAAAGTCCTCAACAAAATATTGGGAAACCAAATCCAACAATACATTAAAAGGATCATACACCATGATCAAGTGGGATTTATCCCAGGGATGCAAGGATGGTTCAATATTCACAAATCAATCAACGTGATACAACACATTAACAAACTGAAGAACAAAAATCATATGATCATCTCAATAAATGCAGAAAAAGCTTTTGACAAAATTCAACATTCATTCATGATAAAAACTCTCAACAAAGTGGGTACAGAGGGACCATACCTCAGCCTTATAAAGGTCACATACAACAGGCCCACAGCTAACATCATACTCAATGGTGAAAAGCTGAAAGCTTTCCTCTAAGATCAGGAAGAAGACAAGGATGCCCACTCTTGTCACGTTTATTCAACATAGTTTTGAAAGTCCTAGCCACAGCAGTCAGTACTAGGGATGTAATGTACAACATGATAAACATAGTTAACACTGATGTATGTTTTATATTAAAGTCATTAAAGGCACTTCCCTGGTGGCACAGTGGTTAAGAATCTGCCTGCCCACGGAGGGGGCACGGGTTCAAGCCCTGGTCCGGGAAGATTCCACATGTCATGGAGCAAGTAAGCCCGTGTGCCACAACTACTGAAGCCTGCGTGCCTAGAGCCCGTGCTCCACAACAAGAGAAGCCACCACAATGAGAAGCTCGTGCACCACAATGAAGAGTAGCCCCCGCTTGCCGCAACTAGAGAAAGCCGGCGTGCAGCAACGAAGACCCTACACAGCCAAAATAAATAAAAAAAGAAAAAAAAGTCATTAAAAGAGTAAATCCTACGAGTTCTCATCACGAGGAAAATGTTTTCTATTTCTTTAATTTTGTATCTCTATGAGATGATGGATGTTCACTAAAGTTATTTTGGTAACCATTTCATGATGTATGGAAGTCAAATCATTATGCTGTACAACTTAAAGTTATACAGTACGTATGCCAGTTATATCTCAATAAAACTGGATTAAAAAAAAGGAGCACTCCATTTGCTGCCCTCTGAGCCTTCCTCTATTGGCTCCCTAAGGATTACCCCTCACAGCCAGAGAAACAACAGCTTAAATTGATTTTCATTGGTAATAAATGGGCACAAAAGGAAATGCCTCTTTTTTCCCTGTTGGCACACATGTACTTGGTCATTTGAAATACAGCATAGCTGTTAATGAATTAGCAAAATAATGAGGAGCCATGAATATCTGGTTTAGAAAGAAGTCTTAGAAAATCCATTATCTCCTGGGCAAGATGGGAAAAGTTAGAGGGGTGTTGCTCTGAATCTTGAATTGTAGCAGAGGTGAGACCAAGTAGGATGTGCAGTTTGGTGGTGATTTTGGTGCTACAGACAGAGTTAGATTGTTGCTTACATTGAAAGGGAATGTAGTACTAGTCGTTTTTACCTGCATCTATAATGAAATGAGAATAAAGACAAATAAATACAAATTATGTAATAAATACCCAAGAACATCTACAGTGGCAATATTCTAAACAAGTATGAAAAGGAACATGTGAATATAAAACTCTCCCTTGTCCCATGGTTTCCTTCTCTCTAATATGGGAATATAAACACTGTTGTGTTTTTTTTTAAAATTTTTATTTATTTATTTATTTATTTATGGCTGCGTTGGGTCTTTGTTGTGGTGCGTGGGCTTCTCATTGCGGTGGCTTCTCTTGTTGCGGAACACGGGCTCTAGGTGCGCGGGCTTCAGTAGCTGTGGCTCACAGGCTTTAGAGCGCAGGCTCAGTAGTTGTGGCACACAGGCTCAGTAGTTGTGGCTCGCATGCTCTAGAGCACAGGCTCAGTAGTTGTGGAGCACGGGCTTAGTTGCTCCACAGCAGGCTGGATCTTCCTGGACCAGGGATCGAACCCTTGTCCCCTGAATTGGCAGGTGGATTCTTAACCACTGCACCACCAGGGAAGTCCCAACACCGTTGTTTTTGTGAGAATTAATGATAATCTTTGGATAACATCACTAGCACAATGTCTGGCTTGCAGTAACATTAAATAACTGGTTATTACTGATAGTTGCAGGATTTTTCTCATTGTTTTAATTATTGTTTAAAAGCTGAGTTGCAACCTCAAATGGTTTCAGACCCAGGCCAGGAACATAAATGAGGCATGTGGGCCAGGTGGAGACTGTGGTACATGGAGCGAGCGCATTTCTCCCAGGGGAGCAGCCCCCAGTCAGTTCCAGCCAGTCCCTGTCAGAGAAAAATGCCGGATTCCTCATCATTCTCCTCATTCTTATTCTTTTTTCAGGAAAAGCTGGAAATCCAGATTTTTACGTGAAATCTCCTGATTTTATATATTGAGAATTAAGCAATTCATATCTTTGGAGAGGATCGGGCCCACAAGCCTTGCACGCTCTGCTTTAAAGAAACAAAAGTGTCCCCCAGCTAGAGAATGTCTGTGGGATCCTGAGGGAATCACTCTTTTTTAGCCTTTCCCCCAGTGTCCTCCAGTCACTCCACACATTGCTTTCTCTGGTGAGCCGGCCAACAGTTCTGTCAATGTTTCTGCAGCCTGGGGTGAGGCAGGTTACCCTGTGCAAGGCTCTCACCAGGGGTCCTCCCTGACCCTGTTGGCCCAGGATAATCAGAAAGACCTTATGTGAAGCCCTCTCCTCCCCATTTTGGGCCCTCTTCTCACCCTTCTCCCAGGACCCTCTAAGGGCATGGGTAAGACAGTTTTTCACACTGTACTGCTAATGAATTAACAGCTCCCCCTTCACAATGGGTGTCTAGCTTTTCAAAGAGAACACTCGAAAGGAAATAGATCTGGTTACTAATGCAGGGATCTTAGGGTCCTTTGCACTTCAGAGGTGGGTCTTCCTTGGCTTTTCAGATCACACCAGGGGAGCAAAACCAAACTCTGTCTTTGTAGCAAGCTAGCTGAGCTCCAGCTTCTTCTGGGGCCTCGTTTAAAAGTCTTCAGGGATCCAGGAGAAGATGCTATTAGGTCTTCCCTGCTGTTGAATAGTCAGTTGACTTTTATTTAACGTCTGTTGTCAAGTCAAGAGCAGTTCAGTATCTATCAGGTATTGTTCAAAAAACACATCAAAAAAGGTACACTAATGCACAGAAGAGAGTGATCAGTATAGGTTGATGTAGAATGATCAGTTATTATTTCTAGGTTAAAAAGATTAGCAGTTTTTTGCTATAAGTTAATTTCATTGGCTTTCTCCATTCAGCCAAAGGATGTCCCCCGGCTTCTAAAAGCAGGCCTTGCAATTTAAGTGTGTGGTCACCAGGTGGTGGAAGTGGGCCATGTCCGTGGAATCTTACTGGTAGCTGGAGAAGCTGAGCTCACCTTGCCTCAAATCATCTTAAAACCACAGTGAGCTAGGACTTCCTTTCCTTTCAGCCATATTCAACCTGGAGTTCATCAAAAGATGTTTGCCTTTCTGGCAATTCCTGACTATAAAGGTCTAGTTTTTAACCCAGAGTGCTCTTCCTGAAAAATTTCACCCTTCTGTTCACCTCAGAGAAAGTCAAGAGTTCAGAACCCTCCTTTTCCAATCAGCTCACCTTTGTCATCTAACACGTTCTATTTTCCTTTCCCCTCTTTGTACAGTAGAGGAGCCCCTCCCCTCTCCTTATATTCCTAGGAAGGACCACACGCTCTGCCTGGGGGCAAGCCTGGAGGCTTTATTGAGTTGTAGAGGCAGGCTGAAGGCTTGGAGAACCTGTCTAGGCAGGACGGGGTGTTTCTTCTGCTTCCACTGCTGTTATCTGACAAGTTGATCAGTCCCTCCATTTGGATACTTTTCTCAGCTGGGAACAGATGCATCAGGCAACTCAGGTTTTTTACTGATCTGCACCATATATTGCTTAGGGGGTTACAAAGTAATTTTAGCAAGTAGGCAAATTTGCAAAGACAGAATTTACGCATAACAAGGATTAACTGTACAAATGCACCCAAAGATAGGATCTCGGCTCTCTGCACTTTTTTCTTTCCTCTTCCAATAAGAGCTCCTTTATTCTTACATTGTTAACTATCATCTCCAGACAGAGTACTTCAAAACATTCATTATAAAGCCTTTCTGGGGAATTTCCTGGTGGTCCAGTGGTTAGGACTCAGCACTTTCACTGCCATGGTCCCAGGTTCAATCCTTGGTTGGGGAACTAAGATCCCACAAGCAGCACGGTGTGGCCCCAAAAGAAAAAAAAAGCCTTTCTGTAGATCAGCAGTCCTCAAAGTATCGTTCCAAGGTCCTGGCGGGGGAGGGGGGTAAATCCTAAAGATAATCCCTCTGGCAACTGCATATCTGCCTGAATCTAGATTTTCTTCGTATACTTCAACTGAAACAGTTTGTCCTAACAAATCGAATGTAAAAGCGGATCTGAGAAGACAGCTGTCTTCTCTTAACCAGACATTAAAGAGATTAGCAAAAGTGTAAAACAATCACTGAGGTTTTTTTGTTTTGGAAAATACAGTAATATTATTTATGTTAATTTGTAACTGGTTTGCTGTTACTTTTAAACAAATTACTAAAAATTTTATATGTCTTTGTTCTAATTTCTAATACAATAAACATTGGTAGATAAAACCCACTTAATCAAAAGTTCATTGGCTCCGCAATAATTTTTAAGAGTATAAAACAGTCCTGAGACCAAAAGTTTGAGAACCAGCACGCTAGGCCTGTAATCACTTTTTCAATAGTGTTCCTGATATTTGTACTTGGACATTCCATCAGCACCTTAACGCAACTTGACTAACAGTATATTCACCAGCCCTGCTCACCCTTAAGCCATTCCTTCTCCTGACATCTCAATTTCTGGCATCGTCTTTCCCTCAGCCACCTCTAACATTTCCCCTCTGTGCATCCCCTACAATTTTTACTCAGGGGAAAAAAACTCAAGAACCTCTGCAGAATCCATGTCTTCCTTTTCATCCCCGCTCTATCCACCTCTCATCTCCCGTCTCCATCATCCTGTCCCTGCAGTCACCAAACTACCGTGTGCTCTGCTAGCAAGCCAGTCATCACCCCACACGGCCACGCCACCTCCCTGCTCAAACACCAGCAATAGAGCCCATTACCTTCTGGATCAAGTGCAGGGTTTTAGTCCTCATGTTTGAATGCGAGTGAAGGTTTCTAGCAGTGTCCCACTGTTCCTTTAATCAGACTTTCATTCTTCCCTTGAGGAGAGTAGGATTGGTGGCGAGGATGTAGGGTACAGGTGGGAGGTAGGTTGCTTCACTCCATATGCCAAATCGTCTGCATCCCTGCTGTAGTTCTTCCAGGACAGACCTTTACAGGTGTAACAAGTATAACTATTTTCCACTCACAAACTTATATAAGCACATGATTCACCCTCCCCTCTTCCTCCTCCCTAGGATTAGTTCTAAATCTCAGGGCTTATGCAATAGCCTGATATTGGTGGGGAAGGGCTAACTCTTCTTGGTTTTGGTCTGGCCTATGCTGACCTCCGTTGTGATGTGAGGCAATAGGCTTGCGGGGGGGGGGGGGGGAGCATGGGGAGTTCCCACTATAGTTTCTAGTCCTGACTCACTGGAGAGGCCCTTCCACAGCCTTTGCTTCCAGAAAGGTCCCAGTGGTAGCCAAACGCACATAGATTGCTCCTCTCCCAGTAGCAAGTTACTGATAATTGATAATAACGAAAGTTTATTGCACTCTTATTATGAGACAGTCTCCATACTGGAGGCTTTTAGATTTTATCTCATTTAATTGCCACAAGAGAGGAGTTTGGAGATTCTTCAGCCCTCCTGGAGGCAAACCGTGTGGCTGGCAGGGTCTTGGTGCTTTGGCTGGGTGTAAAGCCTGTGACTCTGAGGTGAGAGAGCCGAGTTCAGGAAATTGGTCCACCAGAGACCTCCTGGCTCCACATAATATCAAACGGCGAAAGCTCTCCCAGAGATCTCCATCTCAACGCTAAGACCCAACTCCACTCAACGACCAGCAGGCTCCAGTGCTGGACACCCTATGTCAAACAACTAGCAAGACAGGAACACAATCCCACCTATTAGCAGACAGGCTGCCTAAAATCATAATAAGGTCACAGACACCCCCAAACACACTACTGGATGTGGTCCTGCCCACCAGAAAGACAAGATCCAGCCTCATCCTCCAGAACACAGGCACCAGTCCCTTCCACCAGGAAACCTACACAACCCACTGAACCAACCATAGACACTGGGGGGCAGACATCAAAAACAATGGGAACTATGAACTTGCAGCCTGCGAAAAGGAGACCCCAAACACAGTAAGTCAAGCAAAATGAGAAGACAGAGAAACACACAGCAGATGAAGGAGCAAGGTAAAAACCCACCAGACCAAACAAATGAAGAGGAAACAGGCAGTCTACCTGAAAAAAAATTCAGAGTAATGATAGTAAAGATGATCCAAAATCTCGGAAACAGGATGGAGAAAATACAAGAAAATACAAGAAACGTTTAACAAGGACCTAGAAAAACTAAAGAGCAAAAGAACAACACAATAAATGGAATTAAAAATTCTATAGAAGGAATCAAGAGCAGAATAACTGAGGCAGAAGAACGGGTAAGTGACTTGGAAGATAAAATAGTGGAAATAGGGCTTCCCTGGTGGCGTAGTGGTTGAGAGTCTGCCTGCTAATGCAGGGGACACGGGTTCGTGCCCCGGTCTGGGAAGATCCCACATGCAGCGGAGCGGCTGGGCCCGTGAGCCATGGCCGCTGAGCCTGCGCGTCCGGAGCCTGTGCTCCGCAACGGGAGAGGCCACAACAGTGAGAGGCCCGCGTACCGCAAAAAAAAAAAAAAAAAAAAAAAAAAAAAAAAATAGTGGAAATAACTACTGCAGAGCAGAATAAAGAAAACAGAATGAAAAGAATTGAGGACAGTCTCAGAGACCTCTGGGACAACATTAAATGCACCAACATTCAAATTATAGGGGTCCCAGAAGGAGAAGAGAAAAAGAAAGGGACTCAGAAAATATTTGAACAGATTACAGTAGAAAACTTCCCTAATATGGGAAAGGAAATAATTAATCAAGTCCAGGAAGCACAGAGAGTCCCATACAGAATAAATCCAAGGAGAAACATGCCAAGACATATATTAATCAAACTACCAAAAATTAAATATAAAGATAAAAGCAGCAAAGGAAAAACAACAACATACAAGGGAATCCCCATAAGGTTAACAGCTGATCCTTCAGCAGAAACTCTGCAAGCCAGAAGAGAGTGGCAGGACATATTTAGAGTGATGAAAGAGAAAAACCTACAACCAAGATTACTCTACCCAGCAAGAATCTCATTCAGATTTGATGGAGAAATTAAAACCTTTACAGACAAGCAAAAGCTAAGAGAAGTCAGCACCACCAAACCAGCTTTAAAACAAATGCTAAAGGAACTTCTCTAGGTAGGAAACACAAAAGAAGGAAAAGACGTACAATAACAAACCCAAAACAATTAAGAACACGGTAATAGGAACATACATATCGATAACTACCTTAAATGTAAATGGATTAAATGCTCCACCCAAAAGACACAGACTGGCTGAATGGATACAAAAGCAAGATCCGTATATATGCTGTCTACAAGAGACACACTTCAGACCTAGGGACACGTACAGACTGAAAGTGAGGGGATGGAAAAAGATACTCCATGAAAATGGAAATAAAAAGAAAGCTGGAGTAGCAATTCTCATATCAGACAAAATTGACTTTAAAATAAAGACTATTACAAGAGTAAAAGAAGGACAGTACATAATGATAAAGGGATCAATCCAAGAAGAAGATATAACAATTGTAAATATTTATGCACCCAACATAGGAGCATCTCAATACATAAGGCACATGCTAACAGCCATAAAAGGAGAAATCGACAGTAACACAATCATAGCAGGGGACTTTAACACTCCCCTTTCACCAATGGACAGATCATCCAAATAAGGAAACACAAGCTTTAAATGATACATTAAACAAGATGGACTTAATTAATATTTATAGGACATTCCATCCAAAAAAAACAGAATACACTTTCTTCTCAAGTGCTCATGGAACATTCTCCAGGATAGATCATATCTTGGGTCACAAATCAAGCCTTGGAAAATTTAAGAAAATTGAAATTGTATCAAGTATCTTTTCCAACCACAAAACTATGAGACTAGATATCAATTACAGGAAAAAATCTGTAAAAAAAATACAAACACATGGAGGCTAAACAATACACTACTAAATAACCAAGAGATCATTGAAGAAATCAAAGAGGAAATCAAAAAATACCTAGAAACAAATGACAATGAAAATACGATGACCCAAAACCTATGGGATGCAGCAAAAGCAGTTCTAAGAGGGAAGTTGATAGGAGTACAATACTATATCAAGAAACAAGAAACCTAACCTTACACCTAAAGCAATTAGAGAAAGAAGAACAAAAAACCCCCAAAGTTAGCAGAAGGAAAGAAATCATAAAGATCAGATCAGAAATAAATAAAAAAGAAATGAAGGAACTATAGCAAAGATAAATAAAACTAAAAGCTGGGGGCTTCCCTGGTGGCTCAGTGGTTGGGAGTCCGCCTGCCAATGCAGGAGACACGGGTTCGTGCCCCGGTCCGGGAAGATCCCACAGGCCGCGGAGTGGCTGGGCCCGTGAGCCATGGCCGCTGACCTGCACGTCCGGAGCCTGTGCTTCGCAATGGGAGAGGCCACAACAGTGAGAGGCCAGCGTATCGCAAAAAACAAAACAAAACAAAACAAAAAACTAAAAGCTGGTTCTTTGACAGGAAAAACAAAATTGATAAACCATTAGCCAGACTCATCAAGAAAAAAAGGGAAAAGACTCAAATCCATAGAATTAGAAATGAAAAAGGAGAAGTAACAACTGACACTGCCGAAATACAAAGGATCATGAGAGATTACTACAAGCAACTATATGCCAATAAAATGGACACCCTGGAAGAAATGGACAAATTCTTAGAAAAGCACAACCTTCTGAGACTGAACCAGGAAGAAATAGAAAATATAAACCTACCAATCACAAGCACTGAAATTGAGACTGTCATTAAAAATCTTCCAACAAACAAAAGCCCAGGACCAGATGGCTTCACAGGCAAATTCTATCAAACATTTAGAGAAGAGTTAACACCTATCCTTCTCAAACTTTTCCAAAATATAGCACAGGAACACTCCCAAACTCATTCTACAAGGCCACCGTCACCCTGACACCAAAACCAGACAAAGATGTCACAAAGAAAGAAAACTACAAGCCAATATCACTGATGAACATACATGCAAAAATCCTCAACAAAATACTAGCAAACAGAATGCAGCAGCACATGAAAAGGATCATACACCATGATCAAGTGGGGTTTATCCCAGGAATGCAAAGATTCTTCAATATACGCAAATCAATCAATGTGATAAACCATGTTAACAAATTGAAGGAGAAAAAACATATGATCATCTCAATAGATGCAGAAAAAGCTTTTGACAAAATTCAACACCCATTTATGATAAAAACTCTCCAGAAAGTAGGCATAGAGGGAACTTACCACAACATAATACAGACCATATATGACAAACCCACAGCCAACATCATTCTCAGTGGTGAAAAACTGAAACCATTTCCTCTAAGATCAGGAACAAGATAAGGTTGTCCACTCTCACCACTATTATTCAACATAGTTTTGGAAGTTTTAGCCACAGCAATCACAGATGAAAAAGAAATTAAAGAAATCCAAACCAGAAAAGAACAAGTAAAGCTGTCACTGTTTATAGATGACATGATACTATACATAGAGAATCCTAAAGATGCTACCAGAAAACTTCTAGAGCTAATCAATGAATTTGGTAAAGTAGCAGGATACAAAATTAATGCACAGAAATCTCTTGCATTCCTATACACTAATGATGAAAAATCTGAACGAGAAATTAAGGAAACACTCTCATTTACCACTGCAACAAAAAGAATAAAATACCTAGGAATAAACCTACCTAAGGACACAAAAGACCTGTGTGCAGAAAACTATAAGACACTGATGAAAGAAATTAAAGATGATACAAACAGATGGAGAGATATACCATGTTCTTGGATTGGAAGAATCAACATTGTGAAAATGGCTCTACTACCAAAAGCAATCTACACATTCAATGCAATCCCTGTCAAACTACCAATGGCATTTTGCAAAGAACTAGAACAAAAAAATTTCACAATTTGTATGGAAACACAAAAGACCCCGAATAGCCAAAGCAATCTTGAGAAAGAAAAATGGAGCTGGAGGAATCAGGCTCCCTGACTTCAGACTATACTACAAAGCTACAGTAATCAAGATAGTATGGTACTGGAACAAAAACAGAAATATAGATCAATGGAATAGGATAGAAAGCCCAGAGATAAACCCACACACCTTTGGTCACCTTAAAGAAAGCAAGAATATACAATGGAGCAAACAAAGCCTCTTCAATAAATGGTGCTGGGAAAACTGAACAGCTACATGTAAAAGAATGAAATTAGAACACTCCCTAACACCATACACAAAAATAAACTCAAAATGGATTAAAGACCTAAATGTAAGGCCAGACACTATAAAACTCTTAGAGAAAAACAGGCAGAACACTCTATGACATAAATCACAGCAAGGTCCTTTTGACACACCTCCTAGAGAAATGGAAAGAAAAACAAAAATAAACAAATGGGACCTAATGAAACTTAAAATCTTTTGCACAGCAAAGGAAAACATAAACAAGACCAAAAGACAACCTTCAGAATGAGAGAAAATATTTGCAAATGAAGCAACTGACAAAGGATTAATTTACAAAATTTACAAGCAGCGCATGCAGCTCAATAGCAAAAAAACAAACAACCCAATCCACAAATGGGCAGAAGACCTAAATAGACATTTCTCCAGAGAAGATATACAGACTCCCAACAAACACACGAAAGGATGCTCAACAACACTAATCATTAGAGAAATGCAAATCAAAACTACAATTAGGTATCACTTCACACCGGTTAGAATGGCCATCATCAAAAAATCTATAAACAGTAAATACTGGGAGGGTGTGGAGAAAAGGGAACCCTCTTGCACTGTTGGTGGGAATGTAAATTGATACAGCCACTATGGAGAACAGTATGGAGGTTCATTAAAAAATTAAAACTAGAACTATCATACGACCCAGCAATCCCACTACTGGGCATATACCCTGAGAAAACCATAATTCAAAAAGAGTCATGTACCACAATGTTCATTGCAGCTCTATTTACAATACCCAGGACATGGAAGCAACCTAAGTGTCCATCGACAAATGAATGGATAAAGAAGATGTGGCACATATATACAATGGAATATTATTCAGCCATAAAAAGAAACGAAATTGAGTTATTTGTAGTGAGGTGGATGGACCTAGAGTCTGTCATACAGAGTGAAGTCAGAAAGAGAAAAACAAATACCGTATGCTAACATATATATATGGAATCTAAAAAAAAAAAAATGGTTCTGACGAACCAATAAAGACGTAGACTTAGAGAATGGACTTGAGGACATGGTGGGGGGAAGGGTAAGCTGGGACGAAGTGAGAGAGTGGCATGGACATATATACACAACCAAATGTGAAATAGCTAGCTAGTGGGAAGTAGCCGCATAGCACAGGGAGATCAGCTCGGTGCTTTGTGACCACCTAGAGGGGTGGGTTAGGGAGGGTGGGAGGGAGACGCAAGAGGGAGGAGATACGGGGATATATGTATATGTATAGCTGATTCACTTTGTTATAAAGCAGAAAGTAACACACCATTGTAAAGCAGCTATACTCCAATAAAGATGTTAAAAAAAATTGTCACAAGAATCCTATAAGTATTAATATTGTCTCCCCTTTATAGATAGGCTCTGAGGAAAAAAATAGTTTGCCTAAATTAATGGCTAAGTAGCAGAGCTGCTGGATCTTACCCACAGATCTGTTTGAGTACAGTGTTCATGCTCTTAGCCACTCATGGTAAAACACTTCCTCCTCTGGAAGGCTCCGGAAGCCTTCCTACTCTCCACTTTGCTTCAATGACTCTTGAGTCCTGGTGCTAGATGAGGATTAAAATTAAGTAGTTGCGTGTGCTCTGTTATACTGCAGTCAACTGTTTATTCTATAAGCCAGGGTAGAGAGGGGAACCAGACTGAGACCCTGCCCTCCAGAAGCTCACACCAAGCTGTGCCGAGGGGTTTGCTGTAAATGCTTCTTTTGCCTAAGACGAGTCCGTGTGTCCAATGTGTTACCAAGTCCAAGCTCGCTCTGGCCAATAAATTGGGAGACGAGGTGTTGAGGCAAGGAATAGCGATTTTATTCAGAAAGCCGGCAGACCGAGAAGATGGCAGACTAGCATACCCAGATAACCGTCTTAATGGGGTCTGGATGCGAAGAGGGAGAGGAGGTGAGGAAGTAAAGTAAAAAGGCCATTTGTCTTGCAAAATCTCCTTGCTCAGCTGCATGGGGAGGGGGATGTGTTAATTTCTTCTTTTCTGCAGCCATTCATAGGTGGGCAGGGTCAGAATGTCTCTCTCTGAGCTGAACACAGGGTTCCCTGTGGCAGGCCATTATGTACGCTTACAGCTATAGACAGTGATTATAATAATAACAAAAGCAACGAAAAGCAAAGGTTAAAATAAAAGATGCAGAAGAAACATGGAGTCAGCATTAGGTCTTCCCTGTTACAAATTCACAGTGAGGCCAAACATACTGAAACATGTGGCACAGAGAAAGGTTCATTGCAGGGCCAAGCAAGGAGACCTGGTAGCTTGTACTCAAAAGACCTCAACTCCCCAGTGGCTTTTAAGGAAAGGTTTTTATAGGCAAAATTTGGGGCGAGGGCTGCAGAGTGTGTGACTTTCTTCTGACTGGTTGGTGGTGAGGTCACAGGGTGGTGCCCCAGGAATCTTGTGCTCAGCTTAAAGTTTTCATGCTCCACCTGGGTGGGGGCCTTAGTTCCTGCAGAAGAACTCAAAGATACTGTTATTTATAGTCTTTGAGGAGGAAGCAGGACCCTGCCCCAAGGCTGCACGATTGTTTCTTGTTTCTGCATCCTCCCCCCCCTTCCCTAATTAGTAACTGTTTGAATCTGCCCTTCGGAACTCAGGGAAGGTCTAGGAGGCTGAAGCCTTTTCCCTATAAACAAGAAACATGGAAAGGCTTTTATACCCTGGAGGGTTCCACAGGGTCCTTCTCAGTTTCATTTCAGGACTGCCAGGGTGGATGCTGTCCTACTGTTGAAAAAAAACCCACCACCATTGTTGCTTAAGGCCACCACACCTCTCAGTTCGGCCCACTAAGAAAAAGGAAAAGGGCTGTGTTGACTCTGACATGAGGTCTTTGAGGAGTCCCTGAGCCTTCTCCAGAGGCATTGTTCTGCAGAGGGAACCTCAGTTGGCTAAAGGTACAGAGAGGCAGAAACAGAGATTGGAAGAGGGAAGGTAGCAAGAGGTGGGGGGAGAGGGAGCAGAGTGCCCGTCACAGACAAGATGCCTGACGTTCCTGAGGAAAGCTCTCCAAGATGCTGCTTCACAAAGACTTGCTCTGTGCTGAAAATGTCATCCAACTGGGAGTCCTGTCTGTTGCCATTCTGTGCCAACTTCACCCAAAGGTCACCTATTGTCAGATGGAGCCCAGGTGGAAAGTGAAGTGAGAGGGAGTCCAGTAGGCTGATTTCATTCTGGCTTTTCTGGTTTCTGTTTTTATTTTTAATTTTTTTAATTGAAGTATAGTTGATTCACAGTGTTTCAGGTGTACAGCATAAGTGATTCAGTTATACATACATACATATACATATGTTAATGCAATTTCGTGTGCCAGATGCACGGTGAGGCCAAACAAACTGAAACGGCGGAGTTTGGAGCAGAGAAAGGTTTATTGGTTTTAAAGGTTTATTGCAAGGCCATGCAAGGAGAAGAGGTGCTCATGCCCTGAAAAGCCTCAAGCTCTCCGAAGGGTTTCGGCAAAGCATTTTTAAAGGCCAGGTGGGTGGGGGTGGCAGGGTACGTGATCAGCTTGCGCACAGTTCTCTGATTGGCTGATGGTGAGGCAGCAGGGTGGTGTCACAGGGGTTAACCTTATCAGTCCTTAGGCTCCAGGAGGCCTGGAGCTGTTTGCTCATGGTCATCAAGTAGTTCTTCCATTTGGTAGGAGTGGGGGGGGCGGTGACTCACATCTGCAAAACAACTCAGGAAGTTTGCATCAAATACTATTATCTAGGTACTTCAGAGAGGAGCTAAAGCAGAGGGGATGGGGGAAGGTCTGTCCCAGGAAGGCCCCATAGGGTCCTGCTCCATTACATATATATGTGTGTGTGTGTGTGCGTGTGTGTGTGTGTGTACACACACACACACGTGTATACATATATGCACACGCGTATACATATATACACACATATGCACACACATGTACACACATATGCACACGTACATACACATTCATATACACATATGTACACACATATATACATACACACACACATATATACTTTTTCATATTCTTTTCCATTATAGGTTATTACAAGATATTGAGTAGAGTTCCCTGTGCTACACAGTAGGTCCTTGTTGTTTACCTATTTTATATATAGTAGTGTGTGTATGTTAATCCCAAATTCCTAATTTATCCCTCCCCCCTCTTTCTCCTTTGGTAACCATAAGTTTGTTTTCTATGTCTGTGAGTCTTTTTCTGTCTTATACATAAGTTCATTTGTACCATTTCTTTAGATTACACATATAAGTGATATCATATGTCTTTGTCTAACTTAACTTCACTTAGTATGATACTCTCTAGGTAGCTGGTTTCTCTTTAAGTAAATGAGTAGGGGTAGAGCTCCACCTGGTTTCCAAATGGCAGTGAAATGTACCCTGTCATCCCAAAGTGATAGCTGATTTTCATATAAACAGGATCGTTCCACACTTTCCAAAGGCAATGGTGATCCAGGGAAGCAAAGGTGGATACTCAGGTACCTGGAGAGGGCTGGAGAAAGTAGCCTAAGAGACCAATAACCCGGTAGCCAAGGCTTAAGGATCCACACTGATCTGTGTGGCAGCAGAAAAGAGTCTTAGATAAATCACAAGGAAGAAATAGAGGAAGTTCTCAAATAATTGCAAACACTTGTATCACTCAGGACTCTTGGGTTGCAAACAACAGAAAGGAACTCTGGGTAACTGAAGACACAAAGAAGAGTGTTGAAAGACTATGAGTAGCCCAGAGAATGAGGAAAAGGCCTCAGCAGGGGCAGAACTAGGGCAGCTCCAGAATCCAGGAAGCAGGAAGTAATGAGCAACCCTGTCCTTGGGGATGAAACTGTTTTGCCATTTTGGGTCCTTGTGTCATGAGGCCCAAGATCTAATTTCCACAGGACAAGAGACCCCATTTGTTTAGTTTGGTTGGGAGTGGGGCACCTTGAGGGACAGCCCCACCAAGCCTGCGTGCCGTGGATGGGGGCAGTGTCTGCATGGGAAATAGATGGAGACACGGAGGCTGCGCAAGTGATGCCCCCATGTGTATTTACTCACCTCGGCTTTCCCTAGGGATGTGCAGGTAGGCTCTCACTGGAGTGAGTTTTAATGCAGCACTGGTCATTAGAATTGAGACTGGAAATAGTAGAAACAGCAATAGAGAAAGTACTGCAGGAGGGAGTACAGGAGAAACGGGAGGCAATGTCAGAAAGAGCATCCTTCAGAGATGTGTGTGAGGAGAGGAGGGACAATCACTTCTCTTCCTGTTCACTGCTCTTCAGAGCTACCACGTACAATTTGGGAAAAACGCCCCAATTAGCCGTGCCCAAGGGAAGGTACTAGTGCTTTTACATAGGTAAAAGACAAATATGGAAGAAAGAAAAGGAAAAAATTTGCAAATTTTGAGCCAAAGCATAAGGGCTAGCCTATGTTTGTGTGTCTAAAGAAAAAAGAAAGAAATGTCTTCAATCAACATAGTCCCTCTTTATTCTTGTGCATATTTTTAAAAGTACACATTTCCATCTACGAAGAAAATAAAATTAAAGCTTCTAATAAATAGTTCTTCAGAGAGAGAGATCACATTAGAGATCAAATGTTCAGAAAAATCACATAAACACACACACATACCTATAATGAATTAAAAGTCAGGAAGGGGACTTCCCTGGTGGAGCAATGGTTAAGACTCCACGCTCCCGGGCTTCCCTGGTGGCGCAGTGGTTAAGAATCTGCCTGCCAATGCAGGGGACATGGGTTCGAGCCCTGGTCCGGGAAGACCTCATATACTGCAGAGCAACTAAGCCCGTGTGCCACAACTACTGAGCCTGCATGCCACAACTACTGAAGCCCATGTGCCTAGAGCCCGTGCTCTGCAACAAGAGAAGCTACCCAATGAGAAGCCCACGCACCGCAACGAAGTGTAGCCCCTGCTTGCCACAAATAGAGAAAAGCCCATGCGCAGCAACAAAGACCCAGCGCAGCCAAAAATATAAATTAAAAAAAAAAAAAAAAGATTCTGCGCTCCCAACGCACGGGGCCTGGATTTGATCCCTGGTCAGGGAACTAGATCCCACATGCATGTCGCAACTAAGAGTTTGCATGCCGCAACTAAGGAGCCCGCCTGCCACAACTAAGACCCGATGCAACCAAATAAATAAGTAATTTAAAAAATAAAATAAGTCAGGAAGAAAATGAATTACATAGATATTCACAGGAAATGAGACAGATGGTTGCAGTGCTGAGAGAGAGAGAGAGAGAGAGAGAGAGAGAGAGAGACAAGCCTAGAAGACTAGAAGGGCTGAACTGAGAGGACACCTGAAATCAAGACCAAAGGTCTACAGAGCAACAGAGACAAATATGTCCCGGAATAGCAGAAGGCTGAGCAGCCTCTCTCTCGATTCATTCACTCAACAAATAGGTACTGAGCTCCAGCTGTGTTCAGGATGCTAAGCCATGTCTTGAGGAGATATCACCACTGACTCAGGGAATCTGCATTTACCACCACCTTACCCTCTCCTACTGAAATTCTTCCTTAAAGACCTAGTGACAAAAATAGGGCAATATAATGGTCACCAAGTTTGTTTCTGTTTAGCTACTTGAATCCATCATTTGAAAAAAGAAACACAAAAACTGGAAATACAGTATGGAACTTCAAATCAAATTTCATATTGATTTTCAAAATTTTTCTAATTAAAAAAAAACTTTTGAAGCTTACCAACTCATTTTAATATTCTCTCAAAAGCAAAGATATACTCTGTATTTAGAAGGTCATGCCTCTATCATGATAATAAAATGGTTTTTTTAAAAAAATTATTCAACATATTACTCTACACAGTTGGAAAAATATAGCAAAACATGAAGCAGGTTCAGAGCTGAGAAAGATCTAGGTTAGTCTTGTGGGTTGTTTTTGGAGAGAAGAAATAGGGTAAGAAATTTTTTGGATTTTGTCCAGGTCAGATCCAGTTCAAACTTCAAAGAGAGAATAATATTGTTATTTGAGTTCAGTTTCAATTCAAATTAAAATACCAGTTTCCTACTTTGGGTTTAGTTCAACTCTCTGCTGAGAGTTGAGAATGTCATTTAGCGGAAGAAAAGATGCCAGGGTAATTATTTTTTAACTCATTTTGTTACCCCCTACTCCACTGTAAACTGAGCGTAGCCGACGGCTTTCAGATCCACAGAGCACGGTGGAAATCCTCCAGGGCACAGAATTCCTTGGGCCCTAGAATCCATGTGGCCAGAAAGCCTTTTCCAGCTTGCACCCTATTCTGAGGAGAGGCAGGAGGGATGCCAGGGTCTGATAGGGCCCTTCTATGTGGGTTGACCATGGGTGAGAAGGCTAAGGAAGTGGGAGGTAGGCTCTGGGGAAGCTGGCGCTTGGCATCTAGAAGCAAGGCAGAGGTATGCAGTGGACTCCATCCTACACCAGGAGAAAGGTCAAGACAGGTGTGAAGACACCTGTTTTCTCCTCTTCATCCATTCCTAGAGACACTGACAAAGAAACCGTGTCCAGAGGGAAAAGCAAAGAATAGGGGAAGGTGATGATTCAAAAGTGTCCTTCCCTGGTCCCACGTGCTAATACGTCCATCAGAACCTTGCTGAGAGAGGACTGGCTTGGCGCCGCTGCCCCACTGTTTCTGCCATCAACACCTACACCCACCCCTGTCTCCACCCAGCCCTGGTCACCTTGCTTTCTTAGGGAGGAAGCCCAAACACTGCTCAAAATGACAACCTGAGCCCCTTCTCCACCCCATCTCCACCTTTAAAAAAGCAGCTTCAGAGACTTCATGGGAAAGTCTTTAAGCAAAACTGGTAAAGGGATTTACAAAGCCCTCTTTTAAATCTATGTACTGCTACACCTGGGTGTCTGTCGCCCATGCCCTGTTTATAATACTTTGAGGGATAACAACAACAACAACAACAACAACAACAGCAAAACCCAAAAACTGTTGCTCAGGCGCTGAGAGGATTAAATGAGATGACATACTGAAAAGTGCCTTAAAAAAACCAAAAATCACTGTAGAACTGCAAGTCCACTTTAAATATTCTGGGCTCCTTACTGGCTTCTAACAGCCTAGAATTATGAATATAATTAATATATATCCCATGGTTAAGTTTTTAAACTATTCTATCATTTATTAACTGTTGTAATCACACCATTACTATTATTACCACTACTAGTCGCATCTATTAAACAGGCACTTTGCGTAACACTTACACACATCATTTCAATGAATCCTCCCAAGAATCCTAGGAAGTCACTGTCCCCAGTTACAGAGAAGGAACTGAGAGGCTCAATATTTATTTACTAGTCCATTCTTTTATCCACTGATTTACAATGGCACCTTTAACATAAAGTGAATTGCGGTATACACATGACTCTGTTTTAACTCTCTAGTCTGCTCCACTGATGTGTTCAACGATTTCTGCCTCAATACCAAAGCCTTTCATGATGGCTTCATTTACTGTATATTTTCCTATTTGATATCATTACACTTTTTTTTTCAAAAAAATAATCTTCTTTTAAAAAAGTAGATTTTTGGGAATTCCCTGGCACTCCAGTGGTTAGGACTTGGCGCTTTCACTACTGTGGCCTGAGTTTAATCCCTAGTTGGGGAAATAAGACCTGCAAGCCTCATGGTGAAGCCAAAAAAAACCAAAGAAACAAAAGATTTTCCTCACACAAGGCCTGTATTTTCGTTTTATATCATTTGTTGTTTAGGGAATATACACAGGAGGGTGTATATTACAAAAGACACAGGAGGGTAAACAGTGGGTAAGTGTCTCTCCACTACATTCCATCATTCAGTTCTCTGTCAAGAAGGAACTGCTATTACCCGTTTCTTATTGCCCTTCTAGAAATAGCCCAGACATATGAACTTTAAAATAAGTTTATCAAGTTCTGCCAAAAAAATTCAATTAACATTTCCATTAGAATTGAATTGAGTTTATAGATTAATCTGAGGGAAACTTGACATCTATACAATAACAAATCTCATTCAGCAGCTAGAATGCCTTTCCATTCTTTTGGTCTTTTTGTATGTCCTTCAGTAAACTTTTACGATTTTATTCATATTTTACATATTTCTGATAATATTTTTGCCTAAGTATTTTAGTATTTTTGTGTGTATGGCAATAATAAATAGAATCCTGGGGTGTTGCTTTTGTTTCCTTCTTATTAGTCTCATAATATCTCATTTGACTATCTTGCATTTTCTATATAGACAGTGATATTGTTTACAAATAGTGACAGTTGAATCCTCCTTTTCAGGTTTTTTTTAAATTAAAGTATAGTTGACTTCTAATATCATGTTAGTTTCACGTGTACAGCACAGCGATTCATTTATACGCACATACGTGAAAAATATATATATATATATATATATTCTTTTTCAGATTTCCCTTACAGGTTATTACAAAATATTGAGTATACTTCCCTGTACTATACAGGAGGTCCTTGTTGTTGGTTATCTATTTTATATATAGTAGTGTGTATATGTTAATACCAACTCCTAATTTATCCCTCCCCTGCCCCCCTTTTCCCTTTGGTAACCATAAGTTTGTTATTTTATAAACAAGTTATTTATTTATTTTTATTTTTGGCTACGTTGGGTCTTCGTTGCTGCGCGTGGGCTTTCTCTAGTTGCGGCCAGTGGGGGCTACTCTTTGTTGCAGTGCGCAGGCTTCTCATTGCGGTGGCTTCTCTTGCTGCGGAGCACGGGCTCTAGGCACGCGGGCTTCAGCAGGTGTGGCGCGCGGGCTTAGTTGCTCTGCGGCATATGGAATCTTCCTGGACCAGGGATCAAACCCTGTCCCCTGTATTGGCAGGCGGATTCTTAACCACTGTGCCACTAGGGAAGTCCCATAAGTTTGTTATTGACGTCTGTGAGTCTCTTCTGTTTTGGAAACAAGCTCATTTGCAATTTTTTTTTTAAGATTCCACATATAAGCAATGTAATATGATATTTGTCTTTGGTGTACTTCACTTATTGTGATAATTTCCTTTCAGTCTTTGTACTACTTTTCATGTACTAATTTTATTGATTTAGTAAGATTTTTAGTAGATTCCAGTGAATAGTAGCAGAGGTAGAAAATAATACCATCATTCTTCTGGCTTTGTGGGAATACTACTTTTGCAACCCTAAGTATCTTATTTGTTGTGTGGTCCCAGTAGCTAAGTTTCCATCTACTCCATGTACTGAGAGGTTTTTTGTTTTTTGTTTTTAAGTATTTATTTATTCAGGCCACACCACACAGCATGTGGGATCTTAATTCCCCAACCAGGGATAGAACCTGCATCCCCTGCAGTGGAAGTGCAGAGTCCTAACCACTGAACTCCTTACTGAGAGTTTTTAATAGCAATAGGTATCGAATTTAATGAAAAGTTTTTCGACATCTCTGAGATACTCAAATGATTTTCCTCCTTTAATCTATTAATGTACTGCATTATATTAATAGAGTTCCTGATGTTGAACCACTTTTGCATCCCTAAAATTGAACTGTTTTGGTCATAGTGCTTAAGTAAAAAATTACTTTAAAATTTTTTTTTCTTTTTTTTTTTTTAGTATTTTTGCATCTATGTTCCTTAAATGAGAATAGGACCTTAATTTTTGAAGATCCTTGAATGCCAGGCTAAGGAGTCTGGATTTCTTTGCTGGGAACAATGAAGATTTGATTAATATTTTTACCACCTTTGAACATCTTACTGTGACCAGCCCAGTGATAAGAATTTATCTTCGGTTAATCGTCTGGGTCTCTGCTCTCTATTGCTGAATGCTTGTGACTTTGTCTTTTTCCAGACAGCGTTGTTTAGTGACTATAGTGGAGACATGGCTGCAAAATCTTTCCTCTTCTCTTGTATTGCAAGGGCTGGATTCTATACTGACTTGTAAGCATTTTAACTGGAAAGCAATCTATTTTAGGCAACTATTGTCTCTTCCATGCTTTCATGCCACATGTTTTTGCACAGAAGTGTTTTGCCCAGAAGGAGCTTGGAGCTATGTGGGTGACAACTCTATTGGGAAAGGAGATGATTCCCCAAGGCCCCTTCAGTGGATTGTTACAGGAGTAGCGCAATACGTGAGCGTGGGCAGGGTGACCATATGTGCAAGTTTCTCCAGGACTGTCCAAATTTTAGGTATCCTGTTCCATTGTCAGACTATGTGTCATGTCCTTTGTTTTTCTAAAACTAAGGTCACTGTAGGCATAGGAAGACCAGCTAAAATTCATCAAGTGTGCCAGAAAGCCTAAGATAAGGCCAAAGAATTTAAATCCTCAAAAAACCTTGGTGGGTAACATGTTTGTTGGCCCCGTGGACTCCTGAAAATAATCCTCCAGCAGTCATGGTGTCAGAGGCCACACAATGCCTTTAAGATGACACTAGAAAAAAAAAGAGAAAAAAAAAAGATGACACTAGACAAGATGGTGGAGACAGCAGCAGACGTTCAGAGAATTTGTCGTCTGACTCCCAGCTATCGTCTTGGGTTCCTGGTTCCTGGAATTTGAGATTTTAGTTCTACTTGGGAATGGGCCTTGATACCTGTGTCTGACTGCTGGTTGTCCTTCTATCCAGTCTCCCCTTCTTTCCACAATAACAGGGTTTAGCTGAGTACACGGCTGCCCAGGCAAAGACTACAGTTCTTAGTCTGCCTTGCAGCTAAGTTCCTCCCAGGAGCCTGTGAGCAGAAGTTATGTGTGCCACTTACAGATCTTTCCTATAAAACAGTTAGTTACAAAAAATGGGTGCAAGATCTAAATAGACATTTCTCCAAAGAAGACATACAGATGGCCAAGAGGTACATGAAAAGATGCTCAACATCACTAATTATTAGAGAAATGCAAATCAAAACTACAATGAGGTATCATCTCACACAGGTCAGAATGGCCATCATCAAAAAAATCTACAAACAGGACTTCCCTGGTGGCGCAGTGGTTAAGAATCTGCCTGCCAATGCAGGGGACACGGGTTCAATCCCTGGTCTGGGAACATCCCACATGCCGCGGAGCTATTAAGCCTGTGTGGCACAGCTACTGAGCCTGTGCTCTAGGGCCTGTGAGCCACAACTGCTGAACCTGTGTGCCACAACTACTGAAGCCCACACGCCTAGAGCTCATGCTCCGTAACAAGAGAAGCCACCACGATAAGCCCACGCACCACAACGAAGAGTAGCCCCACTTGCTGCAACTAGAGAAAGCCCATGCACAGCAACGAAGACGCAATGCAACCAAAAATAAATAAGTAAATTAATAAATTAATTTAAAAAAAATCTACAAACAATAAATGCTGGAGAGGGTGTGGAGAAAAGGGAACCCTCCTATACTGTTGGTGGGAATGTAAATTGGTACGGCCACTATGGACAACAGTATAGAGGTGCCTTAAGAAAGTAAAAATAGAGCTGCCATATGAGCCAGCAATGCCACTCCTGGACACACATCTGGAAAAAGAACCCATAATTTGAAAAGATACATGTACCCCAATGTTCATCGCAGCACAATATCCAGGACATGGAAGCAACCTACATGCCCATTGACTGAGGAATGGATAAAGAAGAGGTGGTACATATATACAATGGAATATTACTCAGCCATAAAAAAGAACGAAACAATGCCATTTGCAGTGACATGGATGGACCTAGAGATTGTCATACTGAGTGAAGTCAGTCAGACAGAGAAAGGCAAATATCATATGATATCACTTATATGTGGAATCTAAAGAAATGGTACAAATGAACCTATTTACAAAACAGAAATAGAGTCACAGATACAGAACAAACAAACTTAAGGTGACCAAGGGGGAAAGGGGAGGGGAGGGATAAACTGGGAGATTGGGATTGACATATACACACTACTATATATAAAATAGATAACCAATAAGGACCTGCTGTGTAACACAGGGAACTCTACTCAATACTCTGTAATGACATATATGGAAAAACAATCTAAAAAAGAGTGGATGTATGTATATTTATAACTGATTCACTTTGCTGTACAGCAGAAACTAACACAACGTGGCAAATCAACTCTACTCCAATAAAAATTAATTTAAAAATAAAAACAAGCAAACAAACAAAAACCCAATTAGTTACACACTCCAGATGGTACATTTTCTACTTCTGCAGAGGTAGAAGCTAGAGATGGAAAAGGCCACAGATCACACATCTGTCCCTCACTCTCCTGTCATAAAGGTACTAAGTTATATATCTCTTTAGGGTTTGCTTAACTATAGGGGACAGTCAAGCTTTGGCAGCTGAGGGACTGGGGCCAAGCATTTTAACCTCTTCCTATTTTTAGGGATATGCCAGTTGTGTGCATCCTGGTGGGGGACAGGCCCCACTTCCCACTGAGGAAGCCCTAAAGGCCTGTTACTCGCACATGAGAGAGACCAAAGCTTAGCCCACAGATGCCCCTGCCAGCTCTGATGTAGGAGGTCTGGGGACACAGGGCAGTTTACTATCAGTTGGAGGGATGGATAATAACTGTACAGTAGTTAAACATGTATTAGTTCAAAACACAAAGAAAGACTGAGAAATTAAGTAGCATCGTATAGCAGATACAATCAGACATACTGAAATAAAGTTCAGGGGGAAAAATTTAAATTATAAACACAAGGGAAAATTCTAATATCAAGCTAAATAGATTATTACAAAACATTTTAAGAATTCCAGCAGGCCTCCTGCTTCTCTGCGAGGCAGATTAAACAACACATTTTTCACTTTAATTATAGCAAGAAAACCTAAATGTTGGTTAAAGCTCGGAGAGTAGACTCCCTGGGTTGGGCACAGTGGCAAAAACCTCCAAGGAGAAATTACATTCAGAGGCACAAGCTGAAAAATATAAATAAATGAAATAAATTTACAAATCAATGAAACAAATGAACTTTAAAAAAAATAAATGTTTTTTTCAACAAATGGTGCGGAACAATTGGACATCCACATGCAAAAAAGTGAATCTAGACACAGACCTTACACCGTTCACAAAATTGGATCATAGACCTCATTGTAAAGGGTAAAACTGTAAAACTCCTAGAAGGTAACATAAGAGAAAACCTAGATGATTTGGGGTATGGTGATGTCTTTTTCAGATACAGCACCAAAGGCACAATTCATGAAATAAATAATTGATAAGCTGGATTTCATTAAAATTAAAAGCAGAGGATTTTTTCAGACAGTAAGATTATTCTATGTAGTGGTGGATACGTGTCTTGATACATTTGTCCAAGCTCATAGAATGCTCAACACCAAGAATGAACCCTCCATCTGCAGCAACATGGATGGACCTAGAGATTGTCATACTGAGTGAAGTAAGTCAGACAGAGAAAGACAAATATATGATATCGCTTACATGTGGAATCTAAAAAAAGGGTACAAATGAACTTATTTACTAAACAGAAGTGGAGTCACAGATGTAGAAAACAAACTTATGGTTACCAGGGGGTAAGGGGAGGAGGGATAAATTGAGAGACTGGGATTGACATATACACACTACTATATACAAAATAGATAAGTAATAAGGACCTACTGTATAGCACAGGGAACTCTACTCAATACTCTGTAATGGTCTATATGGGAAAGCAATCTAAAAAAAAGTGGATATATATATATATGTATAACTGATTCACTTTGCTGTACATCTGAAACTAACACAGCATTGCAAATCAACTATACTCCAATAAAAATTAAAAAAAAAGAAAAAGAATGAACCCTAAGGTAAACTACGGACTTTGGGTGATTATGACGTGTCACTGTAGGTTCATCAGTTGTAACAAATGTGCCACTCCAGTGGGGGATGTCGGTAATGGGGGAGGCTGTGCATGGGGGCGGGGGAGGGAGTATATGGGAAATGTCTGTACCTTCCTTTCATTTTTGCTGTGAACCTAAAACTGCTTTAAAAAAAACAAAGAAAACCAAAAACACTATTTTTAAAAAGGATTGTAAAGAGCTAAAATGACTAAGACCAGGCATTCTTATAAAGTTCACTTAACAGAAAGGGCAGGAGACTAGGACCCAGTTAGTACCGTGCTCTCCAGGCCCGCAAACCCATCAGAGAGTCTTTGTAGCACTTAGCAATACCTGTCGTTTTCTTAGTTATTTGTTCCCATTGAGTCTCTGTCTCACACACTGTGGAGACAGGGACTCCGGCTGCTTTTCACTGTAGGAACCCAGCACCTTAGAACAGTATCTTAGGCACACAGACCAGATGTTCAACAAACATATATTTGCCGTGGGCTGGTCTCTTTCCCCTTTCTCTGGGACACACCAGAACCTAAGCTCTCCTCACTTCCCCGCCAACCTTCTCACCTCCTTCCCTCCAAGCTGAGGAGTCCTCACCAGATCTGAGAAGGCTGGGAGGGGGGTTGGGGAGCCTTGCCCTATGTCATTGCCAAAGATTCTCCAGGATCTGTCTTTGCGAGAGTGCTGCCTTTCCCCGATCGGCCCAGATTATTGAAGCTGGAAGGCTATAAAAGACCCCTTTCCCTCTGAGCCCCTGCCTTCCCAAGGATGGCCAGGCTGAGCAGCCCCAGCCAGTACAAAGTTCATCTGAGCCACAGAGGCAAGCCACATACACGGATAATTTTCAATTTTCTAGTAGCCTCATTAAAAAATATAAAAAGAACAGGTGAAATTAATTTTACTATATTTTACTTAACGCTATATACAAATCATTATCATGTCAATATGCCATCAGCATTAAAAAGAGTTATTAATGAGATAATTTCCCTTTTTTTGCACTCTTTGAATTTCCGTGTATATTTTACACTCACGGCACACCCGTTTGCACTAGCCACACTTCAAGTGCACAGTGGCCACACGTGGCAGGTAGCTTCACAGACTGGAGCCAGGAAACTGGGGAGAAAAACCTTCCTCGTATTTTAAAATGGCCCCTCCCACCCTCACGCGGGCATCTCCAGTGTCGCACACGAGGCCCCAGAAGATGCCACGGCCTCGGAAGGAGAAGGAAGGGTGGGCGGGGGATGGGCGGCAGGGACGGGGCGCAGAGGAAATTGGCCGTCACCCGGCTCTTTCTCGGATCGCTTCACTGCCTCTAAGACACTTGCCCCTCAGGGTGTCTGGCAGGCTGCTTGGGCTGTGCTGGGGGGTTAGCGGGGGGTGGGAAGGTTGACGACGGACAAAGAAGCTAGCAAGGGGTCAACCGGAGGCCGCCCCCTCCGTGGTCCTACCTGGCCCGGGACTGGTGCGGAGGGCTGGCCCATCTCCAGACTTCACGTGGGCTTCCCCTGTGTCTCTAAGCGTTGTAGCGTTGCTGCCAAACACCAACACCCTCGTGCTATTTTGTTTGTGTTCCAAAAAGATGCTTTTACAGCGTCTCTGCACCAATTAGCCTAAAGCGTAATTGCCCTCTTGGGAAGCGGGCCTTGCTTTAGAGCCTGCCATCAAAGGTCTCCCGGGCTCCCTACCAAGTACTCGTGAGCTTCTTGCCCCTTTTTACTGGAGGGGAAGCGGCCTGAGAAGCCAGCGGCTGCCTGTAAAGAGCCAGTGAGTCAGGCAGGAAGCCATCGTCTCGCCCTTCATCAGCAGGAGTCCGGAAGGATGTTAAGTAAGCCCGGGGAAGCCTTCCTTGTTGAATGAGGTCACGGTCCACCTAAGGGAATGTTTCACATGCTTGCAGCTCCCCCTTGTAACCATCTTTTGACAGAAAACCTGAAAGGGGTTAGGTACGGAGGATGCTGAACATGATCTAACTTTTTCTTAATGAATCATGCTGATGCTTATGGCTAGTAATTCTTTTTTTAACATCTTTATTGGAGTATAATTGCTTTACATTGTTATGTTAGTTGCTGCTGTATAACACAGTGAATCAGCTATACATATACATCTATCCCCATATCCCCTCCCTCTTGCGTCTCCCTCCCACCCTCCCTATCCCACCCCTCTAGGTGGTCACAAAGCACCGAGCTGATCTCCCTGTGCTATGCGGCTGCTTCCCACTAGCTACCTATTTTACATTTGGTAGCGTATATATGTCCATGCCATTCTCTCACTTCGTCCCAGCTTACCCTTCCCCCTCCCCGTGTCCTCAAGTCCATTCTCTATGTCTGCATCTCTATTCCTGTCCTGCCCCTAGGTTCTTCAGAACCATTTTTTTTTTAAGATTCTATATATATATATGTGTTAGCGTACGGTATTTGTTTTTCTCTTTCTGACTTACTTCACTTTGTATGGCAGACTCTAGGTCCATCCACCTCACTACAAATAACTCAGTTTCGTTTCTTTTTATGGATGAGTAATATGGCTACTAATTCTTAAATTATGCTTTCATGTAATAGTTTTTTTTCTCTTCTCTAGCTGTCACTCCTAGCTGTCACTTCTGTTATGTGAGCGCTGCTTGCATCAATCACCCTTTTTCAAATTGTCCATGAACATCAGACACCATGTCTTGTAGGAATGTGTGCAAACTAAGAGCCAATAAGCCCTGAAGAATGATGGCGGCGGGGGGGGGGTGCTCCCTCTTAGCTAGGGATGCTTAAGTGCTTGGGGTTTGTCACAACTCTTATAGCTGCTCAGAGATTTTTTTTCTGAATGTGATTTTTCCCCCCTAAAGTTCCGCTTATCTACAGAACATTGAGAAGTTCTTTGATTTGTTTGTAAACATTACTTTCCCAGGTTATACCAAGTTTCTCTACCTTTTATTTTAGGTAGTCTTTTAAGATATTGGAGCAAATGATTCTAGCTTAGGATCCAAACTTGGGGAACTTCCACGAGAACACAAAGCTGGTATTATTTGCTGTATCAAATGTTCTTAGTTTTCACTAACCTCTGGGCACGTTTACAAATATTCTTAAAGAAAGCATTCATAGCTTATTACCAACCAAAGGAAAAAAATGGAAACCAAACCTGCTTTCACTCACACCTACCTTTTAAAAATATATTCATGCAGTTTCTTACTATGAAAATGGAAAGGAATGATTGCCAGTTGGCAACAGATGAGGTTGTTTTGGAATTTAGTGTAATGGTTGTTTCTGTGGAATCAGAGGTCCCTCTGTTTTCTTATCCTCGGGAGCATTTCTTCTTTTCCCCTAACTCTATAAATCCTAAGTTCTGTGAGATCTTGACCAGCATAAGTCTCATTCGTGATAGAGGGAGAAATGTCATTGCTCCAGATTCTCCCTTCAGGCTAGGACAGAGTGAACAGCATCCCTGGGAAAGAGACCAGACAAGGAGCTGGTGGCAGTGTGTAAAGTGTAGGGGCAAAAAATTTAGCAAAGCTTATCTTCGTGGAAATGGGATAATATAACAGCGGGTGAAACAGACGACCCCGCCATCCCAGATAGTTTTGCTGTTACAAACTGGGGTAGGATTTGGGTGGGGAAAGCGATGTGACACTGCAGGACTTCTAAGCAGTAATTTGCCAAGGAACTGCTGAAAGGTATTGCAACAGATCACAATAGGAGGAGGCTGGATTCTGAGGACTGCAAATAAACCTGCCCAGGGACACCGGTGTTGACCAAGGGGGCCCTTTTCTTCTTACTTCCTTCTCAGAGACACAACCTCCTCCGACCTGGGGAAACTTTTGAAAGCTCATAGCAATGCTTACTCACCAGATAAGTCGTAAAGAATCTACCCCCTTCCAGGAAGTCTGTGACGGTAGGGGGTAAGCATATGTGAACAAGAAGGTGTAACCAGGTGTAGCCTGCTCCATCTCTGACTCACCTTTTGACCACGTGCTTCTGGCTTCACCATGCCTCAGCTTCTCTACCTGTCAAATGGGAGCAAGAGGAAGTGGTATTGTTTGATAAAATTCTCTGAAATCTTTTGCTGAAAGGTTCTTCGAAAGGGCAAGATAGTATAACTATCCTTTAGCTATTCAGTATGAGGTTGCTATAAATAGAGTCTGGAATAGGATCACAGTGTCATATACCTGTTTACAACAATAAATGGGCCATATAATGATCCAGGGAAAGCTTGGCAGAATTCTTTGGTAGGACATGCATGTAGGAAAGCTGAGACTCGGTCCTCCCAAGGACCAAATAGCCGCTGTTCACGGGCTTTCAACGAAAGTTGTTTTTCATCCTGGAGCCCTGCTTCTCAACGTGACTGCCCAGTTGTAGGTTAGGGTGTTTCTGGCTGCTCTAGGAGACTTGTCCAAAATCTAATTTATACTGAGATGGTGTGCAGGCATGTGTACACGTGTGTGTGTGCACAGGCAGGCATCTCCTTGCCAAATCGGAACAGAACTATAAAAATACATAAATAAGTGTAAACATTTAGCCTAGGTGACCCCCACTAAGTGAGTTCTAGGATGACGCGTGTCTCTGTTATAAACATAGTGGTGGCCAGCAGAAGGGCAAACGAGGGGGTTCCTGAGCCTTTAGCTCTACTAGACTAAGATGGGAGGCATTGGGCACGGGGACTGTGGCATCTTCTGAAAGGATGGGTCAGGAAATCACACTAATTTGGGAAGGGGCAGGGGCAAAAGTGTTGGCGGGGCCAGGCTTTCGGTAATGTGAATATCCTACTAACAAATAAGAGATGGCTGGGGCGTGGCAGAGGGGCAGGTTCAGGAATAAACACTGAAATGGGGTGTGTGACCTTTGTCAGTTATCACAGGACACTTTGGTAGACATATATGGGACACATGGGTGTATGGGGTAGCCAAACGTTCAGCTTTAGCCAAGTAAGATGGTGAGGTTTCTATTCTACTTCCACCTGCAATGCAGAACGAAGGAAGGAACTTCTTAAGAAAAGATTTAATTATTGGCATGAGTGTAAGAAACGTATCAGAACTCGCTTTCTCCCTCTCACTCCCTCAAACCTCTTATTTCCTCATTATTTTTGTTGACCTAGGTGATTAAATTTATTGGTTTAACTGCCTGGTACACAGTAGTGGTTCAACTGATACGCAATGATGGAATGAAAAAAAAGCATTTAAACTTTTCAGAAACATACTGTGAAGCAGCCTGGTAAAGGATGTTAAGTCCATGAGCAGTCAGCAAAAGGAAGGCCATGGGGAGAGATTCCGCAGAGCATAGATTCATTTCCTGCCTGGCCTTCTGCCTCTCTTCTTTCATTTGGGCCTCACTGCACCTACTTTGCCTGCCAAGAGCCTCTAACGCCTTGGGAAATGAATGTTGGTGCTACATGACCGGGAATTATCCTGGACTCCAATGCCCTTGAAGGCCCAAAGCTAGATTTCCCAAGTCATTCCATGCCTGCCCGGAATAACAGGGGACACTGCACTGAAGAGTCAACGTCGTGTAGGAATGACAGCATGATGATGTATCCCTACATCCCTGGTAAATCCCAAGTGAACTTCCCAGACAGCATTGTGAGGTAGTTTGGAGCTTGGGTCTTAGAGTCAGGCTGCCTGGGTTTGCATCCCAGCTCTGCCACTAGCTGGATGTCCTTGAGCAAGGTCTTAACCATTCAGGGCCTTATTAAACCCATCTGTAAGTGAGTTTAATCATTGTATCGACCTGTCTGATCAGGCCACCCAAGATGGCTGCTCTCTTGCTCTCTGTACATCCCCTACAGCTACTCACATAACTGACTGGACTGACCTGCCCTCTTAATCATAGAGCCTCCAGCCCCAGCTATAGTGATTGTTCTAATCTTCATTTATTTATTTTTAAATATTTATTTATTTATTTGGCTGCGTTGGGTGTTAGTTGCGGCACGGCGAGATCTTCACTGCGGTGCGCGGGCTCCTCTCTAGTTGTGGCGCGCAGGCTCCAGAGCGTGCGGGCTTAGCTGCCCCGCGGCATGTGGGGTCTTAGTTCCCCAACCAGGGATTGAACCTGCGTCCCCTGTATTGGAAAGCGATTCTTAACCATTGGACCACCAGAACTTCTCTACTATGGTAGCTTCTCAAACGGGCTGTGAGGGGCTTGCCCCTCTGCTGGTTTCCCTGGTAACCCAGGACCCAACTGACGTCAATTCCCCCTATAACTGGTAACCTCTGCCTCTCCCCGGGGAGCAAAGACTACTTCCGTGGTCTGCCTGCCTTCTGCTGCAGGCGGTGAGATGTCGCTCCTGGACCTTGCTTCAGACATGTAAGAACCCCTATCCATTAAACCACTGATGTCTCTGTCGCTGACTCCGGGCTCTTTCTTGGGTCTTGAGGCTGGGCACGTACAGGGCTTCAACCAGACCTTACCAAGTTGTCGTGAGAACTAAAGGAGAAAAATCCATGTACACCATCTTAGTGCAATGCTTGGAACACAGTAAATATTCAACAACTGTTGTATTATTATATTCCATGATTCCTGCTAAATGGTCTCCTACCCATGCTTCTCAGGTGACAAAATGGGCCTGCATCACAGCTACATTGGTTCATCCACTCATTCTCTGAGCACCCGTTCCTGAGGATCTATGATTTTTTAAGTCAGATTTTCGGCGCAAACTGTAGGATACACATATGAATCAGACCTGGGTCCTGCTTTCAGACAACTTATACTAGGAGTGACGAATGTGTAAGAAACAGAAAGTGTCTGAAAAGAGATAGAAATAAAGTGTGATATGGGTGCTCAGAAGAGCAAACACAGTGGCTTCCAGCTGGGGAAAAGAGTCATTTCAGCTGGGCCTTGAGAGCTGGGCAGCATCTGGAAGTGGGTGGAGGTAGGGGTCGGAGCAAGAAATTTAGGGCAGAACGCAAAGGAGGAGATCTTCACAGAGTGAAGGAAGCAGGAAAAGCTGTGCTTGGCTAAGAGCATCAATGGGAAAAGCTTGGAAGGTGGGTTGGAGCCAGTTAAGGGGCACAGGCCACACGTGTTTATCCAGAGCCTCTTTTAAGCCCCCATGTCTGTTTCTCATGACCAGGGTCCCCAGCCACAGGTGAGGGCACCTAACCCAAATGCAGGCGACAGGCTGGCTGGTAACCTGAAGAACAAAATCAACCAGCCGAAGTCTTCTTTCTCGAGAACCTGAATAAAAAATCTTCTGGTCACTATTGCTGCGTCACAAGTTATCCCAGAATATGGCTGCATTCGCTCTGCCACAGCAGAACTGAGCCGTCGTAACAGAGGCCCAGTGACCCTCAAAGCCTAAAATAGTTATAATCATCTGGCTTTTTAGGGAAAGTTTACCAACTGTGCTCTAGGAAGACTAGTCCAGGAGCTGTGTGCAGGATGGGCTGGCAACAGAGTGGAGGCTAGAAGATGCATTGGGAGGCCGCTGTCAGGATTTGGTAGTGGAGATGAAGAGGGAGAGAAAAAAGTAAAGGATGTGTCACAGGTTAATCAACAGGTCTGGAAGCTACTTGTGTAAGGAGAACCCAGAGAACTTGAAGCCTGAATTTCCAAATGGTTGTTCAATATGTTCTTTACTCATATCTAGTAACAGGGATGGTACGAAGGAAAGGTAGAAACCTTAGTATTTCCCACCAGACCCAGGGGAAGGGAGATATAAGTGTATATGCACCCGTGACCCAGGATGCTCTGCTCTGAACTGATTCTGGGATCAGATAATAGCCAGAAACAAAAGTGAAAAAATAGACCGTGAAAAAGTAGGTAATTTCAAAATTCCTCAGATCCTTTTCTTTCTTTCTTTTTTAGTTGAAGTGTAGTAGATTTACAATGTTGTGTTAGTTTCAGGTGTACAGCGCGGTGATTCAGTTATATATATTCTTTTTCAGATTCTTTTCCATTATAGGGTATTACAAGATATTGAATATAGTTCCCTGTGCTATACAGTAGGTCCTTGTTTATCTATTTGGTATATAGTAGTGTATATCTGCTAACACCAACCCCCTAATTTATCCCTCCCCCACCCCCTTTCCCATTTGGTAACAATAAGTTTGTTTTCTATGTCTGTGAGTCTGTTTCTGTTTTCTAAATAAGTTCATTTGTACCCAGATTTCTCAGATGCCATGAAAGGGGACAGGTGGCCACTGTCCCCACCAGCACCGCTGCTCCTGAGTGGCCCGTAGTTCTCCTCCCAAAACACCCCAGCAGCTCTAACAGCCTTCTGGGCTCTCGACCTCTTATCACCCTTCTTTCCACTTCCTCTCTGAAATCTCCATCATAAAAGCCCCACTGCCTTTGGCAAGGCCTCAGGGAAGATGGGGAACTGGGCAGAACTGGCCGGAGCCCTCTTTAGTGGACTGAAGAACAGCCATGGGCTAACACATCTTAATCTCATCAAAATGTTTTATTTTTTATTCTTTTCCCATTTTTTTTAATATACCTTATTTTTTACAGCAGTTTTAGGGTACAGCAAAACGGAGCAGAAGGTATAGAAATTTCCCATACACATCCTGGTCCCGTAGACACATAACCTCCCCCATTACCAGCATCCTCCACCAGAGTGGTACTGTGAGCAGATAGGGTAGGGGGTTCCCAGAGAAAGAGAACCAGGCATGGCTTTCTGGACTTAAGAGAAGCCATTTTGGCCTAAGCCATTTTGTGATGTAAGCCAGTCTCAGTGCATGTCCCTGAACAGGTCTCAGTAATTAATGGTCTTAAGGGAACAAAAGAATGCAGGAACAAATGACCATCATCGTCAAGAGAAGTAACGATAGTAAAGATAATACATCAGTTGGAAGGATTCCCAGTTCTCTCTTTTTTTTTTTTTTCCGGTACGCGGGCCTCTCACTGTTGTGGCCTCTCCCATTGCGGAGCACAGGGTCCAGACGCGCAGGCTCAGCAGCCATGGCTCACGGGCCCAGCCGCTCCGCGGCATGTGGGATCTTCCCGAACCGGGCCATGAACCCGTGTCCCCTGCCTCGGCCTCTCAACCACTGCGCCACCAGGGAAGCCCCCCGCAGTTCTCTTTCAATGGTAAAGATTAGCCTGAAGCCTCAGCCTCCAGATAGACTGGCACCTAAGGCCTGATGATGTTGATTTTTTCTGGCCCTTTGACTTCAACTAAAGCTTGGACTCTGTTGCCCTTTGCCCCAATTCTATGCTGAATTCTCATTTGCTCAAGCCCGTTCATGAACATACATGTACGCTCAGCTTAAAACGTCCCCAGTTTTGCTGTTCATGGAGACACTGCTTTGGGAAAGATCCCCGGTGTTCTCCCTACTTGCTGCAAGTGATAAATCCTTCTCCCAATCTTTGGCTCGACTGCATCTTTTGGACCAACACCCACCAATAGGCAAACCCAGTTTTTTGGGTAACAGTACATTTGTTACAATTGATGAACCTACATTGACACATCATAATCACCCAAAGTCCATAGCTTCCATTGGGGTTCATTCTTGGTGTTGTACAATCTATGGTTTGGACGAATATATAAAGACATGTATCCACCATTATAATATCATACAGAGTAGTTTCACTGTCCTACAAGTCCTATGTGCTTTTTCCATTCATCCATCCCTCTACCCCAAGCCCTTGGCAACCACTGACCTTTTACTGTCGCCATAATTTTGCTTTTTCCAGAGTGTCATATAATTGGAATCATACAGTATGTAACTTTTCACATTGGTTTCTTTCACTTAGTAATACACATCTATGAGTCCTCCATGTCTTTTCTTGTCTTGATAGCTCATTTCTTTTTAGCACTGAATAGTATTCCCCTGTCTGAATGTACCAGAGTTTATTGATCCATTCACCCACATTCACATACATTGTGGCTAATATGATTATGAACAAACTATTATCTATTGTATCAATTAAGAATAAAAAAAAGTTTTTGTTTGACCTTCACTTATTCCTTCTCCTATGCTCTTCCTTTATGTAGATCTAAGTTTCTAACCTACATCATTTTCCTTCTCTCTAAAGAACTTAACATTTCTTGCAAGGCAGATCCACTGGCAACAATTCCCTCAATCAATTTTTGTTTATCTGAGAAACAATTTCTCCTTCATTATTGAGGGTTAATTTCACAGGGTACAGAATTGTAGGTTGGTGGAGTCTTTTTTTGTTTTCTCTCAACACTTTAAATATTCCACTCCATTCTCTTCTTGTTTGCATGGTCTCTGAGGAGAAGTCAGATATAATTCTTATATTTGCTCTACTATAGGTTAAGAATTTTTCCCTCCCACTTTTTTCAGGATTTTTTTATCTTTGATTTTCTCTAGTTAGAAAATTATATGCTTGGGTGTAGCTTTTTTTTTTGCTATTTATTCAGCTTGGTATTCTCTGAGCTTCTTGGATCTGTGGTTGGTGTCTAACATTAATTTGGGAGAAATTCTCAGTCACTATTGTTTCAAATATTTCTTCTGTCCCTTCCTCTCTTTCTTCCCCTTCTGGTATTCCCATTACACATATGTTATTTTTTTGTAGTTGTTTCATAGTTCTCAGATATTCTGTTCTGTTTTTTGTGTGTGTGCGTTTGTGTCTTTTTTTCTGTTTGCTTTTCAGTTTTGGAGATTTCTATTGCGGTATCCTCAAGCTGAAATATTCTTTCCTCAGCCATGTCTATTAATAAGCCCATCAAAGGCATTCTTCATTTCTCTTGTGCTTTTGTTTTGTTTTGTTTCCTGTTACAGTGTTTTAGATTGCTAGCATTCCCTTCTTATTCTTCCTTAGAATTCCATCTCTCTGCTTACATTGCCCATCTATTCTTGCATGCTGACCACTTTGTCCATTAGAGCCCATAACACATTAATCATAGTTGTTTTAAATTCCCAGTCTGATAATTCCAACATCTCTGCCATAACTGAGTCTGGTTCTGATGCTTGCTCTGATTCTTCAAACTGTGTTTTTGTCTTTTACTACGCCTTTTAATTTTTTCTTGAGAGCCAGACATGATGTACTGGCTAAAAGGCACTGCTGTAAATAGGCCTTTGGTGCAGGGGTGAGTTGCCGGGTTAGGGGAAGCATTCTATAGTCCTAGGATTAGGGCTGGATCTTTTAGTGAGCCTGTGCCTCTGAACTGTGAACTCCACAAGCGCTTCTCAGCAGTCCCCTCATTTTAGGTGGGACAGGGTGGCTGGAGGGGGTGGAGTTTGGTATTTCCCTTCACCTATGTGGAAGGCTACAGACAGCTGAAAGCAGTTAGGGTCTGCTAAAACCCCAGCAGGTGAGGATCTGGCTAAATAGTTTCTCTTGAGAGTCGACCTTGTTAAGAACAGAATGCTCTTAAATATTTCAAAATGGCTTCTTTTCCACTTCCCCGGCCAGAAGCATGGGAGAATTTTTCTCCAGTATTCACGGTGAGGATCTGGTGGAGCTCCAGGAAGCAAAACTCACAAAAGGGTTGGGGTGCCCTGATGACTGGACCACCCTGGAGGTTTTTTTTTTTTTTTTTTTTTTTGCGGTACACGGGCCTCTCATTGTTGTGGCCTCTCCCGTTGCGGAGCACAGGCTCCGGGCGCGCAGGCTCAGCGGCCATGGCTCACGGGCGCAGCCGCTCCGCGGCATGTGGGATCCTCCCGGACCGGGGCACGAACCCGTGTGCCCTGCATCGGCAGGCGGACTCTCAACCACTGCGCCAGCAGGGAAGCCGCGGCCTGGAATTTTTAATCTGTCCACACTGAGCCTCCAGCAGTTCATCAATTGCAGTTCAGGTTTCCCTGACTCCCTGGTTCCCGTGGAGGCTTTTGCCTTGGTAAGTGTTGATTCTCTGGATTTGCCTGTCATGCTCTCCAATTTGGGGGCCAGTGACTTGCCCTGTGACCTCACTTCTGTTATGGATCTAAGAGGAGCTGCTCATTTTTCAGTGTGTTCAGCTTTTTACTTGTTGCTAGGATGGAGTGGTGACTTTCAAGCTTCTTACGTACCAGACCAGAAGTTCCATCTTTATGTTTTGAAAAGTAGAAAGACAACTAATACGTATTGAGCACCTGCCCTAAATCAGGTGCTTTACCTGATCCATTGTTTCATTTTCTCCTTTCGACAATCCTATGGGGAAGGTATGATTCTCTCCATTTTGCAGATGAGAAGGTGAGAGTTAGAGGAGGGAGGCGATTGCTCAGGTATTCGTGACGAGTACATGGTCTCCCTCACTCCGAATCCCATCTGCTTCCATCTATGTTCTCATGTTGGAAATAAAGGAGGAATAAAGGGCAGAAATAACTTAAGCATCAAAAACCATTTTCCATGTTTATAAAACCAGCTCATACTGTAATACTTATGAATAAAGGATCTTTTGTGTGATTAGATTCTAAAGAGACCAGTTTGGTAAAGCCCCAGGGACTGGGTTTTGGCATTCTGCTTGCTATACATAGAATGGGCATTTAATAAGTTCTTGCCGAATGAATGAATGAGTGAGCATTCCATCGTGTGTGCTGTATGTCATTAAAGCATTCTTTCAGTGGGTCTGGCACTGTGCTAAGTGCTTTGCATTCTTTATCTCATGTAATCCTCTTAACAACACAAGGGAGGTGCAGTTATTTTCCCCATTTTTACTGTTGAGGAACCAGAGACAGAAAAAATAAATAACTTGCTCAAGGTCATATAACTAATAATTGTAGAGGTGGGGCTTGGCCCAGGCCTGTCAGGCTGTACAGTTCAGGCTCTTGACCTGGGCTTTCCTGCCTCCTGAGAGGAGCAGGGGAGGGGCTTCCTCCACACACCCACCTGGGCAGGAAGGCACCCCTGCTGATGCTCCCACTAAGTGCCTCACATCCACTATGCATCCTACTACATCCACCTCCGCCAGATGCCGTCTCTCACCGTGCACAGCTGAGGGTGTTTAAAGCTTCCCCTAGACTATAGTCCATGACCCCACAGAACCCTCTAAACTAGAGAATCAGGCAGAGGACAAGCCCAAGTGCCGCTGCCTGAACGGACTTGTCATGTGGCCCAGGAAAGTGTGGTGTCAAGGAGGGTCTTGCAGTCCCTGCCTGGGAATGGACATGACTCCTACTCTGGCTTCTCTTACCCTAGAGCATCAGATGGACGGAGCACAGGATTAAAAGAAGGTCAAGCTACAGAGACCTGCGCTAGGAGTCATCTTTACCAGTTGCTGGCTGTGTCATCCTGGGAAAGCCCCTTAACTTCACGAGGCTCTGTTTCCTCCTCTACTGCACAATAATCACGGTAAGAATAACAATTCTGTCTCAGGGGCTGTGGTGCTAACTCAGTGATACCGGGCAGAGGAAGGTTCTTTGTAACCTCAAAGCACTCTACAAGTGACTCAGTTCCCAGAGCCCAGGACAGGGGCTTTTCTACTCTACCCTGCACCTCTTCGTGAGGGAGAAAGGAGCACTTTTCATGAAGCAAGGATATCCGAGGACCTGGTGTTTTGTCTGAGTCTTGTTTCTGACCCCAGTGTTTGGAACAGTAGGCAATGAAGGAGCCAGTACAGCTTCCTGGGCTGTACTGGCTGTGGTCACCCCCATGAAGGAGTGGGGTTCACAGCCTATCTGAGGTCCATAAATCTTTAGGAACCTGGAACATGTATCCCCTCCTTTCCCTCCCTTGATGATCACTGACACCTCTCTCTCTATTCCCTGCCTAGGCCCACCAGTTCCTCTCCTCTCTTGGAAGGTAAGGTTAAGCCATTTTAAGTGACATGGGGCTTTTTCCTCCCTCAGGACACTAATAATCATCCCCAAACCCTCTGTTGCCCCTGCTCTACCCTAGGACAGCCAACAGTCTGCTGGGAGCAGGTGTGGGTGAGTAGGAGTTGTTTAACCCCTTAACCTACATTCCTACCCACCCAGAATCACAGAAACAAAACACATACACACACAAGTTAACTAGTCACTCTTCCTGGACCTCATTCTTCACAAACTGTTGCTCAAATAGTATGGTTATCTGAGACTTCATGGGGAACACAGTCTTCTGCTCTGAACTGAAAAGTTTAACATAGAGGGAGTGGCCAAGATGGTAGAGTAGGAAGACCCTCAGCTCACCTCCTCCCACAGACACACCAACATTACAACTATTTACAGAAAAATGATTGACAACAAAGACCTGAGAACTAGCAGAATAGATTTCCTACAACTAAAGGTACAAAGAAGGAACCACAACAAGATGAATAGTAGGGATGGAGACAAGTAGGTAACCCACAAATGGGAGGATAATTATAATTGCACAGGTTCTCCTAAGGATCCAGTGGTCCAAGCCCCAAAGCAGGCTCCCCAGCCTGGTGGTCCTATACCAGGAAGACAAACACCCAGAATGTTTGGCTTTGAACACCAGTGGGGCTTACTTTCAGGAGAGCCAGAGGACTATGGACAATAGAAACTCCACTCTTAAAAGGTGCACGCAAAATCTCACACAGGCTGAGACCCAGAGAAAAAGCCATAATTTGAAAGGAGCCTGGATCAGACCCACCTTCTGATCTTGGAGATCCTTCCAGAGAAACAGGAGGCAACTGGAGCTCACCCTAGGGACATAGAGACTGGCAGTAGCCATTTGGGGAACTTATTCTACCAGGAGGACTCTGGTACTAGCAAGCACCATTTTGGAATCCTCCATCTAGCTTATTAACTCTAGGACATGGCCCCATCCACCAGCTTGTCAGCACAGTACTTGAACATTTCAGGCCAAGCAGCTAGCCAGGTGCGGACAGAGCCCCACTCACCAGCAGGCCAGCTGCCTTAAGACCTGCTGAGTCCCCAGCTGCCCTGGGACACAGTGCCAGCCACCAGAAAGCCCAGGACCTGGCCTCACCCACCAGCAGACCAACACCTGCTCTCAAACCCCAGGCCCTGGCCCCAGAGATCCCAGGACACAGCCTCATCTATCAGTGGGTGGGAACCAGCTCTGAGATCCCCTGGGCCCTGATCCATCCCACCCACCAGCAGGCCAACACCAGCTCCAAGACACTTTGGACCCCTCAGCCAGCTGCTGCACGATCCAGCCCACTCAGGAGTAGGATGACAGTAGCTTTGGGACACACTGGACACTTCAGCCAGCCATGTCAGGAACTGGCCCCACCTAACAGCAGGCCAACACTAGATCTGGGACCCCTGGCCCCGCAACCATCCACCCCAGAACATAGCTCCACCCACCAATATGCCAGCACTAGCCCCAGGACCCCCCCAGCACTTTGTAGCCAGCCACTTCGTGACCCAGCCCCACCCACCTGTGGCTGGCAGCCTCCACACACAGCAGGGTCTGGCAACCAACCAGACTGGGGGCCAGCCATGTCTACCAGACCAGCCACAGTAGTCAACCCCCTACAACAGAAGGACCCATATAGTCCACATAGGGGGCACCCCTAGAACATATAACTCTGATGACCAGACAGGAATGCACTGCTGGGATGCATAGGACTTCTCCTACAAAAGGCCTCTTCTCCAAGGTCAAGAAATGTAACTAACCTTCCAAATACGTAGAAATAAAAACAGCAAATCAGGCAAAATGAGGTTACAGAGGAATATGTTGCAAAACAAAGGAACAAGATAAGACCCCAGAAGAAGACCTAAGTGAAGTGGAGATAAGCAATCTACCTGATAAAGAGTTCAAGGTAATGATCATAAAGATGCTCAAAGGACTTGGGAGAAGAATAGATGAACAGATTAAGAGGTTAGTAGTTTTTACCAAAAAGAGTTAGAAAATATAAGGAACAAACAACAAACAAATGAAGAATACAATAACTGAACTAAAAATACACTAGAGGGCTTCCCTCGTGGCGCAGTGGTTGGGAGTCCGCCTGCCGACGCAGGGGACAGGAGTTTGTGCCCCGATCCAGGAGGATCCCACATGCCGCGGAGCGGCTGGGCCCGTGAGCCATGGCCACTGAGCCTGCACGTCCAGAGCCTCTGCTCCGCAATGGGAGAGGCCACAGCAGTGAGAGGCCCACGTACTGCAAAAAAAACAAAAACAAACAATAAAAATACACTAGAAAAACAACAACAATAGATGATACAAAGGAATGGATCAGTGAACTGGAAAACAGGAATGGAAATCACTGAAGCTGAATAGAAAAAATAAAAAAGAAATAAAAAGAAATGAGGACAGTTTAAGAGACCTCAGGGACAACATCAAGTGTACATCAACATTCCCATTATAGAGGTCTCAGAAGGAGAAGAGAGAGACAAGGGGGCAGAGAACATATTAGAAGATATAATAGCTGAAAACTTTCTTAACCTGGGAAAGGAAACAGACATCCAGGTCCAGGAAACATAGAGAGTCCCAAAGGGAATCAACCCAAAGAGGGCCACACCAAGACACATTGTAATTAAAATGACAAAAATTAAAGATAAAGAGAGCATCTTAAAAGCAGCAAGAGAAAAAGCCACAAGTCATGTACAAGGGAATGCCCATAAGGCTATCAGATGTTTTTCAGCAGAAACTCTGCCGGCCACAAGGGAGTGGCACAATATGTTTAAAGTGATAAAAGGGAAAAGCCTACAACAAAAGAATACTCTACCCAGCAAGGTTTTCATTCACATTTGATGGAGAGAGAGAGTTTTACAGACAAGCAAAAGCTAAAAGAGTTCAGTACCACCAAACCAGCTTTACAAGAAATGTTAAAGGGACTTCTCCAAGCAGAAAAGAAATTAGAAATATAAAAATTATGAAAGGAAAAATCTCATTGGTAAAGGCAAATATACAGTAAAGAAAGTAAATCAACCATATATAAACTAGTAGGAAGGTTGAAAGACTAAAGTAGTAAAATCATCTATCTCCACAATAAGTAGTTAAGACAGGAACGAAATAAAGAGATGTAAAATATGATGTTAAAAACAGTAAAAGGGGAGGGGAAGAGTAAAACTTCAAGGTTGTTAAAATGCATTCAAAATTGAGATCAGCAATTTACAATTATATATATATATATTACATACACACACACACATATAAATTGCTATATATAAACCTCATACTAACCACAAACCAAAAATCTGTAAGAGATACACACAGAAAAAAGTTTGAAGAATCCAAACATAACAGTTAAGATTGTCATCAAATCACAAGGGAAGAGAACAAAAGAAGAAAGGAACAAGGAAGAACTACAAAAACAACCCCAAAACAATTAACAAAATAGTAATAAGTACATTCCCATCAATAGTTACTTTAAAGTTAAGTGGCCTAAATACTCCAATCAAAAGACCTAGAATGGCTGAATAGATACAAAAACAAGACCCATATATAAGCTACCTAAAAGAGACCCACTTTAGATCTAAAGACACATGGACTGAAAGTGAGGGGATGGACAAAGGTATTCCATGCAAATGGAAATGAAAGCCAGAATAGCTTTATAAGTATAAAACATTCCAACCAAAAGCAGCAGAGTACACACTGTTCTCAAGTGCACATGGAACATTCTTTAGGATAGATCACATGCTAGGCCACAGAATAATTCTCAGTAAATTTAAGAAACTGAAATCATATAAAGCAACTTTTCTGACCATAACACTATGAGGCTAGGATTCAACCACAGGGGGAAAAAACTGCAGAAAACACAAACACGTGGAGGCTAAACAATATGCTACGAAATAACCGATGGGTCACTGAAGAAATCAAAGAGGAAACAAAAAATACCTGGAGACAAATGAAAATGAAAACATACTGATCCTAAATCTAGGGGACACAGCAAAAGCATTTCTAAGAATGAAGTTTATAGTGATACAAGCCTACCTCAGGAAACAAGAAAAATCTCAAATAAAAAACCTAACCTTACACCTAAAGGAAACAGAAAGAGAAAAACAAATAAAATCCAAAATTAGTAGAAGGAAAGAAGTTGTAAAGATCAGAGCATAAATAAATGTGATAGAAAAAAATAGAAAAGACCAATGAAACTAAGAGCTGGTTCTTTGAATAGATAAACAAAATGGACAAATCTTTACCAGACTCATCAAGAAAAAAAGAGGACCCAATAAAATAAAATCAGAAATGGAAAAGAAAACGTCACAACCAACACCACAGAAATTCAAAGGATGTTATGAGATCCCTGTGAACAATTGTCTGCCAATAAAATGGACAACCTAGAAGAAATGGACAAATTCCTAGAAATGTACACTCTCCCAAGACTGAACCAGGAAGAAATAGCAAATATGAACAGAGCAATTACTAGTAATGAAATTGAATCAGTTATAAAAAAGAACAACTCCCAACAAACAAAAGTCCAGTATCAGATGGCTTCGCAGGTAAATTCCACCAAACATTTAGAGAAGAATTGACACTTATCCTTCTCAAATTATTCCAAAAAATTGCAGAGGAAGGGATGCTTCCAAACTCATTCTACAAGGCCAGCATCACCCTGACACCAAAACCAGACAAATATAACACAAAAAAAGAAAATTACAGACCAATATCACTGATGAACATAGATGCAAAAATCCTCAACAAAATATTACAAAGAGAATTTAACAATACATGAAGGATCATACACCATGATAAAGTGGGATTTATCCCAGGGATGCAAGGATGTTTCAATACCCACAAATCAATCAATGTGATACACTACATTAACAAACTGGAAAATAAAAATCATATGATCCTCTCAATAGATGCAGAAAAAACTTTTGACAAAATTCAACATCCATTTATGATGAAAACTCTCCACATTATAAAGGCCATAAATGACATGCCAAAGGTAGCATCATACTCAATGGTGAAAAGCTGAAAGCATTTCCTCTAAGATCAGGAAAAAGACAAGGATGTTGCCACTTTTATTCAACATAAATTTGGAAGTCCTAGCACAGTAGTTGGAGAAGAAAACGAAAAAAAGGAATCCAAATTGGAAAGGAAGAAGTAAAACTCTCACTGTTTGCAGATGACATGATGCTATTCATAGAAAATCCTAAAGATGTCACCAACAAACTACTAAAACTCATCAATGAATTTGAGAGTTGCAGGAGACAAAATTCATATACAGAAATCTGTTGCATTTCTATACACTAACAACAAACTACCAGAAGAAGAAATTAAGAAAACAATCCCGTTTACAATTGCACCAAAAAGAATAAACTATCTAGGAATAAATCTAATGAAGAAGGTAAAAGACCTGTTTTCGAAAAACTGTAAGACACCGTTAAAAGAAATTGAAGATGACACAAACAGATGAAAAGATATATCATGTTCATGGATTGGAAGAATTAATATTATTAAAATAACCATGCTACCCAAAGTAATCTAAAGATTCAATGCAATCCCATCAAAATACCAATGATATTTTTCACAGAACTAATAATTCTAATAACTTATGGAAATACAAAAGACTCCAAATAACCAAAACAACCTTGAGAAAGAACTAAACTGGTGGTAACATGCCCTGATTTCAAACTATAATAAAAACTACAGTAATAAAAACAGTATGGTACTGGCACAAAAGCGGACACATAGATCGATGGAATGGAATAGAGACCAGAAATAAACGCACATTTATATGGGCAATTAATATACCACAAAGGAGGCAAGAATATACAATGGGAAAAAGACAGCCTTTTCAATAAATGGTATTGGGAAAACTGGACAGCTACATGCAAAAGAATCAAACTAGACTATTCTCTTGTACAAAAATAAATTCAAAATGAATTAAAGACTTAAATGTAAGATTTGAAACCATAAAACTTCTAGAAGAAAATGTAGGCAGTATACTCTTTGACATCAATCGTGGTAATATTTTTTGGATATTTCTCCTCAGGCAAGAGAAATAAAAGCAAAAATCCACAAATAGGACTACAACAAACTAAAAACTTTCACATGGTGGAGGAAACTCTCAACAAAACAAAAACATCACCTACTAAATGGGGTAAGATACTTGCAAATTATATATCTGACAAGGGGTTAATTTTCAAAATATACAAATAACTCATACAACTCAACATCAAAAAAAAAAAACCTGATTAAAAATGAGCAGAAGATCTGGATAGACATTTTTCCAAGGAAGACGTATGGATGGCCAACAGGCACATTAAAAGATGCTCAACATTACTCATTACTAATTATCAGGGAAACGCAAATCAAAACCACAATGAAGAACTACCCTGGTGGTGCAGTGGTTAAGACTCCGCACTCCCAATGCAGGGGGCCCGGGTTCGATCCCTGGCCAGGGAACTAGATTCACATGCATGCCACAACGAAGAGTTTGCCTACCACGACTAAGGAGCCCATGTGCCACAACTAAGGAACCAGCAAGCCACTACTAAGGAGCCCACAAGCCGCAGCTAAGGAGTCCACCTGCTGCAACTAAGACCCAGCACAACCAAATAAACAAATAACCACAATGAGACATCACTTCAAATATGTCAAAGTAGATATTATCAAAAAGACAAAAAATAACATGTGTTGGCGAGGATGTGGAGAAAACAGAACGCTTGTATGCTATAGGTGGGAATATAAATTGGTGCAGCCATTATGGAAAAGAGTATGGCGATTCCTCAAAAACTTGAAAATAGAAGTACCGTATAATCCAGAAGTTCCACTCCTGGGTATTTATCTGAAGAAAATTAAATCTCTATTTAGAAAAGATACATACACCCTTAGGTTCATAGCAGCATTATTTATGATGGCCAAGATGTGGAAGCAATCTAAGTGCCCATCCAGAGATGAATGAATAAAGAAGATATGATATATACATAAAATGGAATATTACTCAGCCATAAAAGAGAACTAAGTCTTGTCACTTGCAACAACATGGATAGACCTAGAGGGAATTATTCTAAGTAAAATAAATCAGACAGAGAAATCCTATATGATTTCACTTATATGTGGAATCTAAAAAACAGAACAAATGAACAAACAAAACAAAACGTAAACAGAGTTATAGATACAGAGAACAAACAGGTGGTTGCCAGAGGGGAGGAGAGAAGGGGGAGGGAAGAAATAGGTGAGGGGAATTAAGAGCTACAAACTTCCAGTTGCAAAATAAATGAGTCACAGGTATGAAATGTACAGTGTGGGGAATATAGTCAATAATTATGTAATATCTTTTTTTGGTGACATATTGTAACTAGATTTATCATGGTGATAATTTTGAAATGCATAGAAATATCAAATCACTATGTTGTGTACCAGGAAGTAACATAGTGTTGTAAGTCAATTATACTTCAAAAACAAAGAAACAAACAGACTCATAGAAAAAGGATCATATTTGTGCTTATCAGAGGCAGGAGGTTTGGATAGGGGGAACTGGATGAAGGCAGTCCAAAGGTACAAACTTCCCATTATAAGATAAATAAATACCAATGATATATTGTATAACATGATAAATATAATTAACACTACTGTACATTTTATCTAAAAATCGTTAAGAGTAAATCCTGAGTCTTCATCACAAGGAAAACTTTTTCTTTTTTTATAAATTTCTTTATTTTTTGGCTGCGTTGGGTCTTAGCTGCTGCATGTGGGCTTTCTCTAGTTGTGGCTAGTGGGAGCTACTCTTCATTGTGGTGCGGAGGCTTCTCATTGCTGTGGCTTCTCTTGTTGCAGAGCATGGGCTCTAGGTACACAGGCTTCAGTAATTGTGGTACGTGGGCTCAGTAGTTGGGGCTCATGGACTCTAGAGTGCAGGCTCAGTAGTTGTGGTGCACGGGCTTAGTTGCTCCACGGCATGTGGGATCTTCCCAGACCAGGGATCGAACCCACGTCCCCTGCATTGGCAGGTGGATTCTTAACTACTGTGCCACCAGGGAAGTCCCAAAACTATACTTTTTTATTTCCTTAATTTTGTATCTATATGAGATGATGAATGTTCACTAAACTTATTGTAGTAATCATTTCATGATGTATGGAAGTCAAATCATTATGCTATACACCTTAAAGTTATACAGTGCTGTTTGTCAATTATATCTCAATAAAACTGGAAGAAAAAAGTTTAACATAAGACTTATGGCTCAGGATAGAGCTAGCGCTGCGTATCATATGGGATTCCTCATCTCCCTCCACCCAAGGCTTGCTCCTGATAGAAACGTTTCTTCAATTTCCTTTTTTTAAAATGTATCTGTTGCCATTTTATTTTTATTTATTTATTTGTTTATTTTTTGGCTGCGTTGGGTCTTTGTTGCTAAGTGCGGGCTTTCTCTAGTTGCAGCAAGTTGGGGATACTCTTCATTGTGGTGCACAGGCTTCTCATTGCAGTGGCTCCTCTTGTTGTAGAGCACGGCCCCTAGAGTGCGTGGGCTTCAGTAGTTGTGGCATACAGGTTTAGTTGCTCTGAGGCATGTGGGATCTTCCCGAACCAAGGATTGAACCCATGTCACCTGCATTGGTGGTCGGATTCTTAATCACTGCGCCACCAGGGAAGTCCCTCTCCTATTTCCTCTCGTTAAGAGGCAAGATTAGCCAGAGACATCTCTTGATGTTGAAACATAGCTCGGAGAATTAACATTCTATTAGATCCCTGGATAATAAGCAAGGATCCCTCTGGGATCTTAGTCTAAAGACAGTTGCCAAATGTACCAATGACAAGTCAATATTTACGATCATACTTATAATTAAATATGTTGTGTGAGTACAAACTATGGCAGCAACAGTTACAGGAGGATTTTACCTCCATCAGTGACTGAGTCTTCCATATCATTTCAGAGCGATACATAAATAAAACAAAATCTCATCACCTGTTATATATAAGTACTCCCTTTATTTTTACTCTTAGGTCATAATATCCCTCCTATTACTAGGAATTTGAAGATGTTTGATTGAATAACTAAAGTAAGAATTCCAAATTTGTCTTTATCTTTCGATCAAAAAATTTTTTGCATTAACAGCTGGCAAAACACTGCACTAATACTATGAACCCTCAACACAAACATCTGGATATTAATACTTGATTGTGGTAAGAGATAGTTACTGGCTCAGGAGAGTGGTGAGGAGAGAATATCTTATTAACAAACACCTCCTTTGGAGTACTCTCTAAGAATACTAATATTTTTGCAACATTAAGATTTTGTTTCCAGGACCTTATCTAAGATTCATCAGCATCATAGAATTTGCCAAGGGTCAGGAATCTTGGGAGACCATTTTAGAATACTGCCTACCACACAGATGTCAGTGCCCGCGTATTCTTTAAACGACTCACTTCCTCTCCCTGATGTTATGGGCATTGGTTCTGAGCCCAGCCAGACAAACAAAAATGATATCATGTACATGCAATGAAAAATGATACACAAAGCAAAAGGCAGAATTGGTCTACTATGCAGGGGTGGTGTGGCTGCTGAGGGGATGTTTAAAGGAAGTTTCAAGAAGTGATATTTCAACTGGATGGTTAGAAAAAGAACCATGCCTTCTTTCTGTCTTCACTGCCCGGCACAGTCTTCAGGTACAGAGTAGACCCTCGCTGATGTTTGTTGAATGACCTTGTAGGTGTCTTCTAGGTGGAGGAGGGGAAAGAGAATTCTTGATAGAGGGAATTTCATGTACAGAGACCCAAAGTTTTAAAGCCACTTGCTATGTTCAAGGATCCATGAAAAGTATCCAATTATCTAAACGTGCAAGGCAAGACATAGCAAGAGAAGAGGCAGACAATGAGGCCAGAACATGGGAGGCTTGGAATATGGTGCTAAGGAGGTAGGACTTTATTTTGAAAATGAAAAGGAACACTTGAAGAGCTTTGAGGAAGTGAAAACAAAATCAGATTTGTGTTTGAGAAAGTTAGCTCCAGTAGAGAGCACAGTGTGAAGGCTGGTTTGAGGTGAGGGTTAGGATGGATGGGAGTGAAGCTAACCCAGGGCTGTAGGAATTAGTGTCTAGTGGTCTTGGAGTGCAGGTTAGGAAAGAGGAGGGTCTACACCAAGACAATGGCAGTGGGATGGAGAAGGGGAATGGCCCCCAAAGCTGGTTGGAAAGTAGAGTGACTGAAGAACGTGGTTGGGAAGAAGAGTTGATCGGATTTGAAGGATGACAGAGTCATGGAGGATGACCTGAGAATGACTCCGGCTTAGGAGATGGATAAATGATGAGACCATCCATTGAGCTTGGAGACTAAGAGAAAGAACATGTTTGAGGAGTGGGGGGGTGGGGGGTGGTGGTAATGGAGGGAAGAAGGGCAGCTGTGAATGACAAGTACACTTTGGGGCATGTTGAGTTTGAGGTGCTTGTAGAATATCCCAACAGAGAATCCAAGAGAATGACATTGAGTTCTGAGCTCTAGAGCTTAACAGGGATGGATACACATCAGGGTCTCCAGCTTCTAGGTGAGCAAGCAAGTCATAGCATTGAATAGTCACAGAGGGACAGTGTATAGAATAAGAAAGTAAAGAAGCTGAATATAAAACCACGTGTCACCAAAAGTCTGCAACGTCGAGGGCAGAAAACATGAGCTGGAATCAAAGGTGAGAGAAGAGAGGCTTTGATGGGAACTGTGAGTCTGGGAATATGTAGTGACCACAGAAGGTAAACAAAGCAATGAGGGGCTGCTTCATTGTCAGAAGAAACTGTGCCCGTGAAAATCTTTGCTGGTATTTAGTTCACTGGCTTGAGTTGTAAAAAAACACAGAGAGGGCAAGTCTCACCACACCTTGCATAATTTCAACACAGAAGTAAATTAGCTCGTAAAATAGATTGTCAAAGAGTCCTTTATTGGGTTAGGAAATACTTGTTTTCACTGAGGTCTATTCTTTTGAAGAAAAAAAGAACTTGAGTGAAAATGTATAATTCTCCTTTGATCTCTGTAATTAAGAGATTTGACCCAAGTGTTCATCAGCCCTTAATAAAAATCAGTAACATTCCCGTTACTTTCCGTGGCTTGTTTTCTAAGTTGAAGAACAAAAGAGTATCTTTCATAAGATCATCAGGGGTAAACAGGATTTCACAAGAAGAGGGATCAGTGTGGAAAAATAAAATTTTAAAAGGGGCAGATCCGTTTTCTATTTAGTTTTCCTTTGCCCATGTCAGACTCCACCAAATAACCTGAATAAATATTAGCAATTGCTGTGCCCCACCAAAGTCTGGACATGCTTCAAACATCTCCAAAGGACAATATATTTACTCGAAAAAATATAAAGATGAAGTTAACCAACTGTGTGTAAATTCACCACAATCTCTCCTCATTATCCAGAGGGGATGGCCCATGACGATAACTTAATGAGGTCAAGTCCAGCTGAAATGCAGAGATTCAAGTGCCCAAAAGTCAGTGTCTCTCTGCTTTTCTCCTCTGCTCCCTGGAAGCTGGTGTCTTGCTAAGTAGCTGGCTGGGTACTCACATTCTTGGTGACTTGGAGGAGGCAGGAGCTTTGGCAAAGCAGCAATAACACACACACGCACACACATGTACGCAGGCACATAGACACACACATACATCTCACTTCTGTCCTCTCCATCCCCTGAAACAGTAAGAATGTCAAACCCTTAAGTTCTAGAATGACTCTGAGGATGTTTATATGAAATCATCCTATTTCTCTGCTATTTAGTTAATGGTTGGTTGTGCGACCGGGTTCGCGTCAGCAGACAAGGGGATTGACCGATGGGGCCAATGACGTGGTAAAGAGATACCTGACTTAAGGAAAGAGGAAGAGGCTCCCCAGCAGCAGTGGGGAGGCAGCAATGGGAAATGTCAACAACTCCTGGAGCCCATGTGAACGGAAAGCCGAGGTCAGTAGTCCATTAATCAGAGCAGAAGGGGAACTAAAGAAGAAAGCACACGAAATTGGAAAAAACAGAAAGGACAAGGTATTTCCTTAGGGAGAATGGGAAAGTCACACACCCTTCTCCTCCCCTCCCCAGACATGCCTGGAGTTTTGTTTCACTAATCTCTTTGAGAAGGTGTTCCCAGATGCTCTCTAGCCTATCAATTTATAAGAAAATCTACTTATCATTCCCAGTGAAAATGAATTTGAACGTCAGCCATAACTAGTTTCTCAAGTGGAAGCCAAGTAGGGCAGGTCTGAGTACTTTATTTCCTGCCACGTGAAGGTTTGGAGTCAAGCAGAGGTTAAAATGTGCAATGGGCTGAGCACAGACAGTTCAAATGCTGGCCCTGTCACTTATGGTATGACCTTGGATAGGCTCTTCATAGATCTAAACCTCAGTTTTCTCACCTGTATAATGGGAATAATAATATTCCAGATCCATATCCCTTTTGAGCAATTCTGAAATCCGAAGCGCTCTGAAAAACAGATTTTTTTAAGTTTGCAGGAAATTCATTTGATGGCAAAACCTGAACTGAACTAATGTGAGACTTTATATAGTTTTTATTTATCCCATTAAGCATGATTATCCATACGTTTGCTGCAGAAACATCAATGTGTGCGAGGATGGATGGGTGTCACGGAGGTGCTATGAACAGTCCAGTATATGCACATTTGTGAGATTTGTCTCTCACAAATATGAAAGATTCTGAATTCTGAAGCATACCAGGGGATCTGTGTGGAATCTGAATAAGGGATTGGGGACCTGTTCCGTGGGGATATTGGCAATACTAAGGGAAATAATGTGTATGAGGTGCTTGTAACAATGTCTGGCACTCTGTAAATACTCAAGTACAGACTAGAATTTTTTATTACAAAATATTCGAATGAAGAGTGATCTGCTCCTGTCCCTGTCACTGTGGAATTCACCGAGGGGAAACATCAAACTCGGAGGCACCGACTCCCCTTCCACCAGCCCTATCACTGAAGGCCCTGCACTTTTTGGAAAAAGAACCTCCCCGGAAGGCTATGCACATGTTCCTGGCGCTGTGGAGATGAACCCCAAAGCCTAAAGCCAAGAAAAAGGTTCCGAACGCACAACATTTGACGATCACAAGGGCAGGGTATGAAAGAAGGGCTGAAACTGGACATACTCCCTCCTAAAGGTGGTGTGGCCTGATGGAAGCAGGCTCGACCTTGAAGCTAGAGAGACCTCAGTCCTAGTCCCACCCTCCCTAATGATGGGAACCGCTGGGTCTCAGTTTCTTCACATGTAAAGTGGCATAACAGTACTTCTGGAAGTTTCGTTATGACGGAAAAGCATTCTGCATGGGGCCTGGTACATAGAAGAGGCTCAGCAAGGGACAGGCAGACAGACATACGCACAAACCATTATACTGGGTGACAAGAAAACCAAGGTTACTACAGAGTACAGGTCTGCCTTGCCCTAAATTACACCCCTGGGGGAAAAGCCTTATATTTCCTGCAGAAGTGAGGCTAAGAGACCACGCAGAGGGGGCAGCCTGTCTATGAAGAGTTCTAATCCTGCAGTGGTGAGAGGCGAGCCTGGGTTCTTCTTCCTAACAAGACAATCTCCCCTGCTCCTTTGAGGACCTCTGACTCGGTAGGACAGCCATACACAAGGTCAGGTTGGAAACTGCAAGGTGATCTGTGCACACATGGATGGTCAATAAGGCTCATTCACCTCCTGAATCCAATTTTGGCTGTATTACCAAGTCCCACTATGACCCCTTAAAAAAAGGAATAATTATCAAGTGTACTTGGAAGAAGAGGGGGGTATTTTCTGCCATTCAAAGTGAACCCTTTCACGAAGGAGACCTTTAACCCAAATAATCACCTTGTCCTCGCATACCCAAATCAGAACTAACACAAAAAGTAAACAGATATTCATTACAGAGGTGGCCTTGAGATTATCCCCAGCCAATGCCTGGTTTTCTACGGTTAGAGACTTTGACCCACGTAATCATATTTTCTTCAGACCCGAGCCATACGACTTGAGAAATAGCAGGTATAAGACATTATCGACATATTGACTTTCCTAAGCACTCCTTTCCTCTTTCCTGCCCATCATGGCTGGAGGTGAGGATGCCCACCTTCCCCACCCTGGACCTCAGGGGTTCAGCTCCTCATTCCAGTGAGTCACAGCAGCATTGAGAACACACCTTCACAGTACCTGTCCCCAAGCCCAGAATGAAGAGGCTTCCCGGACCATCCTTTGAATGGCCGCTGTCCACGAACTCACTCTCATCTTTTCAGAGCAACATCTCAACAGCCAGGAGTTAGGGTACCAACAAGTCTGGGGCACAAGAGGAAGGGATGGAAAATGAACATGGGAGTGAGAAGAGGGAATTTTTAGAAATAATTTGACATTTGATTAATTTCTTAAAGCATCAAAGTATAAAATAAATATCCATGAGTCCATCCTGGTATAAATAAATAACTAAACAAATAAATAAATGTAGGAGAAAGGACAGCTCTTCCTCACAAAAGAATTCCATTTAATAAATGTAGAAAGAGTGAAGAAAATAGAAAATCACAATTACAACACCACAGTAATAACTGCTACATGCAAGGTCCACTGATGGATGCTAGAATTAGCAGGCAAAAGTTTGAGGAGAAACAGGATATTTGCATAGTCTCAAAGTGTGTCTCCCATCATACCTGTTATTTACAAAGAGAAAACAGTGGACCCTGGTGGTCCAGTGGTTAAGGCTCTGCGCTTCCAGTGCAGGGGGCGCAGGTTTGATCCCTGGTTGCGGAACTAAGATCCTGCATGCCGCGTGGTGTGGCCAAAAAAAAAAAAAAAAAAAGAGAGAGAGAGAGAGAGAAATAGTAACCTTACGGTGGAGAAATGCAGCAGCAGACACCACCCTAACCAAGCAATTGAGGCTAAGATAGCCAGTATTAAGACATATCTACATGTGTACCCTCTGAAGATCTTGCACTGAGAACTGTATTCTTACCAAAAATGCATGATTTCAACTTAATCATGAGAAAACACTGAACAATCACAAGTTAAAGACAATTCTACAAAATAATTGACCAGTACTCTTCCAAAGTGTCAAAGTCATGATAGACAAGGAAAGACAGAAGAACTGCCATGGAAGAGCCAACTAGATGTGACAACTAAATATAGTGTGGGATCCTGGATTGGAGATGGGAACAGAAAAAGGACATGAGTAGAAAAACTGGTGGAATCTGAACAAAGGCAGTAGTTTAGTTAATAGTACTGCACTTGTGTTGACTTCTGAAATTTTTAAAAATATATTTATTTATTTGGTTACACCAGGGTCTTAATTGAGGCAGGCAGGCTCCTTAGTTGCGGCTTGCTGGCTCCTTAGTTGTGACATGCAAACTTTTAGTTGTGGCATGCATGTGGGATCTAGTTCCCTGACCAGGGATCGAACCCGGACCCCCTGCATTGGGAGCTCAGAGTCCTATCCACTGTGCCACCAGAGAAGTCCTGACTTCTGAATTTTGATCCTTGTACTGTGGTTCTACTAAATGTTTTTTTTTTCTTTTGAATTTTATTTTATTTATTTTTTATAGAGCAGGTTCTTATTAGTTATCTATTTTATACACATCAGTGTATACAAGTCAATCCCAATCTTCCAATTCATCCCACCATCACTACCCCACCACCAATTTCCTCCCTTGGTGTCCATACGGTTGTTCTCTACATCTGTGTCTCTATTTCTGCCCTGCAAACCAGTTCATCTGTACCATTTTTCTAGGTTCCACATATATACGTTAATATACGATATTAGTTTTTCTCTTTCTGATTTACTTCACTCTGTATGAGTGACTCTAGGTCCATCCATGCCTGTACAAATGACCCAATTTCATTCCTTCTTATGGCTGAGTAATATTCCATTCTATATATGTGCCACATCTTTATCCGTTCATCTGTCGATGGACACTTAGGTTGCTTCCATGTCCTGGCAATTGTAAATGGTGCTGCAATGAACATTGTGGTATATGACTCTTTTTGAATTATGGATTTCTGAGGGTATATGCCCAATAGAGGGATTGCTGGGTCATATGGTAGTTCTATTTTTAGTTGTTTAAGGAACCTCCATACTGTTCTCCATAGTGGCTGTATCAATTTTATTCCCACCAACAGTGCAAGAGGGTTCCCTTTTCTCCACACCCTCTCCAGCATTTATTGTTTGTAGATTTTTTCATGATGGCCATTCTGACTGATGTGAGGTGATACCTCATTGTAGTTTTGATTTTCATTCCTCTAATGATTAGTTATGTTGAGCATTCTTTCATGTGTTTGTTGGCAATCTGTATATCTTCTTTGGAGAAATGTCTATTTAGGTCTTCTGCCCATTTTTGGATTGGGTTGTTTGTTTTTTTGATATTGAGCTGCATGAGCTGCTTGTAAATTTTGGAGATTAATCCTTTGTCAGTTGCTTCATTTGCAAATATTTTCTCTCTTTCTGAGGGCTGTCTTTTAGTCTTGCTTATGGTTTCCTTTGCTGTGAAAAAGCTTTTAAGTTTCATTAGGTCACATTTGTTTATTTTTCTTTTTACATCCATTTCTCTAGGAGTTGGGTCAAAAAGGATCTTGCTGTGATTTAAGTCATAGAGTGTTCTGCCTATGTTTTCCTCAATTTTTTTTATAGTGTCTGGCCTTATATTTAGGTCTTTAATCCATTTTGAGTTTATTTTTGTGTATGGTGTTGGGAAGTGTTCTAATTTCATTCTTTTACATGTAGCTGTCCAATTTTCCCAGCACCATGTATTGAAGAGGCTCTCTTTAATCCACTGTATATTCTTGCCTCCTTTATCAAAGATAAGGTGACCAAAGGTGCATGGGTTTGTCTCTGGGCTTTCTATGCTATTCCATTGATCTGTATTTCTGTTTTTGTGCCAGAACCATACTGTCTTGATTACTATTGCTTTGTAGTATAGTCTGAAGTCAGGGAGCCTGATTCCTCCACCTCCGTTTTTCTTTCTCAAGATTGCTTTGGCTATTCGGGGTCTTTTGTGTTTCCATACAAATTGTAAAATTTTTTGGTTCTAGTTCTTTGAAATATGCCATTGGTACATTGATAAGGATTGCATTGAATTTGTAGATTGCTTTGGGTAGTAGAGTCATTTTCACAATGTTGATTCTTCCAAATGAAGAACATGGTACATCTCTCCATCTGTTTGTGTTGTCTTTAATTTGTTTCATCATCATCTTATAGTTTTCTGCATACAGGTCTTTTGTCTCCTTAGGTAGGTTTATTCCTAGGTATTTTATTGTTTTTGTTGCAATGGTATATGGGAGTGTTTCCTTAATTTTTCTTTCAGATTTTTCATCATTAGTGTATAGGAATGAAAGAGATTTCTGTACATTAATTTTGTATCCTGCTACTCTACCAAATTCATTGATTAACTCTAGTAGTTTTCTGGTAGCATCTTTAGGATTCTCTATGTATAGTATCATGTCATCTGCAAACAGTGACAGCTTTACCTCTTCTTTTCTGATTTGAATTTCTTTTTCTTCTTTGATTGCTGTGGCTAAAACTTCCAAAACTATGTTGAATAATAGTGGTGAGAGTGGGCAACCTCGTCTTGTTCCTGATCTTAGAAGAAATGGTTTCAGTTTTTCACCATTGAGAACAATGTGGGCTGTGCGTTTGTCATATATGGCCTTTATTATATTGAGGTATGTTCCCTCTATGCCTACTTTCTGGAGAGTTTTTATCATAAATGTGTGTTGAATTTTGTCAAAAGCTTTTTCTGCATCTATTGAGATTATCATATGGTTTTTATCCTTTAATTTGTTAATATGGTTTATCACACTGATTGATTTACATATATTGAAGAATCCTTGCGTTCTTGGGATAAACCCCACTTGATCATGGTGTATGATCCTTTTAATATGTTGTTGGATTCTGTTTGCTAGTATTTTGTTGAGGATTTTTTGCATCTCTGTTCATCAGAGATATTGGTCTGTAGTTTTCTTTTTCTGTGAAATCTTTGTCTGGTGTTGGTATCAGGGTGACAGTGGCCTCATAGAATGAGTTTTGGAGTGTTCCTCTCTCTGCTATATTTTGGAAGAGTTTGAGAAGGATTGGTGTTAGCTCTTCTCTAAATGTTTGGTAGCATTGGCCTGTGAAGCCATCTGGTCCTGGGCTTTTGTTTGTTGGAAGATTTTAAATCACAGTTTCAATTTCAGTACTTGTGGTTGGTCTGTTTATATTTTCTCTTTCTTACTGGTTCAGTCTTGGAAGGTTGTGCTTTTGTAAGAATTTGTCCATTTCTTCCAGGTTGTCCATTTTATTGGCATAGAGTTGCTTGTAGTAATCTCACATGATCCTTTGTATTTCTGCAATGTCAGTTGTTACTACTCCTTTTTCATTTCTAATTCTGTTGATTTGAATCCTCTCCCTTTTTTTCTGGATGAGTCTGTCTAATGGTTTATCAATTTTTTTTATCCTCTCAAAGAACCAGCTTTTAGTTTTATTGACCTTTGCTACTGTTTTCTTCATTTCTTTTTCAATTATTTCTGATCTGATCTTTATGATTTCTTTCCTTCTGCTAACTTTGGGTTTGTTTCTCTTTTTTTGTTCTTCTTTCTCTAATTGCTTTAAGTGTAGGGTTAGGTTGTTTTTTTGAGATGTTTCTTGTTTCTTAAGGTAGGATTGTATTGCTATCAACTTCCCTCTTAACTGCTTTTGCTGCATCCCATAGGTTTTGGGTCGTTGTGTGTTCATTGTCATTTGTTTCTAGGTATTTTTTGATTTCCTCCATGATCTCTTGGTTATTAAGTATTGTATTATTTAGCCTCCATGTGTTTATAATTTTTACAGATCTTTTCCTGTAATTGATATCTAGTCTCATAACATTGTGGTCGGAAAAGATATTTGATACGATTTCAATTTTCTTAAATTTACCAAGGCTTGATTTGTGACCCAAGATATGTTCTATCCTGGAGAATGTTCCATGAACACTTGAGAAGAAAGTGTATTCTGTTGTTTTTGGATGGAATGTCCTATAAATATCAATTAAGTCCATCTTGTTTAATGTATCATTTAAAGCTTGTGTTTCCTTATTTATTTTCATTTTGGATGATCTGTCCATTGGTGAAAGTGGGCTGTTAAAGTCCCCTATTATGATTGTGTTACTGTCGATTTCCCCTTTTATGGCTGTTAGCATTTGCCTTATGTATTGAGGTGCTCCTATGCTGGGTGCATAAATATTTACAATTGTTACATCTTCTTCTTGGATTGATCCCTTTATCATTATGTAGTGTCCTTCTTTTTCTCTTGTAATAGTCTTTGTTTTAAAGTCTATTTTGTCTGATATGAGAATTGCTACTCCACCTTTCTTTTGATTTCCATTTGTATGGAATATCTTTTTCCATCCCCTCACTTTCAGTCTGTATGTATCCCTAGGTCTAAAGTGGGTCTCTTGTAGACAGCATATGTACAGGTTTTATTTTTGTATCCATTCAGCCAGTCTGTGTCTTTTGGTTGGAACATTTAATCCATTTACATTTAAGGTAATTATTGATATGTATGTTCCTATTACCATTTTCTTAATTGTTTTGTTTTCGTTTTTGTGGGTATTTTCCTTCTCTTGTGTTTCCTGCCTAGACAAATTCCTTCAGCATTTGTTGTAAAGCTGGTTTGGTGGTGCTGAATTCTCTTAACTTTTGCTTATCTGTAAAGGTTTTAATTTTTCCATCAAATCTGAATGAGATCCTTGCTGGGTAGAGTAATCTTGGTTGTAGATTTTTCCCTTTCATCACTTTAAATATGTCCTGCCACTCCCTTCTGGCTTGAGGAGTTTCTGCTGAAAAACCAGCTGTTACCCTTATGGGGATTCCCTTGTATGTTATTTGTTGCTTTTCCCTTGCTGCTTTTAATATTTTTTCTTTGTATTTAATTTTTGATAGTTTGATTAATATGTGTCTTGGCGTGTTTCTCTTTTGGGTTATCCTGTATGGTACTCTCTGTGCTTTCTGGACTTGATTGACTATTTCCTTTTCCATGTGTAGGGATGTCTCTGACTATAATCTCTTCAAATATTTTCTCAGCCCCTTTCTTTTTCTCTTCTTCTTCTGGGACCCCTATAATTCGAATGTTGGTGCATTTAATGTTGTCCCAGAGGTCTCTGTTACTGTCCTCAATGCTTTTCTTTGTTTTTTTTCCTTTATTCTGCTCTTTGGTGGTTATTTCCACCATTCTGTCTTCCAGCTCACTTATCCGTTCTTCTGCCTCAGTTATTCTGCTATTGTTTCCTTCTGAAGTATTTTTAATATCAGTAATTGTGTTGTTCTTCACTGTTTGTTTGCTCTTTAGTTCCTCTAGATCCTTGTTAAATGTTTCTTGTATTTTCTCCATTCTGTTTCTGAGATTTGGGGTCATCTTTACTATCATTACTCTGGATCATTTTACAGGTAGGTTGCCTATTTCATCTTCATTTATTTGGCCTTGTAGGTTTTTACCTTGCTCCTTCATCTGTAACATATTTTTTTGTTGTTTCATTTTTTTTTTTTTCTCTTTTTGATGGGTGATATTGTATTCCTGCCTTACTGGTTGTTTGGCCTGAGTTGTCCAGCACTGGAGTTTGCAGGCCATTGGATAGAGCCGGGTCTTGGTGCCAAGGTGAGGACCTCTGGGAGGCCTCACTCCGATTAATATTCCCTGGGGTCCTAGGTTCTCTGTTAGTCCAGCAGTTTGGACTCGGAGCTCCCATCACAGGAGCTTGGGCCCGACCTCTGGCCTGGGCACCAAGATCTCACAAGCCAGTTTGCCGGCAGTTCGTCCCGTCCCCTTAGGTGTCCGTGGTCCCCCACTGGTGCCTGATAGGTGCACTACTTTTGAGGAGACTCAAATTCCGCGTCCTCCTAGTAGGCCATCTTGACTCCGCCCTCTGCTAAATGTTAACATTAGGAAAAGCTGAGTGAAGCATAGAGGGGAACTCTGTACTGTTTGTGCAACTTTTCTGTAAGTATAAAATTATATCAAAATAAACATTTATTTTTTAAAGCATAAAGTAACGGGACTGTTGTTAAGACTTCCTCACATTGCTAAATGGTTTAGTATTAGTTCTATTGTGAATTACATATTGGGAGGGAAGATGAGGCACTAGAATCATTTTAGGGCTCAGGGCCTCTAAATGCTACCTTCAGCAAGTTGGCTCTGTCCCTGGGAAATCACCAGGCAGCTCTATTCCTCACCCAAGCCCATTTCTTCCCTCCTTGGAGGTTGAAGGAACTTAGAGACACCTCCTACTGCACCACCACTCCCTCCTCCAGGACGGTTCTAAGGGCTTGGGCCCTTGACCCCCAGGGTGTGGGCATACTTTATGGTGTCAATAGGGCAATCCCAACAGAATAGACCTTTCAACCTTAATTCCAGAGACAGAGTATGCATGCCTGGGGCAGGGTCATTTCGTTAGGGTAATAATAAATCCTACTTTCCAGGTTATAAGAATTAGATGAGATAATATATGCTACAACAAGGGTGGACCCTGAAAACAGTACGCTAAGTGAAATAAGCCAGATACAGAAGGACAAATATGATTCCACTTATATGAGGTGCCTGAAATAAGCAAACTCACAGCAACAGGAAGTAGATTAGTGGTTACCAGGAAGGGGGCAGTGGGCGAATGAGGAGCTGTTGTTTAATGGGTACAGAGTTTCTCTTGAGAAGATGAAAAATTTCTGGAGCTGAATGGCAGTGATAGTTGCACAACAGTATGAATGTACTTAATGCCACTGAACTGCACACTGGGAAATGGTTAAGGTGGTAAATTTTATGTTTATGTATATCTTACCACGATCAAAAATACTAAGAAAATTCAAAGAATTAGATGAGATGATTAAAAGCTCTTATAAAGCCCCAGCCCATAGTGGACACAGGTACCATTAGCTTCCTCCTTCACTAAAGTTTTAGAAAATAGAACTATTATGTAATTGTTCCATGTGATTTTTGACCATGGCAGCCACATTTGTTTTTTATAATTAACCACATTCTTAACCCCACTATGACATGGTTTTCAACATTCATTTTTTATTCTAATACAATGTTAAGACTGAATGATGAATTTTTAAAAAACATTAGGCTCACATGTCCTGTAAGAGCATTTCTGTTTAGCATAACAGATCAAAACTGAAATCAACTACATGATTCCCAATGGTGCTGTGAGGAATATTGGCCATGTCTCTAGGTACAGCTTTACAGATATGCTTGCATATACCCTAACACTGTTGATTAATTAAACTGTGTTCCTCCCCAGGTTTGGGCAATCACTCATAACCCTCTTCCCACTGGAGCTGCCATTGCTCCTACCACTTCCAACAGAGGACCCCTGAGCCACCTGTGGTGAAAATTTCATACCTAGGCCCTCAGCCTAGGTTTGGCATTTCTGTGACCACTGTAGCTGAGCTTGAAAGTCGCTCTTAGAGTTAGTGTTATCATGATATCTTGCTGCTTCTGAGCATGTGGCCAAACTCTGCCAAGATGCTGACGCATGATTGGCGTTTCATTGCCCGTTTCACTTAGCCCCGGTTTTGTGACAAGGCTCCTGCTGCCTGGTGAGACTTCATGCTCAGCCTTTTGTTAAATGAGGATTATGTGCAGGGTCCTGGCCTTGGACGTCAGGGTGAGACACTGTCTTGCAGAATACTTCTTTTTTATGGTTTTCTGTAATGGAAATTTCATTGTTCCACACTTTAGCTTTGGTTTTGTAATCACTGATTATATAATGAATTCTGGTTCTGTTCTGGCAAAATCAGCCTGCACTGTTAAAGACACAGAAGATACAGCTGCTTTAGAACATACAGAGATGGATCCTCCAGGTCCATAAGTCCCACCGCCTCCACCACCATCCTTGTCAATCTCCTGAAAGATCAGTTTCACGGTAAACTACAATTTGGAGGGGATGGTAGTGCCATAGCATGACAGCTCCTTCACTGTTGCGCAAAGAGTAGCAGGTCCTCGTTTCGGAGTTTGCAATTTTGTGAAACATCAGCTACCTCTAGTGGGGCTAATTGCCTCCCTCATGTCTAAGTGCTTGGACGTCTTTGGCCTTGACTTCAAGATTTGGGTTTCCAGATAAAATACACAACTCCCAGTTATATTTCAATTGCAGATAGACAATGAATACATTTTTTAGCATAAGTATGTCCCATGCAATACTTGGGACATACGTACACTAAAAAAAGTCCTCATTATTTGTCTGAAATTCAAATGTAACTGGGCAGCCTCTTATTTTTACTTGCTAAATCTGGCAGCCCTACTCAAGATCAGACTCTTGTCATTGTCCTATCCTCTGGGTCTGTCCTTGTGGGACTCTGATAATTCATTTTGCCAAGAAGCCTGAGACAGAATGAGGGAAAGGAAGAATCTTAATCACACTTGGCCTTTTGTTCTGTCTAGCTCCAAGTGTCACAGATATGCATTAAATTCATAAATAAATGAAAACCTCTCATTTAGACAGCTGAAGTTTAGTTCATTTCTATCCTGAAACTTTAGCAAATTGGATTCCATTGAAAGGAAGGATGGTGTAAAGAGGAAAGAATGATCTAGGGACTGAATCACTCATCCCAGGCCCAGTGACCATGGTGTGGAGTGACCACAGCATAGCACTCTCTGTTTAGCCTCTATTTGAAAACATAAAGGATTCAATTAAATGACCTCTAAGATCTCTTCCAGGGCTAATAATTCTGTGGTTCTGGCTTCAAAAGGTCTGAAACTTCTGAGGTATGTTACTGAAAATCACAATATTAGATTAAAAAGTTTTAAGGGCTTCCCTGGTGGCGCAGTGGTTGAGAGTCCGCCTGCCGATGCAGGGGACACGGGTTCGTGCCCCGGTCCGGGAGGATCCCACATGCCGGGGAGCGGCTGGGCCCGTGAGCCACGGCCACTGAGCCTGCGTGTCTGGAGCCTGTGCTCCGCAACGGGAGAGGCCACAACAGTGAGAGGCCCGCGTACCGCAAAAAAAAATAAATAAATAAAAAGTTTTTAAACTTAAGGAATTTTTTATTAATGCTTAATTTTTAAAATAAGTCGCTTACTGATTTTCTGAGAAGCATACGTATCTTGACACTTCCTCAGAGCTCTTCCTATTACATTAAATATTTTGTGCAAACTTTTTACATAATTAGTATTCAGGTACAAGATTTGCCCATCAGGATACTCTAATAGAATTTTCCACGTCTATCATTCTTTTTTTTTTTTTTTTTTTTTTTTTTGCAGTACACGGGCCTCTCTCCGCTGTGGCCTCTCCCGTTGCGGAGCACAGGCTCCAGACGCGCAGGCTCAGCGGCCATGGCTCACGGGCCCAGCCGCTCCGCAGCATGTGGGATCTTCCCGGACCGGGGCATGAACCCGCGTCCCCTACATCGGCAGGCGGACTCTCAACCACTGCGCCACCAGGGAAGCCCCACGACTATCATTCTTAAATGACTTTGGTAAACTCCAACATTCTAAATTAAAGCTGTAACATGAACTCAAGTCATAAGTAGTCACTCTAAGGAGAGATCAATATGATCTTGGGTAAAGAAAGATATTTTATGAAAACATTCTTAATTGAGACCCAAAATATATGCTAGGGAAAAAGCGTTTAGGTGAGCACACTACTCATTCTTTTCAAGTAGATTCAACAAACATATTGATCACTGGACCATCCCACACACTCCTCTGGCTTCAACCTCCATTTTATAAAGGTTTATGGCTTCCATATCTCCATGGCCACATTTCATTTCTCTCCTCCGTTTCAGAGCCAAATTTCTAACTCCCTTCTAGAAATCTCTACCTAAATGTCCCACAGGCTTCTCAAACTCAGTAAATCTAAAATAAAGTGGAAATTAACACAACATTGTAAATCAACTATACTTCAATTAAAAAAATATAAAATAAAGTACCTATTATCTTCACCCCGCTACCTGCTCTATTGGTCTCCTCAAACTTGATTAATGGTATTATTATCCACCATCATAATTAGCACAAGCTAGAAATCTGATAACTAGCTCTGAATCAACACTCTGAATCAACAGGTTACCAAGTCCACTTAGTTCTGCCTCCTAAATGTCTCTTGAATCTCTGTCCATTCCAAGAACACTGCCTTAGTTCAAGCCCTCTCAGCTGAACTAGGTAGGTAGTAGTCTTCAGAATCTTTCCCACCCACCTGCACAGACACAGAGTGATATTTCTAAAATGTGGCTCAGATCATCCTCACCCCTCCTCACCATAGCTATCCACTGCTTAGAGAAGAAGGGCTAAACCCTTTTACATGAGAAATGTGACCTTTCGATGTATGACCACAGCTGATTACTCCCAACTTCATCTCCCTCCTCAATACCCCACAACTTGCCATTTCGCCTGTCCATTATCTCCTTCCAGGCTTGCCTATACTCATCCCTTTACAGAAGTATCCCTCCTTTATCTCCAGCTGGTGAATTCCTACTCATCCTTCAAGACCTCATTTAAGGGTCACCTGTGGGCAGGCTTCTCTGCTTAGTCCCCTTCCTTACTCTACCACATGCCCACTTAGTGACCCCTCATGCAACACCTCAGCACGTTGTTTATACTCTCACTGTACTGCTAACCCTTTGCATTACAATTACATATTTTTCACCTGTTTCCTCTACTAAACTAAGAACTCTTTGAAGATGGGGCCATGGATTATTTGGCTTTGCCTCCCTAGGACCTAGCAAGGGGCTTGGGACAAGACAAGTGCTCCATAAACATTATTTGCGGGGTTGGGGGTGGATAAATGAAATAAAAAAGAGGTGGAATTTTTAGATAGGTATCGTGCTAAGTGCTTTATCTCATTTATTTCCTATGACAACTTTATAGAGGAAGATACTACTACTACTGCCATTTTTATAGATTAAGAAACAGAGAGGTTAAGTAACTTGCCTAAGTCCACATATTAATAAATGATAGAGTCCACAGATGGCTTTTGTTCCTCCAGATTCTTTCCTTGCTCAACTATGCGAGGGTATTGGTGAGCAGAGGAGAGGTCAAATGTCAGCAGGAACACTATAAGAGCAGGGAGATTCTACAGATTGGATAATCTGTTTCTCAATTATTAGAAACTCATTACTCATTAATTAAATATTCTCTGAATCCCACTTAAATTCCAGGATTCCTGATCTTTATTTTTACATTTTATAGTTTTTATTATTATAAAATATTTGCTATTACAGAAAAGTACATACAATATGTGCATGGTTTAAGAGTAATTATTACACGTTTAATCTCCACATATGTCAAGAAATAGAATTGTCAGGGCCTCAGAACCCTGCCTGCCTTCTCTCTCTCCCTGAGCACTGGAGAAATCACCATCCTGACTTCTGCGATAATCATTTCCTTGCTTTTATTTGTTGCTTTGCCACATAGATAGATATAGATAGAGACATATAAATACATATTTCGAGTTTCCCATTGCTGCTATAACAAAATACCACAAACTTCGTGGCTTAAAATTATCTTACCGTTCTAGAGATCAGAAGTCTAAAATGGCTGTGCAGGGCTGTGTTCCTTCTAGAGGCTGGGATGGAATCTGTTATCTTGCCTTGTTCAGTTCTAGAGGCTGCCCCTTTCCTGCATCTTCAAAGCCAGCAGCATGGCATCTTCTGTCCTCTCTTCCCTTTGCTTTTGTTCTCTTGTCTCTGTGACTCTGACTCTCCTACCTCCCTCTCAAAAGGTAGCCTTGTGTTTGCATTGGGCTCAACTGGATAATCCAGAATAATCTCCCTATCTCAAGATTCTTTTTTTTTTTTTTTAAACATCTTTATTGGGGTATAATTGCTTTACAATGGTGTGTTAGTTTCTGCTTTATAACAAAGTGAATCAGTCATACATAAACATATGTTCCCATATGTCTTCCCTCTTGCGTCTCCCTCCCTCCCACCCTCCCTATCCCACCCCTCCAGGCTGTCACAAAGCACCGAGCCAATATCCCTGTGCCATGCGGCTGCTTCCCACTAGCTATCTACCTTACTACGTTTGTTAGTGTGTATATGCCCATGACTCTCTCTCGCCCTGTCACAGCTCACCCTTCCCCCTCCCCATAACCTCAAGTCCGTTCTCTAGGAGGTCTGCGTCTTTATTCCTGCTTTACCCCAGGTTCTTCATGACATTTTATTTTTTAATTCCATATATATGTGTTAGCATACGGTATTTGTCTTTTTCTTTCCGACTTACTTCACTCTGTATGACAGACTCTAGGTCTATCTACCTCATTACAAATAGCTCAATTTCGTTTCTTTTTATGGCTGAGTAATATTCCATTGTATATATGTGCCACATCTTCTTTATCCATTCATCCGATGATGGGCACTTAGGTTGTTTCCATCTCCGGGCTATTGTAAATAGAGCTGCAATGAACATTTTGGTACATGACTCTTTTTGAATTTTGGTTTTCTCAGGGTATATGCCCAGTAGTGGGATTGCTGGGTCATATGGTAGTTCTATTTGTAGTTTTTTAAGGAACCTCCATACTGTTCTCCATAGTGGCTGAACCAATTCACATTCCCACCAGCAGTGCAAGAGTGTTCCCTTTTCTCCACACCCTCTCCAGCATTTATTGTTTCTAGATTTTTTGATGATGGCCATTCTGACTGGTGTGAGATGATATCTCATTGTAGTTTTGATTTGCATTTCTCTAATGATTAATGATGTTGAGCATTCTTTCTCAAGATTCTTAATAACATTTGCAAAGTTCTTTTTACCTTATAAGGTAACATATTTACAGGTTCCAGGGATTAGGATGTGGACATCTTTGGGGGACATTTACCAGTTTATCACAACCTCTAAATAATTTCCTTTAGTAATGTCAATTCTTGAACTTCATTTATATGGAATCATATGGTATATATTCTTTTGCTCATATAATCCATTTACATTTAATGTAATTATTTTTATATTAGAGTTTAAAACTACCATCTCATTTATATTTGTCCCATGTATTCTGTATTGCCTTTTCTTTCCTTTCTTGCCTTCTGGGGTTGTTCAAAGAAATATTTTAATGACCCCATTCTTTTTCTTCTACTGGTATGAAAATTATATACTCTCTATTTTTTAGGGATTATTCTAGAACTTAATATGCATCCTAAACTTAAAGTCTGAAATTAATCAATGCCTTTACTTTCTCCCACATAATTCAAAGACCTTAAAATATTTTAATTCCATTTACACTTCCTGACATGTTTTGTTCTCAAATATTTTAGCTCTATCTTGTTATTATTGTTGTAAGTTTTGCCCTTAAAAACTTTATAACTGTTGTTTTATACAGTTAATATTCACTTAGATGTATCCATATATTTATCATTTTCTTTGCTTTCTTTTGTCTTCTATCTCAGGTCTTCCTTGTGAGATCACTTTTATTTTACCTAAAGGAAAGGTCTTAAATCAGAGTGTGATGGTGGCAAACTCTCTCAGCTTTGATCTGTCTAAAAATAACTTTATTATGACCTCATTCTTGAAAGACTTTTTCTGGGTGTAGAATTCTAGGTTGCCGATTATTTAAGTTTATAAACCACAGGTTTATATAAGTACATAAGTATATAAACCATTGATGGTTTCATTCCACTGGCTTTTGACTTCCTTTGTTACTTCCTTTGTTACTATTGAGAATTCAGCTATTGTTTAGTTGCCACTCCTTTGAAGATCATCCTTTCCTCTGGTTAATTTTAGCATCTTATTTGTCTTTGGTTTGTTAAAGTTTCACCATGATGAGTCTGGGTATAAATTTGTTTTTATTTTTTCTACTTATTATTCTTGTATCTATGGATTGATATCTTTGATCAGTTTAGAAAAATTCTTAGCCATTATCTCTTCAAATATTATCTTTATCCAAACACTTCTCTCTTCTCCTTCTGAAAGTCTGATTAAATGAATGCTACACTTTTCACTCTGTTTTCTTGCCTCTTAACCTCTCTTTTACATTTGCCATATGATTGTTTCTCTACACTGTACTCTGAATAATTTCTCCTGATCTATATTTCACTTCTCTAATTTTATCTTCAGTTATATCTAAGCTGCTTAAACATGACTGTTGAGTTTTTAATTTGGGTTATTGTATTTTTTATTTTGAGACATTCTATTTGGTTCTTTTTAAATCTGCTAAATCACTTTTTATCATTTCCTTTTCTGTACATATGTTTTCTACTTTTTCTTTGAATTGAGTAAGCATAGTTGCTTTTATAGATTGTCTAGTGATTTCAAAATCTGAAGTCTTTGAAGATCTCTTTCTTTTAGTTCTCATTCCTGATGGCTTATGTCCTTGTAGGCTTAGTTATTTTTGACTGTACACTGTTTGTTGTCCTTGAAATTTTATTTGGAGGGGTTCTTTGAAGACTAGGTTGACACTAATTTTCTCCAGAAAGAACTTTCATTTGCATCTGCTAGGCACACAGGGACACTTTAAAGTAAAGTCACATTGTAAGAGGGTTTTACGGAATTATGGTTTCTTTTTCTCTTTGTTTTTGTTCATTTATTTATTTTTGTCATCATCAAATTGATATGGGTTTGGAAGCTGTGGAAGTACTAACTTGCAGTTATAACTTCTCAGAGCAGTTCCCTGCATTTACTACCTGTCTTGCTCTGCTCATCATAAGGACCTGAGGGAGGAGGATCCTATACTTCTGTTTCACCCTTGCCCTGGGGGTTTACCCTTATTAGTGAGGGCACGAGCAGACGCTGGGCTTTGGCTTTGTCCTTGTCCTGAGAAGCCCACAGAACCAAAGTTCAAGTTTGCCCCAAATGGCAAATGTTCTTAGTTCAAAAACAGCTTCAGACTGCCACTTCACTTTCAGAGACCTTGTATGCCTTTGATTTGGGGCTTTAACTTCTTAATATCTTGCCAGAGCTTTGATGCTTTTAAGAAGTTATAAAAAAATTTTTTTTATTCAGTGTTTTTTGTGGTTTCTAGTAGGAGGTTGGTCTGATCCCCATCTTGCCTTATTCCTGGAAATGGAAGTCCTTTGCTCACCTTCCTAGGCTTGGCTGACCTGCACACTTAGAAACTAGAAACCAACATGATCTACTGTAAGCAAGTTAACATATGAAAAAGTAAGCACATATTTTATTCTTTTTTTTTAAACATCTTTGTTGCAGTATAATTGCTTTACATTGTTGTGTTAGTTGCTCCTGTATAACAAAGTGAATCAGCTATACATATACATATATCCCCATATCCCCTCCCTCTTGCATCTCCCTTCCACCCTCCCTATCCCACCCCTCTAGGTGGACAAAAGCACCGAGCTGATCTCCCTGTGCTATGTGGCTGCTTCCCACTAGCTATCTATTATACATTTGGTAGTGTAAGTATGTCAGTGCCACTCTCTCCCTCCCGTCTCAGCTTACCCTTCCCCCTCCCCGTGTACTCAAGTCCATTCTCTACGTCTGTATCTCTATTCCTGTCCTGCCACTAGGTTCTTTTTAGATTCCATATATGTATGTTAGCCTACGGTATTTGTTTTTCTCTTTCTGACTTACTTCATTCTGTATGACAGTCTCTAGGTCCATCCACACCTCTACAAATGACCCAATATCATTCCTTTTTATGGCTGAGTAATATTCCCTTGTAAATATGTGCCACATCTTCTTTATCCATTCATCTGTCGATGGGCACTTAGGTTGCTTCCCTGTCCTGGCTATTGTAAATGGTGCTGCAATGAACATTGTGGTACATGACTCTTTTTGAATTATGGTTTTCTCAGGGTATATGCCCAGTAGTGGGATTGCTGGGTCATATGGTAGTCCTATTTTTAGTTGTTTAAGGAACCTCCACACTGTTCTCCATAGTGGCTGTATCAATTTCCATTCCCACCGACAGTGCAAGAGGGTTCCCTTTTCTCCACACCCTCTCCAGCATTTATTGTTTGTAGATTTTTTCATGATGGCCATCCTGACCAGTGTGAAGTGTTACCTCATTGTAGTTTTGATTTGCATTTCTCTAATGATTAGTGACACTGAGCATTCTTTCATGTGTTTGTTGGCAATCTGTATGTCTTCTTTGGAGAAATGTCTATTTAGGTCTTCTGCCCATTTTTGGATTGGGTTGTTTGTTTTTTTGATATTGAGCTGCATGAGCTCCTTGTATATTTTGGATATTAATCCTTTGTCAGTTGCTCATTTGCAAATATTTTCTCCCATCCTGAGGGCTCTTTTCATTTTGCTTATGGTTTCCTTTGCTGTACAAAAGCTTTTAAGTTTCATTAGGTCCCATCTGTTTATTTTTGTTTTTACATCCATTTCTCTAGGAGGTGGGTCAAAAGGATCTTGCTGTGATTTATGTCAGAGTGTTCTGCCTATGTTTTCCTCAATATTTTTTATAGTGTCTGGCCTTACATTTAGGTCTTTAATCCATTTTGAGTTTATTTTTGTGTATGGTGTTAGGGAATGTTCTAATTTCATTCTTTTACATGTAGCTGTCCAGTTTTCCCAGCACCAATTATTGAAGAGACTGTCTTCTCCATTGTATATTCTTGCCTCATTTATCAAAGATAAGGTGACCAAAGGTGCATGGGTTAATCTCTGGGCTTTCCATGCTGTTCCACTGATCTATATTTCTGTTTTTGTGCCAGTACCATACTGTCTTGATTACTGTAGCTGTGTAGTACAGTCTGAAGTCAGGGAGCCTGATTCCTCCAGCTCCATTTTTCTTTCTCAAGATTGCTTTGGCTATTCGGGGTCTTTTGTGTTTCCATACAAATTGTACAATTTTTTTTTTCTAGTTCTGTGAAAAATGCCATTGGTAGTTTGATAGGGATTGCATTGAATGTGTAGATTGCTTTGGGTAGTAGAGTCTTTTTCAGAATGTTTATTCTTCCAATCCAAGAACATGGTATATCTCCCATCTGTTTGTATCATCTTTAACTTCTTTCATCAGTGTCTTATCATTTTCTGCATACAGGTCTTTTGTCTCCTTAGGTAGGTTTATTCCTAAGTATTTTATTCTTTTTGTTGCAGTGGTACGTGGGAGTGTTTCCTTAATTTCTCTTTCAGATTTTTCATCATTAGTGTATGGGAATGCAAGAGATTTCTGTGCATTAATTTTGTGTCCTGCCACTCTACCAAATTCATTGATTAGCTCTAGTAGTTTTCTGGTAGCATCTTTAGGATTCTTGATGTATAGTATCATGTCACCTGCAAACAGTGACAGTTTTACTTCTTGCTTTCCGATTTGGATTCCTTTTATTTCTTTTTCTTCTCTGATTGCTGTGGCTAAAACTTCCAAAACTATGTTAAATAATAGTGATGAGAATGAGCAACCTTGTCTTGTTCCTGATCTTAGAGGAAATGGTTTCAGTTTTTCACCATTGAGAACGATGTTGGCTGTGTATTTATCATATATGGCCTTTATTATGTTGAGGTACATTCCCTCTATGCCTACTTTCTGGAAAGTTTTTATCATAAATGGGTGTTGAATTTTGTCAAAAGCTTTTTCTGCACCTATTGAGATTATCATATGGTTTTTATCCTTCAATTTATTAATATGGTGTATCACACTGATTGATTTACATATATTGAAGAATCCTTGTGTTCTTGGGATAAACCCCACTTGATCATGGTGTATGATCCTTTTAATGTGCTGTTGGATTCTGTTTGCTAGCATTTTGTTGAGGATTTTTGCATCTATGTTCATCAGTGATACTGGCCTGTGGTTTTCTTTTTTTGTAACATCTTTGTCTGGTTTTGGTATCAGGGTGATGATGGTCTTGTAGAATGAGTTTTGGAGTGTTCCTCTCTCTGCTATATTTTTGAAGAGTTTGAGAAGGATTGGTGTTAGCTCTTCTCTAAATGTTTGATAGAATTTGCCTGTAAAGCCATCTGGTCCTGGGCGTTTGTTTGTTGGAAGATTTTTAATCACAGTTTCAATTTCAGTGCTTGTGATTGGTCTGTTTATGTTTTCTATTTCTTCCTGGTTCAGTCTCGGAAGGTTGTGCTTTTCTAAGAATTTTTCCATTTCTTCCAGGTTGTCCATTTTATTGGCATATAGTTGCTTGTAGTAATCTCTCATGATCCTTTTTATTTCTGCATTGTCAGTTATTACTCTTCCTTTTTCATTTCTAGTTCTGTTAATCTGTGTCTTCTCCCTTTTTTTTCTTGATGAGTCTGGCTAATGGTTTATCAATTTTGTTTATCTTCTCAAAGAACCAGCTTTTAGTTTTATTGATCTTTGCTATTGTTTCCTTCATTTCTTTTTCATTTATTTCTGATCTGGTCTTTATGATTTCTTTCCTTCTGCTAACTTTGGGTTCTTTTTGTTCTTCTTTCTCTAGTTGCTTTAGGTGTAAGGTTAGGTTGTTTATTTGAGACTTTTTTTGTTTCTTTTTGATTTTTTAAATTTAATTAATTAATTAATTAATTGATTTTTTTTTTTTTTTTGCCGCATTGGGTCTTTGTTGCTGTGTGCAGGGTTTCTCTAGCTGCGGTGAGCGGCGGCTACTCTTCATTGCGGTGCGCGGGCTTCTCATTGCAGTGGCTTCTCTTGTTGCAGAGCCCAGCCTCTAAGCACACAGGCTTCATTAGTTTGGCTCATGGGCTCTAGAGCACAGGCTCAGTAGTTGTGGTGCATGGGCTTAGTTGCTCCATGCCATGTGGGATCATCCTGGAGCAGGGCTCAAACCTGTGTCCCCTGCATTGGCAGGCGGATTCCCAACCACTGTGCCACCAGGGAAGCCCTTTTCTTGTTTCTTGAGCTAAGATTGTATTACTATAAGCTTCCCTCTTAGAACTGGTTTTGCTGCATCCCATAGGTTTTGGGTCATCGTGTTTTCATTGTCATTTGTTTCTCAGTATTTTTTGATTTCCTCAGCAATCTCTTGATTATTTAGTAGCGTATTGTTTAGCCTCCATGTGTTTGTATTTTTTACAGTTTTCTTCCTGCAATTGATATCTAGTCTCAGCACATTTTTTTTGTTGTTTTGGTTTTTTTTGTTTTTGCGGTATGCAGTCCTCTCACTGTTGTGGAGCACAGGCTCCGGACATGCAGGCTCAGCGGCCATGGCTCACGGGCCTAGCTGCTCCGCGGCATGTGGGATCCTCCAGGACCGGGGCACGAACCCGTGTCCCCTGCATCGGCAGGCGGAGTCTCAACCACCGTGCCACCAGGGAAGACCCTCCGTTCTGTTATTATAAAAATAATCTCCCATGTCATGTTCAACTATTTTTATTATTTCACTTTTTACATTTAAATTTTTTTTTTTTTTTTTGGCGGTACGTGGGCCTCTCACTGTTGTGGCCTCTCCCGTTGCGGAGCACAGGCTCCGGACGCGCAGGCTCAGCGGCCATGGCTCACGGCCCCAGCCGCTCCGCAGCATGTGGGATCTTCCCGGACTGGGGCACGAACCCATGTCCCCTGCATCGGCAGGCGGACTCTCAACCACTGCGCCACCAGGGAAGCCCTACATTTAAATTTTTGATCCATCTGCACTTTGTTCTGGTGCACCATTTATTGTTCATTTACTGTGTGTGCCAGACATGGTATTCAGCATTTTACATACATTATCTTATTTAATAATCAGAATTATGGCAACCTCTATTTTACTAATAAGGACATTGAAGCTTAGAAACACAAACTCAGCCAAGATCTTACATCTAGTGAGTGTCATAATCGAACTCAAGTTAGCCTGAGTTCAATTTTTATGCTCTTCTGTATAATATTTATAAAATTAGCATTCTATGTTGTTTGAAAATCCCCAACTTCATGACTGCTATTTTAGGAAAAATAGTTGATGAGTATGTGATGACAACTAACCATTCCATGAGACTTAAAGAACCAGGAAGATGCATTGAGGTGGGGCTACTAGATGTCAATTAGCCGAAGTCGTTCTCCAGCTGGGCAACTGACTCCTGCCCCAAACTGGAAGCTGAGGATTCAAATACTTCTCCCAGCAAAATTATGGATGATTCGATTACATTACACAGAGTAAACAGAACTGTGACTATTAAATCTTTGAATGTAAGAGTCTCTTGAACCTCCTTTGTCATGGAACAGTATAGATTCCAAAGTTTGGATTGGGTTCAGCCTGCAAGTAGAACATAATTATTGGATGTGATTGATTCTTAGATACACATCTTTTCACATTTAACATCTCTGAGATTAGGATGCCTCTTCTCATCAGTGGTGTCTTATAATTGTTGTTGGCCAGGCGACAGACAATATGTAGCAGTGGCCACCTGCATTTGTGCCAACCTGCTTTATATTTCTAATGGTACAAATGGACAACAGCAACTCATCAACTTTTCATTCAACAAACCATTTAAGGACCATTTCAGGAAGGAATATAATCTTGGTTGTTTTCTGGACTCTTCTGTTGACACCTTCTGAAAAGAATCAAGAAAGCAGCTGTATTAAAACTTGGGGGTAGGTGCTGGAGTCATTGACTTGGAAAAACAACATCCTCAAAAGACCTTTTTTTTAAAAAAAATTTTATTTATTTTGGGCTGCGTTGGCTCTTCGTTTATGTTCGCAGGCTTTCTCTAGTCGCGGAGAGCGGGGGTCTTCGTTGCGGTGCGCAGGCTTCTCATTGCTGTGGCTTCTCTTGTTGTGGAGCACAGGCTGTAGGCGCACAGGCTTCAGTAGTTGTGGCATGTGGGCTCAGTAGTTGTGGCACATGGACTTAGTTGCTCCACGGGATGTGGGATCTTCCTGGATCAGAAATCGAACCCATGTCCCCTGCATTGGCAGGCTATTCTTAACCACTGTGCCACCAGGGAAGGCCCCAAAGAACTGTTTAAAGAAATCCTGCATAACTGACACCCCTGCTGGTACAGAGGATGATTATGTTTGGAAAAACAGGACATATATACCCAACTCTGAAGTGAAATGCATTTCGAAGACTGGACTCTGAATGAGAAGTCTGGGGAATACTTTAACCTATTTATTTCTCTTATGTGTTCCTTTCATATTGTGCACAATTGATGTGATAAAATCTATGTCTATTAAACTTCTTTTAGCAATTAATTAAAATAGCTAATTTCAACACCAGCAATGGTGACTTCAACCTATACTCCTGGCTCTGTATTGATTGAAGTAATCTGTTGAACAATCTCAGAAGAGCTGTGCAAATCAGTGATCACTCTGGACTCTCATCTTTTGTTTGTTTGCTTGTTTTTGACTGAGTGGCTTGCGGGATCTTAGTTCCCCTACTAGGGATTGAACCCGGGCCCTCAGCAGTGAAAGCATAGAGTCCTAACAACTGGACCGCCCAGGAATTCCCTGGACTCTCTTCTGAAAGCAATCCCAAGTCCTAGGACCTTCAGCACAAGGAATTTTTCTTGTAGTAATTCTCAGGGTCTTAGTGGGACACCAAGGCCTTTCACTTTGACGTTCTTTTCCTTTGTGCCTCTAATAAAGATGCTCACACCTTCCGCAGGGGTTTCGTTTCCATTGCAGCTGGTTAATGCGACTCTGATTCTATGAATCCCTCTCTTTGGCTCCGAGCGTGTCTTTCCAGTATCCTTAAAAACTTCCTCACTCACTGTTCCTGCACACGAGCTAACAGCTGAAGGTCAGGAGGTGCCACAGCCACTGCATCTTCCTCAAAGAGCTAGTAAAGTTTAAAAAGTTCCTTCAACCATTATAAAATAAAATGCTAAGTAATATGAAAGCATTGTGTCCTAGTTTAATTGATAGCATTCCCTCCTCCTTTCTCAGTGGTACGAAGCCACTGGGGAATCTTGCAATCAATGGCCTCTCAAATTAGATGAAATACGGTAGTTTCAGCTTGGGAGGGGTGTGGGTCAGGGAGCCAGTTAGACAAAGAAGTACATGAGGTCATTTTGTTGTCGTTGCATATTTATCCCTTTGAATGAATCTATAGGAGACTGACTGTATCAATAGATGTAATTAATTTCCTAGGTTTTGTCTTACGCACTTAAGCTGGGTGTTCCAGATCATACTTTCTTTTGTAATCAGAGTATAGGATTTTACCGTGGTCCTTTAAAAATTTTGTCTTTTTGGCTCTGGTCTGTTGTTCTCACCTGCCAAGATCATTCTGGATCATTATTCTCTTATTTACACTTTTAGCTGTCCCTCCCTCTAGCTTTACGCCATGTGTAAATTTGATAAGCCGAACCTCTATATTTTTATCCAAGTCACTAATAAAAATATTGAACAGTCCTGGGACAATTTTGTAGAGCCATGGCAGCCATTAGTGATTCCCTCAGGTTGGCATGAACCACAGATTGACTTTCTGGACATAGCATTTTACCCAGCTGCAACTCCATGCATCTGAGATATAGTGCAGTTGGTAGGCACCCAAGCTTTGATCTCAGAGTTGACCTCTCAACCCTAGCCCCACCATATCCTTGCTATATGACCCTGGGCAAGTTACCTGATGAATCTCTGCTTAGTTTCCTCATCTGTAAAATGGGACAACTCTTTTTACTTTATAGGAATGGGTAGATGTTTAAGTTAATTAGTACTCACAAAACACTTCGTAGAGTTCCTGACATAAAGTAGGCTCTCAGTAAATATTAATGGTTAGTCCTATCAATTTTCTCAGATTTCTCCATCTTGTTCAATACATACCACGAGACACTTTGTCAAATGCATAAGAAAAACTCAGCATAAACTAACTTCATCATTCTGCTGTTCTAACAGACTTATCAAAAAAATGAGATCCGTTTAGTACACAGTTTTTATTTATAATTTATAATGACTATTTTCAACAAGGGTTTGTTTCAGCTTAAAATAAAAGACATGTATGGATTTATTTGTGATGACTCCAGGCTGACTGTTAATGATCAACACTCTACTTTTAAGTGTTTAGGAACACTGGGAATCCATTATACAGCTGACAGTTCTGTATTTTATTGAATTTCCCCTTTTACCATGTAATGGCAACCAATGTTTGCCTGTCTCCACCTTCTAGGGATCATGCCATTCCCAAGATTTCTTAAAGACTGATGTTGATGTTTGTAGAGTCGCATCTGCGGGTTATTTTTTTTTATCCTGGATGTATTTCATAGGAGTTGCAGAATTAAACACATTTGAAGCAGCCGGGTCTCTCACCACCTTCTCATTTATCTTGGATTTCACTGCCTTATAGCCCTTGTCATTCTGTCCTTAAGGGTAGTGGCTTTAAACCTTTCGAGTACATGTGAATCACTTGGAGGAGGGAGAGCTGTTAGAAATGCACATCTCCAACCTGCTTCCAGAGATTTCGGCTTAGTAGGTCTGAAATGGGGCCTGGGAATATACATTTTTACCAACACTCTAGGTGAGTTTGACGCACCACCTGTGCGAAACACCTGATACAGAGGAAAATGATGGAAAATAATTTTGTAATTATGATTTTTTTCTTATCATGTTCTTGTATATGTTAGCATTATCCACCTCTCCTCCAAAATTAGTCTTACTTGGTGGCTTTGGTCCAAACAAACTTAGAAATAGCCCTTTTGTTTAGCATTTTTCATAAACCTTGGATTATTCTGGATTTTTGACCCTCCTGACATGACTCATAAAGCTTATGCATTTAAAAAAATATTGTCCTTGGTTCTGGGCCATTTCTGTCATTGTTAGCATGTGTGCTTTGAAAGCCTGAGCCCATTAGAGTGCTCTCTATGCAGTCCTGCCTCGGCCCCTTCAGATGTCCACAGGGCGGTACGCTCTACACTTGGGGCATCCAGCCAGGATTTCCTGAGAATGAGATGAGGCTGTGGATGACAGAGAGAAGAGCTATATGAGCTATTTATTAAAATGCCTACGGGAAATCTGCCCAGAAACTGGTCATGTACTGGTGCCCTGCCATTTGTTAGTGGTTGAGGTGAGAAGGGATGAATTCAGACCAAAGCTGAGGCCGTCCGGCCTTCTGAAATTGCTGATGTCAGGCCTTCTTCTAGACCACTTCCCTGATACGTCATCCCACTTCTTCCTCTCTGACCCTTTGGACCTCGATATGCTTTCATCACTGCGTATTGCACACTGGAGTTCCGTTGTTTGGTCACGTGTCCACCATTTATTACATTAAATAAAGGAACAATGTCTTCCTTATTTAAAACAAAAATAATATAAACCAAACAAAATCCTGCACTTTGCACACTACTTGACGTTCAGTATTTGTTGAACTAAGCCACCGATAACAAATATTCGACAGGCATGCTATACTCCCAGTCCTGTGCTGGGGCAGACATTGCTAATGGATCTCTGAACGCTTCCCTCCTGAACTTGGAAGCAGTTTCAATATTCTTCAGAACATGGCTTTTCCATCAAATCTACCAGAACTGACTTGCAAAATGACACCTACTTGCCAATTCTAAACAAAACAGAGGTCCTTTTCTCCTACTACAGTCCAGTTGTTAACTCCATTCATGAAATAAAAAAAGAAAATAGCTTACAAATACAAATTAAGTACTTGGAAAGTCAAGTTGGTATGATAAATACTAAGGGGAAAACACAGGGAATTTACATTGGTTATAGAGTAGCCGGCATCTTGCAATAAGCAGGTGTCTGGGTTTTCCAGCTTTTGAGACTCTAGAATGATATTAACGATACAATAATGAGAATGATACTAAAACTCAGCATCTCATTTCATGGGATCAGCAAAGTCTGAAACCTTTCAAGTAATGATTCTCCTATACCACAGAAACTGGGCCCGCGTTTCGGTGAGATCCAAAATCAATGTGTAAGTTGAGAGCTGTGTCTCCTAACATACATCAGGAGGCAAAGGCAGCATCATTTGGGCTGAAAGGGAGATAAACAAAAGCAGGACTGGCTGGGGAATATTTTCTTTCCTCCCTCTCCTTCATCTCCCCTTCCCCATGCAACTTTTGAACCCTGATTATTAGCTGTCACTTAACAATCTTGACAGTTCCATTTTGCACTGAGAAACTTCTTTTTTGTGTACCTGTATAACCGGCCCAAACTGGGGCTGCTCCGAAGTAGAGCCAGACCCTCGCCATCTCTGCCTCTTTCTCTCAAACGTGGCCACTATAGTTGTTCTCTCTTAGGTTCCTATTTTAGAGCTCAGTGATACTGAGAAAACTATCCCTTCTTTCAACTCCTAGATTGAAGGCTAAAGGACTGAAGGGTACATGTAGGGTATTTATAAGCTCTGAAGTTGCTGGAGTCACTCTCAGAGGGAACTTGGATTTCAAGAGGCTATTAATACAGAAATCCTTATTTTTCAGAACCTGCTAGTGAGTGAGATTCTCCAAATCAGAAAAATTTTACCATAAAAGTAATTTAAAATTTTAATTCCTTAAAAATATAGAAAATGTATTAAAGACATCGCATCCCTCTCTGCCTTTAGGAACAACTTCACTGGTTTGATGCTGCCACAGGATCAACACCAAGAGTGGAGACATTTGTTCACTAAGCTGTGAATGGTGCAATGAACCTCCCACAGTCTTTTGTAGAATGTTGGGCAAATGCCTCCATGTTCCTCTTCTTGACCTTTTTGGACAGCTTTTTATAGTCTTGTCTACTCTTCACCTGTGAAGTTATCAGATGCCCTTCCTGGCTCTTACAATGAGCTTGCCTTTCAAAATGCATGTTTTCCTTCAAGTTATTCCTTCTAAGTGTTTATGGGCTAGAACATCAGACAATGAGGTTTCTTTGAATTGTGTATAAAATAAGAGTTAACTCTGAATGAGGCTTCCCCTCTACTGGCCTCCTAGCTTCCAGGTTCTGACGAGTCTAGACTGGCTTCCCCCAGTGGAGACTGAGCTCTGATTAGCATAAAGCTTAAAAACATGTTTCATTTTGTTTTTGTGTAGTACTGGGTCTATATCCAGGGAGCAGTAGCCTAGAATATTCTGCACTGATCAACTCACCATAGAGGGAAATGTTCTGTTCTTGAGATAAAGGGCATTCAAAGGAGGGCAGCCACCAGGGTGATAGGTATTGAAACCATGTCATTCAGGAACCAGCTGAAAGAACTGAGGCCGTTAGGGTTATGGGGAACTACTGAAAGGAAACTGATGTCCTCCAACAGGTGGAGGGTGGTCTGCCCTGGGAGAGGGTGTTAGGCTTGCTGGGTACAGCTACTGAAGGCAGAACTCAGGATGAAGAACAGAAGTCACTGGGAGAAGATATGATAAACTGCAGAACAAGCAGAGCTTGCTTAAAGCGGAACGAGTGCCTTTTAGGGAATGACTTTTCTGTAGCTGACGTATTCAAGCAAATAGTGGCTGACGGACTTTGAGGGAGAAATCCTCAGAGAGGTTACCACTGGCCAACCCAAGCTCACTCTTTCTCTTTCTTTCTCTCTGCCTCTCTGTCTGTCTGTCACACACACACACACACACACACACACACACACACACACACACACACTCACCCCATTCTTTACCTTCCCCTTCCATACTTTAATTTTTATTTTAAATTTTTTTCTCCGTACCATATAGCAACATCCTATAGATTCTACTTTTTAATCATGTTTCTTGGCAGTCTCCCCCAACCGGAATGGAACTTCCTGGAGATGAGGGATTTGCCTGTCCTGTTTGTTGCCATATCCCCATCACTCAGGACACGCTTGGCACGTAGTAGGCTGAATGAATTTATCGCTGAATGAATAAATGATCAGGGATCACTGTAGAAGGAGACCCTCCCTGGGGTGAGTAGTGGGTCTGATTATCTCTGGGTACTTTCCAGATCTGGAATCTGAGGATGTTATAAGCCCTACAAAGCAGGCCCCATGTCTCCTGACACTTGGGCCACTCCTGCCTGGGGAGGAGTATTGCTGAGAAAACCATTAAGGCCATGTGTGCAAATTTCTAAATAGGTACAGTGCGTGTGGCCAGCGCGGAGCAGGGCCTGATGCGTGGCTGCTGGGTGATGGGGAGAGGAAGGCCTCAGAGAAAGAGGGATTTGAAACATGAGCTACATACAGAGGAGGACATAGGTTTCGGGTGGGAATCTCAGCCTTTGAGCACATTACTTAATATCTCTGAAGCTTAATTTCCTCACGTATACAAACCTTGCAGGACTGTAGTGAAAATGAAATGTGAATCACTGGGCCCAGGGCCAATCACAGAAGTTTGTTGCTCAGAAAGTGCTTGCTCCCCTTTGGGTGATGGGTGTTGTGCTATTTCACTTGAGTTTTGACTGGGTGAGATTTTATAGAGATGTGTACAAAGGACTTGCAAAGTAGAGGGCGGGAGTAGACTCCAAAGTGGGGAGTCTAGACCCAAACCGCCTGGGTTCAGATCCTGGCTTTCACTTACTAACTGGGTGACCTTGGGCAAGTTACTTGACCTCTCTGTGCCTCAATAGCCTCATCTGTAAAATGGGGCTAATAATAGTACCTATGCTCTAGGTTCGTGTGAAGATTAAATGAGTTACGATACATAAGGCACTTAAAACAGTGACTAGCCCAATGCGGGCACACTGTACACGCCAGCTATTAGGATGATTATGTATTCTGAAGTAAGTCTACCACAGATCCCTTTGGTTAAGGTCAGGAGGGAGACAGGGGAAGGTGTGGTGAAACCAGACATGACTGTCATAACAGTGTGAGCTCTGCCGGACAAGGCCTCTTCACAAGGCCCAGCCCATTTCCCCTCGCTTCCTTCAGAAGACCTTTCCCAGCTGCCCTGCCCCTGGGTGCCTAGATCACCCTGGATTAGTGCTTTACATATACTGCCTTGTACTATCATTTATGTTTTTATATTCTGCCCCACCCCAACTCAATCGTGAATTCACTGAGGAAGGCAAGAAAACACCCGTCAACCCTGTCCCTTTCCTCTGTACTCTGCCATGAGTGTGAGGAGCGTGTGGGTTGGTGAGAATAGCTTTGGAATCAGGTGGTCTGCATCTTAATCCCAACTCTCCTACTTCCTAGATACATGACCTGGGCAAGCTGCTTAACCATACAAGACCTCAGTTTCATCATCTATGAAATGGGGACAATATTATCACCTAGGGCTGTTGTGAAGATGGAGGTAACGCATGAAAAATATTTAGCACAGAGCCTGCGGCCATAATAAACAGTCAGTAAGCCGTAAGTTTGACTATGCTTAAGGCCAGAGAGAACACTGCTAAGAAGTGATCCTATCAGAAGCACAGGCCGTGGTCTACAGTGGATTGGAGCAGAGAGCAAGGTGATGCGCCCACTGCAGTGGGCCATCATTGACGTGATAAGGACCATGGGCCTACACTCCTCGGCCCCTGGCTCTCCACCCTCAAGGAGGAAGCACTGGTTGTTCAGTTCCATGAAGATGACGGTCTTAGTTTCAGTAACAGAATGAGAAGTACCTACTGTGCATTTCCTGGTTGTGATATTGTGCTATAGTAATGTGAGATGTTACTGCTGAGGGAAGCTGAGTGAAGGGTATATCCGATGTCTCTAAATTATTCCTTATACCTGCATGTAAATTTTTGCAATTATCTCAAAAATCATTTAAAAATAAGTACCTGAATTAACTCATCTTTTGTGATCCCCTTCTTTACGGCCTTCTTTCTCCCAAACTCCTTTTCCATCGCCCTTGATTATATCCCTGTGTCCTGCACACAACAGCACTTACATTGAGTATCGATGCCCCACCGAAAACATGGGGAGAAAAGAACAACAATAATGGATTGTAATTGAGTGTTTATCTGCCAGAATGGTTCAAAGCACCTTATACATATTAACTCTTTTAATCTTTACAATAACCCTTCAGGTTTTTATAACCCTCACTTCACAAGTGAGAAAAATCAGGCTGTGAGAAATGAAATAACTTGTTCAACGTCACATAGCAGAGCCGAGACTCCATATTTGCTGGGCTCCAAAGCCTCCTCGGCTACTCATTGAAGATCTTATAAAATCTGAGAGCGCGATTATTAAAAACAACATTTTAAATGATTACCACAATAAGTTCAATGAACATCCATCATTCCTATAGATACAAAATAAAAGAAAAAGAATATTTTTCCTTGTGATGAGAACTCTTAGGATTTATTCTGTTAACGAATTTCATATATAAGATACAGCGGTGTTCATTATATTAATCGTGTTGTACATTACATCCCTAGTAATTATCTTACACCTGGAATTTTGTACCATCATTTCATGATGTATGTAAGTCAAATCATATGCTGTACACCTTACACTATACGGTGCCATTTGTCAATTATATCTCAAGAAAAATGGAAGGAAAAACATTTTTTTCTTTTTGTTTTTAAATGGAAGCATAGTTGATTTACAATATTGTGTTAGTTTCTGGTGTATGGCAAAGTGATTCAGTTATATATATATATATGATATACATGTGATATATATTCTTTTTCAGATTCTTTTCTATTATAGGTTATTACAAGATATTGAAGATAGTTCCCTATGCTATACAGTAGGTTCTTGTTGTTTATCTATTTTGTATATAGTGGTGTTTATATCTGTTAATCCCAAACTCCTAATTTATCCCTCCCCCCTCTCACCTTCTCCTTTGGTAGCCACAAATTTTTGTAAATAAGTAATAAATTTTGTAATAAAATAAGTTCATTTGTATCATTTAAGAAAAAAAGTTTTAATGTATTTTTTGACAACCGTTGGGGTGTTCTTTATCTCTGCTCAGTGGGGTCTGTAGACAGACCCCCAGGAACCATACAACAATAAGGAATGGCAAACTCAGTCCCTCGCCTCCATCAAGCCTTCGCCCAAATGTCTCCTTGTCCATGACGTCTTCTCTAGCCTCCATATTAAATGTTAGCAAATCCCCTACACAAACCTACCCCTGCTAGGTGACCAGCTGTCCTAGTTTGCCAGGAACCGAGAGGGTTCCCAGGGTACATGGCTTTTCAGGGTTTTTAAAAAAATTTTTTGTACACCTTACAAAAAAAAGCTATTTGTCTTCACAAATAGCTTTGACCCTACCCTGCATTGGGTCTTCGTTGCGGCACGCGGGCTTTCTCTAGTTGCCGAGAGCGGGGTATACTCATCATTGGGGTGCGCAGGCTTCTCATTGCGGTGGCTTCTCTCGTTGCGGAGCACGGGCTCTAGGGACACGGGCTTCAGTAATTGTGGCACACAGGCTTAGTTGCTCCGCGGCACGTGGGATCTAACCGGACCAGGGCTCGAACCAGTGTCCCCTGCATTGGTAGGCGGATTCTTAACCACTGAACCACCGGGGAAGCCCGGCTTTTCAGTTTTAAAATCAGGATAGTCCCTGGCAAACCTGGAGGAGTTGGTCACCCCACCCTGCTCATTCAACCTTACATCCCTTCCTGACAAGCCAGTCAGATACCCAGGGGCAAAACATTCCAAGTAGAGGCCATAGCGAGTACAAGCCGCTGAGGCAAAACACGCTTGGTAGGTCGAAGGAAGAGGAGGCAAGGGTGGCTGGAATGGGATAAATGGGAGAGAGCTGGTGGGCAGTTAAGACAGAGAGTTGGAGGAGGGAGCAGATCATGTAGCGCCTTGTAGTCTTGGTAATGGCTTTGGATTCTGCTTTGAGTGAGAAGGAAGCCATCAGGGTGTTTGAATAAAGAAGTAATGTAATCAGACTTACATGTGGAATTCTGGGGATAAAAGATTAGATTGGGAATAAAAAAGAATGGGCTAAATGCAGTGTGGTGTCCTGGACTGGAGCAAACAGAAAAAGTACGTTAGTGGAAAAACTGATGAAACCCTAACAAAGTCTGGAGTGCAGTGAATAAGAATGTTCTAATGTTAGTTTCTTTATTTTGACGAACATACCATAGTAATATAAAATGTTAACATTGGGAGTAACTGGATGAGAGATACATGGGAACTCTCTGTATTATCTTTGCCACTTTTCTGTAAACCTGAAATTATTCCAAAACAAAAACAAAAAGTTGAGAGAGAGAGAGAGAGAAATGAGAGAAGATAAAAAGGAACTAGTAAGTACAGACAACTCTCTCTTCTCTTAAGATGGAACAATTTGTGGATGAGTTTTGGGCTCTGCTGAAATTCTACCACTAAAACTTTCAGCTCTTGGGCAAAGACTCTTTTTTCCCTGCTCTAAAGCAAATACTCCTGCGAAAGATAATCCATTAACATGTATTAGTCATTTACACCTTAGTATAAATTAGTTTATCAGCTACTTTTCTGAGAGCAAATGGGGCAAGAAGGCAGGAAGTCAGGGTTTCTTTCCTTCATAATTCAGTCTAGGACTGGACTTCTTGAGTGAGGTACCTTATGCATGGTTACTTTTACTTTCATTCTTTGTCTTACACAAGTGTAAACGCATATCGTTCTTAGGTTTTTTCTCTCTCTCTCTCTCTTTTTTTTTTTTTTCATGGTTGCTTACAAAATTAGCAAAAACTGGGGCAGAAACTTGTTTTCTCCCTTGGTTGTGAGTGCTTTTAGGAAGTTGCATTTTTACAACTGCTTTGCTCCTGGCAGTAACCCAAGGGTAATCCACTACAGAAAACCATATCTGAAACCCCCAGATGGCATTGCCTAGCCAGAGGATGGTGGCAGCAATGGCAGTCTCTCTGAAAGTTACATGTTCTTGCCTTATCTCACCGTCACAGAGCCTTGAACTTTTTGCTTCTCCTGTTATTAGGCCGAGAGTATTAGATTCCCAGGAGTAGGAGAGAAACCATAACAAGATGGGAAGATCTTATAAAGAAACTGTTCTATGCATCCTTTTTTTCTGAGTCAGATACCATATGTGGAACTTTATAATCCATTATTTATAAATGTCTTATGAATGATAGCAATGTATATTTTGAACTAACCATATGTTATATAAGAAGTATCACAATGCTACAAAACAACAAAACTTTGCCTTTTCGAGGATGAAATTGTACTTAAATAATTTTTCTTTCATCAAAAGCAAAAACTTTAATTTCCAAAGGCAGGGGGAAATATATGCTAGCCAATTAGTAACTGTGCAATTTCTATTAAACCTTAAAATACCGTTGAGTTTATTACTACACATGAAATCATTAGCTCCATAAAATGTGCATTGTTGTTTTCTATTAGAAAAAAAATCCAATCATAGTATCCTTTTCAAATTTTTAATGTTATAATGGGTCCTTTTTGATCTTTGTACAGCAAAGTTCTCCTTGGCCTATGAGGCCCGTCAGCTCCTTCAGGGCCAATTTATAGAAAAATGAGAACCTGTCCAAGACTTCATTAAAGTGAAACACAAAACCTTTTAGGTTGATTGGATGTTCAACCTAAAAACACAGTGCGAGTGGAACCCGGGATTCTTGTTTCATCAGTAATTCAAAATGCTGTGATTGTACCTGGAAAGGAAAGGGAGGCCTTTGCTCGCCTTTGCACGGTATCAGAAAGCTCCTTTGGCTTGGGTGGTTGGGAAGGACCCCCCGGGAAAGTGACATTTAAACTGAGACCGAGGCCAGTGCCAACTTCATGGGGGCGAGACCTGTGTGGTCACAGAGGGCCCCATACTCAGAAGGGCCTCTGCTTGGTTTAATGCTCTACTGTTACCATCTTGAAATTCTGAATAATCTTGGAATAAGAGGCCCTGATTTTCATTTTGCACTGGGCCCTGCAAATTATGTAACCAGTTCTGCCTGGTAGAGAATAGTGCTTTGTGGAATATTTGTTGAATGGATGGCAAGAAGGGGCCAGCTGTTCAAAGAACCTGATGGATGTACCGGGCAAAATGACCAGCAAATGCTGAAATCTTGGTGTGTGTGAGCTGGACCACCATGCTGTGCATTTCCGGGTCCATCATGCACCCTGCAGCCTACCGAATGCCCCTCCCAGAGTTATTCAGTGCACAACCTGCACGGCTGTACATGGTGGTCCTATGGGCAAGAAACAGGAAAGCCAGTGTGGATAGATCATTACGAGGTGGAGGAGAGACAATGTAGACAGATTATTACAAAGGGGAAAAGAGTGGTATGATATGAGATGGGAGAGTCAGGCAGCAGTCAGATCACATAGGGCCTCGTAGACCGTGGTGTTAATCTTGGACTTTATTCTGAGATGAGATGGAACACAGATGAGTTTTAAGCAGACGAGTGACATGATACATTTTACATACAAGATGACTCCAGCTTCATTGTGGAAAATGGATGGAGGGGGTCAGAATGAAAGCAGGGAGACTGGTTAACAGCCCAGGTTAGTGATTGTGTCATGATAGCTTGGACTTTGGTGGTAAGAGAAAAAAGTGAAGTATGAACTGATAAGGTATATATTTTAGAACCAGTAGTAGTATTTACTAGCAGTATTTATGCCTGGTTTCTGCTGGCAGCTACTAACCTGGTTTGTTCTACGTCATAGGAAATCACTGAATTCTCAAGGTCATCCAACATGTCAGAGTTGATGGAGTCCTGTGTGACTCACCTGCTACGAGAATACACAGTGGCATCACAGATCTGGGCTTATTCAATTTCGAAGTCATGCTCATATATGAAACAAGGAACCTGAAATCTGTGGATATATTTATCTTTGGTTATCAAGAATCTCTTTCATATCAATAGGAAAGAAAACCATAAAAGAAAGCTATCTAAAGTACTCAAGACAGAAACTGCTGTATCATAATGACTGTGTTCCCATAGTGATCTCACAATATATGCAAAAACCTGGGACCACTTTGCAGTCAGCACACAACTATGGATTGATAACGAGCCCATCGGTGGGTGGTGGGAGTCTGCCTGTAGCTGCAAAGTCCTTCCAACAGGCAGTAACATTCACCAGAAGCAGGATGCTGAAAGCTGCCGTAGAAATCAGCTGCCTTGAAAGTACCCTGATACACAATTATCAAACACTTAGGAACATAGGATAAAAACATTGAACACTTTGGAGATAAGCAACCTTGCACGGTGCCAAGTTCATGATCAACCTGCAGTGAATAAGGTCACATTGCTGGGGTTGGTCCTTGACAGAGGTGTCCAGCATCTTCAGCAAGTCAAGACGTTTGCACTTGAAAATGCATGGAAGGTAGGATCCGCTTGCAGTGGATTTGAACTTGAGTCCTCCTTTTTAGCCATCAAGCTCCTCTTTCGCACCGGGCTGACAGAGCATGGTAGATAAGGGTGTGACAACTGTTTCACATTGCTCTGAAGCTGGGATGCAGGGTGAGGCATGACACAAGGACAACGGCGACATGACTGTGGAATGCTTAGGAGGAAAGGGAAGCCCATAAAGCCCAGCCTGGTGTCACAATTAGACTCGGGGTGGGTCAGTGCAAGCCAACGGGAGGCAGAAAGAACCATGACAGTTTTGGAAACCAGTCCTACAGACGGCTAGAGAGCCACAAACCAGAAGTGAGCTTCTAAACCCCAGCTCGGTGTCGGGAGAACGCTAAGGCCTCCTGCACAGACAGTGTTAGGAGGAGAGCAGCAGTGGCTGCCTCCACACCTTGTAAGGGGAAGGCTAGAGCCAGAAGACATGCTGGCTGGCTCTGCGGCCTACTAGCTGTGGAACCTTCGGCATGTCTCCTAAGCTGTCTGAGTCGCAGCTTTTCTGATCTGCCACCAGAGACCACTTCTGAGGCTTTGTCCCATTTGTCACCACTGCAGCATTGGACACTGGTACCACCCTGACCTTAAGGTGCCTTCCTTCCTCCACGGAGTTCTCTAATCCCCTTGTCTTGGCCCCAGTATCACAGTGACCACTCTTCATGAGCCTGTCTTCCGGCACTCACCTTGAATATCAGTGTCCCTCCGCCTTAGTGCCCCTTCCTGTGTCACACGCTGGGCAATCCAGTTCACGCCCAAGCTCCCATCACCATGGCGTTTGCCAGTCTCTACCTCTAGCACCAACCTTTCTCAGGGTCCTTGAACAAGTGTTTCCAACTGCCTACAGATCTGCATATTTCTACCTGGACATTCCTCGGTCAGCCCAAATTCATTATGTCTAATGTCAAATTTCATATTCTCCTTTCTTTTCTCTTCCCCTAGAATCTCTACCCCAGGCAACACCATCACCATCTACCCACGTAGAAACACAGGAGTTGTCACTTCTCCTTCCTCTCCCTCACCATAGGATCAAAACAGAACCTACTTCCCAAATACATCCCTTCCTCTCCAATACATAACCACTACTTTAATAGTAGTTCCCCTCACCTTTTTGCCTGTCCTGTTGCAGTAGTGATGGAGGCTACTAATTTTCTGCCAGTATTCATTCCCTGATGTTTCTTTTAGTACAGAACTGCAAGTTTTAGCTGGACACAGATGCCCAGTTAGAGCCTACATTTCCCAAGGTCCCTCATAGTTAGGTGGCCACATGGACACATGACTAGGTATCAGCCAATAGGATGTCAGAGGAAGTTATGCATTCACCTTCCAGGCACTTTCTTTGAAAAGGAAATAGTTTGCCCTCTTTTTGCTTTTTTTCCACCTTTCCGCAGGCTCATCCGCAGTTTTGACCTGATAGATGAGGAAAAAAATCTTAGGTGAGTGTTTCTCAAACTTGGGTGTGCCTCAGAATCACCCGGAGGGCTTGCTAAAACACAGATTGCCGGGCCCCACCATATGCATTTCCTTTTTTTTTGTAATTAACTAATTTATTTATTTATTTATTTTTGGCTGTGTTGGGTCTTTGTCGCTGCCCGCGGGCTTTCTCTAGTTGCCGTGAGCCGGGGCTACTCTTTGTTGCGGTGCGCGGCCTTCTCACTGCAGTGGCTTCTCTTGTTGCGGAGCACGGGGTCTAGGCGCGCGGGCTTCAGTAGTTGTGGCATGCGGGCTCAGTAGTTGTGGCTCGTGGGCTCTAGAGTGCAGGCTCAGTAGTTGTGGCACACGGGCTTAGTTGCCCTGAGGCATGTGGGATATTCCCGAACCAGGGCTCGAACCCGTGTCCCCTGCATTGGCAGGTGGATTCTTAACCCCTGCGCCACCAGGTAAGTCCACCATATGCATTTCTAATGAAGTTCCCAGGTGATTCTGACGCTGCTGGCCCAGGGACTACACTTTAAGAACCACTGTCTTGGGGGATAGTAGAGAAACAAGATTAAAAGGAATCTCAGTCCCCAAGTGGCCTCATGGAATAGTGCCATTTTTGTGGCCCTTGACCACTCATTTTTAGACTGTTACATAAGAAAGAAGGAAACTCTTCTGTTTGGGTCTTATTTTGAGTCTCTATGGTACAGAAGCTTAGCCTATATCCCCAAAATGCACCCTGTAGTCCATCCTTTATGATTCAACTTACATGATATTTTCAAACCACTGATCTGACTTGGCATTCCCGTTTTAAATTTCTCAAATCTTGCCTTTTGCCTAGCACAGGTTACCTCAACCAGGATATCCTGACAAATGATGAGACCTGGAACATTGTGAGAAAGGGGCAGAAATCCAGGCAAACTGGGAATTGGGCAGGATCCTCTTACTCCTCAGGCCACAGTGAGAGATTTTCAAACTCCAAGTGCTCCGAGGGAGAAAGTAGACAGTGAATATCTTGTCAAGGCAGATAATAACTAGCATCCCTGGAATTATACGCCCTGTGGGGGATCGACTACTAATATTTCCATTTTGCCAGTGAAAGGACAGAGACACAGAAGTAAGGATACTGTTTGTGGCAGACCCCGATGGTGCCCTGCTCAGAGCCCCTCCAGGGAGGAGGACATACTGCCTAGCTGTCAGCAGACAGCTTCCTCCTTCAGGGTCTGCCCCAGCCATTGAGATCCCCATCACCTGAGGTCATGCCCTGCCTGGGCATCTGGTGCCTGGGCGAGGTGAGGGATAAAGCCCTGGCCGTTTCGGCCTGATACAGGACAACTTGGATTGGCCATCTTCCTTAGCTCCCTGTCAGGTTGGCCGAGACTTTTTTGGGCCACTCTTCGATTTCCTCCTCTGCCCAACCCTGTTTCTTCCCTCTTCCTCCCAGGCCTTGATTTCTAATAGCCATTTTTCACTCCCAAGTACATCTCAGAGAACCCCACCAGCGACCCTGCCTGAAGTTATAGAACTAGTGAGTGGCGAGGCTGGGCTTCTGACACAAGCAGTCTCTCCACAATCACAATTCCACAGCAGGTTGCAAAACCTACTCATGGGGTAGATTCAAGTTCCTTAGGGTGGCATTCAAGGCCCCGGATAATTTGATTCCAATCTTCTTTGCTCACCTTAGTTCCCACACTCCCCACGACAGGCCCTATTCCATTGCCATACCAAACATTCACTCAAGGGGCATTTTGACTGGAAGGCCCTCCCTCCTCCCAGTGAGGTCCTTCCAGGTCCAGCACAAACATCATCTTGTCCGTGAGGCCTTTCTGAAACGCCTAGAGAGTAAGAAACATCACAGGGTAGGCCTAGTTCAAGTTCCAGCTCCATGACATAGCTGTGAGACTTAGGCAGAATTCTGTAACTCCATCTCCCATCTTATGTAATACAGGGCTAATAAAAACTACCTCGCTGGGCTGCGAATTAAATAAAATCTGTAAATCACCTAGCCCAGTGCTCTTCAACCTTTAACGGGCATAGAGATGTCCTGAACATCTTGTTAAAATGCAGATTCTGAATCAGTGGGTCTGGAGTAGGGCCTGAGATTCTGCATTTTGGACAAGCACCCAGGGGATGTAGCTGCTGGTGGTCCGTGGACCACACTTTGAGTAGCAAGGCCCTAGCCCAATACCTGGCACTTAATAGGCACTCAGTGATGTTTGCTTCTCCCCACTCCCTGCTTTACTCTTTCCTCTTTGCCCCTATAACATTTTGTTTCTACAAAATGCATAATGCTCACCACACGTACTTTAGTTACTTGCTATATCTGTGTCTCCGGCCAGATTGTGAGCAATTTAAGGATAGAAACGGTATTATCTTCCTCTCAGTATCACCGGTACCCAGCATAGGGCCAGGTATATAAAAAGGAATCAATAAATGTTTGATGAACTAAGCCTATAAAGTGGAAATACAAATATCATCTCTGCCTGTCTCAACAAGTTGTCGTAACAAGCCAATGTGATAATTGGGGAGAGCGTGGAAACATGCATCCTGTGCTACAAATACAAAGCATTACTATCCTTCAGCTTTCCACTCTGCATTAGTTCAGATCTATGCAGTTGAAGTATGTTTACTTGTGGCAGTTGCTCAGACTCTGATGATTAGAAAACTCAGATTCATCTATGGTTTAAAAATAAACCAAATTCTCTTTGGGATAATAACTATGGCACTCTCTGCCTATGGTAAGAAACTAACTATAGTGATGTAAATGAAAAGGGTGTATCTTTCAATCAGTCAATCAATCAGTCAAGAAGAAGGCTCTGAGTACCTCTCTCCAGGTGGCACTGGGCTTTCTTATCTACCTCCTCCAAATGAGCAAGTGATACCAGCCTTATCGTCTCCTGCCTGATTGAAGGTGGGGAAGTTCACACAGGGAGGGCAGGCTTAGAAGCAGGGTAGATGTGAGAGCAGTTCAGAAAGCAGCTCAGAGCCAGGCTTGAGACCAGGGAGAAAACACACATGTCCTCTTGGAGGGAGGGGTGACGATCCAAGTGGCTATACCTGGTGACTCTGCCTGTGTCATAGCAGATGGTCCCAGGAGTTTGGGGAGGGTGGGCCTCGAAACTAGCCACCTGGAATTCATTCCTGGAAAATAGGTTACCCCCGGGGAGAGGGGGGGCGGCGGTGGGCGGGGGGCATCAGGCAGTGATTCACCTGAAATACATTCAGGTATGTTTTCCTTTCATGTTGCAAAAGATGATGCCAGGCAGGCCACCAGCAAGGGCGCTGCTTCTTGGTGGCAGTGATGGTAGGTGGTGGCGCGAGGGGGCTGAGACAAGTCATTGAGAAGACCCTGCCTCAGCTTAGGGACTTCTGGGCAACTATAAGATTCTAACTTGGGGGATTGGGGCAGTGGGGGGCAGAGGTTAATGTGAAGGCAAAATTCCAAAATGTAGCAACCTGGGGCCTTTAGTAAGGCAGAGCTGTTGCGACAGTTTCATATAGATCAGGAATAAGTGCCTACAAACCAATAAAATAATATTTTTAAACAATTATGATGATAATGAGTTAAAGTTCATGGCAAATTTTTCTTGAAGTCTTTATTGAATTTGTTACCATATTGCTTCTGTTTTATGTTTTGGGTTTTTTTGGCCGCAAGGCATGTGGGGTCTTAGCTCTCCAACCAGGGATTGAACCCGCACCCCCTGCATTGGAAGGCGAAGTCTTAACCACTGGACTGCCAGGGGAGTCCCCATGGCAAATGTTTTTAAAAAAAGCAAAATACAAGCCATGTGTTGAGAATGTTCAAAATTAGTTGAATACATATGCGTATATCATTCATAAAAATATTAATTCTGGTTATACTTGGGTGATTTTAATTTCTCTGTTTACTTTTTTCTGTATTGTTTCTAATTAATATGTATAATTTTATTACCTGGAAAGTGTTTTCCTTATAAAAACGAGGAAAGATTAGAAGTAAATGAACCAAAAGATGAATAGTAGTTACCTGTGAATTATAGGCTGATGAATTTTTCTATTTCTTAATTTTATTTCTTGTATATCCTACAGAAATGTATATTGCTTTTATAATTTAAAATGTTAAGTTTTTTCTTAAGGTATGTATTAGCAGTAGGAAATAAGGAAGAGTTCATAGTTGCCCTGTTCCAAACCTCAAAATGATCCCTGATTCCTTTCTCTTATCTCCTGCACCTAACTTATCAGGAAGCTGGGTTGACTCTGTCTCCAAAACATATTCAGAATCGCATCATTTCTCCTCTTCCACCTTTATCTCCACCTTGGTTCAAGCCTATCACCTGAATTATTCTGTAATTACCTCCTGATTTCTCTGATTCCATTCTCTGCCGTGTATAATCTCTTCTCCACATCATAGCCAAAGAGAGCTTTTGACTCATAAATAGGATCATGTATGTCCTCTGCCTAGAACCTTCAATAGCTCCCCATTACCCTTACTATAAAATCCAGGCTCCCCACCCCAGCTGGAGCCTCTCTCTCCAACCTCCTCTTCTACACCTCTTTCCCACCTCTTCCCCTTGCTCACTTCCCTCTGACCACATTGTTCATTATGTTTCTCAGCTTAGGACAGCTTGCCTTTGCCGTTCCCTCTGCCCCCAAAGTTCACTTCTTCCTTCTCATTCAGGTCTCAGCTTAAACTTCAGAGAGGCCTTGTATGACTATCTTCATCTAAAGTAGCCTGCCTGGGCTTCCCTGGTGGCGCAGTGGTTGGGAGTCCGCCTGCCGATGCAGGGGACGCGGGTTCGTGCCCCGGTCCGGGGGGATCCCGCGTGCCGCGGAGCGGCTGGGCCCGTGAGCCATGGCCGCTGGGCCTGCGCATCCGGAGCTTGTGCTCCGCAACGGGAGAGGCCGCAGCAGTGAGAGGCCCGCGTACCGCAAAAAAAAAAAAAAAAAAAGTAGCCTGCCAGTCCCCTCTAGCTCATCACTCTGAAGGCATGTTCATAACACCTGATATTTTCTAACTGCTTGCATTAGAAAGAGGAGCAGCCTTGTCCTTCTTATTCACCCTGGTATTCCTGAAAACCTAGAACAGAGCCCAGCACATAAGACATGCCCAATATTTTAGAGTTTATGGGGAAAGTAACTAATGTAATTCCAAGTCTAGACTCATCAAGGCACAGGAAAGCACAATTCTTTTCTCTGGCCAATTCTGAGAGGCTTCATGGAAAAGGTAGGAGATTCGGGGAGGTTCACAAGTCCCACAGACTGGTCCCAACCTACTTGTAACCATCTTTTTTGGTATTTCGAGACTCTTTCTTTAAAACCTTTCTTCATAGTATCCTTACTCTTTCTTCTCACTAAATTCCTGCATGCCCCCCTCATCAATTTGATCTCTAGCCCAACTCCAGGAGAAAGTTTATATAACAACCATGTCAGCCTAGGGACCTGTTCCTCCTGCTGGTGTTAATTCTCAGAACACACAGGGTTCCAAAAGAGAGACTCCTTCCTTAGCCCACCTTTCCCTGCCACTCCGCATGGGATGCGCTGATGCAACGGGAGAGAGGTTCTTGGCAGAGGGTGCTTTGGGGGGTCTCTGAATGCAGGTCCAAAGGCCCTGCACGCTGTGAGCAGTGGAGCACAGGGACCCACGTGGCATCTGGCTCCTCTCGTGGAAACTGTGCTCAGGGAGAACTAGTGCAGCAAAAGGCCTGCCTTTGGGAAGTTACCTGACTACTTGGCATTTGATAAGTCAGCTTATGCCTTCCTATAGAGGGATGATTTTGAACGTATTTGGTACAGTAATGTATGTACATAGGCCCTGGGCGGTCTCCTAGGTCCCTTGTCCTAGATGCAACCACTTTGACCATCTGATAGACGGTTACTTAATTCACAGGATTTAGATAAGGTTACCGGTTAAGAAACTTAGGGACTGCAAATATTTTCTCCAGCCCTTCCTACATTTTTGATGATCACAAAGACACTCTGTAATGAATATCAGACACAAAATCAGGATATTGTTTGCCGATTCTTTTTTTTAAAAATAACTGTAATTTATTTATTTATTATTATTATTTTTTTTGGTTGCGGTGGGTCTTCGTTGCCGCGTGCGGGCTTTCTCTAGTTGCGATGAGCGGGGCCTACTCTTCGTTGCGGTGTGTGGGCTTCTCATTGCGGTGGCTTCTTTTGTTGCGGAGCACGGGCTCTAGGGGCATGGGCTTCAGTAGTTGTGGCTCACAGGCTCAATGGTTGTGGCTCATGGGCTCTAGAGAGCAGGCTCAGTAGTTGTGGCACACGGGCTTAGTTGCTCCGCGGCATGTGGGATCTTCCCGGACCAGGGCTCGAACCCGTGTCCCCTGCATTGGCAGGCAGATTCTTAACCACTGCGCCACCAGGGAAGTCCGCTGATTCTTTTTTCTTTTTAAAATGTATTTTATTGAAGTATAGTTGATTTACAATGTTATGTTAGTTTCTAGTGTACAGCAAAGTTATTCAGTTTTATATATATATATATATATATATATATATATATATATATATACACACACACACACACACATATACTCTTTTTCATATTCTTTTCCATTATGGTTTATTACAAGATATTAAATATAGTTCCCTGTGCTGTACAGTAGGTCCTTGTTGTTTATCCATTCTGTATATAATGGTTTGCATCTGCTGTTTGCTGACTTTTAATTCAAATTCTTACCAGGCTATCACCTGACTCTTCAAGGTCCCGGGTGGGCCTATGCTGTTTACTGTAGTAGAACAGATTTCCAGACAAACTAGGAAATCTGGAATCTAGGACAAGCTCCACACCTAGGCAGATAACACCCATGTGGTGATTTCCGAGATGAAAAGATTCGCTGGCCTTCTGGGACAGCACAGTGCCCTCTCATCTGCCCTAAGCAGCGTGGTGCAATGTGGAGTTACACAAAGAACATGTGCTAGACAGGCCTGGATTCAGAACCCGCGTTTGCTTCCCGTGAACTGTGTGACCTGGGCCATGTTGCTTAACTTCCCTGAGGTTCTTTCCTCTAGTATAAAATCAGAACAGTATCTACCTCATAGGGCTGTTGTGAGGATGAAATGAAATGATACGTGCAAATGGGCTCTCACCAAGTAGACATTCCCTGGTTTGTTAAAAAACTTAGGATCCACTGAAAATTTAGTTGACCTCACCCAAGAGTGTCTTACGTGACTGGCGCCATCTGACTCTATGTAGCATCAGCATCTGCTGGTCTCCAAGGATGAGTCTCTATCTTCCTGTTTGGAGTCAGATCCTCTACAGGTGATCCCATTGCATCCCTCATCCTGTCTCCTCCAACATCTTCTTCCATCATTAACTTTTCTCTCCTATATCTTGAGTGTCTCTTGCCCATTGGCTCTGTTCTCAAGCTTGCTCAAGTCTTTTATGCTAAGACAAAAGGTCCATCAGTGAATCTTGTGCCCTCCACTAACCCCTACTCTTTTGCCTCTCTTCTAACAAGCTTTTTTTTTTTTTTTTTAATGAAAAGTTTTCATAAACTTAAAGAAGAGCCCAGGTGCTGGTCAGATCACTCTGGCTGGAACAGAACTGCCAGGGTCTGCTCAAGGCTAAGTAGGCCTCCCTCCTCCTTACAGGGCTGGCTTCCATGTTGATGGTAAATGAGGAGGTCTTTGGATCCGACTGAGGTCTGGAGTAGGGCAAGAAGGACCCAACGGTGATGAAGAGAAGGGGCCCAATTCCTCCTCATTCTTCCCTGCTTTTAAGAGATTCCAGGCGACAGACCAGCCTTCCTTCAGAAGGGTCATACACACCATTTTAACTGAGTTCAAGTTTGACCTGGGAGGGAAGGACATCCTAGGGCTCCCCGTTCCCCCGGAAGTTAGAGGAAGGCACGTTAAATAAGTCCCAAGTCACATCCTCAGTTTCTCCTCCAGAACGAGCCTGGGTCCCATGGGAACTGGGAATCTGATACTCCATAATATGGCAGCTCTCTAGACACTGGAAATTGAGGGGCTGGGTAAGGTACGAGGAAATCAGAGCAGGGGCACTAACTAAAGGGAAAGGGTCTCAGGAAAGCGTGCTGATTCTGAGGGTTGACAGATGGTCTTTCTCTCCTTCCTGCCATATTGGGTCCCTGAGAGCTGTAATCACTTCTGCGGAGCCCTGTGGGTTGCTGCTCCCCCATGAGAGGGGTCTCTGTTGGCATGGGAGACTGGCATCCATTATCCACCAGTGGAGGGAAGCAAAAGATGGAGAAGGTTAAGTGGAGTGATTTTGGGGAAAGAGAACACCCCTGAATCCTCTACCAGTATTGGCCTCAGGGGTTCTTCCTTTACTTTAGGGTTCTTGTTCCCAATCACTTGACTCTTAGGCAAGAGGGAAAGCAGAAAGGAAAGGGGGCCCAACAAAATGACTGTTGTCTACACCAGCATCTCAGGATTAAGAAGCTCAGCCAGCCTTATGAACAAAGGATCCATGCTCACTGTCTCCCCTCCTCCACTCCCATTCATTCCTGCCACACCCCTGGGGCTACTGAAGACTCCCTTTTGTTGGGTCTTTGTTGCTGCCCGAAGGCTTTCTCTAGTTGCAGCGAGCAGGGGCTACTCTTCGTTGCTGTGCGCGGGCTTCTCATTGCGGTGGCTTTTCTTGTTGCGGAGCACGGGCTCTAGGCGCATGGGCTTCAGTAGTTGTGGCTCACAGGCTCGGTGGTTGTGGCTCACGGGCTCTAGAGCTCAGGCTCAGTAGTTACGGCACACGGGCTTAGTTGCTCCGCGGCATGTGGGATCTTCCCAGACCAGGACTCGAACCCGTGTCCCCTGCATTGGCAGGCAGGTTCTTAACCACTGCGCCACCAGGGAAGCCCCCCAGGAGACACTTTTAAGTCCTTAGTTCCTGGATCTCTCTTGGGAGTTGCCGCCCCTCCAAACGGTTCCCTTGGCTCCTGAAACTCTTCCATTCTGCTTCTCCTCTTTGGTATCAGGGCTTTTGTTCCTCTGCATGGGTTCTTCCTCTGCCTACCCACTAAAAGTTTCTCCCAAGGATTTTCCCTTGGACCGTAGTCCTTCTTTGTCTTGCTTGGGCAACTTCATCCAGTTTCAGGCTTTAAATACCACCTCTGTGGAGAACTTTCACGTCTTTACGTCTAGCACTGACCTCCCCTCTGAGCACCCAGAAACTATATATTACTAAATGATGAGCATCTCTACTTGGAGATCCCGCGGATACCTCACTATTAACATTTTCAAAACTAACCTCATTATTTTCACCCCACTTAATCCCTCACCCCCTAGACTCTATGAAACAAACCCTGGGATCCTCCCACCTCTATTCCATATATGAGTTCGTGGCACTGCCATCCACTCAGATACCCAAACCAGAACCTGGGTATTCTCTTAGGCTCCTGTCTCCCTGATTCTTCCTTTTGACATTGAATGTCCAAATACTAAATCCTGTTGGTGTTTGCTTCTGAAATGTTCCAATTCCACTGTAAGAATTCAGAACTATCTTTCTTCTGGGCTATGACCTCTTAATTGCCTCTGGACTAGCTGCTTCTTAAAACCATATTCTACTGATAGATTTCATATTCATATTCTCCTAGAGCAGGAGTGATAAATCCAAATTTGCCCTGTCATCCTCTTGCTTAAAAAACTCTAATGACTCCCTCCTGCCCATTAGACTTTAGGCTCTCCTTGATTTGACCCCTCTATTTCTCCAGCTACCCCACAACTTACACTTGCTCATTCTCTTCTCTGTGCCCTGGATTATGCTGGGACTTCCGTGCCCACCTCTCTTTACCTGCAAACTCTCACTCAGCCTTTAAGATACAACTCAGCTGTTATCATGTCCAAGAACCCTCCTCTGAATCCTCAGGTGGCTTGCGGCTCCCTGTCATTTATCCTGTGACTCTGTGTCTTAGGGAGCAATTGGGAAGACCAGTACTCAGCCTCCTAAGTTCTTCCCTCGGTGAGTTTACCAGTCCAGGGTCTGGTACTCAACCTGGCAGATTCAGAATGCTGATTCCATCAGCATATTGAAAATGGATCCATCTCTTAGTGGCAGACTCACTTCTTGAAAAATGTATAAAGTCAGAAGATCAAAAATTAATTATAATAAGAATTATAACTTTCCTCAGGATGGTAATCCTGGAGCGTCAGAGACCAGTGCCTTCTTTCCCTGCAGAAAGACCCACCTGTAGAGGTGAATGAGAATCAGAATAATGGAAGTTAGATGAATCAAACAACTCTCGGAATCAGGCTGAAAAATCCGATGCCTCTATCTCCACATCAGGAAAGGGCTTGCCAATGGGACTGTAACATTAGAAGTCTGTTAACTAATGTTCCCTTTTCCCTGGCCGAAGCCAGGATAGTCACTGCCAATCCTAGTCTTTGTCATTCCTGTTGTATTTCCCCCGCCCCCTGGTCTGAGTGTTCCTCTCCGTCATTAATTCATTAGTGAAGTTACTGAAGAGGCTTGTTAGCTAAGGCCGTCCTTTTGGCTTTTGCTTTGATCCTTTAAGTGTGGATTTCATAGTTTGAGAACTCAACCTTATTTCCAGGTTCTTGATGGCGACCTCTCTGTAGCAGCCAAATAGAAACCAGAAACTCTAACATTATCTGTCATTGTCAGAAACAGGGGGCCAAGGCCTTGGAGGGGAGGCAAGGTGAGGGGAATGGGGAGAAGTTTAAAGATTGATTCCCTCTTCTACCTCCATTCCAGTGCAGATTCCAAAAGCAGCAGGCTTTTTTAAAAAATTAATTTATTTATTTACTTATTTATTTTTGGCTGTGTTGGGTCTTCGTTGCCGCTCGCGGGCTTTCTCTAGTGGCAGCGAGCGGCGGGCTGCTCTTGGTTGTGGTGCACGGGCTTCTCATTGCGGTGGCTTCTCTCATTGCAGAGCACAGGCTCCAGGCGCGCGGGCTCAGTAGTTGTGGCTCATGAGCTCAGTAGTTGTGGCACGCGGGCTCAGTAGTTGTGGCGCACGGGCTTCATTGCTCCGCGGCATGTGGGATCTTCCCAGACCAGGGCTTGAACCCGTGTTCCCTGCATTGGCAGGCGAATTCTTAACCACTGTGCCACCAGGGAAGCCCTATATTTGTTTGATTTATTAATTTTATGAGAATTACTTAAGAACTTGGGAAGGTGTGTTAATCGGAAAATTGATGTGTTTGAAAAACATAATCAAATTATTAAATGAACAAATGCAGTTTAAAATGATTAACCAAGTGGATCAGACATCAGTTTGTTAGATTTATAAATAGAATAAATGGATATACTTAATGTAAAAACTGATGCACAAATTTTGATTTTGGAAGTAATATTAATTTTAAAAACCAAAGTAACTTCTTAATAAATGTTTCAGGGTGAAAAGTCTTAATGCATTTTTAAAATCCTTTCTTCTATTTTTTTAATGCTACCATAGAGAAAGTTCACAAGGAAATATACAAATCTATAAATGTGAATTTTGCTCAATAGTGAATTGCCAAGAAAGGAGCATTTGAGGCTGTGTGAGTAGGTGGCGAGTGTGCAGTTTGGGAAAGAGAGACAGAGGTTAATAAAAATGACAAAATATAAACTCGCCTTCTTTCCAGACTTGTTTCTCTGTTGTCTTCAACTAAATATCCTGCACCACCTTCAACTTTGTATTTTAAAAACTTAGCTCATTCTTCTTTATCCCTAGCTGTCTACTCTTGGCCTCAGCAAACTGCTTCCCTGTAAAAATAATGTGTTTATCGCACAATAAGCCCAGATCAATGGGCTGGAAACCTCGTAGCCGACTTTCACTCTTTTCGCTCCTCTCCCACTCTAAATCCATCACCCAGTCCTGATGGGCCTTTCTCTGCAAGGTCCACTTTGCTTCCCATTTTCTCAGTCACCGCTGCAGTCTATGACCACGTGGCCTTACACCAGGATTACTGTACCAGCCTTGGGTCAGTCTCCTCTGCTGCAGTTAGTTCTACACAGAGCTGCCAGAAGAGTCATCAAACTTTGTTTTCATCTCTAATGTTTTATCTGCCTGAGCTTCTACCAACTCCCCAACGTCTGTTGAATAAAATCTAAGCTCCCCTTGGCATCTAAGGTCTTCTGTCAACTAGAAGTGCTCCTCATCTTAGCATTCTCAGCTTTCATTATTTCTCGATGGAGCCCCTCTATTTTTGTCAGGCTAATTTGCTGGCTTTGCTCTCCACGCGACACTGTGCCCACAAACACATCTCTGCTTGGCCCATTGCCTCTGTGTGGAAGCCTGGGATCCCTCTCGTTTCTGATGCCTTGAACCTAGTTTCTTCCTCTCCTGAATCCTGTTAGGATTCACCTCTTTCTAGGCTTTATAATAGATCTCATTTAGCTGTATACAGTTCATAATCTCCTTGGTATCTGTATACATTTCAATAATTAATTTCCATGTGTTTACATAACTCTGTAACAATGTCGTGTTTTCCACATGTATTGTTTCCTTAAAAAAACTACATAAATTCTTGGGGGAAGGAATTTTACCATCCTTGTCAATCACAAGGGTTGTAAAGAGATGAAATGAGATAGTTTATGTGGAAGTACTTTGTAAACGACCAAGTTTTATTCAAGTATAGTGTTGGAGTAGCACTGTGGGGTGGCTGAAAAAGACAAGGACTTGAACTTGGAAGTTGGAATTGGAAGAGTTGAGTTCACTTACTAGCTTCATCTTTTACCAGTTATGTTGTTTTAAGCAACATTTAATCTTTCCTGAGTTTCTAGTAACCTCACCAGTGAAATGACCATAAGATGCCTTACAGGGTAGAAGGGGTTTTGAAGCTCAAGTAAATTGATATCAGACTTTTTTACAGACTTTAAAGCACCATATAAATGTATGTTTTTCAGTAATGATGCGAGGTAAGCACGTGTACTAATAAATGTTGACATAATGACCAGTGCATGTTGACTTAGTGACTCAGAAAGATTACAAGATGAAGAGCACATACCATTACGGCATAAGCAGCATCACTTCATAGTTGGCATATCATAGCAGATGCAAGTAGCTTTAATGATTCAAGCATACTGAACATCTCTGACTTACAAAAGAGGTAAATAGGATTCCAGATAAATATTAATGGAATCAAAGACCTCATCCAAAAACAGTGTATTTTTTAGAGTAATCTACTGTGTTTATTAATTATGCAGGACTATTTGAAAGGCATAGCACTTGACCAAATTCTCGCAAGTTCTGGGCACTATATTTGAAATGCGTTCAATATTTGCTCATTCAACATTTTTTGTTTTAGCAAATATTAATTGTACCCCATCTGTATACCAAGCACTGCTTTAGGTCCTGGAGTTATATTAGTGAAGACAGTTCAAGTTCCTGTTCTCAGGGATCTTACATTCCAATGGAAGGGAGAGAACATGTAAATAAACTAACTATAGATTATAATAAAGGCTACAGAGAAAGTAGTAGTGAGGGGGCAGGGTGAGGGAGCACTATAGATGGCACATTCAGGAAAGACATCAAAAAGGAGGTGACATTTAAGCTGAGATTGGAGGATGAAGTAGAGAGCCACAGAAAGAGCCCAGGAAAGAGCCTGCCAGACTGAGAGAAGAGTGAGTGCAAAGGCCCTGAGGCAGGAAAGGGCTGGCTGTGTTAAGAGGCCTATGTGGTTGGAGCCTAGTGATTAAGAAATCTGGAGCCAGATCATGCAAAGCCCAGTGGGTCTTGGTGAGGAATTTGGATCTTATCCTACATGCAACAGAAAGCCACTAATGGAGGTTACATATCAGTGAAATTATAATTATACTATTTTTTTTTAAATCATAGTCAGTTTTATAAATACCTTGGGCCGTTTCACAAAGCTTAGCATGATCTGCTTCAAAATGTACATTTAAAAGAAAAAGTACTAGGCATTTTAAAATTTGGGCCTCCTCCATATGGGTGGGTGCACTGGGTAGGAGCTGTCATAGGTTCTGCCTGCTGTTACCCTTACCTGTCTTGTGAAATTAGGATTCTTCACATTCCAGATGCAAGCTAGCTCATCAGCAGAGAGGTCACCTTCAGGGATCCTTTATTAGATTCTTAAAGCTATGCAGTCATAACAAAGGAAAATGCTGATGCTCTAATATGAAATATCCCTAAACTATGTTAGGAAGAAAAAGCCTTGTGCAACACAAAGGTGTGCTGTCATTCTTTGTACATGCATAAAGTATCTCTGGGATACATAAGACACTGATAACATTGGTCACACCAATGGTGAAGAGACCTGGGTAGCTGGGGAATACGGTGGGAGAGAATTCTTACTGTATACCTTGTTATATTTTTTAACGTTTTAAATAATGTAAACATATTACCTTTTCCAAAAATATTTTTTATTGTATAGTTGAAGGATAGTTGATTCACAATGTTCTGTTAGTTTCTCAAAAAAAGATCCTTATCTTAAAAAAAAATGGACAATGTCTCAAAATTGATGAGAAGGAATTTGCATTGCTGAGTAAGCCTAAAGTTATTCTATATAATTAAAAGGAAGTTTAAAATCTAGACCTATGCTCTTCAATACCGTAGTTGTGAGCCATGTGTCTATTTAACTGTAAATTAATTAATTTAAACAAAGTTAAATTTAAAATTCAGTCCTTTGGTCACACTAGCCACATTTCAAGGGCTTAATAGCCATTAGCTGCATGTGACTAATGGCTACCATGCTGTATAGCACAGATATATCGATGGAACATTTCCATATCATAGAAAGTTCTTTCAGATAGCCTGCTATATAGACTTATGCAAAATACCACCAGGGTTCTGATCTAGCTCTCAAGACTTAACTGATTAATACATAGAGACTCAGAAGTACAGTAATTTAAATATATTCCAATGCTAATTCCCCCAAGATGACTCACTGGACTGGTACTTTGAGGTATAAGCAAAACTCCCACCACTAGATTTCTAAGGCAGGCAAGGATATAATTTTGTCACTACAAACAAATCAGTTTGCACTAGTATAAACACTGGCAGTTCTATTTTTCTAAATGTAAACTTAGATTAAGTAAAACTAACATACTTGATATTTACTGAATTTGATATTCTGCACTGATTCAATAAATGAGTCAACAGTACTAACATGATAAGGGTGAGTAATGAGACTCAATTATATTCAACTTCTATAGTACAATTTGTCAACTCTTCTCATTTTTGCTGTCATTTATGAGCACAGCTTTTCACAAATTAACACATTTTATTTATTTTTTTTTAACACAATTTAACTGACCATAGTCATCATTTTCCTTCTGATACTCAAATTGACAGAAGTTAGCCAATGAGTGTCCCTTTAAACTGGCTTCTGTGTTCTTCCACCCAACACCATTATCTTTTAAAGCTTTCTTGCTTTCTGGACTAATAAAATGTTTTAAGACTCACCTGTACCTTCCCAGACCCAGACATGAATCAGTCATTCTTCTTAGGCATGGTTTTTTTTTTTTTTTGGCATGTTGTTTTAAGTGAAAAGTAGCATCAGACCCCAACTTTTAGAAATTAGGATTGCATAGCGTCAGCCTCGTGATGATGGAGTAATATTGTTCCTTGGCCATTTCATTGAACAGAGCTAGAAAAGATGTATTTTATTAAATGGTGTTAGTTTATATTAATATTTCCAAATTAGTCCTCACATTACAGTATGCCTACCCCAATTTTTTATTCTTCATCCAAATTATATTTCCTTTTTTTATAATTCAATGAAACATTCAATTATCACTCTCAATAAAAATGTTGGATTCCTAACAAAGTTACCACAATCACTCATTTCTTTGATGATAAAAGCATAATACAGTAATATTTAGAAATAGTAATACTAACAGTGAAACTACTACATAACATTCAAATTTTTCTTTGCTTTTGTCTTAGAATGCATCTCACTAAGGATGTCCAGACTAACTATTTTGCCACTCAGTAAGTCTTCATTTTGCATGCTTATATTATACTTACAAGTATAGGCTCTAGTCCTTTTGTCTCGGTCCATCTGAGGGCATCAGTAGGCAGACAACTGACACCTGAGTTCTTGGATGAAGTGGCTTTCAGCTCACTTTTTCCTCTCGAGAAACTAGGATTTTGTTTTTCAAATGCAAATTATCTCATCAATAGTTAATGGCAGATAGGCTAGTTTCACCTTACATATAGATTTTTATATGGAAAGAAATGGACAATGTTCCAAAATTATTAGTGAAAAGGAAATGATATCACTGGGTAAACCTGAAGTAATTCTAACCAATTAAAAGTAGGCTTAAAATCCAAACTATACAGCTATAGTTTTGCAAGTCAGAGACATACTGGACAGGTACCTACATACATAATTTTGTCACTACAATCATTCAACATACTCCTGAGGCAGTTATCCATCATTTAGCATGAACAGATTTTCTTGCTTAACCTTTGAATGAACTCAAAGGAAGATTTCTAAAGGGAAGTTAATCATACCTGGTTGGTTTCCTAGAAGAAAAAACAAAATAAACCAGTGAACCACAGTTACGGAGCTGCCTAATCATTAGTGATACAGAACCGGAACTGATTTTCTACATTTAATCTGGCGGGTAGGTCACTACTGACTCATGAGAGCAGCTGCAGTGCTCTGTCAGGGCCTAACCCAGAGGAGGTGGTACCATCACTGAATGCATTACTAGTGGGCTAGAGGGTAGCTCTGTGCTGACCTTCCCTGGGCCTCTCTTTGCTCCTCCCTTGAGCTGTGTATTGAGTAAAGGAGCTTGGTAAATGGTGGCTGTTATTAAATTAGAGAAACTCAGCCTGATTGCTTCTCTCATGCCCCCGGGCCCAAATGCCCAAAGCTAAGTTCAATGCACCTGCTTGTGTACCCAGAATACTCTGTGCTCACCTACTACTATACCACTTACTGTGTAGCATTGTGATTGGTGGCAATCATGTCTGTCACCCCACTCAACTATATTTCCTTCATATAATATTTTACCATTATAGAGGTCTCCAGAAAATTTACCTTTCCAGTTGGGAGTTGCTATATTCCCTCTTTATTCATATCAAATACGCTTCTCAATGTTAGACTTAAATACCTCATGAAACCCTGATTTATCTTACATAATAAAGTGTATTGTAAGTTTTTTTAGGTATATCCTAGAGAGCAATAGCTTGAAAATTATTTACAAATCTCTAAGGAAGTCCAATAGTCAAGTTTTCTAGAGAATTTTGCAATCCATTCACTAAGATTAAATAAACATCCACACCAGAGGTGAATTAAATGGTGTTAATGTCATTATGCATTCTTTAAGGTAGAGATTCTCTTGTCCATTTCTGTATCTGCAGTGTTTCAAGGTACTTAATATAACACTCAGTAAATATATATTGAATGAGTTAAGTATACATGTAAATATATATACCTCTTTTTAATCACCAATCCAGAATAGGTGTCCTTTAGTCACCTACCAGAGACCTCAGTTTGAAAGTGACTTCAATCTACCTTTTTTTAAAAAGCCCACTGATATCTGAAGTATGTTGCCTAAAGGCTACACGGCCATCATTTTCTATAGATTTGGTAAGCTTTATGTCAAATTCAGCTCTCAACAGAAGAACTTTTTCTGGATTATAACTAGCCATTACTAAAAGTTGACAATAGAAAAGCACCCACATGAAAATTGTTCCTGCATTTTTTTTTTGTAAAATCACTAAGACAGTTGCCCAATTTTCTAGAAAGTAAGCTCCACAAGGGTAGAGACTTCACTGGTTTTAATATTTTATATGTAGGCCCTTAAACAAGCATATACTGTAGGCCTAAATGAATATTTGATTTGTAGTGAACAAATGAATGAATTCTATACTTCAGTATCCTTCATATAAAGAGTTACATAATTCCTTTTTAAGATTTATTACAGGAAAAAAGTTTGTCTTCCAGAAAAAAAACTTGTGTGCTTCTTTTCATTAGACAGTAAGAACTTGTTTTCTTTGAATTCACTTCCAGGAAGAGCAAAGTGGGACCATTCTAAGAATACCTTAATTGGTCTCTGTCTCTCCTCTTTCGAACGAATACTTTTACACTGCCACCAGAATTACCTTCTGATAAAACACAGGGTCACAAGATTAGATCCCATGCCCCAATCTATTTTTTCCAGTATTAAAGCCCTAATCTATTTCTCTTTGCACTTGCCCCCCTCTTTCACACTCTCACTTACCTTTACCCCTGTTTGTCTGTCATGTTTCAGCCATACGATTTTCTCATACCCTCAACACATCTTGTTTATTCCCACCTCCATGACATTCCTGATGTTATTTCCTCCACCTTCCAATGCCCTTTCCTCTCATTATTCCAAGTATTAGCCCCCTTAATTCCCAGATCAAAGATCTCATCCTTTGATCTTGCACTGCCTGTGATTGAATCAAGCTTATTTGACTTCTTTAAGCCTTGGTTTCCTCACCGGCAGTACTGTAGTTTCCTGTCTGATAGGGTTGTTTTAAGTACTCAATAAATATTAGCTCTTAGTATTAATAAAATTTCTTCTATTTACCTGAAATATATTTTTGTTATTCCTTATACCTTAACTTATATACTTAGATTATTTGTGCCTTAGGAACCATGGTCCTAGAGTAGAATACATTTCAAAGTTCTCATGTTGACCCCCTCCCCACATAATCCACACCCTAGATAGAAATTGATGTTAGTTTTGTTATTGCTGTTGTTATTCATCTAATATTTAACACTGTCTTAATGTAGCCATTGCAATTTTCTATCCTCCAAAGCTAATGCTTAGGACAGTGACAGTTATATCTTTTGTATGTCTGTTTGTGTATGACTCTATGTAATATTTCTGCCATGAGTTTGAATTTAGTATCTGCCAAATTGACGTGTGGTTATAGTCACAGAAATAGGAGCTGCTCAGTAAATGGTAGCACTGTGCATTATGTAACTTATGTTTACATATAGTATCTTATTTGGGTCTCACAATAATCCTGTTAGGTAGGTGGTAATATACCTATTGTAGCAGTATCCCTCTTATCATTATGACGTACACACTGATTTAGAAGAGCACCTTGTAAGAAACCTAAGTGTGCTGAGATTTCTTTGAGTTTCTTATTCTCTTCCACCGCAAAGCCATTAATTATCTTTTTCTCCCAAGATTGTTTCTCTGTCTATGAGTCTATGTTTATGACTCTAAGTGGGTCTGTGTTTCAAGATCTATGTCTTCTTACTTGGCAGCCATTTTCTCAGAACTAAGGTTACATCATCTGACACACAATGTCAGAACCAATTTCAAACTCTTTCATGAATCCCTTTCCTTGTTCTTTTGGTGTGAGGAAAATATGTAACGTGTATGGAAGAAAACATAAAATTTGAATGGGACTCTTATAGGAAATCTTTCTGATCATGAGCACGACAATTTACAAATTTGAGTAGGTGCTGTTTTCCTCACCAACCATTAAACCAATGAAGCAGATAGCTAATATTCTTAAACATTGTACAATTTGGGTCTTATCATGGACATTAATATTTTTCTATTTCAAGGATCTACAGAAAGTATATCCCTTCAGTAGGATGGAGGCTATAATATTCCCTTATTATTCAGCTCAAATATATCTCAGGATTACCTAAGATCTTATAAGACCAGTCAACTTTAGGTTGTCGTACATTACATGGAATGTTATAAATTATTCTGGATATATTTTGAATATACACTGGATATAGCCTGAAAATTATTTATAAATCTCTAGTGAGCTTCAAGTGAACAAGTTCTCTGAAGAACTTTACATTTTATTTGCTAAGATAAAAACAGGTTAATTGAATGATGTTGATGTCATTAGACATTCTTAGGCACCCACAGAGATGCTGCACATATCAAGACATTATTCTGTCCCACAGCTTGCAATCTAAAATTAGAAATACACAGGCAAGCCAGATAAACATAGACAGCACATTCTTTTAAGACCAAAAAGAAATGATGGGAGGGAAAAATGAGAGTGGTGAATCAAGTCCAAGGGAATTGACACATATTCTATCTTCTGCCTTTTACTTGTAGCCTTAATTAGCTCTATCAGAAGTGATCACACTGTTAAAGTCAGACAGCTAGGCTGTCTGATAGCCTCTGAAGGGTGACGGAACACTAATGGGATTGCCATGGTATAGTGTCCTCAGCTTTGGAGGTCCAGAAACTCCTTTTATCCGGCAGCCCTGTTTGTCCCTGCTTGCCTGACTCTGGGTACTAAAGTCTACCTCCAAGCCCAGCACTGGAAATGAGTGCCAAGCCAATACGTTAGGAAATACCCCCTCCGGTAGCTGGTGGAGTTCGGAAGTAGTGCACTGCAGCAGTCCACGTGGTCTGGACTTGAACACAGCCCTAGCTGCCCTTGTGAACTTCAGGTTGAGATCTCCCTATTGACCCCTATTCTGTGTGGTCAGGCTACAAGCCTGGCTGGCCCTCTCCCTGAAGTTAGGTTAAAAAAGAAAAAAGCACCTCCAGTGTGCCAGGTTTCATGCTCCGTGGTAGGAATACAGACAAATAGGACCTAGGCTCTGTTTTGGAGCTTACAGCTTATTTGGGGAGACAGCTCAAGTTCAGTAATGTGGTAAATGTAGTGGCAGAGGGGTGGTGTGGGTAAAGGCCAGAGGAAGGGTACCCAGCCCAATCTGGTGCTCAGGGAAGGTGACAGGAGACAGGGGATAGTCTGAGAGCAGGACAGAACCAGGAGAGTTGCAGCCCAGAAGCCAAGAGAGTGTGTTAAAAATAAAGAGACAGAGAGAGAGAGAAGGAAGAGGAAAACAGATTCTTCAGATATTGAACAAGATGGACTTGAAGAAAGTCCATTGGATTTGACAAATAGAAGAGGGATCATTGATGCCTGTTGACAGGACAGTTATTGGGGAGGTGGGGGTATGAGATGTCAGTGTCGTGTTCATGTTGAGGAATTAAGGGGAGGCGAGAAGTGGAAAATAAAATCGTGGCTGTGAAAAGAGTAAATTAGAGAGGAATATATCATTAAGGGAGTTTGTCTTGACTTCTGATCAGAAAAACAGGTTTCTAATCAGAGAGAAAGGAGCTGGTGGAAGAGAAAGAGAAAGAGGTGAATGATGGATCAAGGGAACAGGTTCTTGATTCCAGTTCCAGATCCCATTCCTGTTTCCTGCTGAGATGGGCTCTGACTCCCACTTCTGATTCTACTAGCTCCCTCCCCCCAGGGGTGGACTTTGCTTCTAGTGTCTCTTGTTCAGACTCAGCTGTACCTCCCTGAAATGTGAGAGTGACACCCACTGAATGTCAAGAATCGCAGCTGCATAGAAATCCTGACCAACTTGCTTCCCACAGTATTTATTAATCTACAAAGAGCTGATATACCTTTTCAGTGACTAGAATACTTTCGTTTGCCATCTAGAGCATCCTTCCCTGTGTCAGGGTGCCGTGGTGGTTCAACTACTAACTGAACTTATCAATTGGGAGGTTGCTTGTTCAAACTGGATTATCATAAAGAGAAATCTTTTGAGAGTGATTTAATCCAGCCTCTGGTGAAACCCGAGAGTAAGGTCTTTCTAGTGGCTGGAGTACCCAAATCCACCCTAGAGGGTGCTTGCCAAACTCCTGCTCTCTGACAAAATTTTCTAGACTCCAAGCAGACCATCTTTTCCCCAACTTTGTTATTTACAATGATGTTTTAGTGAGGTTCACCAGAAACCGCACCCTCATCTTTCTCTAACAGAGGTATATATAATCTTAGTAATTATGTATGGTTTTTGGTAGTTTTAGCTCTTGGTGTAATTTTCAAGTTATTGGAGGTGACCCCCTTTCACATTTCTTTTAATGAGTGCACCTCTTCTTTTATTTATCCCTTTTTGTTTTTTCATAGTCTCTGTTCAGCAATTTAATGAAAACACTAAAATGAAGTCAGGTTTTCTTTTAAAGTCCAATAATGGAATTTCCATCCTCTTTTTCTTTTTAAGGAAACAAATTTAGAATCTAATAGAAAATCGTCACAGCCAGATTAAACACTGGGATTGGATGTTTATTGTACTCGCTGTAATGCTTATATGATTACCAGAGAGCTCAGCAGCAGCCTCTTGAGGACAGCAATTTGTGTCTGTCATGTACTTTCCCTACATACAGATACACTTGGTAGGTACTCAATAAACATATGAATGGATTGATTTTAACCACAGAGTTCTAATAGATTGAATGGTGATTTGTCATCTAGTAATATGTGTGTCTTCCTAATGCACAGCCCTCAGTCTTGCTTTTTTGCCTAATAAAGCACATAAGGCAACATGTTTTCCAAAATATTATCCTCTTCCTACCAAGACAGGGACCAAATAGCACTTATGTGGGATTCTGCAGGTTTAAGTTTGAATTAAATGAGAATAAAGTACCCAGTCCACACCTGGCAATATATTTGACATGCATTAAAGTTTATTGAGTAAAAGAATGAATTGGGCAATCATTTAACTTGAGACCATTCCCTTAACAGTAAAATAAAATTATTACTACTTGCTCCACCTCTCACACAAGATTGCTGTAGGGAACAAATGATAGGATGTTTATGCAAGTGCTTTAAAAACTGTAACGTACATTACTACGTTAAAGTGGGATTTGTATGCTGACTTAATGTCATTCCTATTAACTGGTATTTTTACTACTGATTCATTACAGCTACCATTCCTATTAAAGACCCCAACTAACCACAAAATTGTTTTAAACATTTTTAATACCGCGTTTAGACTATTTCTAATTTTGCCTGGTTGCAGGTCTGTGGTGCCACGTATGTCTGTGACAGACTCATACTTTAAAGAAAAACATTTATTTTTCTGGAGTCCTGTTTTCTACCTCAAAGAAATTTCTGGCAGAAAGAGCACGAATCAGATTCCAACCTATTACCTTAAGTGAACAGCGATCACGATACTTTAAAAAGGGAAGCGGACAAAGACCCCAAGATAGTTTCCCCCAATTAAAATCACTTTGACCAAACGACAGCACCCAGTGGGGAGACCGGGGAGAGTCTAGGGCTCGGAACCAAGAGGACCGGTAGTACGAGGGCCCCTCCTCCCCCCCTTCCTCTATTGGAAGCACCGCGGGGCGACGACCAGGGTCCAGCGCCAGGACGGTTGGGGGTCCCCGAGCGGGCGGCCAGGATCCGCGGCCAGTTGGGGTCAGCGAGCGCCGCGGCCGTTGGGAACTCCAGCTCCCAGCAGGCACCGCTTCTGCGGCCGAGGCGCGTGGCGGCGCTGCCCGCTGGGACTCGTAGTGCGGTCCGGTAAGGAGAACTGGGGAGTCAGTCCTGGCTCCTTTCACCCACGTTTCGGAAGCTGGGCCTGGAAGGGATCATGCCGGTCCACTCGTGCCCAGCGTCCCTCACGGGCGGGTGCGAATGGAGCAGGCCTGGCTGCCGCGCAGAGGCCCGGGTGGCCGTGCACGTGGGGGGTGGTTAGACACGAGAAACCCGAAAGCCCCGCGCGCCGCCCACCGCCTAGGTGACGGTTTAACGCTTCTCCCGGGTGGAGGTGGGGCGGGATGTGTGGGAGGAGGGGCCGTCCCACCCGACTCCTCCGAGACCAGCCTGCGAGCCGGCCCTCCCTTCCCCCACGGGCCCTACACCGCGTGGGCCCCACCCCCCCGGCCGCGGCGCGTGCGCATAAGCCCCGCCCCAGCCCCACCCCCACCCCCACCCCCACCCCCGCAGCGGCCGCCGCCGCCACCTCTCCCTTCCTCTTTGCTCTTTCCTCCTCCTGTTTTCTTTTCCCTCCTCCCCCTCGCCTCCTTTTCTCCTCCTCCTCCGGCGCTGACGCTCGCGTAGGGCCCTGGCGTCAGACGCGCGGGGGCAGGGTGAGTGCGGCGCGGGGTATAAGTAGAGGGTGCAGGAGGCGGTGCTTCCCCTTCTCCCCGGCGGTTAGTGCTGAGAGTGCGGAGTGTGTGCTCCGGCCTCGGAACACACATTTATTATTAAAAAAATCCAAAAAAATCTTAAAAAATCTTTTAAAAAACCAAAAAAAAATTTACAAAAAATCCGCGTCTCCCCCGCCGGAGACTTTTATTTTTTTTTCTTCCTGTTTTATAAAATAACCCGGTGAAGCAACCGAGACCGACCCGCCCGCCCGCGGCCCCGCAGCAGCTCCAAGGAGGAACCAAGAGACCGAGGCCTTCCCGCTGCCCGGACCCGACACCGCCACCCTCGCTCCCCAGCCGGCAGCCGGTAGCCAGCAGCCAGCAGCCAGCAGCCAGCGGCAGCGGATCGACTCCGTTCTGCGGCTGTTGAGTAGTTTTCGATTCCGGTTGATTTTTGTCCCTCTGCGCTTGCCCCCGCTCCCCTCCCCCCGGCTCCGGCCCGCGACCCCAGCACTCGCTCTTCTCTTACGGAAAGGTCGCGGCCTGTGGCCCTGCGGGCAGCCGTGCCGAGATGAACCCCAGCGCCCCTAGCTACCCCATGGCCTCGCTCTACGTGGGGGACCTACACCCCGACGTGACCGAGGCGATGCTCTATGAGAAGTTCAGCCCGGCCGGGCCCATCCTCTCCATCCGGGTCTGCAGGGACATGATCACCCGCCGCTCCTTGGGCTACGCGTATGTGAACTTCCAGCAGCCGGCAGACGGTGAGAGCCGGGCCCGACGGCGGGCGGGCGGCCATGAGGCTCAGGCGGCGGCGACGGGCTGGTTAGGCCGGCGGCCCGGGGGGAGGGGGCAGGAGGGCATGTCACCAGCCCTCCCCGGGGCCAGCGGGGCGAGGCTTGGGCGCCAGTACTCCGGTTCCCCGTGCCCGCAGGGACCCGCGCTGCCGGCAGCCGCACGCCCCTCGTACGCCGGGCCACTTCCTCCTTTGCGACCATTTTCTCGGCCTCAGCCGCTCTCAAACTTTAGGGTGATGACGCGCCGGGCGGGTGGGTGAGAATGGGTTCTAACACGACGCTCCCGCCAGTAGCTGCGGGATTCTGGGGTGTTGAGCGCCGAGCCCCCTTTTCCGGTAATAGGTGAAGGCGCTCCCACCACCCGAGGCTCTTGCCGGCGCCCCAGGACGCCCCAGGAAGTGCATTTCGTTGCTCGAAAAATACCACGTGTTGAACCCTGTAACCTCACAGGCCCGAGGCCTGTTCCGGCTACTGGCCCAATCGCCTGGGGGAGCCACGGGGACTTAGAATAAAGTTAATATGGTGGTCTGGTGGTGGTATCAGGCTTCTGATTCCGTTCTTAATAACTTGTCAGTGACTGATGGCTCTGGAAGTATAAACTACCAATGAGACGTGCATTGGGGTTTTTCCTCTAGTTCAGACATTTCACTCTTAACAGCAGGTTAGGAGGGAGGGGATGTGGAAGAGAACCCTTTTGGAGGCCATCATTTTCTCAGGCTGTTTAGGTAGTTGTGATTTTTTTAATCGAGTTAGTTTCGTAGTACTGGTAATTTATTCGGAATATTTTTTTCCCTCTGAAATAGTTTCTATGGTTTTGAGGGATTTTACTTAAAAATGCCGTCACCAATTTTGACTGGAAAATGTTACTTGTGAGTGTCGTGTGGACTGGACTATTATACTTATGTGGCATTCTAATGGTGGTTTCCTTTTTTTTAAAGTAGTCCAGAATAGCCATACATCATGGGGAATGATTGAGCACTAGAGTCAGCTTGAAATTTATGGGGGAAAAGATGCAGCTAACCTTGTATTTTTAAAAAGTTAAACAGTTTGCAAAAAATCCAGAATTTGGCAAACAGGTATGTGACCTGATAACTTGCCAGGATTTTTCTTTATATCTGGATCAATTGACTTGCAGAAGTCATTTTCACTTGATTTTATGGTCCACTTTTGCCCTTTTTTCCCCTGGCTACTTGAATATATGTCAAGTGTTACGAAATATAAGGAATTTATTTTTATTTTTGTAGGAAAGGTCTTAAAGGTGGAATTGAAACTTTATTTCATTAACAGATCTGGAGTTATTTAGTGATCAGCTTTTCACTAGGTAAAGTTACTGCTGAGATTTTTGGGTAGGCAGGCTATTGAGTGACAGCAAGCCCGAAGTTGTAAAACTGCACTGCAGGTTTTCTGCCCTTTTGCTCTGTAGGCAGTAGCTCCAAATGTCACTCCATAACGGTTCTTCCCAACTCTGGGCAAGATTTATCGCTGAATGAAAGATCAGGGAAGATAATTTGGGGGCAGGTAATCACAAACTGAAGAGTTGATAGAGAAAACTTGGACAAATTCTAGAGAGCATGAAATGTAAACTTCTAAATTTAACAATTTTAAATCCGAAAAAAACAATTTTTAAAATTTCTTGGGGTTAGAAAGTTGAACAGGTTACCGTGGTTACAGAACACTCACTGTGTATTGCCCATCTATTGCAGTAGACCAGTATTGTAACTACTCAAAAGAAGGTAGCATTTTTCCATCTTCCATTTATTTCATTTCTATATATACAAATTATTGTTTTTCCAAATATTTTCAGTGGTTTCCGTTTATTTCTCCCCCTTATTTATTGCTACATTGATGTATTTGTAGAATAGCTTCTGAAAGTGACCAGTTTCCAATTTAACAGGAAGAGGTGACTCATTCAAAAGAAGCTCAAGCAAAGTCAGCTAAAAAACAGGGGAGCTGAGTAGGCGTGGTCAATTGATAAATGAGCTGACAGTTGTTTGTCACTATCTTCTAGAAACTAAAACTTTTATTTATAGAAAGAAGTGGCTGGAAAATTTGTCCTCTCACTAATTTTACAGTTAACGCTAGCATGGAATTTGTGAAAATTGGTGTTTCAGGACTTCAAATGGACTGTGTGTTCCCACTCTTTAGGGACTAGTCTTTTCTACTTAAGGATGTATTTTTCCATTTAGAGTCTAAACTTCTGTATAAGTGTTTCTTTAATGGTACGGGTGCACATAATTTGATCCTTCATAGATGTAATCATAGGGTAGATTTTGAAATTTTCTAGCACTATTCAGAAATAATTGGTTAATCATCAGTTATTAAGTAAATGAATGATCTAAGATAAAATTGGTTTTATATGTAAATAAAGCATTAAAAGTGAATTGTGACTATCATAGAGCTGGTATTTCAAAAGTTTTGTGTTACATAGCTAAGTACGTCCAACTTCACTTTAGTTTTGAAAGCCTGATTCAAGTCTTTCTGAATGGATAAAGCCTTTTTTTTAAAACATGGCCATAGGAATTGTGCCATGAATCACTGAAATCCCCCCAATAAGTCAGGAATTTTTTTAGAAAATGGACTAATTTTTGTACAGTACTGACAGTGATAAGCAAGAAACAATTTTGACAAGTAATAGAGAAGTTAAAATGCTTTAAAATCCATAAACTGTTCTGCTTGTGGATAATCTACAATTGCTTACTGTCCTTTATATTGCTTTTAAGCAGATTGTAAAGGGGAATCTCGGTTTTACAGTTGACTAGGAACAAAAAGGTGCTTTTAAATTTCATGGCAATTAAAGGAAGAGGTTGTTGCAGAAATAAGTTAGTTCTTAACGATACATCATCCATTAACAAATTAACGTGGGAAATTTGGGGTTTTTTGATACTTGTCTTCTCTTTTTGCGTTGTACAGTTTAAATCTAGACTGGTATGAGGTAAGATCCAGCCATCTTGAAGTTTAAAGAGGTAGAGGGACCATGTGCTCTACTGTTCCCTCCACAATAGTTTATATAATTTTAAGTGGGCTATAAAAGTTTTGAAATAATATTTATTTTGAAAATGTCCTTCCTGCAGCGGAGCGTGCTTTGGACACCATGAATTTTGATGTTATAAAGGGCAAGCCAGTACGCATTATGTGGTCTCAGCGTGATCCATCACTTCGCAAAAGTGGAGTGGGCAACATATTCATTAAAAATTTGGACAAATCCATTGATAATAAAGCACTGTATGATACATTTTCTGCTTTTGGTAACATCCTTTCATGTAAGGTAAGCAAAAATATGACAGGTAGACATACTTACAGTGTTTTAGTTACTTGTAGTTTATTCCTTAAGATAGCAACCATGCTCTCTGTTAATGGATATCTTTATTTCCCAAATGCCCAGGTTAGGTAGCTGACAAGTTATCTCTGAGTACTGGAAAAATGCTAAATCAATAGCAAGTAATGAAAAATTATTACATATTTTTCCCTAGGTGGTTTGTGATGAAAATGGTTCCAAGGGTTATGGATTTGTGCATTTTGAGACACAAGAAGCAGCTGAAAGAGCTATTGAAAAAATGAATGGGATGCTTCTAAATGATCGCAAAGTGTAAGTATACATGTTTAGTTAATCATTCTTCAAATGCTTTTAATAGTTCAATTCATGCATTTTACAAGTAATATATTTGTGCTCTTAGAAGAGATACACCTAAAGTGAAGATTAATAAACTACATTTTGGTAGATTTTATAATTGTCTCTTCTCCACATTCGGTGTAACATACAAGTAACAGTGAATTAATACAGCTGGTCAGCATTCAAACAGAAAAGAAACAGCAGAAGATAGGTATGCTGGAATATAAAGCTTTTTCAAAAATAAGTGCATATTAGTTGAAAAACTAGAAATCCAGGCAGAAACTTAAGCATAATTCCCAAGGTAGTAATTAGCCCCTTTTACGTTCAAAGCTGAAGCTAAAATAACTTGCCTGTATTTACATGGTGGTATGACATAAACTGCGATACAAACCCAGTGGTCTAAATTCAGAGCCCAGGGTGACTCTCTGCTTGGCTTTACTCCCACAGTTTATTGATGGAGTTTAAAGATTGTCATAATTGTTGTTTCAACGCCTTTTGGCTCCCTTCCCCTTGTAAAGATAAATTGTAATTAAACCAGAAGTCTTCATGATTAATCTTTTCTGAAATAAACTTGTTCTTAAAAGTTGCAAACTTTTAAAATAATGACGCTGATAAAACCTCTATAAGACTTTCTGCTACAAGTTGTAAAAATACAGATTTTGTGAGCCTAAAGACATTACAAATCTCAATTTTATCTTCAATGCCAGTGGATTTTGCTTAATTAGGTAAATTCAGCTGTGAGGTCACATTGTAAGTGAGCTGTGAGCTCATGTAAACTGCAGTGATGGCACGCAAATTGGGTTTGGTTCTTACAGGTCAACTGCATCACTCTTAAGGTGTGGTTCTCATAAATCTGCATCAAGTGGGATGGTCAGTCCGTACATGGAGGAGTCATGCACATGGTGTTACCTGTTTGAGTTCCATCAATTACATGATTAAGGAAAGACTTTGTAGTATGTAAAGAACCCCATACAAGTCTAAGAAAACCAGCAACTCCTCAATGGGAACAATGTTTACAAAGGCTAATTCTTAAAAATAATACATCTTTAAATGAGAAAAATGTTCAGCATCATTGGTATTCAGAGATGAAGCTATCTTTTGCCTGTCAGCAGTGCTTTAGGGGAAAAAAAAGAATGGCTACCCCTGGTGGAGGTCGATTAAACAAAGAACTTGATTTATTGCTGTTTTTTGAGTATAAAATGATATAACCCTTTTTGGAAAGCAGTTTGTAGGTATAAACTTAAGATCATTTATATACCTTTCGAGCTGCCATGATTTCTGCAACTCTATCCTAAGAACAAATAACAAAGTTTCATAACGTTGCGGCATTATTTACAAAAGAAAGTTTTGTTGTCCACAATGGAATATCATGTTCCCACTGAGAACATTTATAAAACTAATTGCATGGAGAAGCAGCACCATATGGGTGGGGGGAGGTGTGGGGTGCGGCTAAGGGAGTAAAATGTAGGTGTCTCCTATGGAAAGGAATTGTGCTGGACTAACGTTCTTAAGCACAGAGAACAAAAAGGCCTACGAAAAGTCAGTCATGATTTGGGTGGGATTATGGGCGATGGTTTTTTTTTTTTTAAGAAGATGTTGGGGGTAGGAGTTTATTAATTAATTTATTTTTGCTGTGTTGGGTCTTTGTTTCTGTGGGAAGGCTTTCTCTAGGTGTGGCAAGCGGGGGCCACTATTCATCGTGGTGCGCGGGCCTCTCAGTATCACGGCCTCTCTTGTTGCGGAGCATAACCTCCATAAGCGCAGGCTCAGTAGTTGTGGCTCACGGACCTAGTTGCTCCGCGGGATGTGGGATCCTCCCAGACCAGGGCTCGAACCTGTGTCCCCTGCATTGGCAGGCAGACTCTCAACCACTGCACCACCAGGGAAGCCCCTGGGTGATGGTTTTGTGATGTATATTATATTGTTTAATGACACATGTACTACTTCTAGGGAAAACCTCAATTTTTAAAACACATTTTGTTGACAATGCTGCAAAGAAATTTGTTCCAGGCTGTTGTATGTTAGAGTACAGAATTCGGTAGCTTAAATTTATATTTTAGGAGATTGCAAACGAAGTGCAAGAGCCATGTTGAAACAGCAACGATAAAAGCTTTTCTGTTTTTTCACTGGCGTGGTGCAGGCATACTCCACTAGTTTGTATTGCTGGACGTAATCGTCTTAATCCTAGGTTAGCTAGAAGGAAGGGAGAGGCGTGTGTATTAAGAAAAATGTTCTTTTTCGTGATTATAGTTAAGAGGTTTGTTCTCACTTCACTTAAGGCCCTATTTCTGTTTTATAGTTTGCTTTTTATTAGAGATTCTGAAATTATCAGTAACTATTACAGAGTCAACCGTCAGGCTTAATTAACCTGAACTTCATAAAATACAACCTAATTTTATAGTTCTTATCTATTTTATTAGATTTGTTGGACGATTTAAGTCTCGTAAGGAACGAGAAGCAGAACTCGGAGCTAGGGCAAAAGAGTTCACCAATGTTTACATCAAGAATTTTGGAGAAGACATGGATGATGAGCGCCTTAAGGATCTCTTTGGCAAGTTTGGTAATGTGTCTGAATTAAATTTTTATACTCAGTTCTGAGTAATTGTTCAATGTTAGTTTTGGCTAATATTTTATACTAAAAAAGTAAATGGGACTTCACATATTTTAAAATATTGTAGTTACTTGGGTTAAGCTACTGATAGTCCATTATACTAGCGTATAAATAGAATTCTATCCAGTTTAAAGGTTAATAGCATTGTATTAGCACCGTAAGGTGTGACTGTATAATTGGAACAGATCTTAAAAGCTTTTGCTTTGTTAAGAAATTGTGCTGGATTTATGTACTAACAGATCCCATCTCATCAGAGGCATTGCATGAGACACAGCCAACTTAGGTTGGAGTGTAGTCTTTAATTATGGGACAGGAAAGCTGGCCAGCTTTGGGATATTTGGCCAGTCTCAGCATCATGTTTGAGCAATTTAAAATAATGACTTTTAAAGACAAAGATCCAGATTTTCCCATGAAGTGTGTAACCGGTCTCACTTCAGATAGTTGTGTAGCTGATCAGAAAATGAACTTTAAATTGTACCCTTGAAGGTGATTTACTTGCCCCTTACCTTTGCTTTCCTTTTTGTTTAACTTAAATAGGTGTCCCTTTTTAAAAGCATCTCAAATCATAAAGAATGAGGACATCTAATACTTCACTATTGCCAAGCTGGCATGCCACATTGAACCCTCTAAACAGTTGATATGTGCCCATACATCTTGCAGATTGCCTGTAATCAGATGTCATTTGTAATCTTTTTTCCCCACCTACCTGAGATAATACTTAGCACTTCTGTTAAGTCTGTTTTATTTGAGGGAGTGGTGGGGGAATATGTGTCTTCAGAAACATGCCACCTCCTCCAGGTGCTTCTGCTATGTCAAAGGTCAAACCCCGTGTTTCCTCTACTCCTTGTTGAAAATCAAGTGGGCCAAGGCTTAAAAATTCTTAAAGAAAACCAAATTGTTTTAAAATAATGCATCTGTTTTGTACTAATGCTAAGAATAAAACTTCATCATCATTTACATTTGTCTAAAACGTATCTCCTTAAATGGAAGGAGGAGTGTCTCAGGGAATAGAGTATTAACTTAGCTTCTTAGTAGAAATAAAGAGAATATTTAGTGCCCATGGTGGGAGAGAAGAGGGTGGTTATAGGAGGAATAAATTTCTGGAGGCTTGGAGTTTTTTTTAATCCCCATTTTTATATTTTTTTTCATGGCTTTGTTTGTGTATTGAAACTTGAAATGTATAAACTAAATGTTGTATGGAATGTCTTTGAATCATTAAAAAAATTTTTTTTAGGACCTGCCTTAAGTGTGAAAGTAATGACTGATGAGAGTGGAAAATCCAAAGGTTTTGGATTTGTAAGCTTTGAAAGGCATGAAGATGCACAGAAAGTAAGACTTAAAATATACTAACCAAAGGCAGTGTGGGTTTTTCTGTATTTTATAGTAAGATGTGGGGGTATAAAGTTGAGTTGTTCTTGCATTGAAATACACATGCGTACCAACGGCTAGTCTACATGTTCATCTCCACATATATTGTTTTGAATTACTTGCATTTTATATAGTTTGAGGGTATAAATTGAAAACCTCTGTTGTCTTAAAACCTCACAGTTTAGTTTTTATGGTGGGTACGTCTTTAGCTTTTATAATCTAACAAATTTTCTTTATTGTTAAAAAATGAATTTATATATTGCAAGTTAGTAATTAAAATTTTGTGGTCTTTGTAAGGCTGTGGATGAGATGAACGGAAAGGAGCTCAATGGAAAACAAATTTACGTTGGTCGAGCCCAGAAAAAAGTGGAAAGACAGACGGAACTTAAGCGCAAATTTGAACAGATGAAGCAAGATAGGATCACCAGATACCAGGTTCATTATTTAACTGAACGAGCAAAAATAAGACAGGGATGAGGAAACCTATTTAATGTTCATTTCAGTTACTGACAGGTAACTGGAGGGTTTGAGGGGAAAAGGAGAGGAAACATGGGATAAGATAATAGGAAGTATGCTTAAGTACCACTACGGTTTTCTTTTTCTAAATTTTTTTTTCTTTATTTAATTTTTATTTTAGGGTGTAAACCTTTACGTGAAAAATCTCGATGATGGTATTGATGATGAACGTCTCCGGAAAGAGTTTTCTCCGTTCGGTACAATCACTAGTGCAAAGGTAAAGCACTATATATGATGCACTTTGCTTTTTTTTTTTTTTTTTTTTGTGGTGCGCGGGCCTCTCACTGTTGTGGCCTCTCCCGTTGCGGAGCACAGGCTCCGGACGCGCAGGCTCAGCGGCCATGGCTCATGGGCCCAGCTGCTCCGCGACATGTGGGATCTTCCCGGACCAGGGCACAAACCCGTGTCTCCTGCATTGGCAGGTGGACTCTCAACCACTGCGCTACCAGGGAAGCCCGATGCACTTTTTTTTTTTAAGATTTGGGAAAAATCCATGCCCATGGATATATGTATATAAGTTTTATATTTCATATGGAGTGTTTTTCTTTATAAATGAATGGTCAAATAGTTTTTGCTTTTCTCTAAAAAATCAGCCTTTCATTTTTCAGAAAATCATATCTTTGCTTCATTACTTCAAAAACTTATATTCAGGGCTTCCCTGGTGGCGCAGTGGTTGAGAGTCCGCCTGCCGATGCAGGGGACACGGGTTCGTACTCCGGTCCAGGAAGATCCCACATTCCACGGAGTGGCTGGGCCCGTGAGCCATGGCCGCTGAGCCTGTGCATCCGGAGCCTGTGCTCCGCAACAGGAGAGGCCACAACAGTGAGAGGCCCGTGTACCGGGAAAAAAACAAACAAACAAACAACATATTCAGATTTGAAGTGGCTGGAAAGGCTGCATTTGATGACCATAGTGATTGATCATCACATGATATGCACTGTTCTGTACTCTGTTAAACTAGTTATTTTACTGGTTAAAGAAAGCAATTTATTAGGGAACTGTAATTGTTACTATTTGAGCTAATCTATATTTGCTTACAGAATTCACTCTGGGGAGTCAAACTTAAAGCCCCCTAACAGTAAAGGTAGAGATCATGTTTGCTTTTACTTGAAATCAGAAATTAAGAAATACAACAGTAAGATTCTAGTTTAAATTCTGGAATTTTGATATAAGAACCTCTGCTTCAGGTGTTTTTTCTGGTGTCCATGGCCCCAAGAATCCTTCTGTATTTAAAGTTCTGTATGTATGTACCTTGAGGGGTGGGAAGAGTATCTAAAACTTTAAACAGATTCTCAAAAGAGTACAGGAAAAATTAAAACTGAGTGCTCTGGAGTGACCTCCGGGCTGATCTTTCTATTCTGCAACCCCATTGACCAAGGGAACTTCTACGATAGAATGTTAAGGAGCATAGTAGAGGAATACACATAAAAACGGAAGTGATGTAGTTGTCTTCTGTTTCATTCAGCCTGTGCTTTTGTAAAAGAACCTGGAGTATGATAGAATCTATTCCTGAGTTTGTTTATCCTCAGTATGTTCCCTGAAAATCATTTAAATTGAATATTGTGCATCAGTTTATTTTGAATGTATGAAGAAGCATGCATGTTTTACAAAGGAGGGTCTTTTTTAAGTCCTTTTCAAAAAGTCCTTTGTGGATCATATCGCTGTTGGCAAGGAGGTGAAAAGGTTTCGCAGGAATTCTGGGAGAGGAGGTCATTATGTTAATTTGATAATGCTTGCTGAAAAACAAATTGGTCAAGACAGACGTGTAAAAAGGTGACCCCTCCATTTTTCATTTTCAGTCTTCAAAAGGAGTTTGGTTGGCCTTTCCAGATAATTTTCCATGCTTGTATACATTTTGTATACATATAAACAGTTTTTATAAAACAGGATCATAGTATACCTATTCTGCAACTTGTCTTTTTACTTAACAGATCTAGGTACATATTTATTTCAGGCATTTGCTCATTTTTTGCTAAGGGCTGAATATTCATGGTACAGATGTACCATAACTTATTCTACTGTGCCTGTATTATGGTCATTTGGTTTGCTTTGCATGCTAACACTGTTAGACCCACCACTCTGATAAACATCTTTATACATATATTTTTGCACACACACCAGTATTTCTGGAGTTCAAGAATTGAAGTTTCTGGTTAGTGGGTGTGTGTATTTAAAATTCATACAACTGAATTGTCCCCAAAAGGCTGAACAAATTAAATTACTACTAGTCTTGTCAATTTAGTAGAAAGTGGTATGCATCTTTTTAAATGAGATGTACTTTTTATGTGTTTACTTGTTTAGCCTATTCTTTGCATATTTTTATACTGCTTTGGTTATCTTTACTGATTTAGGGGAAATTTCATGTCAGCGCTTTGTTTTATGTTGCAAGTATTTTCTCTAGTCTTCCACTTAGGACTTTGGGGGTCTTGTGTCATCTTAGTTTCCCTGTATTTTTGCATCTTATGTTCAGATACAGAATCTTATCTGGCAGTTTGATGTTTTTCAATGTGATGTGAATAAGAGCTGTAAGTTAATTCAGAATTATCCCTTTGTACCATGTACTAGATAGTCCAAAGTTCGTCTTTCCCCCACTGTTTTAAAATGTAAGCTTTAACATATGAAGTTCCCATAATTGCATGGGTATGTTTCTGGACTCTTTTTTTGAGATATAATTGACATAAACATATTCAAGTATATGACAATTGTTTGTTATTTGTATATACTGCAAAGTGATCACAATAAGTCTAGTTAACATTCATTACAAAACATTTTTTTTCTTGTAATGGTAACTGTAAAGATCTACTCTCAGCAACTTTCAGATGTATAATACAGTATTATCTGTAGTCCCCATGCTGTACAATACGACCCCATGACTTGCTTTATACGTGGGAGTTTGTACTTTTTAGCTACCTTCACCCCCGTACCTCTCTGGCAACCACCAGTCTGTTCTCTGTATCCTTGAGCCCAGTTGTTTTGTTGTTTTGATTCTGCATTTATGTAAGATCATTGGTCTCTGTTTGATTGCTGTTTTGTTTGTTCTGTGCCACCAGCATGCTGTTTAATGTAGCTGTATAGCACGCTTATGTATATTGCATGGCTACTGAGAAGTTCTTTGCATCTCCTCGTTGCTTGTTTAAAAGATTTTGAGTCATTGTGAGCTTCCTGAATATTGTTTATACTCCAATATTTATGGCCCTTATGGTCTTGAATGTGAAAGTTTAATTTTAAAATGTGGATACTGTGATATTCAACTGCTTTTTCCTCCCCTCTAACGAGTAATGAAAGCATCTTGTCAGCTCGAATTGCTAGAATAGTCAAATTTTAATTGTGCATGTTTTTAGTGGTGCTAAAATTTAGGCCTTGATTGTATTTAGAAATTAAACCTCAATATTGAAAATCTAGAACTTTAACAAAGTTGCTATTGGACCTCCACCCCTTCACTTCTTTTGCTTGGCTGGGATAATGCATGCATGTAGTTTACCCTTAATATTTGGATATCAAGGGAAAAATTGTGGGAAAAAGTGATGAAAGCATTGACAGGGTTAGTTAAATGTGAGTCGGTGGCTATAGTTGATACTCTGCTTTTTGTGCCTCATCTACCATTGCATTAATCATGTGTTTTCTTCCATTTTCTTTTAATAGGTTATGATGGAGGGTGGTCGCAGCAAAGGGTTTGGATTTGTGTGTTTCTCCTCCCCAGAAGAAGCCACTAAAGCAGTTACGGAAATGAATGGTAGAATTGTGGCCACCAAGCCATTGTATGTAGCTTTAGCTCAGCGCAAAGAAGAGCGCCAGGCTCACCTCACTAACCAGTATATGCAGAGAATGGCAAGTGTAAGAGCTGTGCCCAACCCTGTAATCAACCCCTACCAGCCAGCACCTCCTTCAGGTTACTTCATGGCAGCTATCCCACAGGTAGGTTTTAGAAGAGAACAAAAACCTCATGAAGGTTTTCCTCTTCAGTCATCTTTAATGTTTTGTGCCCCACTAAAAAATAAAGCCCTAAGATGAAGAGATGTTAATTATGATTGGATTTGAAAAATGCTTAGAGTGTGAGGACCTGCTAAATGTTTTGAGTGCATAACTAGTTGCATTATTTGCTTTTTTCTTTAGCTGATACATTTGCTTGCTTTCTACAGACTCAGAACCGTGCTGCATACTATCCTCCTAGCCAAATTGCTCAACTAAGACCAAGTCCTCGCTGGACTGCTCAGGGTGCCAGACCTCATCGTAAGCTTTTTTTTTTTTTTTAAGGTTGCAAAGTATTTGAACTAAAAACATAAATGAGGCGAATTAGCTGTTATATCCCAGTGGTATATTAGCTCTTGCTTTTTATAGTTTATTTTTATGGGTGTTCATTTTGGGGATCCTAGCATTTTGTTTTTAAAAAAACATTGTAAAATGTTTCACCATTCCTTAAGACAGCAATATCTATGCCGTTTTGATTTTCCTTTATGACAAGTTTGGGAATGCATCCAACTCAATTTCATATTTGGTTAGGCAGTAGTTTTAAAAGATCTTGTTCCATGTGTGAGGACCAGGGTCCAGGCATTTTCAGCCTTATCCTGTGGAATAGTGCTGTATTGCCGGAACACTTAGAATCAGGTTCATGTATCATATTTAGATATTAATAAGTACTTGTCCTTGTATGAATGAAAACTTTGTATTTACTGATGCTCTGATATGATTAAGTCTGGAGAAATGGCATATAGGAGCCTAAGGTTTTAAAAATGGTTTGTTTATGTTTGGTCATCTATAGCCTTTTGTGCAAACCTCAGCTCTGAAAAAGCGGCATGAACACTTGGTGAGTTTCTCCCAGTTAATGTGTGTTCGTATCTTTAAACATAGCATTCCAAAATATGCCCGGTGCTATCCGCCCAGCCGCTCCTAGACCACCATTTAGTACTATGAGACCAGCTTCTTCACAGGTTCCACGAGTCATGTCGACACAGCGTGTTGGTGAGTCTTAACCCTTCCTGTAAAAGTTGGTCTCCAATTTTAAATAGCAAGATAAATACGAAAATCTTTTTATTTTTTTAGCTAACACATCAACACAGACAATGGGTCCACGTCCTGCAGCTGCTGCAGCTGCAGCTACTCCTGCTGTCCGCACCGTTCCACAGTATAAATACGCTGCGGGAGTTCGCAATCCTCAACAACATCTTAACGCACAGCCACAAGTTACCATGCAGCAGGTGTGGATTTAATGATTTCTTTATAAAGATGACAGTCCTTGATCTCAGTCAAAGACATTGAAGACAACTGTATGATATATGAGAGCTTAAGCTATGTAGAATATCTTGTTGAGGTGCCACTAATTGATAGTATATAATTGATAGTATGTAAAAATGTCTTCTGTGTGCTATACTCTAGGAACTAGATAAGCATTCAGCAGTCCCTCATCCTGAATTACTTAGGTGAGAGTTTTGTCTGGCATAGTTGTAAGAAAGGGTGAAATAAAGTTTAGTTTGTGAGATTTGGCTTACCTTTTTCTTTTTGACCCTAGGACCAAAATCGTTGTTGATCACAGAAGTATGAGTCCAAAGAATATTCCAGATAAAAAAGAAAATTCAACATCCCCTGTGCTTACATTACTTGAGCACTTAGGTGTTAGTATAGCTACCTTAGGCTGTATTTCAGAATCACTCAGCTTCTGTTTATGTTTAGATTACAGTCTTTATCCAGTTAATTTCCAGTGATGGCTGTATTTGTACTTGCCATTACTTCTGTACTTTTTAAACTTAGGAATTCTCCCGTTTTCTTTCTAGCCTGCTGTTCATGTACAAGGTCAGGAACCTTTGACTGCTTCCATGTTGGCATCTGCCCCTCCTCAAGAACAGAAGCAAATGTTGGGTAAGTACCTTTGTCCCACCTAGTCAGTTATAGAGACACTAGAGAATAGGAAGACATTTAGACCTCCTCTGTACCTAAAAATGACAGCCAGGGTGGCAGCATGTGCATCGGCATGAATGGTTTTGATGGCACAGTTTGTCTGCCTGGAAAAGCTATTAAAATGTTGCCTTTGGTGAACAGTGTAATAGGGCATTGCTTGCCATGTACCCTGCCACATTTTTGGAAGAAGGAATTTGAACCAAATGAATAACCACTTTGATTTTGCCTGAGTACAGATTTAACATTTTAATAGTAAACATAGCTTCAGTTCCTCTTTTTTTTTTTGGCAAACTGACAGCTGTCAAGAAGTAATTGCCTTGTGGTGGATCTTAATCCGTTTTATAGCAATCTTCTCATGAAAGATACTGAAGTGGTGGATTATGGGTTAGCATTTATTTGCTGTATACAAAAGATTCTTAAACCCCAGTTTTAATATGGTAGATGCCTTAAAAATTTTTTGTTTTTTTAATTGGAGTGTTTGAATGTTTTTGTTCCTAGGTGAACGGCTCTTTCCTCTAATTCAAGCCATGCACCCTACTCTTGCTGGTAAAATCACTGGCATGTTGTTGGAGATTGATAATTCAGAACTTCTTCATATGCTTGAGTCTCCAGAGTCTCTCCGTTCTAAAGTAATTTAAATTTTATCATTTATCTAGTAGCTTCTTATAGTACATATTCCAGGATGTTTTGTAGGAACTTAATTTTTCTAGGACATTTATAAGTGCTTATACAAGTCATGCACAGTTCTAAGAGTTTTATAAATATTAATTGAAAATCCTAATAATAACCTATGGTGCTGTTATCACCATTTTATACACGGGGAAACTGAAGCATAGAGAGGTTAAGTAATTTGCCCAGTGCTCACAAAGCAGCTAGGGAATGGCAGAGCTTGGTTTCAAATCCAGTCTCTGTAACTCCAGCGTTCATGCTGTCTTAACTGTGCTGCATCTTAAAGGGACGTTTGCTGATATTTCTCAACTTTGGGGGATTTTTGGTGGGGAGAGAGTTAAGAAGTGCTAGAGGTTCATAATTCTAAAACAGTGGTGGAATGGAACCCAAAAGATACGGATATAGTTGGAATGTTTTTCAATAACAGTTGTTTCCACTTTCACCTGAGGAAAGGAATTTGCCTTTGTTGGACATTTGTGTGTTGTCCATTTGAAATTATCGTCTAATTATTTTTCAGAACCAGTTTCTCTTTTTTTCAGGTTGATGAAGCTGTAGCTGTACTACAAGCCCACCAAGCAAAAGAGGCTGCCCAGAAAGCAGTTAACAGTGCCACTGGGGTTCCAACTGTTTAAAGTGAGCCTGCCCCCTATGTTTGTTTCTTATTTTATTTTAACAGTTTGAGCATATTTTGAAACATAGCAAAAACTCATTTTACCATTAATTCAAATGCATTGCAAATTTTTCGAAGAGAAGTAGAGATACAGAGGAATTAAAGGAAACTTTACCTGTTACCCTGGTATTGACTTGAATTTTTAAGATCAGAGCCCTTTCAAGCATTTTGTATAGTAATTTGTATTAAATGGCTGTAATAGGGGTTGGCCCTGTATAGCTGTTCTTGGAGGTCTTTTCATAGCTTAATACATTTTCTTGGGTGGCAGCGATGACGGTTGCCTTTTGGCCTCTGCTGTTGCCTTTCGTTAGCCCCAGGAAATGGGCTGATGTAGCTGTGTAGCCAGAGCCAGGGATGGGCAAAGCTTTTCTGTAAAATAGGAAATAGTTGGGGCTTTGGGGGCCATGGTACGTGTTGAAGCTACTCTGCCCCACCGTTAGTGTGAGAACAGCCACAGACAACATGTAAACCAGTGGGTATGGCTGTGGTCCAGTGGAGCTTTACAGAAGCAGCGTGTAAACAGGCTGAATTTGGCCAAGGGCTTTACATAAGTGTCAGTATTGGTCCTGTTATTTTTGTTTTGTTAAAATATTTGACATATAACAGTGTGTAAATTTAAGGTGTGTAACATGTTAATTGGATACATTTATATATTGTAATATGACTGCCATTATAGCTATAGTTAGCACCTCTGTCACTTAGGTAAAGATCTTTTCTTTTTAGTGGTTGGAATCATTAAATTCTGTCTCGTAAATTTGATGATTATAACCTTTTTTCCCCCCACATTTACAGATGATCAGGGACCATGAAAAGAAACTCGTGCTTCACCGAAGAAAAATACCTAAACATCGAAAAACTTAAATATTATGGAAAAAAAACATTGCAAAATATAAAATAAATAAAAAAAGGAAAGGAAACTTTGAACCTTATGTACCGAGCAAATGCCAGGTCTAGCAACATAATGCTAGTCCTAGATTACTTATTGATTTAAAAACAAAAAAAAAACCAAAAAAATAGTAAAATATAAAAACAAATTAATGTTTTATAGACCCTGGGAAAAAGAATTTTCAGCAAAGTACAAAAATTTAAAGCATTCCTTTCTTTAATTTTGTAATTCTTTACTGTGGCATATCTCAGAATGTCACTTCTGTTTTAAATAACAGAATTGATAACTGAGCAAGGAAACGTAATTTGGATTATAAAATTCTTGCTTTAATAAAAATTCCTTAAACAGTGCACAGTGATGTTACGCTATTTTATTTCTCTTTGTAATTAATTGGCTTGGGTAAATAGGTGATAAGCTGGCATTGGTGTAAGAACCTCTTTCATGAGAAAGTACTTCAGAGGTTTCTTAGTTTTATGTAAAAGAGGCATAAGACAATGTCTATAATGCAGTTTATGAATTTAGATTTCCATGTGAGTTCTTGAATCGAGACATATATTTTATTTGTTAAATGACCTAAACGTCTTTTGAGATGATGCCAGTATATGACTGACTACGTTAAGGGTTCTAGGCTGGCAGATAACTAGCTTAAACTCTCATTTATGTGGTATAAAACAGTAACAGCTACTGTATTCGTTGGATAGGGTATAGATAACAGAAAAATTACACTGAAGACTAGACGTATTAAGTGTACAAAATTTAGGATTCGTTTTTTTAAGCCTTCTTTTTAGAAGTCCTTTAATTTGATGATTGTGACTTATCTCAGTGTAATACCTTATCATCCAAAGTACTTGCAAATAATGAAGATACAGGGCTTCCACATCTAGAGAACAGATGTAGAAGATCAGGAATGGGGCCCAGGATATATGCATTAAACCAGATATTCCTGGCCATTTCAATGCACTTTAGAGAATGGCCTAGTTTTAACTCTATTCCATTCTCTACATATTGCTGCCAGAGTTAGCTTTCTAAGTTGCATATCTGATTATCTCATCACCATGCTAGAATGATCTCAACTCTAAGCTCTCTCACCTTTGGGAGCAAATAAATAAATCCAAATAAAACCTTGGCTGTGACAATGGCAGCCCTCCCTGCATGTTGAAGCATTATGATGCTTCTGTACCTGGAATGCTTTTCACCTTGGCTTCATTTGGAACCGGATATACCCAAACCCCACCTCCTATCCCATGGCTTAAATCAGTGCACCTAGTAGGCATTACAGTGATGATTTTGTATTTTGCCTAGCCATTGTCCTATTCTGACAGTTTGCTGAGATGAAAACAATCTTGGAGTCATCATGAACGCGTTCCTCAGTGTTTTAGGAAGGCAGAGGAATATATACTATGTTTCTCAAAATTTGACTACAAAATGGTTCAAGCCTGTAGGTTTTAAAGGAGCAACTTCTAAGATGCCTCAAGCTAAAGTTCTCACAGTTGGAAACCATTCCAAATCTAGAGTTACAGATAGGGTTTGCACAGACAGTAGTTTGCTTTATACATTGGATAGCTGGAATTCGGTATTTCTTGTGTGATAGGAAGATAGCTCATTTCTATTTTTGAAATGTCTATTTTCTTAGAGGAGGCCGCAAAACTCAAGTAGGTCTATGATCTACTTGCAGGAATTGACATCAAAAAAAGTCTTCATTATTTGATGATTTTGTATTTGCAAATTCACTAAAAGTTACTTGTAACCCCAAAAGTCTACTTGTGCAAACAATAGATTTCAGTCATTTGCAGACATGCACAGAGCATCAAATTTTGAGTCACCTGAAATGCACATGTTCCCAGCTGAGGTCAAAAAAGTCTGCCTTCTTGTTTCAGCTCTCATAAACAAGTATCCTTTTCAAGGTCATTGTGTGTGTGTGTGTGTGTGTGTGTGTGTGTGTGTGTGTTTTAAATGACACATAAAACAAAGCTATGTATCAGTTGATGAAAGTGTGACAGGCTCACTGGTATCTAACCCTGTTATTTCCCCCTAGGAGCAGTGATTCAATATTAACTAATTTTAGTGTTAGCAAGACTTCACAAAGTAATCTCCACAATTAATGAGGACTAGTGTCTGATAAATGTATGGCTCATCATCGACAGAAGTTATTTTAAACCGCCTAACTTCATGCAGGATTTGAGGTGAAGCAGAAGAAGGCAGCTGACACTATACCATACGTAAGGCATATGTACGGCTGCTTCTGTTGGAAGGTCTGAGATAAACTAAATTGATTACGTTTTTCTGTGGGTAGTAGATATATAATGGCTATTTGGAAACTGCTTTTTTAGCCTAGAATCTCCTTTTCTCCAATTCATGTACAGTAAGACTTGCATGGGTAAAACAAGCTAACGTAATGTGACTTTACAGAATGCTACCTTTGATTATACTTACTTCTCTCCTGTCAGACTAATGGATCACAAGTGAACGAGTGACGTTTTGGAGAGTACTTTGAAATTTTCTTACTCTTGACGTAAAACCATGGTCCCTATTCATTTGCAGTGAGTAAATGACTGAAGAGGAGGACCTGGATAGTTGTGCTTAATTAATAAGTGCATTCTCCCTGTAAGACCAGTTCTCATGGAAACAAAATCAGAAGTTTGGTTCAAGTTGGAAGCAAAGTGGGTAGAGTTGGCCACCTCTGACCAGCCGTGATGGTCTGATGCGTGCAGCTTTGCTGGAGACCAGTGCTACACTGATGAGTTCTGGCCTCCCTTTTTCTAGGCTTCACATTGACTCTCTTCTGTGAATATAACATATCTTCAATTAGACAATCTAGTTAAATTGAAGGGTTTTTTAGTTACTTTGATACATCTTGGATGTTGCTGTGTCTTCTCAGCCACCTGGTTGCAAGTACTATGTGTAAACGTGGCAGAATAAGAAGGTAACTATTTCAAATTTTACATGTTACCTTATTTACCTTTTTATCTGTCCACAATTGCAAGTTTGTGTGTGGGGGGGAATTGTCTTATCTGCAAAGGCAGAAAAACATGCAGTTTATTTACTGACGTTACTGACATATTCCCCAGAAAACGTGAAACAGGTTATTCATTAGCCTAAACTAACATTCCCTCTGTAGAGAAAAAGCTCTTTACATTGGAAATCAAGAATCTCTTTTAGATCCACAAAATAATAAGTTGATAAGGTAAACACGAGCAGATGGATTTGTGATTGGTGATGGGGTTCTGTTTCTGTGTACCCCCAGCCCCAAGTAAAATGTGGTACTTGGAATATTTTATTTTGATTTTCAAATTGCTAAGTAAACATGCCAGACTGACATCCAAAAAGTTAATATTTCCCAAACTACTGAAGACATTTTGACCGTTTTCTTGTAATAGCATAAAAAGTTATAGTGATGTAAAAAAATGACTCAGATCCTAAATTGTATACTAAAAACATCCTTTCAATTTTTAAACTTGTTAAATCTCATTTTTTGTAAGTAATCATTTGCAAATGTTGGTGATTATTTACAATACCAATTATACAATGATAATTTGGTGGTACCATAATTATGGGCAGCAACAAAAATCGTGAAATAAGTGTCTGAGGAATGGAGATCGTGTGCACTAAGAGATGGCGGTTATGGGCACCTCTGTAGAGCAGGGATTCTTAAGATGGGTGGGTCATTGTTTGAAAATCAGAATTTCTTTAAACATTGAAAAGCTTGCTTTTGAATATTGAGCATGTGCTACATGTTCACTTATCAAGTGAACTCTACATGCACTATATCTAATTCTTATTACCATCCTATAAGTTTGATTCAATCATATTCTCATTCTACAGATGAGGAAACTAAAGCTTCAAGAAGTTTTGTGACTTGCCCAGAGTCACATAGTAAGTTGTAGTGAAGCTAGGATTAGAATCCAGACCTACAGGTCATGCTCTCAGGTTCTCTGTAAACTGCCTATGAACTACGAAAAAGTAAAGTTCCGTAAAATCTCAGATGCTCGGGCTACCTTCAGCCTGGGCGTGGGAGATGGGATGATACAGGTACATCAGAGCACATGAGAGTAAGCCAAAACATAAAGGTGCTTTTTTGTTTTCACATTTTAGGGCAGTCAAAAAACAGGGAAAGAGAGTCATTATTTAGAAAGTTAAAAAAGAGGTCTTTGACCAAGCTGAGCCTAAAATTCTAAATCAGAATATTTTCCTTCTGAGCATGTTGGACTGCCTGGGAATAGTGGACATTTCCTTTATCAACCCTGTGATCATTTTTCTGAGCTTGTTCATATTCTCATTCTAGGTTTCCTTGGAATTGTAAATGGACTTAACCAAAACCTTTAAATTATCCTGAGTTTTCATAAAATTTGTGGACTAAACTTCTGACTCTGTATTGTACTTCTGTGCCAGTTAGGAAGATGTCAACCTTTTCTCAACAGTTATTAGCAAATAGATAAAATGCCACTGGCTGCTGCTAAAGAAGAAATTTCCAACAAATTAGGTATGTTTATTTAAGTAACGTACTGCCAGTGAGTGGCAAAGCCAAATCTAGAACTCCAGGCTTTCTGACTCGAGTCTGTGCTATTAACTTTCATTTTGTTTTGGTTTAGTTTTTATTTCTCTTGCTAATCCTTTAAGGTGAAAAAACTTTGACAGGAATTCTTTGTATTTTCTTTACCAATTATTTTAATGGATAACAACTTGTAAAGACAGATTTTTTTTTTTTTGGTCATCATTTAAACTTAGTTTTCACCTGGTCTCAGCGATCACTGAAGTGATGTCAGAATCATGGCAGTCTTAGTCATTCTTCTTTTCTCTCTCTCCTTTTATAATAACAACTAACTAGACTTCCATGATAGAACAGAAGTGCCTCTGCACATTACACCAAGGGACACACCAGCCCACCTGTGCAAAAATAACAGGCCTGTAGTAACGGCTGTGGATCCATGGGGTTTGGTGAACCTGCCCTACCCACCACCACTTGCCATGATGGGGGAAAAAAGCCTGGAGAGTGCAAAACTGGGCAGATATTCACAGGTGAGAGAGAATTGGTGGAAGTCCAGCCTGCCTTGGGAGACTACAGCACACCATCGGAACAGCATAGACACAGAGATGAGTTTGGATGCAGAGAAGAGGGAAGAACTCACACAGGCAGCTGCCTTCCCCAAGAGTGCACTGCAAGGGGCTGGGCTTTTGGTGGCAGCAGTGGCAACCTCTAAGGTAGAGGAAGTGGAAAGTGGGGACCTTGCCCATGGAGAAGGTAGGTGGAGAGCAAAAGTGGTGAATGAATGCCTGACTACCATAGTTGAGCAGAGTGCCTCGAGAAACCCATCTCTGTCCAGCAGCACCAAGTTTTCTGAGAACAGACATCCATGACTGGAGAGGAAAGAGAAAGGTAAGGATATCAAAGGGCATTAAAGGAGCATTTCCTGGTGTCTGCTTCAGGACTTTAACAGAAAGTCCACCAACAAACCTCTGGGAGTATTCCACTCAAGGATCCTCCCACCAGGCTGTGGGCACCACCATTGCCTCAGGTGCCAGACTCATCTCCACCCCACTCTACTGCCAATTCCTTGTGCACACTCCTGAATGCATCCCAGGAGCTAGCTCCAGTAGACACAGAGGATGCCCAGATAGCAGGTCAAGCTCGGTGAGCAAGGGAGAAAGCCACAAACTTGAGCTTTAGAACCACAGTCTGAAATACAAAAGAAAGGATTCCAATAGCCAGCCTGTTGAACTGTAAGAACCAAAGAGGACATAAAACCTTTGTTAAGGTGACTGCTGCTTCAAATGTGAAAGCAGGAGTTCGTACCAACAAACATGAATAATCAAAGTATGGTGTCACAAAAAAAAAAATCTCCACCAACTGAACACAAGGCACGGTAGATTGCAATTTAACTGTTAAAGAATTCAAAATAGCTTTGATGAAGAAATTCACTGAGCTACAAGAATAAGATAATTCAATGAACTAGGGAATAAAATGAACAGAAGGAGGTTTTTGTAAAATTAATTTTTATTTTATATTGGGGTATAGTTGATCTACAATGTTGTGTTAGTTTCAGATGTACAGCAAAGTACAGTTATGGAAGGAATTCTTTAACAAAGACATTTAAATTATGAAAAAGAACCAAATTCTGGAGCTGAATAATTAAATAAATAGATGAAGAATGCAATAGAGAGCATCAGTAACAGGACAGACCGGACAGACCAGATGGAAAAGAGAAAAAGTGACTTGGAGAATAAGAATATAGAAATAATTCAGTTAGAAGAGGAAAGAGAACTAAGATCTAAAAAGAGTGAAAAAATCTTATGAGAGTTAATTGAATTCAATATGAAAGACAAGATTAATTGGTGTACCAGAAAGAGAAGAGAGAGATAAGAAGACATTATTTAAAGAAAAGCTGAGAACTTCCCAGAACCTGGACATACATACCATAAAGCTAATAGAATAGCCTATTACTTCAATGCAAAAAGACCTTCTCCAACACACATAATGAAACTGTTAAAAATCAATGATAAAGAATCTTAAAGGCAGACAAGGAGGAGAAAAATAACCTACAAAGGAACCCCCATTAGTCAAGCAGTGGATTTCTCAGCAAAAACTCTACAGGCCAGGAGCGAGTGAAATGACATATTCAAAGTGTGGAAAGATTAAAAAAATACCAGCCAGGAATACATCAGGCAAAGTTATCCTTCAGATATGAAGGAAAAATACTCTCTCAGACAAAAGCTGAGGGAATTCACCACCACTAGACCTGCCTTGCAAGAAATGCTCAAAGGAGTTTTTTTAAGTTGAAATTAACATGCTAATCAGAGACATGAAAACATGAAAGTATACAATACTCTGGGAAAGGTGAAAAATAGAAAACTAACTCAGAATGGTGTGTTAACCATTTAACTATAGTATAAAGGTTAAAGGAAAAGAGTATTAAAAAATAGCTACTATCATTTGTTAATGAATACACAGCATAAAAGAGGTAAATTATAACATCAGAAATATAAAAGGGGAGGAACAAAAGGGTAGAGCCTTATATATAAAGACATATATGACGACATATGAAGATAAGTTGCTATCAGCATAAAAAGGACTGTTTTATCTATGAGATGTTTTAAGTAAGCCTTATGGTAAACACAAAGCAAAAAATCTAGAGTAGATTCAGGAAACAAAAGCAGGGGAGAGGAGGCAGAGCATACCACCATGGAAAACTGACAAAGGTAGGCAGAAAGGGAGGGAAAAATAAACAATGGAGATACAAAACAACCAGAAGTCTAACAATAAGATGGCAGTAGTAGGTCCTTACATATCAATAATCACTCTAAATGTAAATGCACTGAATTCACCAATCAAAAGACCAAATGGCTGGATGGACTAAAAAAAAAAAAAAGACCCAAATATATGTACTGCCTGAAGGAGACTCATCTCAGCCCTAAAGACACATAGGCTCAAAGTTGAAGGGATGGAAAAAGATATTCCATGTAAGTGGAGACCAAAAGAAAGCAAGGGCAATCATACTTATATCAGACAAAATAGACTAAGCCAAAACCAGTAATGAGACAAAAATGGTCATTATATGATGATAAAGTCAATACATCAAGAAGATATAGTAATCATAAAACTATATGCACCCAACATTGGAGCACCTTATATATATTAAGCAAATACTAACAGATCTGAAGGGAGAAATAGACAACAATACAATAATAGTAGGGGACTTCAATACCCCACCATCAGCAATTGATAGATCATCCCCACAAATGTTAAGAAAACACTGGAACCATACTTTCAACCAAATTGATTAACAGACATATAGAACATTTCATCCAACAGCAGCAGAATACATTTTGTTATAAGTGCACACGGAACATTCTCCAGGATAGATCATATATTAGGCCACAAAACAAGTCTTTATAAACTTGAGAAGATCTAAATCATCTAACTTTTGTGATCACAACAGTAAACTAAAAACAAGAGGAAAGCTGGAAAATCAACATGTGAAAAGTAAACAACATATTTCTGAATAACCAATGAGTCAAAGAAGAAATCAAAAGGGAAATAAAAAGTTATCTTAAATAAAATGAAAACACAGCATATCAAATCCTGTGCTGCAATAGTTCTGAGAGGAAGGTTTAAAGCAATAAATGCATATATTAATAAATTAGAAAGATCTCCAATAAACAACCTAACTTGACAACTTAAGGAACAACTTCAGAAGAAGAACAAATTAAGCCTGAAATAAGCAAAAGGAAGGAAATAATAATATCAGAGTGGTAATAAGTGAAATAGAGACCAGATAAAAATAGAAAGGATCAACACAACTAAGTGCTGGTTTTTCCGAAAGATAAAATCAACAAATCTTCAGCTAGAATAAGAACATGAGAGCAGACTCAAATAAAATTAGAAATGAAAGAGGAGACATTACAACTGATTGCTACAGAAATACACAGGATCATAAGAGACTACTATGAAAAATTATATGCCAACAAGTTAGATAACCTAGAAGAAATGGATAAATTTCTATAAACACACAACCTACCAAGACTGAATCAGGAAGAAATAGAAAATCTGAACAGACCAATAATGAGTGAAGAGATTGAATCAGTAATCAAAACCTCCCAACACAGAAAACCCCAGAACTAGACAGCTTCAATGGCAAATTCTACCAAACATTTAAAGAAGAATTAATGCCAATCTTTTTCAAACTCTTCCAAAACATTGAAGAGGAGGGAATACTTCCAAACTCATTCTACAAGGCCAACATTACCCTGACAACAAAGCCAGATAAGGACACTACAAGAAAACTCTAGGTCAATATCCCTGATAAATATAGATGCAAAAATTCTCAACAAAATATTTTGCAAACTGAATTCAAGAACATACTAAAAGGATTACACAAGATGAGCAAGTAGGATTTATCACTGAGAGGCAAGAATGGTTCAACGTAGGTAAAACAATAAGTAATACATCATATTAAAAGAATGAAAGATAAAAATCACATGTTCATCCCAATAGATACAGAAAAAACACTTGACAAAATACAACATCCTTTGAAGACAAAAACCCTATGACCCAGCAATTCCACTTCTGAGTATATACCCAAAGGAAATGAAAACAGGATATTGAAAAGATATATGCACTCGCGTGTTTATTACAGCCTTATTCACAATAGTCAAGATATGGAAACAACCTAAATGTCCATCAACGGATGGATAAAGAAAATGTGGCATATATACAATGGAATATTATTCAGCCTTTTTTAGAAAAGGAAACCGTGCAATTTGTAACCACATACATGGGCCTTGAGGACATTATGCTAAGTGAGGTAAGTCAGACAGAGAAAGACAAATACTATATGATCTCACTTATATGTGGAATCTACAAAAGCCAAACTCATAGGGTTCCAGTTCAAGATGGCAATGTAGGAAGATCCTGAATTCACCTTATCCCATGGATATACCAAACCTACAGCTACAAATGGAACAATTTCCTCTGGGAAATTACCCAAAACTAGGCTGAGCAATTCCTACACATCAGGCAAATGAGAAAAAAACCCATACTGAAGCATGTAGGAGGGGTTGAGACACAATGTTACCATAAACCCCACCCCTGGCACAGAGAACCCTGAATTGGGAGGAAACCCAAAATCTGGAGCTGCTGAAGAATGAAGGGTTTGAACCCTGTATCAGACACCTCAACTTTTAAGACCTGCACTTTATAGACGAGCCCCACAAACATCTAGCTTTGAAAAACCAATGCGGTTCATATCCATAATAAATACAAGAATACAGTGAACTGAGAAATGACTCCTAAAGGGCTTGGGTGCTCAGACTCACCCACCGCAGGGACCAGCACAGAGGGAGCCAATTGAGAGGCACTGAGACGTCCTGTGATAAAGGTTTATTTGCTTACCTTAAAGCACTGACTTAAGGGGCAGGCACCTGATTTAACACACATCTAGGGACCTGCTGGGGTACCCTCTGGAGATGGCACTCATGGGTGCTATCTTTGCTCTCTCCCTCTCTGCCTCATGTCAGCTTGCTGGTATCTGGGAAAGGAGTTTGTACCCTCCTCTAACACTGATTTTTGTGGCTGCCACCAGGGATACCTTTGAGATTGACTGGCTTTGGTGACCAATCAGGCTTACACTGGCAGGTCCCATAGGCATGTAACCAATGGAGAAAGTGTTCTTAACTGGCTAACACCCCCAGAGCACAAGAAGCAACAGACTGGGGCACCCAGTCCTACTGTGAAAGAAGCCTATTGGCTTATCTTCATAGCTGTGGCCTAAAGGGCAGGGTTCTAATTAAACACACATATGAGGGTCCACTGTACTCCTCTCCAGAGACCCCAAGTGTGGGCACTATATTCATGCTCTCCCTCTGCTATGCTCCAGAGTGCCCATGTCTCCTGGAGAGGAGCCTGTACACATCTGGTGCCCTGGTTTTTGTGGCTGTTGCCTAGGGGATGCCACTTGATTGCCTAGCTCTGATGGCCAGCAGGGCTTGTGTTCCTGAGTCCCATGGGATTGAAACAAATGGAGACACAGATCATGGCTGGCTACCATACCCAGAGCACTGTTCAGACAAGTGGACTGAAACACCCCCCCAACACACACACTTTCTGTGAGACAGACCGGTTTGCTTATTCTGGAGCTTCAACCTGATGGGCAGGCTTCTGGTGTGACACATCTAGGAACCTGCTCAGCTCCAGGGATGGAAGCCAGTGGATAACATTTTCCATTCTCTTTACCTTGCTCCAGGTCACCAGTGTCTCCTGAAAGGAACTATTGGGTTGGTCAAAAAGTTCGTTTGGGTTTTTCCATCAGATGTTACAGAAAAACCCAAATGAACTTTTTGGCCAACCCAATAGTATACTCACATGTTGCCTCAATTTTTGTGACTCCCACCCAGGGGACATCTCAAGATCACCTGGATCTGGTGGCCAGCAGGACTTATGCTTGCAGTTCCACAGGTCTGTATATATCCGCATACTTTAAAAGCTGCTGCCTGGGTATCTAGCTTTCAATCAGCCTGAGTCTAGGTACTGAATGAGATCTTTCCCTTTGGAGTACTGACAGGTCTTGACATACCCTCAACTACTGGGAGCCACAAAAAATAAAATAGGCTCCTTGGACAATCACAAAAGTTTGAGAGACAAATAAAAGGGCAAGGTTGAATGATAAGGCTCATCTCCTACACAAGACTGCTTCTTCAAGACAAGAAGAGGTGGCTGTTTTGTCTAATACATAGAAACTAACACAGAGTGTCAAGGAAAATGAAGAAACAGGAATATGTTCCAAAAGAAAGAACAAGATAAAACCTCAGAAAAATCCATTAATGAAATAAGAATAAGTGATTTATCTTATAAAGAGTTCAAAATAATGGTCATAAAAGTGTTCACCAAATTCTGGAGAAGAATGGATGAACACAGTGAGAATGTCAACAGAGATAAAAAATATAGCTCTTGGCCCTAGCGCCATCTTCTGAGAAACCTCCACACCATTAGGGTGAAGTGGAGGAAGAAGCAAATGCACAGGCTGAAGCGCAAAAGAAGAAAGATGAGACAGAGGGCCAAGTAAACTTGTACACCCATGGAAGCCACAGGAGCAGAAACAAGGGCAACCAGAGGCCAGGGATGCTGGTGCAAATTGTTGGACTGCATGCCTACCGTCTAGAACTTGTCTCAGTGGATCTAGAACATCTATGGCCAGTCTGGTCACCTCTCCCACCTTTGAGAGACCCACCTTGCTCACATCAAAATTATCCCTTTTGGTCCTTTGCCATGGACCCGTGACATTCTGGACTAGTTCTGTTCTCAGTTGTGGCTGAATATAACACATATACAATAAATGAAATATTTTGCTGTCTTAGCTGAAGAAAAAAATCATTAAAATAAAACATATGATAGTATCAAATAGAAATCATGGGGCTGAAGAATATAATAACTGGACTGAAAAATACACTAGAGGTAGAGGGGTTCAACAGCAGACTAGATGAAGAAGAAAGAATCAATAAACTCAAAGACAGGAAAGTGGAACTTACCCAAGCAAAGCAGAAAAGAAAAAAAGTTAAGATAGCTTAAGGGACTTATGGGACAATATCAATCAGACCAGTATTTACATTATAGGGGTCCCAGAAGAAGGGGAGAGAAAAGGGGGAAGAAAACTTATTTGAAGAAATAATGGCTGAAAACTTCCCACTCCTGGAAAAGGAAACAGAAATCTAGATCTAGGAAGCCCAGAGAGTTCCAAAAAAGATGAACCCAAGAGAGCAACACCAAGATGCAGTATAATTAAAGTATCAAAGTTAAACAAAGATAGAGTCTCAAAAGCGGCAAGAGAAAAACAACTTGTTATATTCAAGGGAACCCCTGTAAGACCATCAGTAGATTTTAATAGAAACTGCAGGCCAGGCCAGAAAGGAGTAGCACAATATATTCAGGTGTGAAAGAAAAGAAACTGCCAACCAGTAATACTCTACTCAGCTCCACAAAAGCAAAAGCTAAAGGAATTTATCATTACTAGACTGGCCTTACGTGTAATGTTAAAGGGACTTCATTAAGGTGAAACAAAATGGTGCTAATGAGCAACAGGAAAATCTACGAAAGTATAAATTTCACTGGTATAGGTAAATATACAGCAATATTCAGAAAATCTAATGTTGTAAAGGTGGTAGATTAGTTACTAATAAAGCTACTATGAAGGTTAAAATACAAAAGTAGTGAAAATTACTATAACTACAATACTTTTTAAAGGGAAACACAAGATAAAAAATGTAAAATGTGACATCAAAACATAAAACGATGGGGGGGGGAGGTGCATAGAATCAGAATGTAGACCTCCAGAATGTGTTCAAACGTAAGTTGTTATCAGCTTAAAATGGACTGTTGTAAGTTGTTATTTATAAGCATCACGGTAGCCACAAAGCAAAAACTTATAGTAAATACACAAAAGAGGAAAGAGAATCTAAGCATACCACCACAGAAAAATCATCAAATTACAAACGAAATCAAGAGAAGAAAGGAACAGAAACACTACAAAACAGCCACACAACAATTAACAAAATGGAAATAAGTACATACCTATCAATAATTAAATGTAAATGGATTGAATTCTCCAATCATAAAACAGAGTGGCTGAATGGACAAAAAGACAAAAACAAAACAAACAAAAAACCCAAGACTCAATATATGCTGCCTACAAGAGACTCATTTCAGAAGTAAGAACACACACAGACTGAAAGTGATGGGATGAAAAAAGATATTTCATGCAATGGGAACCAAAAGAACTGGGGTAGTTATATCAGACAAAATAAAGTTTAAGACAAAGATTGTAATAAAAGACAAAAAAGGAATTACATAATGATAAAGGGATCAATCCAACAAGAGGATATAACATTGTAAATATTTATGCACTCAACATAGGAGCATATATTTTATATTTATTGACAGACATGAAGGGAGAAATAGTAATGTAATAATAATAATAGTAGGCGATTTTAATAACTTGCTTTCATCAATCATCCAGACAGGAAAAAAAAAAACCACGGGGATTCCCTGGTGGCGCAGTGGTTGAGAGTCTGCCTCCTGATGCCGGGGACACGGGTTCGTGCCCCGGTCCGGGAAGATCCCACATGCCGCGGAGTGGCTGGGCCTGTAAGCCATGACCGCTGAGCCTGCACGTCCGGAGACTGTACTCCGCAACAGGAGAGGCCGCAGCAGTGAGAGGCCCGCATACCGCAAAAAACAACAACAACAACAACAAAAACCCACATTGCCTTAAACAACATATTAAAGCAGATGGACTTAACAGATAAAACTGTTACAGAATTCATTCTATCCACAAGCAACAGAATACACATTCTTCTCAAGTGCACATGCAACATTCTCTGGGTTAGGTATATATTAGGCTAGAAAATAAGTCTTAATAAATTTAAGAAGACTGAAATCATACCAAGCATCTTTTCCGGCCACAGTGGCATGAAACTAGAAATCAATTACAAGAAAAAAACTGGAAAATTCACTAATATGTGAAGATTAAACAACATGCTACTGAGCAGCTAATAGGTCAAAGAAGAAATCAAAAGAGATCAAAAAATACCTTGAGGGGCTTCCCTGGTGGCGCAGTGGTTGAGAGTCTGCCTGCCGATGCAGGGGACGTGGGTTTGTGCCCCAGTCTGGGAAGATCCCACATGCCATGGAGCGGCTGGGCCCGTGAGCCATGGCCGCTGAGCCTGTGCATCCGGAGCCTGTGCTCCGCAACGGGAGAGGGCACAACAGTGAGAGGCCCGCATACCGCAAAAAAAACAAAAAAACAAAACAAAACCTTGAGATGAATGAAAATGGAAATACAACAAACTAAAACTTATGGGATGTAGCAAAAGCATTTCTAAGAGGGAAGTTCGCAGCAATAGATGCTTACACATCAAGAAACAAGAAAGATCTCAAATAAACAACCTAACTTTATATCTCAAGGAAGTAGAAAAAAAATAAAATAGAGATGATAAAGGAAATAGAAAAGATTAATGAAACTAAGAGCTGATTTTTTTAAAAAGAAAAAATTCACAACCTTTAGCTAGACTCACTAAGTTAAAAAGAGTGAAGACTCAAAATCAGAAGTGAGAGAGGACATGTTACAGCTGATACCACAGAGATACAAAGGATTATGAAACTGCTATGAACAATTATATATATCAACAACTTACATAACCTAGAATAAATTGATAGATTCCTAGAGACATACGACCTAGCAAGACTAAATGAAGAAGTAGGAAATCTGAACAGACTGCTTACTAGTAAGGAGATTGAATCACTAATCAAAAACCTCTCAAAAAACAAAAGTCCAGGACCACATGAGTTAACTTATGAATTATACCAAACATTTAAAGAAAAATTAACAGCAATCCTTCTCAGGCTCTTCCAAAATGAGAAGAAGAAACACTTTGAAACTCATTTACAAAGCCAGCATTACCCTGATACCAAAACAAGGACACAAGAAGAAAAAATAATTACAGGCCAATATCCCTGATGAACAAAGATGCAATAATCTTCAACAAAATATCAGTAAACCAACTTCAACAATACATTACAAGGATCATACACCATGATGAAATGGGTTTTATTCCAGGTATGCAATGGTGGCTCAACATAATATAATCAATGTAATACATCACATTTACAATATGAAGGATAAAAATTATATGATCATTTCAATAGATACAGAAAAACATTTGACAAAATTCAACATCTATTTATGATAAAAATTCTCAACAAAGTGGGTATAGAGGAAACATACCTCAACATAATGAAGGCCATAAATGACAAGCCCACAACTAACATCATATTCAACAGAGAAAACCTGAAAGCTTTTCTTCTAAGGTCAGGGACAATATAAGAATGCCCACTATCCCCACTTTTGTTCAGCATAGTATTGGAAGTTCTAGCCGCAGGAATTAGGCAAGAAAAAGAAATAAAAGACATCCAAATTGGAAAGGAAGAAGTTAAAGTGTCACTATTTGCAGATGACATGATATTATATATAGAAAAACTTAAAGACACCACAGAATACCTGTTGGAACTAATACAAGATTCTATACACTAATAATGAACTATAAGAGAAATTAAGAAAATAGTCCCATTTATGACTGCCATCAAAAATAATAAAATAACTAGGAATAAATTTAACTATGGAGGTGAAAAACCTGTATACTGAAAACTATAAGACATTGAGGAAAGAAACTGAAGAAGACACAAATAAATGGAAAGATAGTCCACGCTCATTAAGATGTCTATACTACCCAAAACAACCTACATATTCAATGCAATCCCTATAAAAATTTTAAAGGCATTTTTCACAGAAATAGAAAAAACAATTCAAAAATTTGTATGGAACTAAAACACACACACACACACACACACACACACACCCCAAATAACCAAAGCAATATTGAGAAAGAAGAATAAAGCTAGAGGCATCATGTGCTCTGATTTCAAACTATATCACAAAGGTCTATAATCAAAACAGTATGTGTCTCTCTTTATGCCAAAACCAGAGATCAACAGAACAGAACTGAGAGCCCAGAAATAAACTCATGCATATATGACCAATTAATTTAGGACAATGGAGTCAAGAATATACAGTGGGGGAAAGGACAGTCTCTTCAATAAATAGTGTTGAGAAAACTGGACAGCTCCATGCAAAAGAATAAAACTGGACCACTATCTTACAGCATACCCCCCAAATTAACACAAAATGAGTTAAAGACTTAAATGCAAGACCGAAATCATAAAACTCCTAAAGGAAAACAGGTGGTAAGCTCCTTGACTTTAGTCTTCCTTCTGTACATCAAAGGAAATAACTAACAAAATGAAAAGGCAACCTATAAAATGAGAGAGAATATTTGCAAATCATATATCTGATAAGGGGTTAATACTCAAAATATATAAAGAACTCATACAACTCAATAGTAAAAATATAAACAATTCTATTAATTATTGGGCAGAGGATCTTACAGACCCAAAGCAGACATACAGATGGCCAACAGGTACATGAAAAGGTGCTCATCACCAATTATGAGGGAAATGCTAGTCAAAACCACAGTGAGATATCACCTCACTCCTGTTAGAATGGCTACTATCAAAAAACAAGAAATGACAAGTGTTGGCAAGGATGTAGAGAAAAGGGAAAACTTGTGCACTGTTAATGGCTGCACCAATTTACATTCCCACCACAGAAAACAGTATGGAAGTTCCTTGAAAGATTAAAAATACAACTACCATATGATCCAGCAATTCCACTTCTGGTTATTTATCCAAAAGAAATGAAAATGCTAACTTGAATAGATACATGTACCCCCATGCTTGCTGCAGCATTATTTACAGTAGCTGAGATATGGATGAATGGATAAAGAAAATGTAGTACAGTCATCCCTCTTACCTGAGGGGGATTGGTTTCTGGACCCCCCCCCCACAGATACCAAAAGCTCCAATGCTCAAGCCCCTTATATAAAATGGCATAGTATTTGCTTATAACCCATGCACATCCTCCCATATTCTTTAAATCACCTCTAGATTACTTACAATACCTAACACAACGTAAGTGCTTTGTAAATAGCAACCAGCATGCAGCAAATTCAAGTTTTGCTTTTTTAAACCTTCTAGAATTAAAAAAAAACTTTTTTTCTGTCTCAGTTGAATTCACGCATGTGGAATCTGCAGATATGGAGGTCTGACTGTGTGTATGTGTATATATTCAATATATATATGCATATATATATATATAATTTCCCACATATATAAAATGGGAAATTATTCAGCCATAAAAAAGAAGGAAATCCTGCCATTTGCAACAACGTGGATGGACCCTGAGGGCATTATGCCAAGTGAAATAAGTCAGACAGAGACAAATACCATAGGATCTCACCTTATACGTGGAATCTAAAAAACAAAAGCAAATAAAAAACCTGAGCTCACAGATTCTGAGAACATGTGGCAGGTGCCAGAGTCAGGTGTGGAGTGGGTGAAATGGATGAAGGGGATCAAAAGGTACAAACTTCCAGTTATAAAATAAATAAGTTCTGAGGATGTAATATACAGCATGGCGACTATTGTTAGTAATACTATATTGCATATTTGAACATTGCTGAGAGATCTTAAAAGTTCTCATCACAAGAAAAAAATTTTTAACTATATGCGGTGATGGATATTATCTAGACTTATGATCACTTCAAAATAGATACAAATATCAAGTGATTGTGTTCTCCATCTGGAACTAATATAATGTTACATGCCAATTATACATCAATATGAAATTAAATAATGTTCTTAAAAAGCCAATCTCATGTAGCCACCAATGGTGTGGTTACCAGGGGTTGGGGGTTGGGGGGATAGGACGGATATTGTTTAAGGGTAAAAACTTGCAACTAGAGGTAAGTAAGTCCTAGAGATCTAATGTACAGGGTAGCAAACGTAGTCAACAATAATGTATCATAATCATAAAACTTGCTAAGAGGCTAGAACTTAATGTTTCCAATCACTAAAAAGAAATGGTAATTATGTAATATGATAGGGGTGCTAATTATCACCACAATGGCAATCATAATATATAACTGTATTAAATTAACACATTGTACACCTTAAATTTACACAATGTTATATGCCAAATAAATTTCAATTTAAAAACTTATAGATGACCAATATATATGTTTTGTGACATTTGAGTGTAAACATAGATCTCATCCCAGCTCTCCCTATGAAGAAACAAACCAGTGGATTTATGGAGAGATGGTGTATTTATCATGTGTGAGTGTAGCCAGGAGACTGTTAGCATACTGTAAACGAGGTATCCTTGGTGTATTTCCTTCTAATAACATCTTTGATACATGGCAATTTGGGAACATTACCCCATGCCCTGCCTTGAGGGTTTTTGTTGTTTGTTTTTACTACAACCAGATTTCATTTTTACATGAATTCTGTTTTTTTATACTGAGGTACTTATATTCATTTGGGTGCAAAAATCTAAAGAGTACAGCTTTATGATTTTTAGCCAATCTTTATAATCACCGTGTAATCACCACCCACACCAGGAAACAGAACGCTTTCAATACCCTAGGAGGGTCTCTGCAACCCCACTCGGTTAATATTCACCCCCCCCACCCTTTCCAAAGGTAAACACTTTTCCTACCTCTCTCACCGTATATTTGTGTTAGCTGCTTTTGAACTTCATAGAAAGGAATTCACACAAAATGGACTCTTGTGCTTGGCTTCTTTTGTCCAACATTATGTCTGTGAGATTTATCCATATTGTGTGTAGCAGTAGTTTGCTTACTTTGCTGTATAGTATTCCACTGTATGAATATGCCATAATTTATTCATCCCATTGTTGATGGAAACTTGGGTTTTCAGTCTTTGGCTGTTACAAAAAAACAAGCTTGTGACCAGGCCTTTGAACTACAGAAAACCCAACAAGTGGGATATCATATACTGTAGTGACAATTGCTCTGCCAAGGCCACCAGCAAACTACAACTTGATTTAGTGCTCTAGAACAAGCCCCAAACTCCAGAGACAATATAAATTCATTGTTCTTTGCAATATAATCATTGTTTACATGGTGATCCCCAAAACAAAGGGAAAAATGTCTTCAAGGTGCTGCAAAATCAAAGCAAATCTTAAAATATGTACTATTAGTGTCTTAATAAAATGAGATGTCTTGAAGTGTATATTTACTGTTATGACTTTCAAACAAACCTACATATAATTTCCTTTCTCTTTATTCCCCTTTTCTCAACTGTTGGGAAGGGCTTTTGCTCTTTGAAGAAGTGGACTGCAACAATGATGATAATAACAAAGGCAACGATGACGATTCAGGGATTTGCATTGAAATCCGACCCTACTGCTAAGATCCTGGATGAAGGTGACTTCAGCAAAATAGATACAAGTAGATAACAGAGCTGGATTTCCCTCTCTGCTAGGGCACTTAAGGGGAGGGTCCTTACCGAGTGTTCTCTCTAGCTTTAGTGCCTGACACATAGTGGGTATTCAGTAAATACTTGCTGAATCAATGGTTCAAACATCAAATACTCTTTCTTCTCAGGTTATTACTTTCTAAAATGAGAAACTAATTACTTGAAGGATGGCATACTTTTAGTTTTTACTTTTCATTGAAATAATCCCAAACTTACAGAGAAGTTGCAAGAAGAATATTGAGAATTTTCACATACTCCTATTCACTGAAATTTAATATTTTACCTCATTTACTTTTTTTTTTTAAAGACTTTTTGTTTTAGAGCAGTTTTAGGTTTATAACAAAATTGCTGTGGCCTCACACATGCACAGCCTCCCTCGTTACCAACATTGCTCATCAGAATGGTACACTTTTTAATCAAGGATAAACCTATATTGACACATTATAATCACCTGAAGTCCACAGTTTACCTTAGGATTCACATGGTATGTTCTTGGGTTTATATTCAATGGGTTTGGGCAAATGTACAATGATGTATATCCATCATTATAATGTCATACAGAGAATTTTCACTGCCCTAAAAATCCACTGTGCTCTGCCTATTCATCTCTCCCCCCCCACACACACACATCCCTGGCAACCATTAATCTTGTTACTGCCTCCATAGTTTTGCCTTTTCTAGAATGTCACACAGTTGGAATCATACAGTATGTAGCCTTCTCACGTTGACCTCTTTCACTTAGTAACATGCGTGTAACTTTCCTCCATGTCTTTTCATAGCTTGATAGCTCATTTCTTTTTATCACTGAATCATATTCCATTGTCTGGATGTACCACAATTCACTCATCCATTCACCTACTGAGGGACACCTTGGTTACAAGTTTTGGCAATTGTGAATAAAGCTGCTATAAACATCCGTGTGCAGGTTTTTGTGTGGACATAAGTTTACAACTCATTTGGGTAAATACCAATGAGCATGATTGCTGAATCGTATGGTAAGAATATGTTTAATTTTGTAAGAAATGACCAAACTCTTCCAAAATGACCAAACTATTTTACATCCCCAATAACGTATGAGAGCTCCTGTTGCTCCACATCTCCGTCAGCATTTGGTGGTGTCAGTGTTCTGGATTTTGGCCATTCTAATAGGTGTGTAGTGGTATCTCGTTGTTTGACTTTGCATTTCCCCGATTATATATGATGTAAGCATCTTTCCATATAATCACTTGTCATCTGTATATCTTCTTGGGTGAAGTGTCTGTTAAGATCTTTGCCCATTTTTAAATCAGACTATTTGTTTTCTTATTGTTGAGTTTAAAGAGTTATTTGTACATTTTGGTAACAGTCCTTTATCAGGTATGTCTTTTGTAAATATTTTCTCCCAGTGTGTGGCCTGTCTTCGCATTCTTTGGACAGTGTCTTTCACAGAGCAGATTTTTTAGTTTTCATGAAGTCCAGCTTACCAGTTATTTTACATGGATTGTGTCTTTGGTGTCGTATCTCAAAAGGCACCACCAGGGAATTCCCTGGCAGTCCAGTGGTTAGGACTCAGTGCTTCCACTGCCAGGGGCCCATGTTCAGTCCCTGGTTGGGGAACAAAGATCCCACAAGCTGTGCAATGCAACCCAAAGAAGAAAAAAATAGAACTAAAAAAAAATTAAAGGCACCACCGTATCCAGAGTCATCTATGTTTTCTCCTATGTTCTCTCTGTTATCTCCTAGAAGTTTTATAGCTTTGCATTTTACGTTTAGGACTGTGATCCATTTTTAGTTAATTTTTGTGAAGGGTGTAAGTTGTGTGTCTAGGTTCTTTTTGCTTTGTTTTGTTTTGTCTTTTGCATGAAAATATTCAGCTGTTCCAGCACCATTTGTTGAAGAGACTATTTTGCTCCATTTTATTGCCTTTGCTTCTTTGTCAAAGAACAGCTGACCATATTTCTGGGAGTCTATTTCTGGGTACTCGATTCTGTTCCATTGATCTATTTGTCTTTTGACCAGTGCCACACTATCTCGATTACTGTAGTTTCATAGTCTTAAAGTCAGATAGCATCAGTCCTCTAACTTTGCTTTTCTCCTTCAATATTGGATTGACTATTTTGGGTCTTTGGTCTCTTCACATATCTTCACAATCATTTTGTTGTTATTCCCAAAATTACTCACTGGGAATTTGATTGGGATTGCATTGAGTCTATAAGCCAAGTTGAGAAGAACAGACACCTTTGACGATATAGACAATATCACCCTATCCTTAAACATGAAATTTCCATTATTTAGTTCTCTGATTTAATTCAGAGTTTTATAGTTTTCCTCATATACATTTTGTACATATTTTGTTAGATTTGTACCTAAGTTTTTTGTTCTAATGTAAATGGTACTGTTTTTAATTTCAAACTCCACTTGTTAATTATTGGTGTACAGCAGAGTAATTGGTTTTTTTCTTTTTTGGCTGCATTGGGTCTTCGTTGCTGCGCACGGGCTTTCTCTAGTTGCGGCGAGCAGGGGCTACTCTGTTGCGGTGCAGGCTTCTCATTGCAGTGGCTTCTCTTGTTGCAGAGCATGGGCTCTAGGGTGCATGAGCTTCAGTAGTTGTGGTGTGTGGGCTCAGTAGCTGTGGCACATGGGCTTCGTTGCTCTGCAACACATGGGATCTTCCCACACCAGGGATCAAACGTGGGTCTCCTGCGTTGGCAGGTGGATTCTTAACCACCGTGCCACCAGGGAAGTCCCAGTAATTGGTTTTTTCTGTTAACTTTGTATCTTTAACTTTGCTATAATTAATTAGTTACAGGAGTTTGTCAATTTTCTTTTCTACATAGGTAATCATGTCATCTACAACCAAAGACAGTTTTATGTCTTCCTTTTCAGTCTGTATACCTTTTATTTCCTTTTCTTGTCTTTCTTGTGTTAGCAAGGAATTCCAGTATAATGTTGAAAAGCAGTGGTGGGACATCCTTGCCTTGTACCTGGTGGGAAAGCTTTGAGAGTCTCACCAGTAAGTATATGTTAACCATAGGGTTTTTGTAAATAAGCTTTATCAAGTTGAAGTAGTTCCCCTTTATTCCTAGTTTGCTTTGTATCAAGAATACGTGTTGGATTTTGTCAAATGCTTTTTCCGCATCTAATGATGTGATCATGTGATTTTTCTTTGGCCTATTGATGTAATGGATTACCTTAATTGAATTTTTAAGGCTATCCTTTGATTCCTAAGTATTAACCACCTACAGTCAATTATCCTATTTTACTTTTTTTTCTCTTTCCCTTCTCTAAATTTTTATTTTTGTCATTTTGACCTTTTTAATTTTTACTTTGGAAATTTGTACATGTATACAAAAATAAAGAAAATATTATAATAAATCTAATGTTCCCATCACCCACTTTCAACAATTACTAACACTTGGTCAATTTTGTTTCATCTACCTGAACCCACATGCCCCCAGATTATTTTGAAGCAAACTTCTAACAGCGTATCACTTTATCTGTAATTGTTTCAGAGGGTATCTATAAAAGAAAACTCTTAAAATAACCACAATGCCATCATTCTAGCTAAAAGAAATTAGCAATATTTCTTTAATACATAAAATATCTAGTCAGTGTTCATATTTATCCAATTGTTTCAGTTTTGTTTTGTTTTGTTTTTTTGGCAACAGGTTGTCTGTTTGAATCAGGATTTAAATAAGTTCAATTTATTGGTCTTGGTTGACTTGTCTCTGACACATCTCTTAAGCCTCTCTTGATTTAAAGGTTCCTACATACTGAGCGCTAGTGATACTAGGCACTTTTTCCTTGCTTATTGGCCACTTGTATGTATATCTTGTTTTGTGAAATATCTGTTCAACTCTTTTGCCCAAGTTTTAAAAATTGGGCTAACTTTCCTCCTTATTACTGAGATGTAGAAGTTTCCTTATATGTTCTAAGTACAGGTCCTTTGTGTGTGTGTGTGTGTGTGTGTGTGTGTGTCTCAATTATTTTTTCCCATTCTGTGATTTGCCTATTCTTTCTTTTCGTGGTATCTTTTGATGATCAGAGGTTTTAATTTTTATAAAGTTCAGTGTATCAATTTTTTCTTATGTGCTTCATCCTATTTAGGTCCTCTCTCAGTGATCAGTAAAGGTATTATACTTAATATTGTTAAATTCCTGTATGATTGTTGGAGCAGGGTGATGAGGGACACTAAGCGGCAAAACCTTAGAGGCTAAGACAATAAGTTACGGCATTTAAAAAATCGAGATGTAATTAACATATTAGTTTCAAGTGTACAACGATTCAACATTTGTATGTACTATGAATTGATCACAATAAGTCTAGCTGACATCCATCACCACAGGCAGTTATAATTTTTCTTGTGGAGAGAACTTTTAAGATCTCCTCGCTTAGCCCCTTTCAAATATACAATATACTGTTATTAACTGTAGTCACTATGCTGTACATTACATCCCCATGACTTATTTTATAACCGGAAATTTGTACCTTTTGATCCTATTCACTCACTTTGCCCATAGTATGTGTTTTAAAAAGTGTCTGTATTATTTTGTCCTTTGCTTATTCTAAAAGTAATAGCTCCTCTTAAAAACTATTCAAAATAGAGCAGAAAGTAAAAGCCTTTCATAACTGCGTGGAGGAGGGGTGGAGGAGTGTTGGGGATGGGGAGTTATGAAGGAAAACTTCGAAAATGTCTCTTACACCCTAAAAGAATGGTTCTAACTTTTTTTTTTTTTCCCTGTACGGGCCTCTCACTGTTGTGGCCTCTCCCTTTGCGGAGCACAGGCTCCGGACGCGCAGGCTCAGCGGCCATGGCTCACGGGCCCAGCCGCTCCGTGGCACGTGGGATCTTCCCGGACCGGGGCACGAACACGTGTTCCCTGCATCGGCAAGCGGACTCTCAACCACTGCGCCACCAGGGAAGCCCTGGTTCTAACATTTTTGAGCAAGAGATTGACATGGCCAAATCAAAACACTCATGTCCGTGAAAAACCTCCAAATCAAAATATGCCCTGCAATGGAGTAGCTAGAAGGAAATGTATGCTATACTGCTGAGCATATTGTTTTTTAAATCAAATTTAAATGTTTTATACTTTGAAACAATCACAAGTTATAGAAAAGTTGGAAATATAGTACAAAGAATTTTTTTTTCTTAACCATTTGAGAGTTAGTTGCCAACCGGATGCCCCTTACCCTAAATACTTCAGTGCCTGTTTTCTTAAAAGTTTAGGACATTTTCCTGCAGAACCATAATACCACCATCCTCGAACCCCATGTAAGTTTCTCTAATTGTTTCAGTGATGTCCTTTATAGCAAAAGGGTCTAGTTTAAAAGCACGTGTTACATTTAGTTGTCATGCCTTTTTGTCTTCTTCGATTTGGGGCAATCCTCAGTCTATTCTCAACTTCCTGACCTGGACACTGTGGGGCATGATGGACCAGTTCTTCCGTAGCATATCCTTCAGTTTGGGTTTGTCTGATGTCTCCTCATTATGAGATTGAGAGTATACACATTTTTGGTGGGTCACGGAACGGGTGCTTTCTTCTCATCACATCCTGTCAGGTGGCCCACAGTTTCCATTTGTCCCATGACTGATGATGTTTATTTTGAACACTTGATTAAGTTGGTATCTGACCCTGTAAAGTAGCTATTTTTCCCTTTGTAATTAATAACTATTTTGTAAGGAATATTTTGAAACTATGTACATACCCAGTTTCTCCTCAAACATTCCATTTATCCATTGATTCATTTATATCTGTACGGAGTCATGGTCCTTTATTTATAACCTTTATTCAATAGGTTATAATCTGTTACTCTCATTATTAATTACTGTGTGGCAACTGTCCATGAGGTGACTAGTAGCAGTCCATCCAAGCTGGCTTACGTGTCCTTTTGACATGTTCCCATTATGGTTTGAGCACTTTCTTGTTTTGGGCCACAAGATATTCCAGGCTTTTCTTATCTTTTTCCTGCTCAAGCCCTAAAATGAGCCATTTTCTCTAAGGAGCCCTGGTTTCTTTTAGTGGAAAATAGCATTTATAAACCAAGACCTGGGTGTATATATTATATATATGCCTGTATATATTAAGAGGGTCTCTGCTCCTAAGCTGTCTCAGTGAAAAGTGCTAGGGAATATACCCAAGACCTACTGAATTAGAGTACACATCTTTAACAAAACCCCAGGGTGATTCACACACACATTAAAGTTTGAGACACACGGCCCACCTATAGAGTAAAGACTGCCATGTCCTAGCCAGCTGTTGGCGTGTCAGGTGTCACAGCTGCATCGAAGCCATTGGGAAGGAAGAAGAGGCAGAAGGACTCACCTCCCTGTTGCGTCACCTTCCTTTAATCCCAGAAAACCCTCACAACAGTCCTGCTCACAGCTCATTGCTTCAAACTTATTCACCTGGCTGCATGCAAATGAGGCAGGAAAATCTAGATTTTCCAGCTGCGCCCATTGCCACCCAGAGTAAAATTAGCAATCTGTTTCTAGGGGTGAAAGGGAAGGATGCATATTGGGAAGGTTACAGGAATCTGTCCCTCTGGCCTCATTTGGTAATCCCTCTGTGTCCTCTCAGCATGTAGGGAAGTTGTTGGTAGCACAAGCCGACACTGGGCAGAGCTGCCAATCACTCATATGTGGACAGCAGGGAGGTCACCAGGGCCAACCCAGAGCTGAAGCACAGAGGTAAAATCTGCCTTTCATTCGGGCTCTGGTACCATCGTGCCTGCCCACCCCACCTTCCGCCCAGCAAGGAGCAGCAGGGTAGAACTGAAAGAATGGGGGGGCCTAGTTTATCACAGTTTCTTAGGCTGGAAGACTCTAGAAGCAGACCTCCAGGTTCACATCCCAGCACCATCATTTACCAGCTGTTAGGCCTCAATGGCCTCGTGTTCAAATGGGGATGAGTGTAGGCCTACCTCGCAGGTTCTTGTGAAGATGTAATGGAAATCACCCATGCAAAGCTCTTGGAGCACTTGGCCCATGTGAATTCTCCACAGACAGTAGCTACTATTACTGAGCAGAGCTACCACAGGCGAAGACATGACCTCCCTGGAGAAGGCCGCCTACCCTGACAGTGGGCTTGGGCGCAGAGACCTGTCGCACAGGAAGTATGGAAACCACCAGCTTGGAAGTGCTATCGATTTACTCAATACTTTTACTCAATATTCCCACCATCTTAGAGAAGAAGGCAACTAGGTTCATTTACCATTTAACACCTTTGTGACAAATCCCCAGGACTTTCCTGTTTGCTGTTACTTTACTGCACAGTATCTTTTCTTTCCTTGAGTTTTGTTTCCCTTCTTGACTACTTGAACTGCTCCCAAAGCATTTTTTTGGAACAACACTTAAACCAACATACTAGATAGAGCATTTGACCTTACACTCATCTTTTCCACGATAAAGCCTGCAGCCACTACTGTCCCTTCACAAGGACTTAGCGAACCCCGGCAAATCCACATTCGTCACTGGATACACGAAAAGGGACACTATCATTTTCTTAGACAAACATCCTGGGCAATCTGGTTTCTTTTACTTTCTCATTAATACATCTGGTTTTGCTGAGTATCTTAGGGGACCTGGAAAGACCAGTTCTTGTTATTTTAATCTCCTCACTGTCTTATCATTTGGGTTTGTAATTCTAACATATTTGCCAATGGCTTCCAGGTATCACTGAAAGAAATTCCTAGGATAAAAAAAGAGCATTTTTTCTTCCAAAGTCTGTGTCACCGTGATGGGGAAAGAGCTGAAGAATGCCAACAAGTGTGTGAACATGTGAGCAAGTGTTTATGCAAAACCAGAACTAAATGTCCCTGGCAGCTCTGCTTGAGCTCTTTCTGCCACTTCCCAGTTTGGCTGAAATGGTTGGAAGTAATCTCTCTGCCCTCTTAACCTGTGATTTAAACTGGGATCTAAATGACACCTGGCTGGCCACCTCAGGAACCAGAGAAGTGAGTGAGAAGAGTAACACCACCCCCTACAGGTGTGTGTCTGTGACAATGAACTTGACCATCGGAAACCTCTCCCAGGGGCTCCCTGAAGCAGCCGGATTGTGTCCCTTGGTATCTGGCCTGATGGCAAGTGCCAACTAGTGATTAATGGAGAAAATAAGCATGACACTGATTGCCAGTGTCTCAAGGAGCCCAGAGACTGGACCCTCCATGTTGTCTCTGCCGTGGGCTGTAGTAGCTACGGCTGGGGTCTCTTCGGCCGGCTTTCCCATGCCTCTTTTCCTGGTAACAGTACCCCCTTTCCTTCGGGAAATGTCCCTCCAACTCCAGGTGCCTCTAGTGGGTTTGACAAGCCACTGTGTTTGATCCTGTCTACAGGGGTAGGTTATGACCCCGCCAGGCCAGTCTTGGATCTGCCCACCTTTGGACATTACTGAGCAAGCTGGAAAGCTGTATGTCATCCTTGACACCAACTGCCCCCTTGCCTGCCATATCCAAGCTGTCAAGGCCTTCCAATTTCACCACCTACATCTCTTTCCTGTCCATCTCTCCTGTCGCCCTAATCCCAGCTGTTACTGTCTCTCCCAAACAACTGTATAGCTTCCTAACAGATGTTCCCACATCCACCATGGCCACCTCCATCCAGTCTACTGCAGCTGGAGTCCTTCTTTCAAAGGACAAACATGATTGTGTCACCCCATCCATTCCCCATTTCTATCCTGGCTTCCCGTGGCCTTAGGATAAAGACAAATTTTTTTAATGTCACCCACATGGCACTCCGTGGACTGCTACCTCCCCGTTTCTCCTGTCTCACGTGAACTACTCTCCACAGGGTACGTTCGTTCCAGCTACTCAGGCCTTCTTGCAGCCCCAGGCCTTGGTATTAACATGCTGCTTTGTACGTGCTGTTCCTTCCACCCTAAATACCTCTACCCTAACGCTGCACCTAGGTTACTCATCCTTTTGATCTTAGCTCAAACATCATTTACTTAGGGAAGCTTTCCCTGACCTCCAAGGTCCAGTCCTCATGTACACTCATAACACCACCTATCTCTTTCTTAACGCACCTGCCACAGTGCAATCTTGCACTTGTGGCCATTGATTTACATTTGTCTCCCCCTACTGATTATGAGGTTCACAACTACGGTGTCATTTTGCTCATTATATTTGTTGAATGACTGACAATGAATTGGTCCAAGTGGTGGGCACCCAGCACAGGCTGGGCTGACTGGAGCCTTTCCCCAGATTTCCCAAGTCAAAGGTGAAGGAGAATTGCTCTCTTTTGTCTTGGGCTCGTGAGCTACCAAGAGGCAGGCTCTGGGTTGCAGATGACCATCTTCCCTGCCTTATGGGGCTTATCTGCCCACAAGATGAAACCTGGTAAGTGGAGGGGAGACAGGTCCTGCCAGAGTGGCATCCCTTGTTCCATCCCAAGCCCTGAGCTCGGAGCTCTCCCCCCGGTTCTCCAAGCCTCCCCAAGTCATTCCCAGCTGTGAGAGCCAGTAAAACCCCAGGTTACACAATCTGGTTGGGGTTTTGTGACTTGCAACAGAAAGATTCCTGGCTAAGGCCAAGTTAACCTGGTGGCATGAGCCAAGAGAGCTAGGACTGGAGGGACATCATGTTAGGCCTTTAACAAACAATCAGCCTAAAGCCAAGTTAAAATTGTATTTGCTAAGCCAAATTTTGCCTGCTACAATTAGATGGCATGAATGCTGACGGCCATCGGCCATAGGGAAGTTGGCTGTAACCTGCCAGCAAGCATTTGGGGCACGGTTCAAGTATTTCACCCGAAGGCTGAGTCCGTTTCTGCAGCAAACAAGCAGCAGCCAATCTAACCAGCCATCCGTTCTTGCAACATACATGTATTGTGTACCTACTATGTGTACCAGAGTTTCCATAGGGAACACAGATGGATAGGATCCAGTCTCCTTGAGAGACTTACAGTATGGTTTGTTAGGGGGTGGGGCACAGTTGTGGACAGGATAGAAAGTGCTCAGAACTACTGTCCGGTATTGGGCTGGCCAAAAAGTTTGTTCAGGTCTTTCCATACCGTCTGAGGGAAATAGCTAACTTCTGACAGGCTGCATGATGGGTAGGGCAGCAGCATGCTGGTAAGAGTCAGACAGCCTTGGATGTGGATGTTGCCTCTTCTGCTCACTGACACTGAGCCTTACTTTGTTTCCTCTGCTCTTAATGGGGATAATAATACCTTTGCAGGTTATCAGGAGGATTAAAACAGAGAGAATATATAAAGTGCCAAGCAGAAAGGCTTTCAGCAAATTGGAGTTAATGTTATGTGTCCAGATGGTACTTTGAGAGCCACCTGGAAAGAGCCTCTGTCCAAAATTATCCTTCCACACATCAGCCGGAGCACTTGAAATCCCAGCTTTGGGGATTCAGGTTTTGAGTTTATGGTTTGATCGCTAGAAGGTCCCTGTAAAAATGCAAATGTGTTACTTGAAAGTGCTAACACAATGAGTCAGTAGAAGACATAAACACTTAACAAGGATGAATCCAACTAAATCAGCAAAGAACAGAATAGAACTTGGAGAATAAGGCAAAGGATAATGTGACCCAGCTGCACGCGGGCACTGTGGCCTCTGTTTTTCACACCCAATTTCCCTCAGATAATTGAACTAAGCTCTTGGTGGCTCAGTGTCCTTGTCTGAAGACCCTAATAATAACCGCATCTCTCTCATAGGATTGTTTTGATAGTTGATTAAGTTCATACAGGAAAAGCACCTGCCAACATGCTCAGGCATGCCAGAACTGGAGCCCGGGCCTGTCTGAATGGTTATGAAGCATGTGGAGTCATGGTCCATCTAGTAAGAAGGGAGACAGCAAAAGGAGAGGAGGTTCATCTGCCAATAGAGGAGTTAAGATGCTGTAGTAACATGACCACATAGTACTGCTTCACCAACTAATTTCATTTCCCCTGGATATAGGCCCAGGAGTGAGATTACTGGATCATATGGTAGTTCTAGTTTTGGGGGGAACCTTCACACAGTTTTTCTATAATGGCTTTACCAATTGGCATTCCCGTTAGTGAAGTTATAAGGGTTCCCTTTTCTCCACATTCTCACCAACGTTTGTTATCACCAACTGAAAATGGCCAATGAAGGGATGAGGAAAACCTGAAGGAGCTGGATCCTTTTGTGATGGCAACAGGAGAGAATGAGATGTGACCAGATCTCTCTGACCTTGAGGAAATCTGTTCTTGAAATTCCACCAGTTCTGTGAATGTCACCTTTTAAAGTGTGTTCTCTCTTCTTGTATTTCCAAGGACTAAGATGTGCACTGTCTCTAATATTCTAAGACAGGTGAACTGACAAGAAGATGATACCAACAGGAAAGGTTGAGTTAGATGGTTAAAATATCTGAAAGCAATGTAAACACTGAGACTTCTTGTTGCAATAGTCCACAGGGGGGCATTGCATGCCAATTCATAATTTATGGAACTTTGTGTTCCGTCACTAGACACCTGAACATCACAAACAACTCTTACACACAAACAAATGACAACTCTGTTTTTATCTCTTGTCTTTATTAACTTATACTCCTCTTCTGATGGGAAGGGTTGATTTTTTTTCCAAAAAAAGGCAACAAAAGCAAAAACAAGTGGGACTACGTTAAACTAAAAAGCTTCTGCACAGCAAAGGAAACCATCAACAAAATGAAAAGGCAACCTGGAAAATGGGAGAAATTATTTGCACATCATGTTTCTGATAAGGGGTTAACATCTAAAATATATAAAGAACTCATACAATTCAATAGCAAAAAACCAAAAAGTCTGATTTTTTAAATGGGCAGAGGATCTGAATAAACATTTTTCCAAAGAAAACATACAGATGGCCAACAGGTATATGAAAATGTGCTCAACATCAATAACCATCAGAGAAATACAAATCAAAACCACAGTGAGGTTTCCAGTCACAATCAGATTCCCAGTGAATAATCACAACTTAGATTTTGTGGAATCTTAAAAAACCAAACTAAACAAACAAAAAATTGAGCTCAGGGGTACAGAGAACAGATTGGTAGTTACCAGAGGTAGGGGGATAGGGAGTGGGCAAGATGGGTGAAGGGGCTTAAAAAGTACAAACTACTATTTATCAGATAAATAAATCCTGGGGATGTAATGTACAGCATGGTGACTATAGTTAATAATACTGTATTGTATATCTGAAAGTTGCTAAGAGAGTAGGTCTTAAAAGTTATCTTCATAAGGAAAAAAATTTGTAGCTATGTGTGTTGACAAATGTTAACTAGACTTATGATGATCATTTCACAATATATACAAATACTGAATCATTATGTTGCATACCTGAAACTAATATAATGTGACATGTCAATTATCTCTCTCTCTCTATATATATATGTGTGTGTGTGTGTGTGTATATATATATTTATAAACAATAAAAATAAATTTAAAAATATATATTTAAAAACAGAAAAGGTTAGGGAGAGATCAAGATGGCAGAGTAGAAGAACATGGAGCTCACCTCCCCTCACAAACACATCAAAAATACATCTAACACGTGGAACAGTTCTCACAGAATACCAACTGAAACCTGGCAGAAGATCTGTTATACAACCAAAGCTGCAAGAAAGATCCCCACGTAGCTGAGTAGGATGAAAAGGGGAAAAAGAAAAAGAAAGGAAAGAAATCAGGACAGGACCTGAGCCCCTGGGAGGGAGCGGTGAAAGAGGAAAGTTTCCCTCGCCCTGGAAACCTCCTTTGCAGTGGCTAGGTGCTGAAACTCGGGCTTCAGCTAACAGACCTGGGGAGAGGACTCTGTTTGGCTGTGCTGGACAGCCTGAAGGGCCTGGAGTGTGGTCTGGGCCTCCACTGTGGGTATGAGCAGGACAGAGCATGGGTCCACCAAAGAAGCACCATTATCAGTGCACAAAGAGTGGGGTGCAGGTCCACCATAAGAGACTCATTGTCAGCATGCTCATGGCAGGGCTTGGTTTGGGCCACCTCAGGCTTTGTGAGTGGGCATGTGCTGGGGGGGGGGGGAGCAACCTGGGAGCCAATTATAGGCACTCCCACAGCAGGTGGGGCTTCAGTGGACTTCAGAGGTGGGACTGACATCTGAGCTGAGTACCAGCACTCCTGCGGGGGGGGGGCGGGTCTGGGGGCAGCGCCAGCAGCAGCAAATTTTGTAGGCGTGCACACCTGGTGGTGGGTTTTGCCACAGAGTCGCACCTCCTGGTGGACAGCCCCTGGAGGGGGACACACAGTGGCTCCTTTCCCAGTGGGAGTGCTCCAGTCCTGCCTACCTCACACTGCAGCTTAGAACTGGATCTGGGGGCTTCTACTCCAACAACGGGGGAGCAGACCCTGCCCCTGACAGGGCTGTGTCAGCCACAGAGCAGAGGAGGCCCCGCCCAATGTCCAGTGCAAGCTCTGGTCACTACAACACCAAACACACCCCCTATCAAGGGGACAATGGCCAGTATACTCTGAGGAAAGATGTGGCAGGGATTCATACCAAAAACAGCCCTTGCACCAAAAATATTAGACTCACAGAGGCTAACAGTAGATAACTGTTTCTCCTAAATACATAGAGCCAGAGAAATTTAAGTTAAATGAGAAAACAGAGGAACTACTCCCAATTAAAAGAACAAGAGAAATCCCCTGAAAAAACAAACAATGAAATAGACCTCACCAGTCTACTAGACTCTGAGTTCGAAAAGCAGGTTATAAAAACGTTAAAGGAATTAAGAAAGACTATCAATAGAAAGGCAGATCACTGTAACAGTGAACTAGAAACTATAAAGAGGAACCAATCAAGTCAGCCAATCAGAACAGCAGATAGAAAGACAAATGAAAAAAAAAAATCAAAGCAACATGTGAGATCTCTGGGATAATATAAAGCCTGCTAACCTACACATAACATGGATTCCAGAAGGAGAAGAAAGAGAAAAGGGGATCAAAAATGCATTTGAAGACATTATGGCTGTAGACTTTCCAAACTTAAAGAAGGAAACAGATATCCAGGTAGAGGAAACACAGAGGGTCCCAAACAAGATGAGCCCACACAGACCCACATCAAAACATAATGTAAGGGCTTCCGTGGTGACGCAGTGGTTGAGAGTCCACCTGCCAATGCAGGGGATACAGGTTTGTGCCCTGGTCCGGGAAGATCCCACATGCCACAGAGCGGCTGGACCTGTGAGCCATGGTCACTGAGCCTGCGCATCCAGAGCCTGTGCTCCTCAACGGGGGAGGCCACAACAGTGAGAGGCCCATGTACCGCAAAAAACAAAACAAAACAAAAATCATAACGTAAGTAAAATGGCAAAAGTTGAAGAGATACTTCTAAGGGCAGCAAGAGAAAAACAAAGTCAGTTAAAAGGGAACCCCCATAAGGCTATCAGCTGATTTCTCTACAGAAACTCTGTAGGCCAGAAGGAAGTAACAAGATATATTCAAAGTCCTGAAAGGAAAAAACCTGCAACCTAGGATACCCTACCCAGCAAGATTATCATTTAGAATACAAGGAATTTCTCAGATAAACAAAAACTAAAAGAATACAGCAATATTAAACTTAAACTAAAAGAAATATTAAAAGGGCTTCTAGAAGAGAAACAAGAATCTATAGGAAAGGGAAAAATCACAACAGGAAAGGCAAATATATAAAAGGATTGAAGATCACTTACATAAGCCAGTATATAGATTAAAAAACAATTTTTCTGAAAACGATTATAACTACAATGAACAGCAAAAGGATAAACATGAAGACGTAAAATATAACATCAAAATCACAAAATGTAGGGGAAGGGAATAAGAAAATGTAGATCATTTAGAATGTGTTTGAACTTACATGACTATCAGTCTAAAAGCAAGTAGATATAGTTATGGCTTAACATACTTGAAAACCAAGGTAACCACAAATCAAAAACCTGTAATAGATTTGCAAAAACCAAAAAGAAAGGAACTCAAGCATAATACAAAAGAAAACCATCAAACCACAAAATGAAAAACAAAAAGAAGAAAGGAAAAAAGAACTACAAAATCAACTAGAAAACAAGGATCAAAATGGCAATAAATATATACTTATAATTATTTTAAATGTCAATAGACTAAGTTCACCAATTAAAAGACATAGAATGGCACACTGGGTAACAGAACAAGAACCTACAGTAAATAATAAATGATGGAGAGGGTGTAGAGAAAAGGGAATCCTGATGGGAATGTAAAGTGGTGCAGCCACTATGGAGAGCAGTATGGAGGTTCCTTAATAAACTAAAAATAGAGTTACCATATGATCCTGTAATCCCGCTTTTGGACATATATCTGGAAAAGATGAAAACTCTAATTCAAAAAGATAAATGAACCCCAATGTTCATAACAGCACTATTTACAATAGGCAAGACATGGAAGCAACCTAAATGTCCATAAAGAAGATGTGGTGTATATATATATATATATATACACACACACGCAAAGGAATATTACTCAGCCATATAGAAGAATGAAATATTGTCATTTGCAGGAACATGGATGGACCTAGAGATTATCATTAAGTGAAGTCAGGCAGAGAAAGACAAATATCATATGATATCACTTATATGTGGACTCTAAAAACATGATACAAATGAACTTATTTACAAAACAGAAATAGACTCAAAGACATAGAAAACAAATTTATGGGGGGGGGGATAGCCAGGGGGAGATAAATTAGGAGTTTGGGATTAACATACATACTACTGTATTTAAAATAGATAAACAACAAGGATTTACTGTGTAGCATAGGAAACTATATTCAATATCTTGTAATAACCTATAATGGAAAAGAATCTGAAAAAGAATATATATATATATATATATATATATATACACGGAATCATTTTGCCATACACTTGAAACTAACACAATGTTGTAAATTAACAATACTTCAATTCAAAAAAACAAACAAAAAAAGGGACACCAGCCTTGAAAATTCCCTGATCAGACAAAACCAGTTTAGTCAAAGAAATAAAGCTTAATTTAACCTATTTTTGGAGGCTAATGTGACCTGGGTCATTTCTTACATGTATCTCTGGAAATTGTGGCAAAACTTGGACTGTTTTCCTAGGTTGATATGACCTAACCACTGAAAATTCTAATACTGTAACCAACCACTGTGAAGAATAAATGGTAATGTTTTTTCACTATATAAGCTGCTTTATAAAAGTATACCCCTGAGCCCCATTCCATCTTTTGGTTTGAGTGCTCCTGGCTTGCAAGCTATCTTTTTCATATGTGTACAATATACTTTTACTAATTAAAGACAAACAAAAAAAAAAACAACCAAACAAAAAAACCCAAGAACCTACAATATGCTGCCTACAAGAGACCCACTTTAGGGTGAGAGACACACATAGGTTGAAAGTGAGGGGATGGAAAAAGATATTTTATGCAAATGGAAATAAGAAAGTGGAGGTAGCAATACTCATATCAGGCACAATAGACTTTAAAAAAAGTCCATAAAAAAATAAAAAGAAGGATACTATATAATGATAAAGGGATCAATACAAGAAAATATTACACTCATTAACATATATGCACCCAGTATAGGAGCACCTAAACATATAAAACAAATACTAACAGACATCAAAGGAGAAATTGATGGAAATACAATAATAGAAGGAGATTTTAACACCTCACTGACATCAATGGACAGATCTTCCAAACAGAAAAATCAGTAAGACAGAGATCCTAAATGACACAATAGAACAGTTGAACTTAATTGATACCTACAGGACACTACATCCAAAAAAAACAAAAAAAAAAACCCAGAATGGAAGTGCACATGGAACATTCTCTAGGATAGACCACATACTAAGACACAAAATAAACCTCAACAAATTTTAGAAGATAGAAATTATTTCAAGCATCCTTTCTGACCACAGTGGTATGAAACTAGAAATCAACTACAGAAAGAAAAACAAGAAAGTTTAAATGAATTTATTTACAAAATAGAAATAGACTCACAGGCATAGAAGACAAACTTATGGTTACCAAAGGGAATGAGGGGAGGGGAGAGATAAATTAGGAGTTTGGGGTTAACATATACACACTACTATATATAAAATAGATAAACAACAAGGACCCACTGTGTAGCACAGGGAACTATACTTAATATCTTGTAATAACCTATAATGGAAAAGAACATGAAAAAGAATATATGTATATATGTATAACTGAATCACCTTGCTGTACACCTGAAACTAACACAACATTGTAAATTAACTATTCTTCAATTAAAACAAGAATTAAAGTATAGCCTAAAAAAAAAACAGAGAGAAAAAAATGATTACATGGAGACTAAACAACATGCTACTAAAAAATACCAATATGCCAATCATGAAATCAAAGAGGAAATCAGAAGATATCTCGAGACAAATGATGATGAAAACACAATACAAAAGCAGCTCTAAGAGAGAAGTTCATAGCAATACAGACTTCTCAAAAAAACAAGAAAAATCTCAAATAAACAACCTAAACCACCACCTAAAAGAAGTAGAAAAGAAGAACAAACAAAACCTAAAGTAAGCAGCAGGAAGGAAATAAAAATCAGAGAGGAAATAAAGTAGAGATTTAAAAAATAGAAAAAAAATTAATAAAACTAAGAGCTGGTTTTTTGAAAGGATAAACAAAATCAACAAACCTCTAGCCAGGCTCACCAAGAAGAAAAGAGAGAGGACCCAAATAAAGTAAGTAAGGAAAGAGGAGAAATAATTGATACCATGATACCACAGAAATGCAAAAAAAAATCATAAGAAAATACTATGAACAGTTATATGCCAACAAATTGAACATCCTAGAAGAAATGGACAAGTTTCTAGAAACATATAGGCTGCCAAGACTGAGTCAAGAAGAAACAGATAATTTGAACAGACTAGCCTCTAGAAGTGAAATAGAGTCTGTAATAAAATAAATAAATAAATAACCCAAAAAACCCTCCCTGCAAACAAAAGTCCAGAACTTGATGGCTTCACTGGGCAATTCCACCAAACATACAAAGAACATTCGCCTATCCTTCTCAAACTCTTCCAAAAAACTGAAGAGGAGGGAACACTCCCAAAGTCATTCTATGAAGCCACCATCACCCTTATATAAAAACCAGACAAAGACACTACAAAAAAAAGAAAATTATAGGCCAATATCTTTGATGAATACAGATGCAAAAATTCTCAACAAAATATTAGCAAACCTAATCCAACAACATATAAAAAGGATCATACACCATGATCAAGTTGGATTCATTCCAGGGTTGCAAGGATACACAAATCCAGGGTTCAACATAGACAAATCAATCAATATGATACACCACATCAACAAAAGAAAAGACAAAAACCACATGATCATCTTCATAGCTGCAGAAAAAGCATTTGATAGAATTTGACATCCATTCATGATAAAAACTCTCACCAAAGTGGGTATAGAGGGAACACACTCAACATAATAAAAAACAATTTATGACAAACCCATGGTCAATATAATACTTAACGGTGAAAAGCTGAAAGATGTCCCACTAAATTCTGGGACAAGATAAGGGTGCCCACTCATGACATGATACTCTATATAGAAAACTCTAAGGACTCCACAAAAAAGCTACTAGAACTAATAAATTCAGCAAGGTAGCAAGATACAAGATTAACATATAGAAATTTGTTGCATTTCTTTACTTTCTCTTATATTTTATTGTTAGTGTAAAGAAATAATCCCATTTAAAACTGTCAAAGAAAGAAAATACCTAGGAGGTGAAAGACCTATATGCTGAGAACTATAAAACGTTAAGAAAGGAAACTGAAGATGATTCAAAGAAATGGAAAGAATTGGAATTGGAAAAAATTAATATTGCTTAAATGGTTATACTACCCAAAACAATCTACAGATTTAATGTGATCCCAATCAAATTACCATTGACATTTTTCACAGAGCTAAAATAACGCTAAAATTAATATGGAATCACAAAAGACCCAGAATTGCCAAAGCAATCTTGAGGAAAAAGAACAAAACTGGAGGCATAACCATCCCAGACTTCAGACAATACTACAAATCTACAGTAATCAAAACAGCATGGTATTGGCACAAAAACAGATGTATAGATCAATGGAATGGACTAGAGAGCCTAGAGAAATAAACCCACACACCTACGGCCAATTAATCTTTGACAAAGGAGCCAAGAATCTACAATGGAGAAAAGACAGTCTCTTCAGCAAGTGGTATTGGGGAAGCTGGAGAGCCTCACGTAAATCAAAGAAGTTAGAATATTCTCTCAATACCATATACAAAAATAAACTAAAAATACTTTAACTTAAATGTAACATGACATGATAAAACTCCTAGAAGGAAACATAGGCAAAACATTCTCTGACATAAATTGTAGCGATATTTACTTAGATCACTCTCTCAAGGCTAAATGAATAAATAAATAAAGGCAAGCAAAAATAAACAAGTGGGACTTAATCAAACTTAAAATCTTTTGCACAGCAAAGGAAAACATCATCAAAATGCAAAGACAACCTACGGAATGGGAGAAAATATTTGCAGATGATGCAATGCAACTGACAAGGGGTTAATATCCAAAATACACAAACAGCTATACAACTCAATATCAAAAAAACCCCAACAACCCAATAAAAAAAAAAATAGGCAGAAGAGCTAAATAGATATTTCTCCAAAGAAGACATACAGATGGCCAAGAGGCACATAAGATGTTCATCATCACTATTAGAGAAATGCAAATCAAAACTACAGTGGGGTATCACCTCACACCAGTCAGAATGGCCATCATCAAAAAATCTACAAATAATAAATGCTGGAGAGGGTGTGGAGAAAAGGGAACCCTCTAGCACTGTTGGTGGGAATGTAAATTGATACAGCCACTATGGAGAACAGTATGGCGTTCCTTAAAAAACTAAACATAGAACTACCATATGACCCAGCAATCCCTCTCCTGAGCATATATCTGCAAAAAACCATAATTCAAAAAGATACATGCACCCCAGTGTTCATTCCAGCACTAATAGAGTTACCATATGATCCTGCAATCCCACTCCCAGGCATAGATCTGGAAAAAGTGAAAATTCTCATTCAAAAAGATACATGGACCCCAATATTCAAAGCAGCACTAGTTACAATAGCCAAGACATGGAAACAACCTAAGTGTCCATCAACAGATGAATGGATAAACAAGATGTGGTATATACAGACACTATGGAATATTATTACTCAGCCATAAAAAAGAATGAAATATTGCCATCTGCAGGAACATGGATGGACCCAGAGATTATCATACTGAGTGAAGTCAGACAGAGAAAGACAAATATTATATGATATCACTTACATATGGAATCTAAAAAGTGATACAAATGAACATAGTTACAAAACAGAAACAGACTCACAGACATAGAAAACAAATTTATGGTTACCAAAGGGGAAAGGACTGGGGGAGGAGTATGGGATTAACAGATATACACTACTATATATAAAATAAACAACAAGGATTTACTGTAGAACATAGGGAACTATGTTATATATTCAATGTCTTGTAATAACCTATAATGGAAAATAATTGGAAGGGTATATATATATTATGCATAACTGAATCACTTTGCTGTACACCTGAAACTAACACAGTATTGTAAATCAACTATACTTCAATAAACAAAAAAGGTCTGTGGCTCAGCCTGAGTTTTGGAGAGAACCGTGGGGCTGGTGGAGATTCCCAAACACTGGACAGCTGGCCAGTTGCATCAGGATGACATCAGAAGTTTTCAACACATGCCTGATTCTCAGGGTCTGCTCCTTATAGAACCTCACTCAATAGTTCTGGGATAGGAAGTGAGTGAGCACATGTGGCAGAGACTTCTTTTTTCTTTTGGTTAACAGCTTTATTGAGATATAATTCACATATTTTACAATTCACCCATTTAAAATGTACAATCCAGTGGTTTTTTGTATATTCACTGAGTGATGCAACCACTTCCATGACCAAATTTGGAACATTTTCATCAGCCCCTAAAAAAAACCTTGTGCCCATTCATCATCAGTCTTCAATCCTGCTATCACCCCAGCCCTAGGCATACACTAATCCACCTTCTGTCTCTATAGGTTTACCTATTCTGGACATTTTATATAAATGGAATCATATAATATGTTGTATTTTGTGACTGGCTTCTTTCACTTAATATAATGTTTTCAAGGATTCATCTATACTGTAGTATATATCAATATTCAATTCCTTTTTGTGGACAAATAATATTCCATGGTATGGATAGGCCACCATTTATTTATCAAGTCATCATTTGATGGATGTTTGGGTTGTTTCCAGTGTTAGGCTATTGAATAATCCGCTATGAACCTTCATGTACAAGTGTTTGTGTGGACAAGAATTTTTTTTTTTTTTTTTTTTTTTTTCGGTACGCGGTTCTCTCGCTGTTGTGGCCTCTCCCGTTGTGGAGCACAGGCTCCGGATGTGCAGGCTCAGTGGCCATGGCTCATGGGCCTAGCCACTCCGTGGCATGTGGGATCTTCCAGGACCGGGACATGAACCCGTGTCCCCTGCATCGGCAGGCAGACTCTCAACCACTGCGCCACCAGGGAAGCCCAAGAATTATTTTTAAAGTGCTCCCCTAGATCAGTGGGAGCACCTTCTCAATCAGGGGTAATTTTGCACACCAGGGCACCAGGCAATGTGGAGAGAAATTTTTGGTTGTCACACCTGGAGGAGGAGTGCGTCTGGCATAGAGTGGATACAATTCCCTAGAGTGCCATTATTATGTGCAATTGCTTATATACAGCCAAGGGTTACCAAAATTAGTGCTTTGCTAATGTTTCCTAAGGACTGATTTAACATTCAATGGGGGAGCCTGGATGGCAAACCCTGTTCTCAGGTGTTGCCATCTCCCGCTGTGCGTGTGCATAGCATAGCTGGAATTCCTGCCAATTTTACGTGGAAGCTTTGTTGTTATTGCATCATCAGTGTTGTTTAGAGAGGATCATGGTTTTCTCTTGCAGTTTTTCCTGCATTTTAATGATAACTTTTTGTTTCTTTTCATCCTTGGCAATCTGGTTCATTGTGGGTTTGTGTTGTCAGCCCTGGAGGTTGTGGTAGGGAATGTTTCATTAACACTACTCCGTCACTTAGGTTCTAAGTTGTGTGTATTTATTTTTGCGCCTAATTGTCACTTTAGCCTATCCAGCTTCTGCTTTCATGCAGAAACAGCACTCCAGTTTTACTTTGGGGACCCCTTCCCCAACCCTCGTGTGCCTAGTCGGGCTGTGTAACTTGGAGTCTTGCCTCCCCTGCCTCCCTCCTTGCCCCTGCCCCAGGCGTGTTCAGCTACCCAGGCTAGCCAAGAACAGCACATCCTTCTTCTAGCCATAGTGAGCCTGGGTTCGGGGATGGGGTCTGACCCATTCTAGACGATCAGGGTCCTCACTATGAGTTGGCAAATGGATGCTCATTAGGAGGGAGCAGGCTGGCCTCTTCCTCTAGGACAGTGGTTCTTAAAGCCAACACTTCCTTTTTATAAATAGTTTGTTATTATCCCTTTAACACACCAAAAGGGAATTCATAGATAATACATATGCCGTTAAAAAAATGTTGCCCTAACTCTAATGCAAAAGAGAAAAATCGCTCATAAAAAATAACAATAAAAATAGTTTATAGAAACAGTTTATAATGGAATAATAATGCATCAATATATACATGCATGGGCATGCCTATACTAGAAGATATAAGATAATTATATGCTTGCCCCAAACATATAGAATCACTGTGAGCAGAACACTGACAGACGGAGACCTGTACAGGTGAGCTGTATGGTACCTCTAATACCATTAGTGACATTACCATTGGTGATGTGATACCTGAAATAGTGAACAGCCCTTGTTAAAATTCCAAACAAAAGAAAGTACAATTTTTCCCTCACTTTACACATGGTAGTATTCATGGACAATTCAGTGTATATTAAAACTGTACAGCAATGGGAATATATGTATACATATAGGTGATTCACTTTGTTATACAACAGAAGCTAACACAACATTGTAAGGCAACTATACTCCAATAAAGTTGTTAAAAAAAAAACTGCACAGCATATCTAGGGGCCTACCAATGTGCTCTCTCGGGACGGGGGCCAGGGTACTCTATCTTTGCTCTCTGTTCTTCTGCCTCTTTCCAGGTCACCAGTATCTCCCAGAAAGGAGCTTATATACTCTTCTGGCCTGTGATTTTGGTGGTTGCCATCCAGGGGACTTCTCTAGATCACCTGGCTCTGGTGGTCAGTGGGGTTTATGCTTGTGGGCCCCGTAGAACTGTAAAAATGAAGAGTTCTTAACTGGCTACCACCCCCAGGGAGAGTAGAGCAGCAGAGAGGCAACAGACTGAGGAGCCCAGTCTTTCTGTGAAAGAGGCCTATTAGCTTATCTTCATAGCTATGACCTGAGGCTCAGACTTCTAATTAGACACACACCTAAGGCCATCCGTAATCCTCTCCAAAGGCCTCAGAATGTGGGTGCTATCTTTGCGTTAAGTTTTCTGCCATGCCCCAGAGTGCAGGTACTCTTGGCAGTGCCCCAGTTTTTACATCTGTTACCCTGGTTTTTGTGGCTGCCAACCAGGGGACATGCCTATATCACCTGTCTGTGGTGGTCAGCAGGGCTTTTGTTCACAAGTTAAATAAGATTGTAGCAAATAAAAAAACTATTCTTAACTGGTTATAACCCCAGGGCTCAGTGCAAAGGGAGCAGACAGAAACAGCCATCTTAGTCTTCCCCCAGAAAAAAAAATTTACATACTTTAAAAGCTGCAGCCTGAGGATCTACTCTTCAATCAGCCTGAATCTAGGTGCTGACTGAGGTCATCTCCTCTGAGACACTGACAGGTCTTTGCACACTCTCAACTACTAGGAGCCACTTAAAAAAAAAAAAAAAAAAAGGCTGCACAAAGGTTTGAGGACAAAAAAGAGCTAGGCAGGGTTGAACAAAAAGGCTCACCTCCAATACGAGGTTATTCCTTTAAGACTGGAAGTGGTGGTTGCTTTATCTAATGCATAGAAACCAACACAGAGAGTCAAAGCAAATGAAACAGAGGAATATGTTCCAAATGAAAGAACAAGATAAAACTTCAGAAAAAGGCCTTAATCAAATGGAGATAGAATTATCTCCATTTGATTTATCTGATAAAGAGTGATTTATCTGATAAAGAGTTCAAAATAATGGTCACAAAGATGCTCACCTAGCTGAGGGGAAGAATGGATGAACAAAGTGAGAATTTCAAAAAATACATAGAAAATATAAGATATTACCAAATATAAGTCACAGTGCTGAAGATACACTAACTGGACTGAAAAATACACCAGAGGGGTTCAACAGCAAACTAGATGTAGAAGAAGAAAGGATCAGTGAGCTCAAAGAAAGGGCAGTGGAACTTACCCTATCAGAGTAGCAAAAAGAAATAAACAATGAAAAAGAATAAAACAAGCTTATGAGACTTATGGGAAAACATCATGTGGACAAACATTCACATTATATGCGTCCCAGAAATAAAAAAGAGGGGCAGAAAATTTATTTGAAGAAATAACGGAGAAAAACTTCCCACACTGGGGAAGAAAACATATCCAGATTCAGGAATCCCAGAAAATTCTAAATAACGGGAACTCAAAGAGACCTACATGAAGATACATTACAATTAACATGTCAAAAGTTAAAGACAAGGAGAGAACCTTAAGAGCAAGAGAAAACAGCTTGTTAAGTATAATACAAGGAAACCCTCGTAAGACCATCAGCAGATTTTCTTTTAGCAGCAACTTCACATACCAGAAGGGAGTAGAACAATATATTCATTCAAGTGCTGAAAAAAACAAAAAGCCAACCAAGAATACTCTACCAGGCGAAGTTGTCATTCAGAATTGAAGAGATAGAGTTCTCCAGAAAAGCAAAAGCTAAAGGAGTTCATCACCAGTAGACTGGCCTTAGAAGTTAAAGGGACTCCTTTAAGCTAAAACAAAAGGGTGCTAATTAGTAACAAGACATGTGAAATTAAAAATCTCACTGGTGAAGGTAAATATTAGTAAAATTCAACATAATCTAATGTTGTAAAGGTGGTGGGTTAATCACTTATAAAGCAAGTGTGAAGGTTAAAAGACAAAAGTGGTGAAACTAATTATAATAATTTAAGGGATACACAAGAAAAAAGATGTAAAATGTGAAATTAAAAGCAAAATGTAGGGGTGGGGAGTAAAACTGTAGAGCTTTAGAATGTGTTCAAACTTAAGTTATCAACTTAAAATATATTGTTATAAATATAAGTTGTTTTATATAAGCATCATGGTAAACACAAAGCAAAAACTTATAGTAAATACACAAAAGAGAGAGGGGAATCTAGCATACCACTATAGAAAATCATCAAATCACAAAAGAAGAAAGCAAGAGAAGAAGAAAGGGACAGAGGAACAACAAAACAGCCATAAAACAATTAACAAAAAGGCAATAAGTACATGCCTATCAATAATAAAATATAAATGACTTAGATTCTCCAATCAAACAACAGAGTGGCTGGAGCAGAAGCAAGAAGAACTACAGAAGCAAGAAGACAGCAGAAGCAAGAAGGATTACAATCCTGCAGCCTGTGGAACAAAAAACACATTCACAGAAAGGTAGACAAAATGAAAAGTCAGAGGGCTATGTACCAGATGAAGGAACAAGATAAAACCCCAGAAAAACAACTAAATGAAGTGGAGATAGGCAACCTTACAGAAAAAGAATTCAGAATAATGGTAGTGAAGATGATCCAGGACCTCGGAAAAAGAATGGAGGCAAAGACTGAGAAGATGCAAGAAATGTTTAACAAAGACCTAAAAGAATTAAAGAACAAACAAACAGAGATGAACAATACAATAACTGAAATGAAAAATACGCTAGAAGGAATCAATAGCAGAATAACTGAGGCAGAAGAACGGATAAGTGACCTGGAAGACAGAATGGTGGAATTCACTGCTGTGGAACAGAATAAAGAAAAAAGAATGAAAAGAAATGAAGACAGCCTAAGAGACCTCTGGGACAACATTAAATGCAACAACGTTTGCATTATAGGGGTCCCAGAAGGAGAAGAGAGAGAGAAAGGACCCGAGAAAATATTTGAGGAGATGATAGTCAAAAACTTCCATAACATGGGAAAGAAAATAGCCACCCAACTCCAGGAAGCACAGAGAGTCCCATACAGGACAAACCCAAGGAGAAACATGCTTAGACAAATAGTAATCAAATTGGCAAAATTAGAGACAAAGAAAAATTATTGAAAGCAGCAAGGGAAATCAACAAATAACATACAAGGGAACTCCCATAAGGTTAACAGCTGATTTCTCAGCAGAAACTCTACAAGCCAGAAGGGAGTGGCATGACATACTTAAAAGTGATGAAAGGGAAGAACCTAAAACCAAGATTACTCTACCCAGCAAGGATCTCATTCAGGTTCAATGGACAAATCAAAAGCTTTACAGACAAGCAAAAGGTAAGAGAATTCAGCACCACCAAACCAGCTCTACAACAAATGCTAAAGGAACTTCTCTAAGTGGGAAACACAAGAGAAGAAAAGGACCTACAAAAACAAACCCAAAACAATTAAGAAAATGGTAATAAGAACATACATATCAATAATTACCTTAAACGTGAATGGACTAAACGCTCCAACCAGGCCTGCTCCACAGGCTCGCTGAGTGGATACAAAAAGAAGACCCATATATATGCTGTCTACAAGAGACTCACTTCAGACATAGGGACACATACAGACTGAAAGTGAGGGGATGGAAAAAGATATTCCATGCAAATGGAAGTCAAAAGAAATCTGGAGTACCAATACTCATATCAGATAAAATAGACTTTAAAATAAAGAATGTTACAAGAGACAAGGAAGGACACTATGTAATGATCAATCCAAGAAGAAAATATAACAATTATAAATATATATGCACCCAACATAGGAGCACCTCAATACATAAGGCAACTGCTAACAGCTATAAAAGAGGAAATTGACAGTAACACATTAATAGTGGGGGACTTCAACACCTTACTTACACCAATGGACAGATCATCCAAACAGAAAATTAATAAGGAAACACAATTAAATGACACAATAGACCAGAAAGATTTCATTGATATTTATAGGACATTCCATCCAAAAACTGCAGATTACACTTCCTTCTCAAGCACGCACAGAACATTCTCCAGGATAGATCACATCTTGGGTCACAAATCAAGCCTCAGTAAATTTAAGAAAATTGAAATCATATCAAGCATCTTTTCTGACCACAATGCTATGAGATTAGAAATCAATTACAGGCAAAAAAATGTAAAAAACACAAACACATGGAGGCTAAACAATACGTTACTAAATAACCAGGAGATCACTGAAGAAATCAAAGAGGAAATCAAAAAATACCTAGAGACAAATGCAATGAAAACACGATGATCCAAAATCTGTGGCATGCAGCAAAAGCAGTTCTAAGAGGGAAGTTTATAGCTATACAAGCCTACCACAAGAAACAAGAAAAATCTCAAATAAACAATCTAATGTTACGTCTAAAGGAAGTAGAGAAAGAAGAACAAACAAAACCCAAAGTTAGCAGAAGGAAAGGAATCATAAAGATCAGAGCAGAAATAAATGACATAGAAACAAAGAAAACAATAGCAATGATCAATAAAACTAAAAGCTGGTTCTTTGAGAAGATAAACAAAATTGATAAACCATTAGCCAGACTCATCAAGAAAAAGAGGGAGAGGACTCAAATCAATAAAATTAGAAATGAAAAAGGAGAAGTTACAACAGACACTGCAGAAATCTAAAGCATTCTAAGAGACTACTACAAGAATCTCTATGCCAATAAAATGGACAACCTGGAAGAAATGGACAGATTCTTAGAAAGTTATAACCTTCCAAGACTGAACCAGGAAGAAATAGAAAATATGAACAGACCAATCACAAGTAATGAAATTGAAACTGTGATTAAAAATCTTCCAACAGACAAAAGCCCAGGACCAGATGTCTTCACAGGTGAATTCTATCAAACATTTAGAGAAGAGCTAACACACATCCTTCTCAAACTCTTCCAAAAAATTGCAGAGGAAGGAACACTCCCAAACTCATTCTATGAGGCTACCATCACCCTGATACCAAAACCGGACAAAGATACTCCAAAAATGAAAATTACAGACCAGTATCACTGATGAATATAGATGCAACAATCCTCAACAAAATACTAGCAAACAGAATCCAACAACACATTCAAAGGATCATACACCATGATCAAGTGGGATTTATCCCAGGGATGCAAGGAATCTTCAGTATATGCAAATCAATCAATGTGAAACACCATATTAACAAACTGAAGAATAAAAACCATATGATCATCTCAATAGATGAAGAAAAAGCTTTTGACAAAATTCACCCATTTATGATAAAAACCCTTCAGAAAGTGGGCATAGAGGGAACCTACCTCAACATAAAAAAGACCATATATGACAAACCCACAGCAAACATCATTCTCAGTGGTGAAAAATAAAGCATTTCCTCTAAGATCAGGAACAAGACAAGGATGTCCACTCTTACCACTATTATTCAACATAGTTTTGGAAGTCCTAACCACGCAATCAGAAAAGAAAAAGAAATAAATGGAATACAAATTGGAAAAGAAGAAGTAGAACTGTCACTGTTTGCAGATGCCATGATACTATACATAGAAAATCCTAAAGATCCCACCAGAAAACTACTAGATCTAATCAATGAATTTGGTAAAGTTGCAGGATACAAAATTAATGCACAGAAATCTCTGGCATTCCTATACACTAATGATGAAAAATCTGAAAGAGAAATTAAGGAAACTCTCCCATTTACCATTGCAACAAAAAGAATAAAATACCTAGGAATAAACCTACCTAGGGAGACAAAAGACCTGTATGCAGGAAACTATAAGACACTGATGAAAGAAATTAAAGATGATACCAACAGATGGAGAGATATACAATGTTCTTGAATTGGAAGAATCAATATTGTGAAAATGACTATACTACCCAAAGCAATCTACAAATTCAATGCAATCCCTATCAAATTACCAATGGCATTTTTTTTTTACAGAACTAGCACAAAAAAAATCCTTAAAATTTGTATGGAGACACAAAAGACTCCAAATAGCCAAAGCAGTCTTGAGGGAAAAAAATTGAGCTGGAGGAATCAGACTCCCTGACTTCAGACTGCACTACAAAACTACAGTAATCAAGACAATGTGGTACTGGCACAAAAACAGAAACATAGATCAATGGAACAAGATAGAAAGCCCAGAGATAAACCCACGCACCTATGGTCAACTAATCTATGACAAAGGAGGCAAGGATATACAATGGAGAAAAGACAGTCTCTTCAATAAGTGGTGCTGGGAGAACTGGGCAGCTACATGTAAAAGAGTGAAATTAGAACACTCCCTAACACCATACACAAAAATAAACTCAAAATGAATTAGAGACCTAAATGTAAGACCGGACACTATAAAACTCTTAGAGGAAAACATAGGAAGGACACTCTTTGACATAAATCACAGCAAGTTATTTTTTGATCCACCTCAGTGGATCAAAGAGTAATGGAAATAAAAACAAAAATAAACAAATGGGACCTAATGAAACTTAAAAGCTTTTGCACAGCAAAGGAAACCATAAACAAGACGAAAAGACAACCCTCAGAATGGGAGAAAATACTTGCAAATGGATCAATGGACAAAGGATTAATCTCCAAAATATATAAACAGCTCATGCAGCTCAATATAAAAAAAACAAACAACCCAATCCAAAAATGGGCAGAAGACCTAAAGAGACATTTCTCCAAAGAAGACATACAGATGGCCCAGAAGCACATGAACAGCTGCTCAACGTCACTAATTATTAGAGAAATGCAAATCAAAACTACAATGAGGTGTCACCTCACACCAGTTATAATGGGCATCATCAGAAAATCTACAAACAACAAATGCTGGAGAGGGTGTGGACAAAAGGGAAGCCTCTTGCACTGTTGGTGGGAATGTAAATTGATAGAGCCACTATGGAGAACAGTATGGAGGTTCCTTAATAAACTAAAAATAGAATTACCATATGACCCAGCAATCCCACTACTGGGCATATACCCTGAGAAAACCATAATTCAAAAAGACACATACATCCCAATGTTCATTGCAGCACTATTTACAATAGCCAGGTCATGGAAGCAACCTAAATGCCCAACGACAGATGAATGGATAAAGATGTGGTACATATATGCAATGGAATATTACTCAGCCATAAAAAGGAAAGAAATTGTGTCATTTGTTGAGACGTGGATGGATCTAGCGACTGTCATACAGAGTGAAGTAAGTCAGAAAGAGAAAAACAAATATCGTATATTAACACATATATGTGGAACCTAGAAAAATGGTACAGATGAACCAGTTTGCAGGGCAGAAATTGAGACACAGATGTAGAGAACAAACGTATGGACACCAAGGGGGGAATGCAGTGAGGGGTGGTGGTGGTGGTGTGGTGAATTGGGAGATTGGGATTCACATGTATACACTGATGTGTATAATAAAATGGATGACTAATAAGAACCTGCTGTATAAAAAAAATAAATAAAATTCAAAAATTAAAAGTTTGCCCCCCCCAAAAAAAGAGTGGCTGAATAGATACAAAAAAAAAGACTCATTACATGCTTCCTACTAGAGCTTCACTTCAGATATAAGGATACACACATGCTAAAAGTGAAGGGATGAAAAAAGATATTCCATGCAAATGGAAACCAAAATAAAGCTGGAGTAGCTATACTTAGACAAAATAAACTTTAAGATAAAGGCTGTAATAAGAGACAAAGAAGGGCATTACATAATGCTAAAGGTATCAATCCAATAAAAAGATATAACATTTTTAAATGTTTATGCACTCAACATAAGAGAACCTAAATATAGAATATTAACAGACCTGATGAAAGAAATAGATAGCAATACAATAATAGTAGAGAAATTTAATACTTCACTTTCATCAATGGATAGATCATCCATACAGAAAATCAATAAGGGAACATTGGTCATAAACAACACAGTAGACTAGATAAACTTAAACACTTAGAGAACATTCCACCCAAGTAACAGAATACACATTCTTCTCAAGTGGATGTGGAACATTCTCCAGGATAGATCATATGTTAGGCCACAAACAAGTCAATAATTTGAGAAGATTGAAATCATGTCAGCATCTTTTCCAACCACAATGGTATGAAACTAGAAATCAATTACAAGAAAAAAAACCTGGAAAATTCAATAGTACGTGGAGATTAGACAACATGCTACTGAACAACCAACGGTCAAAGAATAAAAAAATACCTTGAGATAAATGAAAATGGAAATACAACATACCAAAACCTATGGGATGCAGCAAAAGCAGTTCTAAGTGGGAAGTTCACAACAATAAATGCCTACATAGAGAAACAAGAAAAATCTCAACTAAAACATCCCAATGTTGTATCTTAAGGAACTAGAAAAAGAACAAATGAAACCCGTAGTAGAACTAAGGAAAAAACAAGGATCAGAGTGGAAATAAATGAAATAAAGCCTAAAAAGACAATAGTAACTATAAAAAAAACCTAAGGTTTTTGAAAAGATAAAACTGACAAAACATTAGCTACGTTCATCAAGAAAAAAAGGACTCAAAATCAGAAATGAAAGAGGAGATGTTTCTACTGACCACAAAAATATAAAGGATCATAATTACTATGAACAATCATACACCAACAAATTGGACATCCCAGAAAAAATTCCTAGAAACTTACCAAGATTGAATGATGAAGAAATAGAAAATCTGAACAGACCAGATAGTAATAAGGAGATTGAGTCAGTAATCAAAAACTTCCCAACAAAAGTCCAGGACCAGGTGGCTTAACTAGTAAGTTCAACCAAACATTTAAAGAATGCCAATCCTGGGCTTCCCTGGTGGCGCAGTGGTTGAGGGTCCGCCTGCCGACACGGGGGACATGGGTTCGTGCCCTGGTCCGGGAAGATCCCACATGCCATGGAGCGGCTGGGCCCGTGAGCCATGGCTGCTGAGCCTGCGCATCCAGAGCCTGTGCTCCGCAGCGGGAGAGGCCATGACAGGGAGAGGCCCGTGTACTGCAAAAAAAAAAAAAAAAAAAAAAAAAAAAAAAGAATGCCAATCCTTCTCAACTATTCTAAAAAATAGAATGTACACTTCCAAACTCATTTCATGAGGCCAGCATTACTGATACCAGAATGAGACAAGAACACCACAAGAAAAGGTCAATATCCCTGATGAACATAGATGCAAAAATCCTCAACAAAATATTAGCAAACTGAATTCAACAATACATTAAAAGTATCATACATGATAAAGTAGAATTTATTCCAGGGATGTAAGAATCGTTCAGTACCCACAAATCAATGTGATACCACATTGATAAAATAAAGGATAAAAACCATATAATTATCTCAGTAGATGCAGAAAAAGATTTGACAGAATTCAACATCCATTTATGATAAAAACTCTTAACAAAGAGGCTATAGAGGAAATGTACCACACATATATGGTGCATTTAATAAAGGCCATATATGACAAGCCCATAGCTAACATCATTCTCAACAGCAAAAAACAAAAACCAAAAACCAATAAACCAAAAAAAAAAAAGTGAAAAAATTTCCCCTAGAATAAGAAACAAAACTTTTCCCCTAAAATCAGGAACAAAGCAAGAATCCCCACTCTTGCCACCTCTATTCAACATAATATTGGAAGTCCTAACTACAGCAATTAGTCAAGAAGAAGTAAAAGTTATCCAAACTGGAAAGGAAGAAATAAATTGTCATTATTTGCCGATGATACGATATTATGTACATAAAATCTTAAAGATACCATCCAAAAACTTGTTGGAACTAATAAACGAATTCAGTAAAGTTGCAACATCTATACACTAATAATGCACAGTCAGAAAGAGAAATTAAGAAAAATCCCATTTAAAATAACATCAAAAAGAATACCTAGGAATGCATTTAACTAATGAAGTAAAAGACCTCTATACTGAAAACTATCAGATATTGATGAAAGAAACTGAAGACACAACTAGTTGCAAAGATATTCCATAAGAATGGATTAGAAAAATAAATATTGTTAAAATGTCCATACTACCCAAAGCAATCTACAGTTTCAACATAATCCCTATCAAAATTCCAAAGGCATTTTTCACAGAAATAGAAAAAATTCTAAAATTTGCATGGAACCACAAAAGGTCCTGAGAAAGAAGAACAAAGTAGGAGGCATCATGTGCTCTGATTTCAAATTATATTACAACGCTCCAGTAATCAAAACAGTTTGGCATTGACATAAAAACAGACACACAGATCAATGGAACAGAATAGAGAGCTCCAAAATAAACCCACACATATGTGGTCAATTAGTTTATGGCAAAGAAGTCAAGAATATACAATGGGGAAAGGACAGTCTCTTCAATACATGGTTCTGGGAGAACTGGACAGCCACATGCAAAAGAATGAAACTGGACCACTAATTTACACTATACCCACAATTAACTCAAAATGGATTAAAAACTTAAACATAAGACCTGAAACCATAAAACTCCTAGAAGAAAACATAGGCTGTAAGCTCCTTGACATTGGTCTTTGCAATGAATTTTTGGTTGTGACACCAAAAGCAAAGACAACAAAAGCAAAGACAAATAAGTGGGACTAAGTCAAACTAAAAAGCTTCTGCACAGCAAAGGAAACCATCAATAAAATGAAAAGGCAACTTACCGAATGGGAGAAAATAATTGCAAATCATATAATCTGATAAGAGGTTCACATCCCAAAATATATAAAGAACTCATACAACTCAAGAGCAAAAAGAAAAAAATCTGATTAGAAAATGGGCAGAGGACATTCTTTTCCAAAGAAGACATACAGATGGCCAACAGGCACATGAAGACATGTTCAACATCACTAATCATCAGGGAAATGCAAATCAAAGCCACAATGAGAGATCGCCTCACTTCTGTTAGGATGGTTATTATCAAAAAGACAAGAAATAGGGCTTCCCTGGTGGCGCAGTGGTTGAGAGTCCGCCTGCCAATGCAGCGGACACGGGTTTGTGCCCTGGTCCGGGAAGATCCCACATGCCGCGGAGTGGCTGGGCCTGTGAGCCATGGCTGCTGGGCCTGCGCGTCCGGAGCCTGTGCTCCACAGCGGGAGAGGCCACAACAGTGAGAGGCCCACGTACCGCAAAAAAAAAAAAAAGAAAAGAAAAGAAATAAATGTTAGTGATGGATGTGGAGAAAAGGGAAGCCTTGTGAACTTTTGGTGGGAATGTAAACTGGTTCAGACACTATGGAAAATAGTATGGTGTTTCCTCAAAAATTAAAAATAGAACTACCATATGAATCTGGCAGTTCCACTTCTGGGTATTTATCCAAAGGAAACAAAAACATTAACTTGAAAAGATATGCACTCCCATGTTCAATGCAGCATTATTTACCATAGCCAAGACATGGACGTGTCCGTCAATGGATGAATGGATAAAAAGATGTGGTGTACACACACACACACACACACACACACACACACACACACACACACACACAGAGGAATAATATTCAGCCTTAAAAAAAAGAAGGAAATCTTGCCATATGGCAACATGGATGGGCCTCGAGGGCATTATGCCAATGAAATAAGTCAGAGAAAGACAAATACCATATGCTTTTACTTATTTACGAAATCTAAAAAAGGATAAAAGCCTGAGCTCACATATACAGAGAACAGATGGTGGTTGCCAGAGGCAAGGGTGGAGGGTGGACAAAATGGGTGAAAGAGGTCAAAAGGTACAATCTTCCAGTGATAAAAAAGTCATGGGAATATAATACGATGGTGACTATAGTTAATACTATATTGTATATTTGAAAGTTGCTAAGAGCATAGATCTTAAAAGTTCTCATCACAAGGAAAAAATGTGTAACTATGTGTGGTGATAGAAATTAACTAGACTTATTGTAGTGATCATTTCACAATATATATAGGTATTGAATCATGTTGTAATGTTATGTCATTATGTTATATAAATCTCAATTAAAGATAACCCCATTTTATATATTAAAGTCATTTGCAGAGTCTAGACTCAGTTCATTATAGATAGGCTTTCCACTGACATGAATGTCCAGTGGGATGTTAGAAATTTGTGTAGAACATGAGAATTCTTCTTTGTATAGGAGTGCCCCGTACTCTGCAGGATGTGTAGCATGAAACTCAAGCACTAGCTCCCCACCAACTCCAACCATCCCCACAGATTTCCAAGATGACTTCTAGGGGGGTGCTGCTGCCCCCCACCCAAACTCCTCTCATTGAGTAGCACTGTTCCAAGATGGTGAACTTTACGCTAGGGCTGCCTGCGGTCCTCTCTCCCAGCTTCATGGAAGCAGCCATTTGTGGAAGCTACGTATGAAGCCAACGTGGAGAGGATGGCAGAACAGAGAGGGGGCAAGAGAGAAAGGCAGAGTCCTCAAGATATTATTTGAGCTCCTGGATCCAGCTATGCCTGAAGGCAGTCTAACATCTATACTTCCCCCTTCACATGAACATTAAATGTCCTTTTTGTTGCGTTTGGTTTCTGACATGTGCAAACAAAAATTTACTCTAACACATGCTTCAAAAGGCAGTTGTAGACCAACTTTTTTTTTTGCTTGTTCAGTTTTATTTTATCATTACTACTGACTTATTTTTTTTCTCCTGCAAAGTAGGAATAGAAAGGGAAGGGGAACTCTAGGGTGTTACGTTCCACTAGGTCAGACTTAGTGAAGCGTGTGAGCAAGTGACTCTACCTTCACTTTTTCTCATGGAATTGATCTACACCCCGCCCCGCACCCCACCCCCGCCCCACACACATGAACTCTAGCAGGCACATTCATACACTATGGTCACGTTCTCTGGGTATAACTGATTGGACCAGGGATGCACCACTCAAATTCTCTTTCCCTGGAATTTCAACCCAGGGCCTGGTGGACTGAAGCACTGTCTCCACGGCTGGAACTCTTACCAGGTAACAATGAGCACTAGGGTCGGGGAGGGGGAGAGCTATAAAGCAGCTTTATTCTGCCAGGTGACTTCGGGAAATAGGGGAAACTGATTAGCAGATACATAGAAAGAAGAAAAGAGACAGTTTCAGGAACGTTCTAGTTCCAAGATCCACTGCTTCCCAAGATCCAACTCTAGTCTGCTCTTGGGCTCTTTAAGAAGCCCTGTATCTTAAGTGAATTCACTTAAGTGAATTTCCAGTCTTTGTTTACATCTCCAGTGGGTTGCTATTACTTGTCTCTAAAGAATTCTAATCTAACACTTTATTCTTATAGGTATTCTAAGTTCTCTCCTCACATCAAATCAGATCACCGGGAAGCCACACTGCATGGTGAGGGTAAGGGGGTGGGTCGTCCCTGCAGAACCAGGGGGTTGGGAGAGGTGGTGGGGAGCTAAGTGTTGCCCTTGGCTTTATTTTTAATTTTTTTTCAGAGTTTCTTTCATTTTTTTTAAAAACATCTTTATTGGAGTATAATTGCTTTACAATGGTGTGTTAGTTTCTGCTGTATAACAAAGTGAATCAGCTATATGTATACATATATCCCCAAATCTCCTCCCTCTTGCGTCTCCCTCCCTCCCACCCCTCTAGGTGGTCACAAAGCACCGAGCTGATCTCCCTGTGCTTTGCGGCTGCTTCCCACTAGCTATCTATTTTACATTTGGTAGTGTATATATGTCCATGCCACTCTCTCTCTTCGTCCCAGCTTACCCTTGGCTTTAATCAAAGGTCAACACAAGAAACAACCACAGGCTTTCACAATCAAATCTAGAAATCCAGGCTCTGAGCCTCATCAGCTGTCTCTTTGGGTAAGTTACTTAACTCCCCTGATCTTTAAACTTGGGCAATAATGACAACCTACCTCCCAGGGTTGCAATGGCAGCTCAGTGAGATGAAGACAGAAATGTGCTCAGCACAGTCGTCTGTGCTCAGTAAATATTTCTCCTATGTCCTCCCCTTTCCTCTTTGCCACCTTGCTCTTAGCTGTTAACCAGTTCCTCAGTGTCGGCACAACAGGTAATACCTCTCTTGCACTTGAATTTTAATCTGAAATTCTGACAAAGCACAGAATGATAGAGGAGGACTGGGTCTTAAAGGTTATCTAGTCCAATCCCCACCCTGTTTAATTTAAATTTTTTTTAATTTTTAGAAGGTTAGAGTTGCATATAGGTTAGAGAGTCAACTAATTCTATAAGGCTTATGAAGGCGAACAGCAGTCTCTAGACCTCACCACCATCTTACCCTCCCTAGAGGCAATCTTTCCTTGTATCTGGCTGATAACCTCCATGCCACTAAATACCACGCTTGTAATGCCACATGTTTTTCGGGATCAGGCATCCTCTATTGACCTCTCACTATAGAAAATGAGGATCTGCTCCCTTATGTTGCAGATCAGGAAGCTGAAGTGGTTCAAGACCAGTGACTTGCCTAAGGTCTCACTTAGATAATTTGAGGTTGAGGTCAGAATTGGTTTTTTTTTTTAAAGCTTCTAAGCATTGTCTCACATTCGATGCAAGTTTGAGAGTTGCTGCCAAGGCAGTGAGAGCTTCGGAGGTGGCACTTCAGCATTCAAGTCTTGGCTCGGATGCCTCTGGCTATGTCCTCTTGAGAAAACATGTTCCGAGCCTCAGTTTCTTTATCTCTAAAATGGGCACACTTTTAAGAACTTACAGGAATAAAGGGGGACGACATGGTCAAATGCTGTGTGAAGATGAATGATTGCGAGTTCCAGCTACAAAAGCATAGGCACAGTAGGGGCTTCCCAGAGCCTCATTTTCCTCATCAGCACAATGGGCCTCACCTGGCCCCATCTTACCTCTTGCTCCTTCACTCCAATTCAATGGCCTTATCTCTGTTTCTCCAACTGAACTAAGGGCTTCCTCACACTTGCCCATTTTTCTACCTCAAACACTTCTCTTTCTCACTCTCTTCACAGGCTCTTCATCTGACTAATCCTGACTCACACCTCAGGTCTCAGCTAACTGTCCGTGGTTCAGGGAAGCCTTAGCCTTTGCCCCTGACTCAGGGATGACCCCCCGACGCTTCCCCAACCCCATGCATGCTCTGTGCTCTATGCTTGTCCTGCATAGAACAGATCGTGCTTAGAATCTATTGTGTTTTTTTCTTGCTGAATGTCTGAGACTGTATGAGCACTGAAACAACATCTGCACGATTGCCAGGTACCCACAGCCCGGGCACAGGGCAGACACATGGTAGGTCTCCACTAAACATTCTCTCTCTTGCCTGAATACCAGTCCATCTTGCTGGACCGGCTCACTGCTGGAACCACCAGCTCAACCTTGCTCTTTCAACTCCCCGACTAGAGATGCAGAAAAGCTGGTTGTCCTCAAGTTCATGTTTATTTCAACAAAAGCTGAACAGGAAGACAGGCTTAGCAGGCAGGGCATACCCAGGCAGGTTATTGTTTACAGGGTGTCCTGGTCTGGCTGGTAACGCACTGCCTTCATCGCCAGCCATGGACCTGTGGCTCTCATTTCCCTTGAAGGAACCAAATCTTCTTTATATGACTCCTTAAACAATAGAGGGTCAAGTGGCAGGGAGAGCCCAGCTCTGCTGCAGAGCTGCGGGGCATCACTGCAATTCACATAGTATCCCTGCAACTGAGGAACGCGAGCCAAAAAGAATCAAAAGCAACAACACAACTTTTCCGAAAAGGCATTCCAAGAAAGCTCTGTACCCTCAGAAAAGGGTGGCTTGGGTCATTTCCAGTTGTACTGTTGGGAAAAGAGTTGTCTTTTTAAACTTTCAAATACAAAGATACTATTCAGTGGCAATCATGTGTTCCTGATTTTTGTTGATTTTCAGAAGTCAAAAGTATTCTTTCAAAAAGATAAGGCCAACCGTGTTATGATATTCTATCATTGGAACAGAAATTGCTAGTGCTAAACAAATTCGTACCTAGAAATATTTTCCATTCAATGAACACCTGAAATAGATGTTGTAAGCGGACTTAAGCAGGTGGTAGGACCATTTAGATGACAAATGATGGCAGTTATTAAAAGCCTGGGCACTGGGCCTCCCTGGTGGCGCAGTGGTTGAGAGTCCGCCTGCCGATGCAGGGGACACGGGTTCGTGCCCTGGTCCAGGAAGATCCCACATGCCGCGGAGCGGCTGCGCCCGTGAGCCATGGCTGCTGAGGCTGCGCGTCCGCAGCCTGTGCTCCGCAACGGGAGAGCCCACAACAGTGAGAGGCCCACGTACCGCAAAAGAAAAAAAAGCCTGGGCACTGCAAATACAAGGTACAAGTGCCGTATCCCCACCCTGACATATGACAGGGGTGGCTAAGTTTTGGTAACAGTTAAGCAGGACAGTTGAGAATATTGGCTCTAGAATCACGCTGTCTGGGTTTGAATCCAGGCTCTGCCCTTTAACACCTGCAAGACCTTGGGCAGTTTACTCAACCACATAGAGCTTCAGTTAGCTCATCAACAAAGGAGGAGCAGAAGAGCACCTGCCTCATATTGTGTGATTGGCTGAATGACTAAGTGATTTGAGATATATATATATATAAAGCACTTAGAAGGGTGTTTGGCCCAAAGTAAGTACTCAAAAAATAGTAAGCTCTTAAGTCAAAAACTAGACACAACCCATGTGCCCATCAGCAAGCCAATGGATACATTGTGGTATATACATACAATGGAATACCACTCAGCAATGAAAATACAAACTATTAACACACACAAGAAGCTGGATGAATCTCCAAATAACCGTGCCGAAGGAAAGAACCTAGACCAAAAAAACTACATGATTCCATTCACACAGAACTCGTGAAAAAACGAACACATCTATAGTGACAGCACATCAGAGGTTTCTTGGGACTGGAGAGGTGGGAGGGAAGAAAAAGGGGCACAAGGGAGCTTTTGATGGTGATGGTTATGTTTACTGTCTTGACTGGGGTGATGGTTTCAGGAGTGTATGCATATGTCAATACTGATCAAATTATACACTTTAGATGTACGGCTTGTATGTCAATTATGTCTCAATAAAACTTCTTAAAAAGAAGTCAGCCATTACAATTTCCCACTAATCCCACCCTTGCTCACACAGTGCCCCAGGTGGTCACTAATGGATCAGAGCCACTCAATTCTAGTCCTATTTGTTACCCCTGGTTTAGATGAGCTTTTCTGATTCTCTCCTACTTTTGAGAATTTACGATTTTGTAACTTACTAGTGCTCTGACCTTAGACAAGTCCCAAACTCTGAGCCTCCGTGTTTTCCATCAGGAACATGGAAATTATATCTACCTGCCTGTCTGGATAGTTGTGAAGGTGGAATGTGGAAATGTTCATCAAAGTGCTCCAAAACACAGTACAGTGTTAGGCAAACACGAGGGACTGACACGTGCTGTATCCGTTTGAATATCTGATGTATTTGCCAGGACTTGCTCTGCCAGCAGAGCTGGATACTAAGCACCTCTTAAAGCAGTCCTCTTTACAAATACTACTTGGATTTATGGTTTTTGTATGAATACCATTTTAGCTCATTTTTATGTTACTCATCAGGCTGTGAAGAGGAGGGATTCAGAGGTGTCAGAGAGTCTTGAGGGACCCAGGCCAGGCCACCTGGAGAGGTATGGCCAGTGTTAGCTGGATCATCTGATACAGGAATTTTCCAGGTGGAGACTCTGCTACCTATCAAAGCTTATTCCTTCTGGCCAGGGCCCCTTGCCCTTTGATGAGTTAAAATTGGCTGCTGAGTGGTGTAGCAGGGCCTGGTTTGACCCCCTTGTGTTAGAAAAAGACGATTGTTTAGTATCACTCCAGAGAGCCTGCAGGGGTGTTTGCAAGAAACAGCACTTGTTAGAAGACCTCATTTTACGGGTGAGAGGGAGTTTATAAACCGGGAGTGAAAACCACTGGAAAGATGCAAACTAAAATTGTACCAAGTATGTGCCAAGAGGTATAAACAAAAACACTAACGGTGGTTACACTTTGACTTAGGGTTAAGCTTTTTACTTTCTTCTTTCAGCTTAACTGTATTCTCTAAATTTTCTACGAGTGGACATCACTTTTTCAATAAGAAACTTAAAAAAAGAGCCAAACCAAAGTATTTCTGGTATGGAATTGCTACCTTTGTTCAGAAAAGCAAGAAACATTCTTGTTACCTCTAACCAATAAAGATAACATCAGCTGTAAACAGAAAAAGAATTAAAATGCCTAAGTATGATCTGTCAGCTCAGGCATCCGCCTCTGAAAGCTGTACCACTGGGTAGTTTCAGGAAGGTCCTGCTATGCCCCTTGACACCCAAATGAAAAAGATAATGCTGTCCCCAAGCCTCCTTATGTCCCTTAATGCTAGACCTTGCTCTGTAATCCATACGTAAATCTCAATTCATCTTGAACCCACATGTTTTCTACCTGTATGACTCAGCTTGAGACTAATCCTATTGTATCCTGAATTCCCCCAAGACTATTAGTCACTGGGTCCCACCAAGAGTGATGAAACGCTGTCACCGGTTCATGGCCATCCCTGCTCAAACCGAGACCAGAAGCCACCGCAAAGAACTTTCTAAAAAGTATGGTCATCCCGGGAGCATTTCATGTGTCCACTTTGGCTATGCCCCACCATCGTCCTTTTGGTCTTACATTTCACTGCAGAGCCCAAACAGTCGAATTACAAATCCTGGGATTTACCAGCTGTGTAACTTTGGGTGAGATACTTAATTTCTCTGTATCTCAGTTTCTTTATCAGTAAAATGGGCACAATAATATCTCTTTCTTAGGACTGGTATGAGAATTAAGTGAATTGATGTTGAAAGTGCCCTGAGTAGCGCCTGGCACACGGTAAGTACTCATACATGTGAACAATTTTTGTTCCTGCCCAGAGCCTCTGCTCAGCTTTTGAGCATCCACTCACCTCCCTCAGTAGGTCCCCAGCAGCATGGGAAGCGAATCTTCATTCTGCAGATGGATGAAAAAAGACTTTGAACAAAATCCCAGGCGATGCTTCACAGACTTCAGTTTTATCTCAGCAAGCAGCTTGGGTGAAGCTCTTTATGCAGCCTCCTAGGTAGCCGTCTCTTCAAGACTAGACATCATCTCGCACAGAGCAAGTTGGAGCCAACCTCAACCTTCAGAATCCTAAAAACCTCTGAGGGGCGCTGACTGTAATGGCTTTTATTCACCCTCCCATAACTTTCACACCTGGGAAGTTTTAAAAACCGGATGCCCACGATGTATCCTCCAATCAGGATCCCTGAAGGTGGGACTTAGGCTTCAGGATTACAAGCTCCCCAGGTGATTCTTCTAATGGGCAGTCAAGGCTGAGAAGCGCTGCCTGGGTCTAAACCAAATGTCATGGGTTTATGAATGTTTTCACATAGTAATGGGTCACAGGTGGTGATTAATGTGTGTTGATATTTAAAGATATGCGATGCTAATAAACTGGCAAGATTGGGGGCAGAAAAGGTTCAGGAATGGAGCCCTTTAATGAGACAGGCTGGGACTTGGGAGCCTTTGCTGCAGTGCTTGCACCTGGACAGACAACTCTTTGAGCAACAAACTCCATAAGATGTTACGGATAAAACCCGAACGAACGTTTTGGGCAACCCAATACAAAGACACTATAAGGGACTAAAAATAGCTGCCTGAATGCTCAGTTAGGGCAAATTATGAACAACAGATACAAAAAGACAAAAACCCAGCTTCCACTTCTGAGGAGCTAAAGCAGGGGCTGCGCAGGATCCCTGCACACGGCACCACCCGGGGGCGGGCAGACCACCTAAGCCGCCCCTCTGGCCTGACCCACCAGTCCTCCCCCACCCCCCCCAATTAAGGGACCAGCCCACCCCGCCTCGGGGGGCAAGCAAGGGCACCTGTTACTGGTTTTCCCTCCCTCGTGCTGCAGCAGGAGTCCCAATAAAGCCTCGCCTGAAATCCTCATCTGGCCCCTTAGCAATTTCTATTGATTAAAGGGTCCAAGAACCTAGATCAGTAACGTTAAGATGTCAAAGCTCCATAGTATTTGATCTCCTTTTCAAAAGATGCTTGGTTTGGGGGATCCTCAGGTAGTACTGCTTGTATTCTTGTAATTTACAGCGCTTTAGGGGAACAGTTCCCTCTTGTTTGCTAACACCTGTCCTGCTCTCAGAACCTCCTACGTGAACCCAAAGGCAGGGCTGGGCAAAGGCAAAGCTGAGCCTCGCACTTCTGACATGGCCCTCACGGAGGAGAACTGATGTATAAAGGGGAAATGACCAACCCTCCCGCACATGCTGAAGGTGCAATGGGAGCTGCGCCTGGAACATAGAGAGAGGGGGCTATGGAGAGCCTCTGAAGAGGTGAGAGGAGGCTGGAGGAGGCCATGAGGGAGGGACGAGGGGTGTGTGTCCCTAAGAAAGTTTCTCAACCACACTGTGCCTGTTTCTTCAAAGGTCAAATGGGGATAATAGCATGTATCTCAGGGTCACTGTGAAGACTGAGTTAATACCGTATATGGAAGGTAGATAGTGCTTGGCACTGAGAAAACCCTTATAGGTTTAGCTGTGCTTATTATTATCATCAATATTAAGTAGCAGCGGTTATTCAGACTCTTCTACAACCTGGATTAAGTTTTCCTTTGAGAAACTTTTGAGAGGCAGCAAACTCCTTTCCATTGTACCTTTTGGGTCATGCTTTGGATGGTCTTTGAACTCTGATGTCCAAGGTCTGTGTTTGTGTCATAATCATGGTTGCCATCTACACCACCTGTAATAATTTAACAGTATGCTTTCACTTGATATCCCATTTCTCTCCAAAAGGTCATTTGTTCTTTATCCCCTTCATCAAAACATCTATCTTTACCCCAAAAGCTGCACTGCCCTTAGGGACAGTTGCCAAAGTGCATGCTTGTGGCCTGTCCCCTCTGGACCTCACACAGTGTCATGGCAAGCGTCTCCCGTGGTCATCACGGGTGTGCCTGGTACCTAGAATTGGTCAGGCTCACAAAGGACATATGAACCAGGCTTGCAGGAGGCCGATGTACCAGCCAGGCTCTGATTTATTGAACTACCAGTGGGAGGCCACTTCTCGGTGATAGGATACTGCAGGCTGGGCTCTCCAGGGCAGCGCCCCCTTGCTGGCAGCCCCAGAAACCCAAATTACTAATCAGAAGTTTGTGTGGTGACGTCAAGTCAAAGCAGAGGAAACTGGATGGTCTTGAGTGACACCTCGTCCTGTCTGTACAAAAGCCTGATAATTGTCCCCTGTCTCACAGCTCCAGCAATTAGGCTCCCCATAGGTACAGGATGTAAAAATCACTTCCTGCCCTGGACAGAACTTGAAGGAGGGACAGGAGCAGGAGGCTGGGCTTGTTGGCTGCTCTTCCACGAACCAGAGGCCTTAGGAGTCCACATCCTTTTGCAGACACTCACTTCAGTACAGTAGGCTAGGTTATAGCTCTCATTTCATTCATTCCAGAGCAAGTCTTCTAGGTGCCTTGACCATCCCTACCAGGCTTTTATGAAGTTTCCACGAGCCCACTTCTCACCCTCTGTGCCTTTACCAGGTGACCGCATCCTCTCCTGTGGCACTGGCCTCCACCTGTATTCCCATCTGTGGTCTCATCCCCCCTCTCCAGCCTGGATATCTGAGCCCTCTAACTGGCTCTCTCTCTCCAGCACATCCAACTCAGCACATCCAAACTCGACTTGGGCTTCCCCATCCCCTATCTGCTCTTTCTCCAGATGGCGGCCCCACTGTCCATCAAGCCTCGACCGCCCAAACCCCAAGGCAGTCTTGGGTCTCCTTTACCTTCTTTTCTTCACCTCCCATGCCCCATCAGTCTGAGTCCTGCAACTTTCCCTCTTCCCCCGCTGCCCACAAATTTTTTTTTTTTTTTTTGCGGTACGCGGGCCTCTCACTCTTGTGGCCTCTCCTGTTGCGGAGCACAGGCTCCGGACGCGCAGGCTCAGCGGCCATGGCTCACGGGCCTAGCCGCTCCGCGGTATGTGGGATCTTCCCGGACCGGGACACGAACCCGTGTCCCCTGCATCGGCAGGCGGACTCTCAACCACTGCGCCACCAGGGAAGCCCCTGCCCACAATTTGACAGAGTATTGATTTATTGCAAGGTATGAGGTACACTGACATGCCATCCTTTTGTCTGGTGAGCATCACTAGTGAATAAAGCAAGTGTTGGATGTTTGCTCTTGTGCCTTCATTTCTTCAAAATTCAGTCCCTAGTTCATTTTTTCCATAGGCTTAGCTACCAGACTGGGACAGAGCAGGGTCACATCAGTGGATGGTTTTTAGAAGCAACCCTTATCCATGAAGAGAGGATCCAAGAGAAAGGAGATAAAAGCCTACAAATTCCTCTAAAATTTGGATCAAGTGTAACTAGCCAAACTTTGCAATATACTGTGAAAGGATGACAAAGCAGTTGAGGGTCAAATAAAAAGTTACCAGTGCCTTGAATGTATATCCCTTGGCTGCTTGAGAACAAAAGCCATTTCTAGCTAATTATATAGTTTGTGCTGTACTCCTTCATATCTTACATCTATCCCTGTGGACACTGCCATCTTCTCTGGCACAATGACAGCATTTCCTGGGACATCAGCTCCTCAGCGTGTGAACAGGGAAGACCTAAAACAACTCCAGGTTCCTCTGCTGTAGACTTCTCAGAGTCCTCTCTACACTAAAGCACCATGTCAACAGCCCAGGAGGGGATTGTCACAGCCGTGTCACCCCAAACTCTTAAAGCAGGGCACCCAGGTTTTGAAGAGCACCTTACAGGACCTGAGATCTAGAATCTCTTCTCGCCAAAGACATCCTTGCTGGTCTGCCTGTAGTGGCGCAGTCACCAGAGGGATCTGAAACACACCCACTGTACCTTCTCCCTGTTAACAAACCTTCAGTGGCTCTTCAGCTACAGGACACACTCCAAGCTTCTTGGCCCGATGGCTACGCCTTTCAAATCTCGCCTGCCTCCATCTCCAATTCAACACGTACCCCTTCGCGGCTCCCCATCACAATAACTTCCTTGTTTTGTTTTGGTTTAGTTGCTTGACTTGGCTGGTTTGTTTCTCCGGATCATCCTAGGTGTTTGCTGCTCCGCCTTCCTGGGATATTCTTACCAGTTAACTTCTCATCCTGAAAGGACCCCGGCAAACCTCCTCTCCTCCAGGAAGCGTCTCCTAGCGTCCCCGCTCTCTTCGTGCTGTTGCTGTGCATGGGGCGTCCCTCTGGCCTTGAACTCACCGCAGTGCTGGTATTTCAGAGTTTGTGTGTCTGTCCCCTCTGACCAGGCAGCGAGGCCTCGCAGTCAGTCCCATCCCTCCTTCCATCCCAGCCCCTGAAGCAGTGCCTTCACGGAGGTGCCGGAGCAGAACGGAGCCTCTCAGCAGCGCGTTCACAGGCCCCCTTGAGGCGCTTAGCTCTGCAACACCTGATTCCCAGCAGTTTCATATCCACAGGGTAATCTCTTCCTGATGTCAGTGCACGAAATCTGAAGGCCCTTGACTTTCTAGAGTTCCTTCCATTAGCAGGTCCCGACTGAAAAGTTATTTTGGTTTGGAGAAATGCTGGGGAGCAAGGGCTCTGGAGCCAGATCACCTGAGTTTCATCCTGACTCCACTCTTACAAGCAGTGTGACTTCAGACAAAGGTTAAACTCCTTGTACCTCAGTTTGGTCTCCTGTAAACAGCAGTGACAGTTGCACCAAGCTCATACAGTTGTTACAGGGGTTAAGTGAGTTTGTATGTGGAAACACGTAGAGTCACACCTGGCCCAGAGTGAGCGTCACTTAAGGGTTAGCCTGTGTTGTTATAATTTTCACAGGGAAATAGTTCCTCGCTTCTTCCAGTTTCTGGTGACCTCAGACATCCTTTGACTTGTGGCAGCAAAACTCCATTCTTTGCTTCTCTCCTCACATGGCCTTCTATGTGCATGTCTATGTGACCTTTTCCGTGCCTTGGAAGGACACTTTAATGGGATAAGCCACCCTAATCCAGAAGGATCTCATCTCAACTCTTACCCGAAATGCATCTGCACAGATCCTGTTTCCAAATAAGGTCACATTCAGAGGTTCCAGGTATACGTGAATTTTGGGAGAACACTATATCCAACTGATCACAGTCAGTCTCTGGGTTTAGGTGTTCCAGCTCAGAAAAGCACCCAGGAACAATGGATATTTCATAACTACCCATCAGTAAAATTTTGCAGCTCTTATGTTTTCTCAAGTTCCAAAGGACCCAAAACACTCAACGTAGCCCAATACAGGTAGAGTCAAGACAAAGACAGACACACAGCCCAAGTTCTCCAGTTTACCTTTCTGACTCACCTGTCTGAACCTCAAAGGACTAAAGAGAATGCTGACAAATGAAGAAAAGTAGGGTGGGAAGATTTCATTCCACACCCCTTGTCTTATGCCTCTTATACCTTGGTATATTTGCTCAAAAAAGCTGCCCACCAAACCAGAAACTCTTGCATGTTTGCTCAAGTGCCTTTGTTCTCATGGCTCACGGCTTTGACTTCTGGAGCCCAAAGACTGGGCTATAAGAAAGGAGGGGGCAAAGAGCACTTATGCCCACACTGGATGGGTCCCTGCAGTGTACATGAGAGCACCAGCCATTAGGAACCACCCAGCTGGCTCTCTAGGGGACCCCACGACACTGCGCATCCCAGAGGCCCAAGGGCGTGAAGGACTCAGGAGAGGCAGAAAGCTCAACCTCATTATCCACACCCTCAAAAGGGCGTGGGTACCATACAGCAAAGGACCAAAAACTTACACAACGTAGATAAGGGGCTATATGCAAATAACATTTAAAAGGCCTATAAAGCAGTAGACGGATTGCCACAAGCATGATGCCAAAACGAAAGAAGCAGAATCAGCAGCCGTCGACGCCGTAGCAGCAGTCCCCCCACCCCTCCCCACTGCCAGAGCGGGAAGAGCCGGGAGATGAGGATGAGTCCCATTGGACCCCCCCAGCATCTTAGGCCCTCCCCCAGGGCCAGTGGAAAGACCGGTGACCCCAAGTCAGACAAATTCGACCGCCCTGTCTGCCGACACTTTGCCAAAAAGGGCCACTGTCGATACGAGGACCTCTGTGCCTTCTATCACCCAGGCGTCAATGGGCCTCCTCTGTGAGACTGTGCCTTCCCATCCACACTGGAAGGAGCTCTCTGACCTAGCGGCCATATACTTCCCTGTGGCTACCGTGAGGCTGTTCCACCCGCCGTCCTCAGTCAGTCCAACCCCACCATCATGTCCCTTACTTGGGATCCAGAATCGTGTTCCATCACTGGTGCACGGTGTGCACCCTTTCTTCCGATGCGGCCTCTAGAGACTCACCTCCCGGACCCTATCTTTGCTCCATTCAACTGCCTCCTGGATCCTCTTCCCCCTCGCCAGCTGACTGTGGAACAGGAAACCTCTTTGGCGCCATGTCTTGTGCATCTATCCACCCAGCCCTCGGTATTGCCCTGGATTCCTAGAGCCCTGGAGCATTCCTACCATTCCCTTCTTCAAGCTGCTTGTTCTAAGTCCTTTTTATGTGACACCCCCTCCCCCCGCAATGTTGTCAGCTGCTCTGTGCCACTCACCAGGTTGTCTGACCTGGGGTCAAGTTGGGATGACTGGTGCAGTTACTCCTGAGAGGCCACGCTCCCTGCTTTTGGATTTTGTGGTTTCTGTGTCAGCAGCGTGATCCCCACCACTGTGGTCTGTGATCACTGTACTTTGTGAAACTGTGCATCCCCTCAAGGCCTTTCTCCTTGTCCGCGGCATTTCTGTGACTTCCCAACACTAGAGTAAGTTTGTCTGCCAAAATGCGTGGGGCCGTTAGTGCCCTCTAAACCTTCCCCACCTCCTGACATGGGAGAACTGTGTCCACAAGACTGCCTCCCTGGTCCTCCCCATTCTCCCGGTGTCAGTTTCTCTGGGTTTGACACTGGCCCGAGAGATGTCCTCTAAAAGCTTGGATGGGCCTACCCTATCTCCTCTCCAACCCATTTTAGTTAGACTACATTATTGTTAGGCCACCAGCCCTTTCGTTTGAATTCAGTGAATCTCCACTTGGTCTTCCTGTGGGGGAACTTGGCGACAGTACTTTTGCCCTCTTCCAACCGTCTTCCCCTACATCCCTGGCACTGGTTATTTCCTGTGAAAATGGCAGTGAACAGGTTCAGTTTTGAGCTGGCCCTGATGAAATGTGTCGGGAGTTGTGTAGGCAAGAGGGAGAGATGAGAGCTGTTGGAGAACTGAGAATTAATTTTTTTCTTTTTAATATTTTTTATATTAGTAATAAAGGCAGTGGGAACAAAAAAAGAAGTAAATGGTGTATATGTTTGGTAATACTACGGATCACACTACAGAAATAGCCTTAAAAAAAAAAATCTATAAACTAGGCTGTAGGTTCTATGAGGTTGGGATACTGAATCTGTCATGGTAGTGCCCAGCCTATAGGAGGCATTCAATAAATAGTCCTTGACTGAAGGAATGTTAAGCTTTTGTTGAATGCCTACCATGTGCCAGGCACAGAGTAAATTAAAATACCCCTTAAAAATAATATAGAGTTGGGGCTTCCCTGGTGGCACAGTGGTTGAGAGTCTGCCTGCCAATGCAGGGGACACGGGTTCGAGCCCTGGTCTGGGAAGATCCCACATGCTGCAGAGCAACTAAGCCTGTGCACCACAACTACTGATCCTGCGCTCTAGAGCCTGAAAGCCACAACTACTGAAGCCCACGCACCTAGACCCCATGCTCCACAACAAGAGAAGCCACAGCAATGAGAAGCCCGAGCACTGCAACAAAGAGTAGCCCACGCTCACTGCAACTAGAGAAAGGCCTCACACAGTAACGAAGACCCAAAGCAGCCAAAAATAAATAAGTTAATTAATTTAAAAAAATGTCCATACAACTCAAAGCAATCTACATATTTAACACAATGCCTATCAAAATTCCCATGGCATTTTTCACAAAAATAGAACAAACAATCCTAAAATTTGTATGGACACACAAAAGACCCCAAAGAGCCAAAGGAATCTTGAGAAAGAACAAAGCTAGAAGCATCATGCTCCCTGATTTTAAACTATATTACAAAGCTGTAGTAATCAATACAGTATGATACTGGCACAAAACCAGACACACAGATCAATGGAACAAAATAGAGAGCCCAGAAATAAACCCACACATACAGGTGAATTGACTTACTACAAAAGAGTCATATAATGGGGAAAAAACAGTCTCTTCAATAAATAGTGCTGGGATAACTTGACCACTATCTTACACAGTACCTCCCAAATTAACTAAATATGGATTGAAGACTTGAATGTAAGACCTGAAACCTTAAAACTTCTAGAAGGAAACATAGGTGGTAAGATCCTTGACATTGGTATTGGCAATGAATTTTGGATGTGAAACCAAAAGCAAAGGCAGCAAAAGCAAAAATAAACAAGGGGGCTACATCAAGCTAAAAAGCTTCTGCACAGTGAAGGAAACCATCAATAAAATGAAAAGGCAACCTACCAAATGGGAGAGAATATTTGCAAGTCATATATCCGATAAGGGGTTAACACCCCAAATATATAAAGAATTTATACAACTCAATAGCAAAATTAAAAAATCTGATTTAAAAATGGGCAGAACATCTTCTTTTCCAAAGAAGGTGTACAGATGGACAACAGGTGTAAGAAAAGGAACTCAACATCACTAATCATCAGGGAAATGCAAATTAAACCACAATGAGATATCAACTCACTCCTGTTAGAATGGCTATTATTAAAAAGAGAAGAAATAACAAGTATTATTGAGGGTGTGGAGAAAAAAGAACACTTGTGCAATGTTGGTGAGAGTGTAAATTGGTGTAGCCACTGTTGAAAACAGAGAGTTTCTTCAAAAAATTAAAAATAGAACTGCCGTATAATTCAGCAATTCCACTTCTGGGTATTTATCCAAAGGAAACAAAAAACACTGACTTGAAAAGACAAATATGCCCCCATGTTCACTGCAGCATTATTTACAATAGCCAAGACATGGAATCAACCTAAGTGTCCATCAATGGATGAATGGATAAAAGAATGTGAAATGTGAAATTTGTAGTGAGTATTGGTGTTGATAGTGGTAGTTATATCATGGAATATTATTCAGCCATGAAAAAGAAGGAAATCTTGCAGGGGGTGGGGTGTTGGTGGGCACAATGGGTGAAGGTGGTCAAATGGTACAAATTACCAGTTCTAAAATAAATAAGTCATGGGGATGTAATGTACAACATGATGACTAGAGTTAATAAAACCATATTGCATATATGAATGTCGCTAAGAGAATAGATCTTAAAAGTTCTCATTACAAGAAAAAATATTTTGTAACTACGTATGGTGATGAGTGTTAAGTAGACTTACTGTGGTAATCATTTCACAATACATATATGCAAATATCAAATCATTATGTTGTACAACTTAAACTAATGTAATGTTATATTTCAGTTATATCTCAATAAATAGAATGGGCCTAAATAGATATTTTTCATAAGAAGATATACAAATGGCCATCAGGTACATGAAAAGGTGCTCAACATCACTAATCATTATGGAATATAAAACAAAACCCCAATGAGATATCACCTCACACCGTTAGAATGGCTGTTATCAAAAACAAAAGAGATAACAAGTGTTGGCAATGGTGTAGAAAAAGGGAACTCTTGTGCAATGTTTGCCTGAAGGTAAAGATATAGCTACTATTGAAAACATGGAGATTCCTCAAAAAACTACAAATAGAACTATCATATGGTCCAGCAATCTCACTTCTGGGTATAAATCCAACGAAAATTAAGTCATATCTCAAAGAGATATCTGTACCTCCATGTTCATTGTAGCATTATTTACAATAGTCAAGACTCGGATACAACCTAACTGTCCATGAATACACACACACACACACACACACACACACACACACACACACACACTCCATGGAATATTATTCAGCCATAAAAAAGGAAATCCTGCCTGGTGCAAAAAACATGGATGAAACTCGAGGGCATTATGCTAAGTGAAATGAGTCAGACAGAGAAAGACAAACACTATATGATCTCACATATGTGGAATCTAAAACAAAACAAATTCATAGAAACAGAAAGTAGACTGATGGTTGCCATGGGCTGGGGCTGGAGGAATGGGTGGTGGTGCTCAAAGGTATAAATTTCCAGTTATAAGATGAAAGAGTTCTGGTGATCTAATGTACAGTACGGTGGCTGTAGTTAATGATCTGTACTACGTACTTGAAGGTTGCTAGGAGAGTAAACCTTAAATGTTCTCATGAAAAAAACAATGTAGTCCTATGAGGTGATGGATGTATTAATTAACTGTATTATGGTGATGTATATATGTGTATCAAATTACTACGTTGCACACCTTAAACTTGCACAATGTTATATGTCATTTATATCTCAAAGTTGGGAAAAAAATACTGTAGCCAAAAAATGCTCACTGGCAATGAGTGATTAAGAGCTGCCTGTCAGGGACAGAGATTGGGGATGGAGGAGGGCAGGGACTTACACAGAGGCCAGTACTGTTTTAGTTCAGATTCAGGTGTGGCATTAGTTAAAGGAAGGAAATGGCTTTGTTTGGACATAGCCATGGGGTTGAGCCAGGGCCCAGCCCCTTCACAGGTAGAGGTAAGTTCCCAGGAGGAGGAGCCTGACCAGGATGCTCCGCTTTGCTGCCTGAAGACTGGACCAGATCCCAGAGCATACCTGATTAGCCTCTAGTCAAGGGGACACTCAGGGACACCCCTGCCTTGCTATAGAGCGGCCCTCCAGATCAAAGATGGCTCATAGGCAAAGGATGGAATGAAAATCCTCTTGAAGTGGGTAGAGTGATTAACATGATTTCATAGGAGGACAGTGCCGTTTAAGAATCCACTAACATGCCCGAGGCCCCTGAGCCAGAGGCCACTGAGCTGGGATATGAATTCCTGCTGCCATTCTCTTAGCCGCTGCCTTATACAGTCTCCCTAACTCTAAGGCCCTAAGTCTCGATTCCCTTTTCTGAAAAACCAGAAGAGTGGAAGGTTCCTAGCTCAGAGTTACTGGGGAAATTAAATGGCATCATGTACATCAGAGCCTGGCACCCAGCAAGCCTGTGAGAATGAATGGGGGGCTCAGCGGTGCTGTTCTCCTTCCCTCGTCTCAGATTCCCATGTCAGGCCCTCAGCTCTCACCCAGTGGTGACCTGCATCTTTAAGGACTTTCCATGATTCTGATGAAATCCTAGAATAAATTATTCAGACCTATGAAAAAGTGATCTGTGACCTTGGAAAAGTTACTCCACTCTCTGGGCCTGTCATTGGTAGGATGTTGCTTTTACTGTTTACCTGAAAGGGTTACAGGAGGATTAAAGGGCAGGAAGCACAGAGAGAGCCCAGTGCCTGCCTATGACGGACACATATGTGACTGCTGCTTCCCTCCAGCCTCCTTCCACCCTGATGACCACCGTAAGGCGGGAGGAACACCATCTTGGTTTAACTACAATAACAGAAATAGGATTACTTTCCACAGCAACTAAAAATGAGAGACTGTTGAAAGAACTTGGGATGGTTAGTCCAGAGAACAAAGGGTTTATATGAGCGCAGCTAACTGGGTGCTGACACCTATTTGAAACCAGGGCTTCTTGGGGATCAAGAGTTGCCCAAACCACTTCCAGTTGATGAGGTTTCTGGTATATTAAGGGGAAAACAATTGTTGAAGTTTCTCGTATATTAAGGAAAAAAACGATTTTTTAAAAGGAAAAATATTTAGTATTTAAAAAATACTAAAGCAGGGTTATAAATGCTGCGGCATACCTTAAGTGTTACATTTAACAAATGTTAACACATAAAACTGAACCTAATAGGAATGTTCTAGTCATAGGGTAATTACTAGATGTATGCATATTTTGAAAACCTTCATTCACAGTGTACTGCAGGCAGTGTTGGCAGGTAATGGGATAGAAAATTTTTTCAACCCTGTCAGGGCACTGACTTGCAGAAAATGTTAACATTTTGAGTTTGAGGGTCGGTCTGAATGTGATCTGTCTCTGTCTCTCATGCCAGACCCAATGGAAGGCAGACTGGACATTCTGCAGGGCACAGAGATCAGAACGCGGCCGTGGGGCGGGCACTTGGAGAAGAGGGGCTTCTCCTCAGCTGTGCCTCCCTCACCCCTAACCCCCAGCAAGGAGCCTGAGCCGAGATGCTGGGGCAGTGTGGGGAGTAGTTAGTGAATTACTCATCAGGCAGGGGTACGGGACATCTATGCAGCTGGAGCAACGATTTTTAACTTTTGTGGGTTCGAGGAACCTTCTGAATATCCGACGAAACCCTGGACCTTCTCCCCAGAAGAATCCCATCACCTCACCCATCCACGCACAACTTTCCCCAAAGAGCCCCCAGGAGTCCATAGACCCCAGGGTGAAACCCCTGGCCCGAGGGAGGCACTGGCACTTTCTAGAGTCTCTCTACCCTGAATTGCGTCTCAGGCCCCACCTCGCACCTGGGAGCACTGCCCGGGGCGCAGGACTGCCTGGGGTCTGTGCACGGGGCCCCGGCCCTTGGCCGTGGCCGCACTCATCTCCCTCCCTTCCCGGGACCCGAGTGGCGCAGCCGGAGCGGGGCGGCAACCAAGAGGCCGGCCCCACCTGCGGACACTAGAGGCGAGGGGGCAGCGGGAGCCCGGCCCCGCCCCGGACCGCGGGGCCAGCCTACTGCACCCAGCGCAGCGGGGCTCAGAGCAGAGCACCGCGCCGCCGCCGCCACAGGTCCGGCTCCCCCGACGACTGCGGAGTCCGGATTCTCTAACGGCGCCGCCGCCGCTGCCACGGGTCGGGTTCCCAGCGCCGTTCCGGAGCCTCCGCCCAAGCCATGAAGATGCATTTCTGCATCCCAGTGTCCCAGCAGCGGCCCGACGCGCTGGGGGGCCGCTACGTGGTGCGCCGGGGGTCGTGGTCCGACTGGGCAGGGAGGAGGAGGCCGGTGACAAGGCGGGGGCGGGAGCTCACCTCGCCCGGCTAATCCGGACGTGATGACTCTGTTTGCAGTTGTACTCGGTGTACCTGGACGGGTTCCTGTTCTGCAAGGTGCGCTACAGCCAGCTGCATCGCTGGAACGAACAGGTGAGCGTATCCGAGGCGGGTACCAGCCCGCCCACCTGAGGCAGGTGAGGAAACGTGCGCCCAGGGCGCTCTGGGTGCTTGACTCTGGCAGGACACTGCACCTCTTGAGGGCTTCGGGCTCTTAATCCTGGTCGTAGTAACAATTAATTGTGAATTGCTTGGCATACAGCTCAATGAATACATGATATCGCTCCTAATCACCTATAGCTGTGAAATGAGGGAATAGGGCGCAGGCAATTATCCCAACCCGTTCCAGCCCGGTGATCCCCACCAGCCCCACCTGGGCTCCATCTCAGTGCCAGCTGCTCCCCCAGGACAATATCCCTGTTCAAAATGAGCAAACCAAGTCTAGATCAAGGCGTAGTCTTAGGAATCTTGTACATGGGTGTTTAATCTCCTTTCTCCCAGAGTTTAATTTCCCCCTCTTTAAAAAGGTGTGTCTTTATTTTTGTTTTCAAACGAGGGTATTCATAGGTTTCAAACAGGGGCGGTCTGGAAACCCAGGAAACAGACGACTTATCAGGTCAGAAGGCCATTTCTCACTCTAGTTTCTCACAAGTCCTGATGGCATTTTCTTCCTGGAGGTAGACTGATTTATTAGCCTGCCCTAATGGGTTTTATTTTCCTCATAAGGAAGTGTTGCAAGTCTTTAAAGTGGGTTAGAGGAGTACGTGGGAGTTTGAAATGAACTCCGCCCTTCCCCCACACTCATGCACAGTGTTTTTTTGGTTTTTCTTTTTTTAAGATTTTGTGTACTGATTATAAAGAGCACATACCTAAAGTTGAAAGAAAGAAAGAGAGAGAGAGAAAAAGAAAGGAAGAAAGAGAGAGAGATGGAGGGAGGGAGGAAGGAAGAGAGGAAGGAAAAGAAGATGCTTGCCTAGGCAACAGCTATTAACATTTTTGGGAGAGTCCTTTCAGACAATCCTGGTTTCTAGTGAGTAGATACATCACGTTTCCTTTAAGACCATTTTCTGTTGATAGACAGCTCAGTTCCATTGTTCTATTAAAAACATCATTGCAGTGAGCCTCCTTGCTCATACATCATAGTGCATTGGAAAAGTCCATTTTCAAGGTATGACTAAGTTTCTTTGGAGTCAACAAAAACAGGTGTAATGTGGTTGTTAGTTAATTTTTGTGCTTGTCTTTGAATCGGTAGCACCTAACACAGTGCCTGTGACCTGGTAGGTCCTCAGGAATGATTGTCAATGGCTGAATAAAAAGGGCATGGATTCAGACTTCTGAAGGATGACAAGCTACTTGTGACCGAAACATGTCTGGGGAGTTGGGAGGACTGCACAGGAAGGCAGATGCGGATCTCGAAGGAAGAGAAAGTACAGGTCGTTTAGGCATTTGGAGGAGGAATTTGAGGGTCATATCCCGCCCCATCTGTCTTCCTGTGTGTGAGGTGTGACCAGGGAGGTGACTATCACAGGGGAAAAGCAGGAGACTGCCGGGAGGAGCAGGGTGGGCGTGGGATTGACTGACCACTCTCTGGCTGGACACTTCACCTCTTCTCTGATCTTCAATTTCCCTTTCAGAAATAATCAGGTAATTGGTTATGGATGTCAACTTCACAGGGCGCTTATGAAGATTAGGGTCCAGTTTCTCCCAGAGCGTGGCACATAGTTTACGTGCTCAGTAAACATTTACTGACTCAGATGCTTGGAGAATTCCTGAATCTGGTCCTTATTAACCAAAAGACACAGGAAAATGCTTGTTTTCAGGAAAATTTGGACCTATCCAATCTTAGAAGGTCCAGAAGTGGAGACATAAAGCCAGTTCTTTTGACCTTCTATTTTGGAAACCATGAACAAGAAACTGTTATTCACTGCAGTGGACTTTTTTTTGGTTTTTCTTTATTTTTTTTGGCTGTGTCAGGTCTTAGTTGCGGCACGTGGGATCTTCGTTGTGGCGTGCAGGCTTCTCTCTAGTTGTCGTGTGTGGGTTTTCTCTCTCTAGTTGTGGCACGCAGGCTCCAGAGTGCTTGGACTCTGTAGTTTGCAGCACGCAGGCTCTCTAGTTGAGGCATGCGAGCTCAGTAGTTGTGGCGTGTGGGCTTAGTTGCCCTGCGGCATGTGGCATCTTAGTTCCCCAACCAGGGATCGAACGCTCGTGCCCCGCATTGGAAGGCAGATTCTTTACCACTGGACCACCAGGGGAGTCCCTGCAGTGGACTTTTACATATGGAATTGCCACAGCCCAGTGCCCTCTGTGAAGTATACAAGAGATATTGATGAATACTTCATATCTGTCACAGGTTTTTCAAAATTCTAAAGCGGGGATTTCTTTATCTAGTTTCTAACTACCTTACACGTGTCATTGCTTCTCTTTTCTGTAGGAACAACTTCATTTTAAAGAAACTATTTAGATCTTAGGAGGTGGCTATTGGTATTATTATTAATTTAAAACAATAACTAACATCAGTTACTCTGTGCTAAGGTTGGTGCCAAGAGCTTTCCATGTCATATCGTGTTTAAGTTTTACAACAGTCTTATGAGTTAGGATTATAATTAGCCCCTTTCAACAGATGAGGAAACTGAGGTACAACTTGGCCAAGGTCATACTGCTAGTAAGTGTTGGAGCCAGGATTTGATCTCTAGAACCTGCTCTAACCCATTACATTTTGTGGTTCCTTATCAAAGTTGACAAAATAAATTGCATCAGAAAAACAATTGCATCCTAAACTACCATCCTGTTAGGCATAACATAATAAAATTCCCCAATTTTATGTATTGTGTGATGAATTTTGATAAATGTTTACAATTACCACCACCATAATCAAGACAGAGAACAGTTTCCACACGCATAATGTTCCCTTGTCCCCTTGCCCTTGGTCCCCTTCCTCCACCTCTAGCCCCAGACATCTGATTTCTGTCATTAGAGTTCCAGGCACAGGATTTTATTCCACCTGTCCAGGAAGCCCCTGTAAGTTTGGTATTGCAAGATGAAGAGTCCAAGTAAGGTTGCTAGATTTAGCAAATAAAAATACAGGATCCCCAGTTAAATGTGAATTTCAGGTAAACAACGAACACTTTTTAGTATAAGAATGTCCCATGCAGTATTTGGGGTACTCTTAACTGGTCATCCTCTATTTTATCTGGCAACCCTAAGTCTGAGACTGAAGGGTTGGGTGACTTCTCCCAGCCACTTCTCAGCTAGTTTTTATTCTTCCTATTCCATGGAAGATGTGAAATGGCTCAGAATTCTTAATCTGATTTAATACTAAGCACTATAAAAAAGGGAAACAGTATAAAGGCCCCATCTGTGTTTATGTGTGTGTGTGTGTGTGTGTGTTATGTGTATGTTTGGTGAGTATAAGTTCATTTCCAATTGATTTTTTGGGAAGTTCTGCATCACAGTAGAACAGAAATTTCATCTTAATAGAATTAACTGATTTACTTAAGAATATTTACTAAGTACCTATTAAATACCAAGCACTATGTTAAATTAAGTGAAGACTCTGACTTTAGCACGTGTGATTTTTGGATTTACAAGTTGGATTTCTGTTTTGTATATTGGAGAACTCTGCAACCAAGGAGGAAGAACCTGGCCCAGGTGAAGTGGTCCCTGCTCCTCTCAGCCAAGCTGTGCGGAGGCTAATGCCCATAAGACTGACCTGAGGAGAGATGGGTGTGTTTCCCAGAGGTCAGCTGCGCCCTCTGAAGCCCTGTCCCCACTGAGGTTCCCTTAAGGTCTGGCGGCTCCCCTCGCTGCTGAGTGCTGCCCATCTCTCTGCTGTGTGAACTGCCTGACCTGACTGCTTTCTGTGCCTTTCGATGAATAAAACCAGTTTGATCTATGCCCTTGTCTGTACCACCTCCCTCAAGGGGACTTAAAGAGATCTGTAAAAGAAACCTTTAACTAGCTCATTTTGGCCATCCTGTGTGAGTGACGCTAGACTCTATGGAAAGGATGCTTGCTTCTTTGAAAACACCCTGCCAGTGCCAGACGTGGCAATGCAGACAAGCCATGGGAGCTTGTAAAGGATCCTTCAGTGGGAGAGGAGGGCTACGCACCGCCTCAGTCTTCCTCCCTGCCGAGTGCTGACTCAGCCTCGCTTCTTCCTTTCTTTCACCTAATCTCCCCTCTTTCCCCCACTCAGACCCTCTGTTCTCATCAAGCAGCCCATTGCCTCTGCCTGGCTCACTTCCCCCTTCTGGGAAGACCCCTGCTTTCTGGCCCATGGGTTAGGGACCAGCCCTTTCTCAAGGTTCACCTTAAGCCTCACCTCCTCTGGGAAGTCCCCCTTGATTGCACAAGATGCCTTTCTCTGATTCCTGTGCCACTTTATGTTTAGACCTTGTCGCGTTCCTTTTGTGTGTGTGTGTGTGAAGATCTTGTTTCCCCTGTTTATTTAGTTGAAAAACCCAAGTACTTAAATGAAGGAATGAATGAAGGCTGTAGGCATAGTGTATCCAGCACAGAATCCTGCTTTAGGAGATGCCCAAGAGATTTGATGGAGGAGGAAGATGGGAGGAAAAGAGGGCAAGGAGAAGGACAAAAGAGTAAAAAGACTGTGTCCAAGTTCTGCGCTGTAGGATCTTGGTTTAAGTCACTTCAGCTGCCTGAGCTTCAGGTTACTCATATTGTCAAGTAACCTTGTTGCCAAGGTGGAAGGATGTGAGATTGCCCTCGTTGTCAAGATGGGAGGATGACAATGTTAATGGCAGCGATGATCATCTACCTCACAGGACTGTTTTGAGGAAGAAATGGAATAATATACAAGACTAGTGTTCTTTGGTACAGGATATCACAGTCCAGATTGCTTTGAGCTTGTGGCCCTTTATCTGGAGAATCTGAGATTTTTATTACCAGGGGCCTTGGAGAGGTGGGATGAATGAGTCAACAGTAGAAAAAGAGACTGTAAAAAGGACAGCATTTGTGACTGTAATTCTACCTGTCCCAGGTCACCACTGTGGGATAGGAATAGGGGGCTGTGAGTGCATGGGATGGGGAAGGAGGTGACATTTTCAATTGGCCAGTAAAGTTCTCTTCATGTTAAGAGGCAGAACTGTATGATGGAGAAATTAGAACAGGAGATTGTGCTGGGATTTAAAAAATACGCTATCTGAACATGGTCTTTCAAAGCAAACAAACAAGCAAAAACACCTCATAATAAATGAACAGAAGAGGTGTGTTTTCCTTTTGATCTCTTGAAACAGTTTTTGAAAGAGTGATGGAACTAAACTCTAATGCCAGATAATTCTTAGTATGTGAGTGCTTTTAATAGCTCAACTGTGTGCTATTTGAGACGAGTGGAAAAGACTGTATTTTGATAGAGTTGAAGAACTTGTGGAGTCGGTGATTGACTTTTGGTGGACTTAACTGCTCAGTTTATTGTGTGTTTATCTCCCCACTTAGACCAGTGCTCAAGAAAGGAGGGGAAAGATTCCTTGAGAAGTCAGCTCAGGTTGTAAAACCTGCTGGGAGAGTTTTTGCTCTGGGTTGGGTATTAGGACCTTAATCCTTGTTGACTTTTTACCCAGCTCTTGGCCTTAGGGCTCCCCATTCCGGATACTCCCCTGTAGATGGGTAACCCAGGCAGCCCTACTGGCTCAAGGCTGCTGTGATTCCAACCAATTTGGGAGCATCTGCTACATTTATGAATACATGCCAAGGAAGACAATTGCCTTTTAAAGATCACTCACTCAGTTCATCAAGAAATAATTGCATGCAAAGAAGACAAATTTCTGCTTCTACTTCATGGAATTAGCAGAGATGGGGTGCATAAATTCCAGGTCGTTTGAGCAGCCCTACCTGGGATGGTGCTGTAACTGGGGGGCCTTTGGACCATCTCTGTCACAGCAGGAAAACTTCCTTGAATTTAAAAGAAACGTATCATTGCTCTAATATTTTATACTACTAGATTTAGAGGAAAGATGGCAAACTAAATGGCTACTGGGGTCAGGCAGGTAATTTAAATGAGAGGCACGGATCAGGTGAGAGGCAGTGGTGGGTGGTGGGAACAGCCTGAGAGGATAGAAACTTGGTGATTCCAGACCTTCCGATTCTTCAAGAGAAGCCGGAACATCAGTTTTTCTTTTTTTAATAAACATTATTTTTGTGGCCCAATCTTAGATTTATTTTAAAAAATGGTGAAGATAGTACAGAGAGTTCATCTACCCTGCACCCAGTTTCCCCTGTTGTTTTCCATGAGTATTATACTTTGGTTACAGTTAATGAAGTATTGATACCATGTTATTTATTCAGACTTCTTTAGTGTTTACCCAATGTCCTATTTCTGTTCCAAGATCCCACCCAGGTCCCACATTACATTTAATTGTCATGTCTCTTTAGGCTCCTCTTGACGGTGACAGTTTCTCAGACTTTCCTTGTTTTGAATGATTTTGACAGTTTTGAGGAGCGCTGGTCAGGTAGTTTGTGGAATGTCCCTCTATTGGAGTTTGTCCAATGTTTTTCACATGACCAGACTGGGGTTATGGTTTTGAGAGGAAAACCACAGGGGCCAAGTTTACCTTGGTCACCGGGCTGAGGTAGTGTTTGTCAGGTTTCTCCATATAAAGTTACCTTTTTCCCTCCTTTTCTACAGTGTGCTCTTAGGAAGGAAGTCACCATGCACAGCCCACACTTAAAGAGTAAGGATTTATGTTCCATACTTGTAGGATAAGTATCTACATACTTGTGGGATAAGTATCTACGTACATTATTTGGAAATGTGTCTATTCTCTCCAATTTGTTTATTTATTCAATAATTTATTTATTTTTAAAAATACATTTATTTATTTATTTATTTATTTATAACTGTGTTGGGTCTTTGTTGCTGCGCGCGGGCTTTCTCTAGTTGCGGTGAGCAGGGGCTACTCTTCGTTGCGATACATAGGCTTCTCATTGCGGTGGCCTCTCTTTGCTGCGGAGCACGGGCTCTAGGCGCGGGGGCTTCAGGAGTTGTGGCTCGCGGGCTCTAGAGTGCAGGCTCAGTAGTTGTGGCACACGGGCTTAGTTGCTCTGCGGCATGTGGGATCTTCCCAAGCCGGGCATCGAACCCGTGTCCCCTGCATTGGCAGGTGGATTCTTAACCACTGTGCCACCAGGGAAGCCCCTAAAATCGTAATTTTTTATACACGGGTTTTTAAGTCTTCATGGGAGGGATCAGCCTGCATTCAGTCTTAGCTTTTAAGTGTGGGTCGCAAGAGGGGGAGGGCAAGTTCTTGCTAATTAACAATCATCATTTTGGTGAGTTAACATTTTTCTGGAGCAGTAGGAGGAGCAGTGAGGCAATGGATCAAGGGGCTTAGGAAGAGGAGCCTTAGGGACCAGGACACGTAGGGCCACAGTGGACATTCTTAGTCCTTACGTGTCCCTCACACTGCCCAGAACAGTGAGCGGGTCAACCACATAACAGGGCAACAGGGACATCCTGAGGTGGGTATATAAAGAAGATGGACAGGACATTGGAAACAAATCACTGCATATGGCAGTGGAGCCAGTGTCAAATCTGGGGTGACACCAATGACCCAGTCCAGAGTGCCTGGCTTAGTGCTGCTGTCCCTGTGGAGAATTTCCCAAGCAGGAGGGTGTTTCCGGGAGATGTGTACTGGTAAAAATGAAGCTGGAGACCTGGTGGCGATGCAGATGTCAGGTGTGGGTAGTTCATGGTCAGGACACAGCAAATGGAGGCCCTGCTCGGAGGGGCAGGAGAGAAGCCAGTGGATGGGTGCAGTGTGTAGATGAACCACTCTCATCAAAGCCCTGGCAGTAGTGGCCCCTTGTGGAAGTCCCTCAACCTCTCTGAGCTGGACACCCCTCCTTTCATAAATGGCAATAATAATAACTGAATCACAGCACTGGTTTGGTTGGGTAGATAAATGGAGTCAGTCACAGGAAAGTCATCAATATTGGTTCCCAGAGAAAAGATAATCCTGTCCATCAGCACGGGGCTGGGGTATGAGCAGGGCTCCTGGTGTGGGGATCGGCTGGCAGAAGTGTCAGAATGGACAAGGTGTTCTTTCAGTCCCCAAACCTGGGTGGGGGGCAGGGAAGGAGTGAAGTGACCAGACTCCCGATATCCTGAACCAGGCAACCTGGCATTGAAGCCCAGATCCCTGTCCATTTCTGGGAGATCACAAACAGATGACACATCGTCTCTGTGCCTCAGTTTCCTCTCTAGAAAGGATCCATTAGCTGCACAGGTTCTTCTTATTCTCTTACCACCTGAAACTCCTCCAACATCACTGCCGGCCATATGTGTGATATTCATAAGGCCCTTTCTCCAGTGTGAACTCTCTGATGTTTAATCAAGTGGTACCTGTGGGTGAAAGATTTACCACATTCCTTGCACTCAAAAGGCTTTTCTCCAGTGTGGATTTTCCTATGGATGCAGAGGAGCTGTCTTTGCTTAAAGGCTGTCCCGCATTCAGTGCACTCATAAGGCGTTTCTCCAGTGTGAACTCTGTGATGATCATAGAGAGAGGATCGAGTAGTAAAAGACTGCCCACATTTACTGCACTCATAAGGCCTTTCTCCACTGTGAACTCTCTGATGACGAAGAAGGCTAGAGCTACCAGTAAAACATTTCCCACATTCACTGCAGTCATAAGGCCTTTCTCCACTGTGAACTCTCTGATGATATTGGAGGCCACTCCTAGCAACAAAACATTTCCCACATTCACTGCACTCATAAGGCCTTTCTCCACTGTGAACTCTCTGATGATACCAGAGGCTACTCCTGGCAACAAAAGATTTCCCACATTCACTGCACTCATAAGGCTTTTCTCCAGTGTGAACTCTCTGATGTGCAAGGAAATTGGATTTGCAGGCAAAAGATTTTCCACACTGGGTGCATCAATAAGGTTTTTCTCCAGTATGAACTCTCTGATGTTCAATTAAGATGCACTTTTGGATGAAAGATTTAGCACATTCCTTGCATTCATAAGGCTTTTCTCCACTGTGGATTTTCCTATGTGCTCTGAGGTGCTTCCTTAGGCTAAAGGATTTCCCACAGTCACTGCAGTCATAGAGCCTTCTGCCACAGTTAACTCTCTGATGTCCAAGGAGACCAGATTTGCAGCTAAAATATTTTCCACAATGGCTGCATTCATAAGGCCTTTCTCCAGTGTGAACTGGCTCATGCTGAATAAAGTTACATGTTTGGATGCAGGCTTTCCCACGTTTGCTGCACTCACAAAACCCTTTACTAGTAAGGACTCTCTCATCCTGAACAAGTATTTATGTGTGACTGGAGGCTTTCTTGCCTTCTCCCCAGCTGTGATGACCTGTTCCACTGTGAAAAACAGCTTCACACTCCTTACTGTTCTGTTTCTTCCTGGTATTAGTGGCTGTGGCTGAAGTCCCATGTTGGCCACGAGGTCGTTCCCAATCTCCATGTAAGTAGGTAGATTCCCTATTGTGTGGATTGTGCAGCTCTTCCAAAATGAGGGTCTCCCCATGTCATATCACATGGGATTCTCTCTAATATGCGGCTTCTGGTGCTCTTGAAGGTTTGCAGTGAAATAGAATTGTTTCCCGCATGCCCCACATATGTATGCTTTCTGCCCCCTATTTGTTCCTTGCTCCTCAGCCAAGTGCAAAATGTCTCTCAAGACTGGGGTGCACATCTTACAGGGCTGGGTCTTCTCAGGAGACAAACCTGCCCTGGGGGGTCCTCATCTGTGACACTCCTTCTGCAGATACGCTCTGTTCAGAAGGTGTCTCTTCATCCTCAACTCCAGGAAAAGAACCTGCAGGAATTCCCTGGCAGTCCAGTGGTGAGGACTCAGAGCTCTCACTGCTTTAGCCTGGGTTCAATCTCTGGTCAGGGAACCAGGACACTGCAAGCCTGAATCCTTAGCTGCAACTTTGGGGCTACTGGTGTTAGGGCACTAAGGAGTAGGGATGCACTCTGGCTAGCCATAGTAACCACAGCACATGACCAAGCAGTTGAAGAAGAAAGCAGTATCCATGGTCCAGATGTGAGAATGACACAGCAGCCCCTAGGGAAAAGGAGAAAGGCAGAACCTAGCTCAGAGGATAGGGGTGGGTGTGAGGGCCTTACCCAGCATGCATACAAGTGCAAAGTTCTCCACCATGACATCAAGGTACAGGTGTATCTGAACCTCATCAAGAAGACACCATTCCTCCCAGGAGAAGTATACGGCCACATCCTCAAAGGTCACAGTGCCCTGAGGTGGGTCGGTCAGTGCAGGCGCCGCCATCAGATCCTTTGCGCGGAGCGGCAACAGTCCAGCAACTGGGTCAGACTCGGCATGGTTACTCCCCACCTATTCAATAATTTATATCTATGTAGACTCCTAGATATTTAATTTATACTTTAGGTTGTACTTCAGTAAGACTTTATTTTATTGTTCAAATTGTTCCAGCTTGTCCTATGGGAGCTCTTTCAGTTTGCTCCTGTGTTTCTTTGACATACCCCTATTGTTGACTTTTGTTTGTTTTGTCCACTTTCTTATTTTCTGGTGTACAAGATGTCCCAGGCTCACCTTGTATATTTCCTGCCTTGGTCCTAGAGTCAACCATTTCTCCCTGGAGCGCTTGTTGCTTTTTGGAGAATGATATTAGAAACCAAGATCTGGGCACCAGATGTGTTCCCTGCTACTGCAGTGTCATTGCTTCTAGGCCCTCTCAGCTGACACAGCAAGAAAATATATGTGTATATATGCATGTCTGTAAATACTTCTATGTGTAACCATCTGTATGTATATTAAGTTAAACATGAGTTCATACCAATATCTCTGACAATAATCCATTACCACATGGCTTACTCTAGCCTATTCCCTTTACTTACCTGAAAACTCTCATTCCAACAGTGAGAAACCTGACTCCCACTATCTGCCATCCATTTACTTAATTATTGCATTCTGTACACACATATAATGGTATTAGAATTGTTAACCTGTACCTGTGTAGGAAACAACTTTATCAGCTAAAGCGCAGTACTTCTGTACAGCTTCTTTTGCCTTTACTGTGACAGACTCCACTCATTTGCCAAGTGACTTAGGTCAGCACCTTTTCTCTCACCCCCTTCCTTGCAGTTGTTTCATATATTTGTAATATAGTTAAATTGTTTACTCACATTCTGCATTCTATCCTGGGTTTTTCCCCACTTCCTAAATGATTTTTTAATATATTTGGACACATTAAAGTTGTATTGTAAAGTTCAGTAGATTTGACAAATGCAGAGCCTCACGTATCCACAATGACAGTATCATACAGACTAGTTTCACTGCCCTAAACAATTCCATGTGCTTCACCATTTCAGTACCCCCATCCCAAGCTCCTGGTGATCATTGATGTTCTCACTCTCTCTATAATTTTGCTTTTTTCCAGAATATCATATAATTGAAGTCATATAGTATGTAGCTTTTTCAGACTGGCTTTTTATTTATCAATATGTATTTACGATTCCTCCATGTCTTTTTATGTCTTGACAACTCATTTCCTTTTATTGCTGGGTAATATTCCATTGTAGGGATACACCCAAGTTTGTTTATCCATTCACATACTGAAGGACATCTTGGTTGCTTTCAGCTTTTGGTGGTTATGAATAAAGCACCATTTGTATGCCGGTTTTTATGGACATAGTTTTCAAATCTGTTGGGTAAATAACTAGGAGTGTGATTGCTGCACTATGTGGTAAAACTATGTTTACTTTGTAAGAAACTGCCAGACTATCTTCCAAAGTGGCTGGACCATTTTGTATTCTCTCCAGGACATAACTTAAAAAATTTTTTAATTGCAAAAATAAATGTTGGCATCAAATGAAAATTCTTTAGTAGTCAAACAAACAACCTAGCAGACCAAACAAAACAAATCAGGGAGCTGTATCTTCCCTACAGGTAGGCAGTTAATAACATTTCTAGGTGTTAGATCAACACTGTCCAATAGAACTTTATGTGCTGGTGGAAATGCTCTATATCCTTTGTGTCCAATTCAGTAGCAACTTGCCACATTTCCAGTGGCTATTGAGTATTTAAAATGTGGCTTGTATGACTGAGGAACTGAATTTTAAATTTTATTTTATTTTAATTTAAGTAGTCACAGACAATTAATGGACATCTTATTGGATGGTACAGTTCTGGGCCACTCTAAGGATTTTGACTTGTACTTGAGTGAAATGGCATGCCATGAAGGATTTTGCACAGGGAAGAGGAATGATCTGACTTACATTTTTAAGTTATAACCTCAGATTCTGTATTAGGAATAGACAGAAGGGGAGCAAGGGCAGAGGCAGAGAGATCTGTTGTAAGGCTACTGCAATAAACTGGAAGAGATGACAGTGGTTTGGGCCAGGGTGATGGCAGTGGGGGTGGAGAGATGTGGTCAGATTCTGGATGTATTTTGAAGTTAAGGCCTATGCAAGGTAAATATTTGCCAAACACACACTGTACTTTTGACAAAGGTCATGGAATGAAAGTTCTTATTTGTTTGCAGTCTCATTTCTATTAGATCTGCTTTCATTTTCTTTAAGCCACTGAGCCTTCCTGCTCCAGAGGTACCATGTTAAAATCTCAGTGGGTTTCTTACTGGTTTCCTTTCTCCTATTTTAAAGAGAATGATGAGGTATCTTATCTTCGAGCTATCACTGTAAGCATAAGGCTAGAATGAAGGAAGATGCACTTTTGGTTATCTTAATTTTAAAATTATTTTTGATGCATCCACTATGAGCTTGCATAAAAATAATTTCCGCCATGGTCTTGGGTCATGTGTGGGTGGGGAGGAGGAAGGGGCCTGGTTGGGTTTCTATCGGGATCATATGTCAGCATTATAGGAATTCTAGAACCCAGCGCTGTCCACTAGAAATATAACGTGAGCCACGTATGTAATATAAAATTTTCTGTTAAAATTTTAACATGTTAAAAAGCATAAAAAGAAACAGGTGGAATTAATTTTAAGAATATATTTTATTTAATCCAACAGATCCAAAATATGATTTCAACAGGTAATCTATATAAAAAATTATTAACGAGATGTTTTGCATTCTCTTCTCTCTGTACTAAGTCTTCACAGTCTGGAGTGTATTTTACAATTACAGCACATCTCAGTTCGGACTAGCTGCATTGTCAGTGGCTACCAAATTAGATAGCACAGCTGTAAACATCTGCTGTTATGTTCAGATTGGGTGGGGGGCATGGTGGGGGAATTAAATTCCTAACTCTCATCATTGACATCACAGATACTATTGGGGAATTAATTAAATATTAATATTGTATGATGTAATATTAAGATTGTATTGTATGAATATTGTATGATGTGACTGGTGGGCAGTTTTGTAAAAACAAATGAAAAATTAAAATGTACACCATATCTATCAAACTCAGACTGGAGTTGTCAGTCCATGATATTTCTAATAGTGTTCTAGAAACCTTTACAGAAATAAATTGCTCCTTAAGAAAATCGAGGTATCTCCTTTTGGCCACCAGGAAGGGTTCATTTTGAATAAAGTGCTGGAGAGAGACTTGCCCTAAGAGGAGGCTTTGGTATCTCACCAACCCTGAATTTCAGGCGCTTTGCCTTAACCGTGTGTTTTCTGGATCTTTCAGCTGAGGCGGGTGTTTGGAAATTGCCTGCCACCCTTTCCACCAAAGTACTATCTCGCAATGACCACATCTATGGCTGATGAGAGAAGGGACCAGTTGGAACAGTATTTGCAAAATGGTATGTATTTGGATCTTTTAAAACAGATTTATCGAGATGTGAAAGTCACCCATTTTATATATTTACTCAGTGGTTTTTAGTATATTTACACGATTGTGCAACCATCACCATAATCTAATCTGAGGACATTTTTACCGCCCCGAAAAGAAATCTTATACCTATTATCAGTCAATCCCTGTTTCTCTCCTCCACCAGCCCCTGTCTTTATATACTAATTTATGCCTTTATAAATTTGCCTGCTCTGGATATTTCATGTAAATGGAGTCATAAAATATGTGGTCTTTGTATTTGGTTTAAAAATGCTTTGTTTAGATTCACCACCCCGCAGCCCCTGCCCCCGGGGGCTCTGTGTTGGCTTTGATTGTAGAAGTCAAAGAAATATCTCTGGATTAAGAGTGAACAAACGGATAAAATGAACGGCTTACGTGAAAGTTCTCAGGAGATAGCGGAGATGTTTACTGGCAGTGCCAGAGTTGGTTATTCCATCTCTGTCTTCCCCAGGAGCCATGCTAAGGCACAGGGATACTCGGAGGTCTGCTCTGGCCCTGTGAGGCTGGCAATACAGAGGTCCTGGCCCACTGCTGGGTTCCTGAAAAGTGTTGTGCACAACAGGACTGAGCTCTCACAAACAGAAGGGGGTGGGGAGAAATAGAAACATTGGCATTCAAATATTTAAAGGTTTAAAAAGCGGGAAATGGTATAGACATAAAATGTTTTAAAAATATAACCCGTCCAAAGAGTATAAAATGAAAGGTACATTCCCTTCCACCTCAGATCCCCAAGCCTCTAGAAAAAACCACTATTACAAGTGGCTTGTGTATTTCTCAGAAACCATCATATGTATTCTAGTGTGTGGGTACATCCCTGCTGGTTAAACACAAATTGAAACTTACCTTATACACATTTCTGTATCTGAAACTTTTTATTCTGAAAGAATTTCTGATTTACAGAAAAGTTGCAAAATTGATGCAAAATTTTCTGTATTCTCTTTACCCAGATTTCCCAAATGTTAACATTTTATATTTGCTTTATCATTCTCTCTCACTTTCCCATGTCTCTGTTTGTATTATGAATGTGTGCATACATATATATTATATATAATTTTTTGAGATGCCTGTTTTGCATATACAAGCCAGTTTACCCTTAAATACATCTATGCGTATTTCCTAAGATCGAGGACAACTCTTCTGTAACTACTGTATAGTTATCAAAATCAGGCAATTAGCATTGATATAATAATGCTATCTAATATAGAGACCTTATTCAAACTTCACCAACTACCCCACTAATGTCCTTCATAACAAAAGAAAAAAAGCTTTTTCTTCTATATGCTATTTTATTCCTTTTAAAATATTACTCTTACAGGTCATTCTAGGTGAGAGATTATAGATTTACCTCATTATTTCTCAGGGCTGCACATATTTTTTTTAAACATAGTAAACAAAAATTCTAGAAGTCATTTATTTTCCATTCATCTTTTGTAGTGGAGACTATACCTCTTTTAGACCTGTTAAATAAACTCTTTCAAGCTCAAAATGTAATATCTTTTGAATTTTCATTCCTTCTTGGTTTGTGTTCTCATATCTTCATGAAATACTCCTTTTAACAGCTGGCCTTTTCACAAATGATCACACTGCTTAAAGGGTCACTTCTCCAGGCCTGGCCTTTATCTGTAGTCAGGATGCTTTGTGAATCCTCTTGGAAGGTAAAGGAAGGAGACAGTGAGGCATAGTGCTGTGACTGTGAACACAGGCTCTATTCAGACATAGAGTCAAGTCCCAGGTTTGCACCTCCCTGGCTGTGTGACCTGGGGCAAGACACTTACCTTCTCTGAGCTTCAGTGTCTTTATCTGTAAAATGGAGATACTATTTACTTCAGGCAATCTTCTTTTGTTGTGCAGATTAAGTGAGCTAAAATATACCAAGTGCTTTGGTGGTACCTGGTACTTAACAGTTGTACAGTAAATACTAGTTGGATGAACACTTTTTCAATAGCTTTCCCCATCCCCAATGATTATATTGATTAGTTTGCATACATGGCACACATATTCCAGAAAATATATATTTTCTGGAAATTATATATTGACAATTTGACAAAAAAGACACTCAATCCTTTGTCAATTATATATATATATTTTCTGGAAATTATATATTCCCCATCCCCAATGATTATATATCCCCATCCCCAATGATTATAATGATTAGTTTGCATACATGGCACACATATTCCAGAAAATAAGACAAGAGCTTCTTCCCCCTTTAGAAAAGAGGGAGTACCTTTTATAAAAAACAGTTTCTCCTGTTACAGAGACACTCTCTCTCTTAGTTACTTTATTTTGAAAAACATGGCATCGTTTGGGAAGCACTACCTCAAATGACCTCAGTCAGTGCTAGTTTTGAATGCTGGTAGAAGTTGTTTGACAAAATCAGTAAAACAGCACCAAAAAGAAAGACATTTAATACAGATTTAAAAATTGGATAAGTTTAGCTCAAGTGCAGGGTCCAGGAGAGGACTTGTGGGGAGGAAGATAAGAAGTGAGGAAGCCACTGAGAAGCACTTCACGTGTGAGTGTGAGGTCCTCAGGGGAGAGCCTTGGCCCATCTGCTCGGGCCACAGCGCTGGGTATTGGTATCTGGAGCTTTAAAACTAAGGGGCAAATTGCTCTTATAAGTATAGAAGAATGAAATTTTAAATATCTGACAGCCTTATAATTGCTTTTTTTTTGGTAACCTCTTGAGAGCTCCCATCGTGAAAAGAGGTCCTCTTAATCAGTGTTTCTTGGTTGATTTAAAATTTTCAAATTACCAAGCATCCTGCTAAAGTGGGAGTCTAGGTCCAAGTTTTTAGATCTTATTGCTACCTCGTATTAACCCCATCATCCTTCTAGTAGGGGCAGCTAGATAGATATTGGGCCAGGGGTATGCATGAATAAAGTAGGATTCCTGGAAACAGTCAGCCGGATTGGTGTGATGGGTTCATGCTGCCTGCGAGGCTGCCTGGAGGAGGCGGGCTTTGTAGATTTTCTTGAATTTGAGAAGTCACAGGCTCCATCGCCTTCAAGGAGGCAGCGGTGCACTGGCAAGGCCTGGAGGGCTTCCTGGAGGACAGAGCAGTTTAACAGAGCAGTCAACCCAGCCCAGTGGTAACCTGGCTCGCTGTCCCTGTTTTTCAGTAACCATGGACCCAAACATGTTGAGAAGTGATGTCTTCGTTGATTTTTTGAAACTGGTGCAGCTGGTAAGCTTGCTTTTCTTGACTAAGGTCATTATTTCACTGCAGAATATGTCTCCGTGTGTGCTTTTCTGGTCATCAGCCCTACAGAGCCTGGATTCAGATAAAATACATTCGTTTGGAGTAACAGGAAAATGGTTCCTATTTTGTTGCTTTGGAAGTTGAGATTCTAGATGGAAAATTAAGTGTGTCACTTGACCTTTTGCCCACTTTATTTAAGCAGATACCTTTTTTCCTGTAGCTTAAGCATTGTGCATCTCAAAACTGGCCATGCAGGAGAGAACCTTTTACCATTAAGTGCACCCATGACAATTGTGGGACCCTACTTTTGTAGCTGGGACTTCCAAGTGTGCCACAGTGAAGACCTCAGGACAGTAGTAATAGCCATGCCAGCTATCACTTGTATATTCTCTGCTCCTGACTTTATCGTAAACGGATCATGGAGAAAATTCAGTCTCAACAGAATGACAGACAGCACCTCCCTTTCCTTTGTTGGTCTAAAGAACAACTGTTCTCTTGTCCCCTAGAGGCTGGAACTTGGCCAAGTACATTTGTTTAGCACGGCACCCATTCAGGTGGTACACATAAGAACATTTTTATGCCTGCATGTACATTCTTTTTTTTTAATATGTAGATTTAATTAATTAATTAATTTTTGGCTGCGTTGGGTCTTCGTTGCTGCGCGTGGGCTTTCTCTAGTTGCGGCGAGCGGGGGCTACTCTTCGCTGTGGTGCACAGGCTTCCCATTACGGTGGCTTCTCTTGTTGCGGAGCATGGGCTCTAGGCGTGCGGGCTCAGTAGTTGTGGCACGCGGGCTTCAGTAGCTGTGGCTCGTGGGCTCTAGAGCGCAGGCTCAGTAGTTGTGGTGCACGGGCTTAATTGCTCTGCAGCACGTGGGATCTTCCCGAACCAGGGCTCGAACCCATGTCCCCTGCATTGGCAGGTGGATTCTTAACCACTGCGCCACCAGGGAAGCCCTGCGTGTACATTCTTGACTGAATGGAAGAGCTTCAAAAGGATTGAAATTGCACAATGACGTGATATTACTGAACTGGCTCCTTAGGTCAGGGAGGAATGATACCTTGATCAGACGTGTAAAAACTGGGAGCAAATTTGCATTTACTCAGTTGTTCAAGTGTGTTGACAAACTTACTGGTCCAGTCAACTGAGAAATGCCCCTAGAGTCTCCCCTCCCATTGTATAATTGCTCGTACTTTCACATACACTTAATGGTATGTGTGTGTATATATATATGTATATACTTTTCTTTGAAAAGGTTGTTTTTGAGGCAGTGCTAGTGGTAACATTCCAACAGCACAAAAGGGTCTATGATGAAAGTAACCTCGCTTCCACCATGGGTCTCCAGGGCCCCCCCTCAGAGACAACTGTTGTTTACAGTTTAATGTATGTCCCTTCCACGCATTTCCATGCACATGCAAGCATTCCTATGTATGCATATCCTTTTTTGCTTTGCAGACAAGCACACACTCTACCCACTTTCTGAACCTTGTTTTTCAAAGTTTACATCTTGCAAACTTTCTATGCGAATGCATGGAGGTACAGTCAGCCGTGGTTCTGTCATCTTTGTGTGCATTATGGTTTTTACCTTCAATGCTTTCTAAAAATCATTCAGAGGATGGCAGTGTTTTGGAGCTTTGTTTTGAGTGTCTTTTTTTCCTGATAATTTAAAGGAGTTTTTTTTTTTTAATGTGTTTTTCTTTCCTCCTTTCTTTCTTTCTTTCTTTTTAATTGGGATATAGTTGTTTTACAATGTTGTGTTAGTTTCTACTGTGCAGCGAATTGAAGTAGAGTTCCCTGTGCTATACAGCAGTTTCTCATTAGTTATCTATTTTATACATATTAGCGTATATATGTCAATCCCCATCTCCCAATCCATCCCACCCCACCTTTCCCCACTTGGTGTCCATACATTTGTTCTCTACATCTGTTTTATTTGATTTTAGTGCTCTCAGTATTTTTTTATCTGTATAACTGCACAGAAACCTTTTGCCCCCGCTGCATTTTGCAGCGTCTCTTCCTGCTTCTTCTGATGAGATTTTCACTTTTGCAATGGCTTTATTTTTCGCTCCTGTTGCTTCCGTGAACTTGGCCAGCTTCCTTTCACGTCTATTCGCTTACCTCTTTTTGGAGACCTTGATCTGTTCTTTGAGGTCTGAGTTCAGAGAAGCCTTATTTTGATTAACACAGCCATTGTTTTCATCTCCTTGGTGGCCTCACTTTTGAGGGGGATATATTTTTCACCCTTAGTTGGTCATGTTTCTTTCCTCCTTTCTTGCGGGATTTTTGCCTCTCGTTCTCCCAGGTGATCCATCAACTTTGAAAGGGGTGCATTCAGTAAGCCAGCTGGCCCACGGTGTTGGAAGTTGCTGGAGCTGAGCTGGTAGAACCTGTCTGCCGTACTTCTGGATCTTGCCTCTCCATCTCTGAGGACTTTCTCACTAACACTTTGCCCCAGGCCAGAGCGGCATGTCTGCAGTGAAACCCAAACCACAGTTTCTCTTATCAAGATCACATCTTCAACCATCCTGCTGACTAATCAGCCTCAGAACTGGCTTAGTGGTTAGAGTGCAGGCTCAAAGTGAGATGGCCAAGGTTTAAATTTTGGCTGCCCTACTTTGGATTTGTGTTTACTTAGTCTCTTTGTATGTCAGTCTCCCCTTCTCTAAAATGGGGAGAATGGCTCCTCTCTTAGTGCTGTTGGGAGGATTAAGTGAGCCAGTGCTCTTAAGGCACTTAAATGTAATCTGGCCAATGTTATAACACTTATGTGGTCCTCCTGCTATTACCAACGCCAGCCCTTTTTCCTCTTCCCAGCCTGCTGAGAGATTGCTTCCGGCAAAGATGGCGGGCCAGCACATCTCTCCCCAGACACCAGGTGGTGTCAACTGGGCCCAGAGTTGTGCTCCCAGACCTGCCTAGTGCTTCCTGATGAACTGCTTTAACACAGCTTCTATGTGGCTTGAGTCCTGCCCGCTGCATCTTTGTACCTCTGCTTCCCTTCTCCCTGACCAGACCCAATTTTCACCAGAGACAGCCCCTCTGAAAACCCAGTTGTCCAGGCTTGGGACCATTTTGAACTTCTTCAAAGATGGCGAGGTGTGGGTCTGCCAGACCATTCAAGTAGCCCAAGGAGCAGGGATTGGGAAGTTTCCCCACCTCAATATTATACAGACCCCACCTAAATATTTTCACTGCCTTTGATAAGTGCCTGGCCTGCAGTTTCCCAGTGGTTATCGCCAAATAATCACACGCTCACGGGCGTGGCTCTCCAGGGCTCAGCAAGTACAAGCAGATCTTCCTGTCTCTGGGCAAGGACACACTGTGTGAGAAACGTGAATACATGTGACCGCGTAGGAGCCTTCCGAGGAGCCTCTATCAAGGATGGCCAAAGGCAAGCTGCAGTCATCAGAGGGGGTTGCCTCTACAGGGCATTCAGTCTGGGCCAGACCCAGTGCTTTCTGTGTGGTACCTCATTTATCCCTCACAACTTGTTGAGGACGGTGCTGTTAGTGTCTCTTTTTCAGGTTAAGTAATTTGTCCAAGGACCCACATCTTCATAAGTGGAAGCCCAGCGAGCCTGGATCCACTGACGTCATGAGATAGTTCTAGAGTGGTGGCAGCCCCCCAGCCCCGCCCCCTGCCAGGTACCCCTTGTTGTGTGTGTCTAGCCTCCACCACCCGCCCCCGCCCCCGACTTACCATGCTCTGTGCTTTTGCCCTGCAATTGCCTCTGAGATGAAGGGACTTTTGAAAAGGCAAAACCAAAGTCTTTAGACTAAAGACTTTTTATGTTCCTGGTTCTTAATCTAAAGTGTGGACAGCATGTTTGAGAAAAAGGAGACTAAGAAGGTATTTGGAATGGCTTTTGTATACTTGGGAAGTTAGGGGCAATTTATGTATCTGGGAAGTGTTGCCCACCATAGCTCTGGGGGCTCTAGGAAATGACTGTTTCCCCATTTCCTCTTAAGAATGTTTTCCGTGTCCCTTGGAGTGAAATGATTAGGACCGATTATTAAGTATGATAGAAATTTAGAGGTTGGCGAGTCCAAATATGGATTTTCTTGGATAATAAAGCTCAGGATAAGCACCGTGGCTACCAGACATTCTTCTGCCTCAGAGCAGAATATCAATAACGCACACTGATGGAGCTTCTTCGATAAATTAAACAATTTCTCAGGGTATTACATTCGATTTGAAAAGAATTAGCACATGTTTCAAAATGTGTTAAGGCAGCCCATGGTATTGGAGGATTTCGAGGTTTCTTAAAAATAAATGCATTCCGTTTACTACTGTGAATTGTGTGTTTTAATTCCTGATCTGCCCTAGATCAAGATGAGTTAAGTTTTGTTTTCCTGCAATCCGAACACACCACTTTGGTTTTTTTCCTCTAATTGCGTTTTTGTATGGCTTTTACATTTTATAAATTATATATGTACAAGTAAAATTCAAGTATCACAAATAGAACCACATTCCTCTTTGATCACCACTCCAAATGTTTTATCTGTTGTTCACTTGTTTTTATTTCATAGTACAAAGGTTTTTCAATGGTTTATTTCTCCTGTTTACCATATTGTTCTAAAAATGTTTATTTTTTTTTATTTTTTTGCGGTACGCGGGCCTCTCACTGTTGTGGCCTCTCCCATTACGGAGCACAGGCTCCGGATGCGCAGGCTCAGCGGCCATGGCTCACAGGCCCAGCCGCTCCGCGGCATGTGGGATCTTCCCGGACCGGGGCACGAACCCGTGTCCCCTGCATCGGCAGGCGGACTCTCAACCACTGTGCCACCAGGGAAGCCCTCTTTCCTTTTCTTTTTAAAAAATTTATTTATTTGGCTGCACGGGTCTTAGTTGAAGCGTGCAGGATCTTTAGTTGTGGCACACAGGATCTTTAGTTGCGGCACATGGGATCTTTAGTTGTGGCATGTGGGATCTAGTTCCCTGACCAGGGATCTAACCCGGGCCCCCTGCACTGGGAGCACAGAGTCTTAACCACTGGACCACCAGGGAAGTCCCACCCCTGAATCTTTTCTTGACTCTTTTATTTCTTATCTGTTGCCACTAAGTCAAATCAAAGGTACATAACGACCTCATCATTCCTACTGCTAACAATAATGAAACAATAAAGCTGTCATTTGAGTGTTTGCAATGAATGGCATCCCACTCTTCCCATCCTTACTTTTCGAGCTGAAGGAATGGAGTACACAGAAGGGAAGTCACCTGTCAAGGTTTACACAGGGTCACATGCAGTGAGTGTGGAGTTAGGCTTGGAAGCAAGCAGTCTGCTCTGTGGATCATGAGTTTCTTAAGCACACGGTCTAGCCCTGTTCCTCGGTACCTCGCACACGGATGACTGTCTCCAACTTCTCTCAAGTCTCCCACATCCTCCAGTCCCTCCTCTAGTTCATTTTCACCACAGTGCCAGACACATCTTTCCATAACTCCATTTACATCCTTCCATGTGCCTGATCCAGAACCACCATGGCCCTTTTTTTTTTTTTTTTTTTTGCGGTACGCGGGCTTCTCACTCTAGTGGCCTCTCCCATTGCGGAGCACAGGCTCCGGACGCGCAGGCTCAGCAGCCATGGCTATCGGGCCCAGCCGCTCCGCGGCATGTGGGATCTTCCTGGACCGGGGCACAAACCCGCGTCCCCTGCATCGGCAGGCGGACCCTCAACCACTGCGCCACCAGGGAAGCCCCCTTTTGCCTTTTTAAATAAAATCCTCAAGAGTCTGATTTCAGGGCCATCTATAATCTGACCCACTCTACCAATGCAATCTGCTTCCTCACTTTTCTTTTGCAGAAGAATTTAATATGGATATGCGTTTCTATTATTTTAACTGTTTATATAATTTAGATACCTATTGGTCTGCAATATAGTTTGAGTTGGGAGTTGCACTGAAGTAACAAATTAATGGTAACTTTTCCTTAAATCATATCCAAAGGCAATGACATCTTTCCGTTCATTTCAAGAGTGTTTTTCCTCAGAGGTAAGAAGTGTTTGTGAGGCCAGATACCTTTAAGAACCTAAGACCTGGGCAAAGGTATACCTAGAAAGGGACTATTTGCAACAGTTGCTCTGGGGAAACCCCTGACCCTTGACTACTCTGCTAGATATGGGGTCTTGGGAGCCCTACTGTTAGCAGTTATCATAACTGCAGGGGAAGTGGGGAAATCTGCCAGAATTCCCCCAGGAAGGTAAAAGTGAAGAAAGTATGGGAGAGCTGTGTAGGGAGCTCAGGGCCTGTGCTATGGAGGTGGGAAACCAGTGCCCCTGACATGCTCTGGGAGGGCTTGGAGTGATTTTCACAGGATCCCAGGAGGTGGGTTGTCCCGGCACTGGATGCTTGAAGGGAAAACCTGGCAGGTGGTTGGTTTAGCATCTGCTGATTTGGAGGCTAGTACTGACAGGGAGAAGCCACAGGACTGTTTGAAAAGTGACCAACACAGTGATCGATAAGTGGCAGATTGACTCAGGCAGACAGACACTTACTGTACGTGGAGGGGCAGCATAACATGGTCCCTTATGCTGGTACTACGGTGGTAACATGGCAGCCACATAACTTATCCAAACTCGGACACTTTTGAGAGTGGAGGCGGCACTCTGAGTGTTATGATACGTTAGTCTGCTCGGGCTGCCATAACTGGGAATCTTAAAGAACAGAAATTCCTAAAACTGTGAGAAATAAATTTCTTCTTTGTGCGTGTGTGCAGAGAGAGCAAGCTCTGTGGTGTCTCTTCCTACAAGGAAACTAATCCCATCATGAGGGACACTTAACCCTAATCACTTCCCAAAGGCTCCATCTGCAAACACCATCACATTGGAGGTTAGGGCACGAACCTGAATGGGGGAGGAGGGACACAAACATTCACTCCAAGGCAATGCTGGACCAGCCAGGAGATGAGTCCAACCTAGTTGAGCCCAGGCTGTGGAGTCACGAGGAGCTGGCCTTGAATCCTGCCTCTGCCACCAACTAGCAGTGTGTCCTGGAGGAGTAATTTAACCTTCGTAGCCTTGTACTTCATCTGAAAAAGGGGGCTTAATGAGTGTATATCCCTCATGGAATTGTTATGAGAATTACATGCGCTACCCTCAATATATGTGAAGCAGTTAGCACAGAGCCCAATTATCAGTATCGTGATCTAACAATATATTTGTATGTAATAAATACATAGATAGTATATTTACTCATAAATGAGATGCTATCTCTACAAGTTGCCTGTATATGTGGATATAACACCTTCACAAACTGCTGCTTTTGTGGACGAACCCTTTGAATTTGGGAAGCAGCAGCATTTCTCTTCTAAAGCACTTAGGTTCAGAATCATAGACATTTAGTGACTGTAAGTAAGTGGGTTCAGGGCAGGCGTGGTTAAGATGTAAAGTCAAAGCTTGCCCTTGGATAACAAAATTAGGAAAAAATAAGCCTGTTACTAACATGATGGACCTTTTGAGGTACTTGGGCAGTGCGATTGGGTTGTTGGATTTCCCGGTTCCCTACAAAGCCTGGTGCCTAATCCTCTGTGTCTGTGAATGGCAGGGGGTGGTCAGGAGGACTAAGGAGGGCGAGGTGCTGCCTGTTGAGGGGAAAGGGGTCTCACCCGGTCAGCTGACCTGAGCCCCAACCCCGTGATCTCCCAATAATCTTCTGATCAGTCATCAGGACCTTCCCTCCCCCAAACCGATACCAGGAAGGAGGTGACCTGGATATAAATTTTCTGGTCACTAAAAAGAGATACTGCCTCTCCCCCCATCCCCCCCGCCCCCATCCCCACACACTGTGTTGCTAATTACTAATATTCTGGTTTATATAGCAGGCTCAGAACACAGAAAATGATCTGAATGGCTCTTTTCTCATTTCTCCCAAGGATGACACATCACTAGTGCCGTTCTAAATGCCTAGGAGAGAAGGGAACGCATTGCATGCGGTGGCTGCGTCAGGGTTTAGTCCATCGTGGAACCTGAGATGAGAACGCTGTGACCGGGATCAGCCTCCCAGAGACAAGCAGCTCTGTAGACTGACAGGGTCCCATCAGAGGCACTGAGAACAGCCACCCCCAGATGCAGCTGCCCTGGAGGCCCGTGTGGGCAGCCACTGGCCCTGCCTCCCCGTCAGGGTCACTCTCTCTAAGGAAACTGAGTGCCGACCTCAGCCTCGTGCTTTCCTGAACTCGGACGGGCTTCCCCTGTCTGTAGCATGTCTCTGACATCCTAGAATGCTCTATCCGAGAGGTTCACAGGTCCCCGGATTCGCAGTCCCCTCTGGCACACACGCATCCCCTCACAGAAGGCCAGAATGCGAGAGTGCAGGCAGGGCTGTGCTGAGCTGGGGTGTTGGCCCCTTAGCTGGGTGCCCATTCACCAGATAGAGACCTGATCCCCACACAGGCCTCAAAGTTAGCAGCTTCAGAGTTTTGCTGCAGCAGAACCATAAATTAGCGCATATTACAAACTTTTAGGGACGCCTGGCAATATTCAATATGAGAGTTAAAATCTGGGATGGCCAAGAGTTACGTGGATGGTTTTCTCAAAAGCTTTTTCCCTAAGGCAGATGCCTTGTTTATTGGGAAATTATTCAAGCTGCATGTCATTGCTTTGCCTGAGCTCCTCTCCACCCTCTCCTCACCCCCACCACATCCCCAAAACCAGTCCCCCAAATCTCTGCACTTGGCTTGCATTTGCTTTGGATACTGTATGCCCCAAGGGCCCACCGAGAGGAAGATGACTGTCTCCTGCGTCGATGTGCCCCGTGGAAGGGCGCCAAAGCTCATTGTGCTTCCTTTTGCTTTTATAGGACACATTTAGCATCACTACCGAGAAAGCGTCTCTGGATATATTTCTGCCCGATGGAAGGAGCATTAAAGTCGAAATTCTAACATCAGATACTGCCGAAAGAGTCCTAGAGGTAAATTCTATCCAAATTCCAGCCCCAGAACTGAATTTAGGAATCATTCTGTTTGAAGGCAGGGACTAGGATATGGTTACCTTCCAGAAGCTTCCTGCCTATCATTTTACTCTGGATGACTTATCTGTAGAGATGCTGGCTTCTGCTGACAGACTGATGGAGGAATCTCAGCTACAGCCGATCCCCAGGGTCTCTTTGGGTTTTTTTCCCCCTCTGTGGGCATCAACTTTCCAGGTCCTTGCTAAGGCTGTTGTTGGTTCTCTGGAACTCAGCCAGGGATGTGTCCTGCACATATGCCAAGTGCTTTATTACGGGATATCCCTACTCAGGAGCAGGAAGGAGGGTGGAGCCCAGATGAGACTACCCAGGTGGGCTGGTGACAACTTCTGGCAGACAGTGACAGTGGGGTTGTCAAAGCCAGAAAGAGTGGTCCCTCCTCCCTCACAGGGGAAAACCCCTGAAACCAATGCCCAGCACTTCTAATCCTGGGTCCACAGGACCAGAACCGAGTTCTGGTCAGTTCTCTGAGGACTCAGAGGACGAGACCCAGAAAGCATCCTTCCTTCTCCAGATGCAGCCATTACCAGCTCTGTCCCTGAGGCCTTTCCTTCCTCGAGCTGGGCTTCAGAGAGGACTCCGTCTTCTCTCACCCACACACTGCTGTAGGGCCAGCTCCCAGGTCCCTTGCCTTTGGAGGGTTTTAGTTTGTCAACTTAAATAAAAAGGTAAAATGAGGCAGCTCAAAATTGTCAAGAAGATGAGCGTGTTCAGGAATAGCAGAGGAATTGCAGCTGGGGACGCGAAAGCTGGAAAGGCTGCCGGCGTGTCCGCTGAGGTTGGGGGAGGCTTTATTTATGGGCTGGGAATGTAAAGAAGGGAGAGTTCAGTTAGAGTCTACTAAAATCAAAACAAATGGAGACCAGATTTGAAAATTCCCCCAGCAGACAAAACCGGTCCGGTCACACAAACAAAGCTGAATTCCACTTATTTTGTGAGACCAACCTGACCTGGGTCATATCTTGTTTGGGTCTCTGGAAACCAGGAGCAAAATTTCCCAAGGCTGATATGAGGCAACCCTGGACTAACTCTCTATCATTTAAGAAAATTGCAATATTATCTGTTTTCTGTGAATTAGGCATTTACGGGAAATCAGCCTCTCAGTCCTTAAGTCTTGTCTTCCTGAGGCACACTTGTGGGGCTTTCCATCTTATATCCTCCAGTTCCATTTAGGTTGAATTTCTTTCACAAATTCTAATCCTCCAGAGAAACATTCAAGGGAGAATAAGAAGTTATAAACAGGAGGAAGTCGGAAAGTTTCTAGGACCTTTCCAAGGAGGGAAATTTCTCGTGCTAGGGTCCTGGTGTCTGCCGCCTTCTGAGCCGATGACCGGAAGTACTCCCTGCTGGGCTCCCAGCTCTTGATCCCGCCTCTACCTGACACTGTGGGACCTTCCTCCTGCATTATGGCTCCCCTTCCCAGCCTGGAGATCTGAGCCCACCTACGCCCTCCTGGTTGAGTCCCCAGATTAGGAAATACTCCTTCTCTAGATCTTGCTCTGCTCGAGAGTGATTATTTTGCACTTTTCTTCCTACTAAAGTCACTACATACACCCTTTTCTTGGCTCCAGGATTGTGACCTGGTTGCCCACTATCAGCAGCCACCTGGTTGCTGAGGCCATCCGTTGAGAAGTTACCCTGGGTCCTCCTCCTTCACCTCCCAAATCCGACTGACACTACATCCCAAGTCTCTCTCCTCTTCATCCCCACGCCCCTAGCCGCTCCCAAACTAATCTCCCTGCTTCCAGTCTTGCTAAGCTGTACTGATTTCTAGAATGATCTTTCTAGAAATTATCAAGGGCCCTTGATGCTTAACACTTGAGTGGATTTATACCAAGAGACCCCAAAACGCAGTTCCCTAAATTGCCCTCCCTGGACTTACAAAGTGGGAGATAGACACATAATAGAAAGAGGAGACAGTAATAGTGAGAGTAGGGACAACAAACTCAGGTACTCTGTGGCCAGGCAGGTAAGTCAGAGGTGCAGCTGTAGGATATAAGCTCATTTGGAAATGGTTGGGCCTACAGAGAACCGGAGAGCAGCTGCCCTGCCCAAGGACACCATTATTGACATGTTTTACACACACTGGGCTCGCCGGCCAAACTAGACATAACTGTAGCTGAAGTTGGCTGCTGGTGGGAGTAGGGGGTCTCCTATCTGCTGGGGTTAGGACAAGTCCCAGGTTCAAATTACAGAGCTGCTCCATGTGAGTTTGGGTAAGTTTTTTAATTTTTTGAAATGATGTCTAAGTAATTATAGCAAGAGCTCACAATCCATCAGCAGTGGCGAGTATGGTTCTTATCATTATTAGTATGATGTTAGAGGGAGTGCTGAATAAGTATTGAGTAGGGCAGTAAGTCTAGGGTTCCACAGTGCCACTTGTTTTGTCCAGTTCCCCTTGTAACTGATAGCAGAAGTTGAATGAGGTTCATTAACCTCAGAAAAATGTACTTCCCCTCTTCCATCACATTGGCTCGTGAGAAATTCAAATCCATAGCATGGACATCATTAGCACTGGAGGTAAAATGAAGTAAAGGAGTTTCTGTATAAGGTAAAGCGAGCACTTGGCCAGGCACAGATGTGAATTCTCTTCCAGGGCCTGGGAAATGCTCTAGCTGACATAAAAATGTAACGTACATTTTGTATTTAAAAATTATTGTCCGTATCTTCTCAAGCATACTTGTCACCATGCTCACTTTGCTTCTCCAGCCTTCCTGATGGGCTCTTTAAGGACCAGGAACAGACTAAAATCTCTTTTTTGCTTTCTGTGCATTTGTGCTAATGTAGTTGTATCGGTGGTGTTCGTGTTTTGAAGCATCATTGACATTTGCTAAGAAGGAAATACTATTGTGTCTCTTTTTGTACTGCTTTCTTGTCCTCGAAAGGTGTCTGTATTTATGTCTTTATAAATTATAGAAAGTGTCTCCGTTCCCACTCCTCTCTCTTCCTTGGCATGTAAGCTTGCTGTTTTCACTGAATGAGTCAGAGAAGAGAGAAATCTAATTTGAGTGGGCATGGGTTCATATTTACTCTAGGAGAAGATGACTTTGTAATCTGTTACCCCTGGGGCACACTCAGCCCCACACACAGAGGTGCCCTGTGTTTTGGTTCAGGGTTTTGCTTTGCTTTGTTTTTGTTTTTGTTTCGCAAGGGCATGGGGAAGAGAGTAAGGTAGAAAGGAGAATGGGGATAAACATTGAGGAAAAGTTGTGAAAAGTTCCCAGGCTCTTCTTTATTTTCAGAGCTATACTGAGAACACCTACTCATACCATCCACCTAATCAGACTGTCTCCCAAGGTAATTTACAGACCTCGGACAAGAAAGTTCCCCTTTCAGCCTCGTACAACTGCCACCTTGAGAACTTGGAGCCATGGTCAAAGGGTCAGCTCACGCACAGAGCCATACAGGTGGACCCCCGCGCAGAGGGTTGCAGAGGTGATCTAGCGAATTCAGACTAGGCATGCAAAGAAAACACCCAGAAACCCAGCCTTAAAGAGGGGGTGGGCTGGCAGAGCGGTGAGGGAAAGAGCCTGTGGAAGCATGAGTGTTCCTACTAAGGGAGGGTGAATGGATGTGAAATGTTCAGAGATTACAGCCTCATGACCAGTTGGTAAAAACGAAAACACTGGTGTTGAAATGAAAGCTGTTTGAGGTAAAGGTCAACGAGGAATATGAAATGAGGGCAGCCTGTGCCCGGGATCTGAGGTTTCACTGAGCAAAAGCCACACGAATTAGACTTGAGCATCACAGCAGACATCAGAGAGAAGCAGGCCTGGAGTGTCATAGGCGGACGTTAGCCTGTACACTTTTATATGCCAGCCAATGGTGGGGAACATCCCTTTTCCCAATATCTGGTAATCCAGCCCCCAGGGAAGGTAAATTGGAGTGTGGGCCCCAGGGGCAGGTATTACAGAAGGGCTGATGATCCTGGAGAATGGCTACTGCCCTCCAGTGGACAATAGAGCCCAAACCAATCTGGGAGATGAGTCCTTATCCCAGATGGGACAAACCAGTCTCAGCTGGGGCCAGTTCATGTCTATTGTTGGGGGGACTGATTATTATTTTTTTCACTGTAATTTTTTTAAATTTCTAAATTTTCTAAAATGAGTATATACCTTTTTTAGATTCGGGAAAGATTTCTCTTACTCTCCACTGGCCCCTTAAAGCTCTTTTTATTGATATTTACAGGCGGACACTCCTAACTTTTCCCTCCTTTTTCTCATCTTCGGTTAAAGGTGGTATCACACAAAATTGGACTGTGTCAGGAGCTGCTGGGATACTTTGGACTATTTCTCATTCGGTCTTACAAAGAGGGCAAGCTGTCTGGTAAGGAGAGCAGGAAATGCAGGCAGCCTGAGATGGGGTGGGCAGGTGTGGGCAGGCACTCAGCCAGGAGGTGCGGGGTTGCAGCTGAGCGGCCAGTCACCCCCCAGGGGAACGCCCCAGTGTGTGGTCTCTACTACGACTCTCGGCCCCCGAACCGGACATTTGGGGATGCGGGCTGTGCCTTTGTTCAAGGTGAGCTGGGGCTGAGCAGCTCCAGAGGGGCAGCGTGGTCAGGAAGAAGACATCAGTTCTCTCCAGTAACCACACTTCCTCTTGTGCCTCCTGAGCCCCAGCGCTGCTGTCCGGTGCACCTTTATCCCTGCACGCTGGGGGCTGCTCTCCAGTCACGCCACAACCCCCTTGTGGATGGAGTGCTGGACTCCGGGCATCAGCAGATCCCATCAGACCTTGTTAAGGAATATCTCCTTGTTAAGGAATATTTGCTATGAAATGTGGATGATATAAATAAGTTCTTAGGTTCTTTAAAAATACATACATGCAGTGAGATAGTGACCAATGACATTGTTTCATATAGCTTTTGCTTTTCTCTACAGTGCATTTCTAGATATTACAACTTTTTTTTGTTGTGAGATGGTATCAGCTGTCTTCAAGTAGTTTACATATGTCCTCAGAATCTGTGGGGAGGTGATCTGGAGGTGGAAGTTAGCTTGGCCACCAGGAGCTGTGCTGTGCTGGTGAAGGCACTGGACCTCTCTGAATCCCAGTTTCTTCATCTGTATCACAGTGAAAATGTCCCCTACTCAAGCCATTGGTCTTTTATGAGGATCAAATGCTACTTATTTTTTAAATGAACTTCAGAAAGTTAAAAATTACATATAAATATAAGACAGTATTAATTATTCTTCCAATAGTAATGCTCTATTTTATCATTTTAAAGCACTGCACTGTATGAAAACTATCTGTGCTGTTTCAACCAATAAGACTCTTTTCCCTTTCTCTAGTCATTAAAAAATTGGTGGACTTTGAACTCCCTTATGTTAGCCTTCGCAGTTCTGAAGTGGAAAACTTCAAGGTTGGACTCAGGAAGTGGTGAGTAAGCTTTTACTGTGACAGAAGGTTTCTCAGGATATCTTAGCTTTGCAGATCAGAGCTTGTCAGAATCTCCCACATCCAGCTCACAGCCTGACAGCTCCAGGGAGCTCAGGAGCTTGGGGAAGGTCCAGGAAAGCAATGAAGAGGAGAAAGGAGCGAATGAACCAGAACATTTGTCCTAAAGAACAGGATGTTGAGGATGACTTTCACTGGTCTAAAGTTAAAAGCTTGAGGGATATTATCATGAGGGTGGCAGCCATGAAGGTAAGGCTGTGGGTAGGGGGATTGGGGATTGGAGCAGGTAATGGTGAGGAATTATAGGTCGTGTGTTTGCTCTGGAATAGATGACTGACTGTATTTAATTGAAGGACTTTGTTGATGATTACAAGCAAGTCTGATTTATCTGTTGAACTGTGGTATTCCCTGAAGGCAAAGAGTGAGTGGACTCAGCTGATTTGCAGTGAATTTTTTTTTTTTTTTTTTGCCATGCCGCACAGCTTGTGGGATCCTAGTTCCCCGACCAAGGATTGAACCTACCCCCCCTCGGCGGTGAAAATGCAGAGTCTAAACACTGGACCCCCAGGGAATTCCCCCACAGTGAATTTGAACTCTACGTATTTGGTTTATATTCCTAAAGGATTCCAGCAATACATGCTTATTTACTAGAGCCAGACATATTTTCCTCGGTTGATAGGACACAATCTAGGAAAAAAATCTGCAGTATCTTTGCATAAAATACTTTTATTTCTGTCAGAAACAAGGGGTCCTCTGAAGAACAAACAAAATAACAATGGGGGAATGGGGGAATGAATCTGTAATTCCCAATGTTTATTACTGTGGCTGTATTGGATTGCTTCTTTGGCTCACTCTTTGCCCAGCCCAGTTAATCTGTAATCTGAACACAGAGGTTTTTAAAGAAAGGCATTTTGACATCGAGGAATAGTAGATATCTTGACCTTGTGATGCCTTGCTAGAGCTCCAGGCTGTGGCTTTGAATTTTGGAAGAAGATTCCCAGCAAGGCTAGAAGTTCATATACTGCTATTCAAAAGTGTTCTGAGAAATGGTCAAAACCTGTGGCATGGAGCCCTGAGAAGGGGAAAAGTTTGCAGTTCTGTCTGAGAGTTTAGAGAGTAGTTATTCTTCTGGAAGCTGCCCCTAATAACAGGTGACTAAGCATAGTTGTTCCTGGGATCTGAGTATGTGAACCGCAGGGTTTAGCTGAACTTTAGTCAAGTTATTCAAGCTCTCTAAGCCTCAGTTTCTTCATCTGTAAAATGGGAAATAATATAATAGGGTCTATCTCATAGGATTATAGTGAGAGTTAAATGAAGTAATCCTATATGCTCAATAACTTTTGGTCATGTTTATTACTGTTATATTGATGATAATTATGATGATAATAGTAACCACCACCACCCCCCAAATCCCTGGGTCTTAGACTGTTTTGTCCATGGGCTCTCCAGAGAACTTGAGATCAAAGAAGAGATGAGGATTCTGTCCCTCACCTCGAAGCTTGAATTGGAAATTGGGCTTTGCCTATGTCTTCATTAGATAGATAACTTCTGGATCATAAGTGCAAGACAAAATGTCTACCCCATCACCAGCCTGTATCTCAGATCCGGGCAGGTTGCCTTTGCTCCTGGGGACTGGGAGGAAAGGAGGTCCCACTTCAGCTGTTAGAGCTGAGGATGAGGTCACTGGAAGGGGAGAGCCTGGAGAAAGGATCACGCAGGTGCCTGGCCCCCTGTCCAGAGTGAGGTCTTATTGGGTTGGAGCAGGGAGGCTCGCTTGACTAACACTAGCTGTGGGATTCCCAGCTGGAGAGGCCTCGCAGTGAGACCTAGTCAAGTTTTAGGGATTTTTCTCTGTCTGTGAATTCCCTGGTGCATCTCTCCAAAGATGCTATAGTTCCTTCCAGACCAGAGGGTACCTGCCCCCGCCTCGCAGGGCTGCAGTCTGGGGTGGGTCTGGGAGTTCTCCAACTCTGGTGCAACAGTGGCTATTCTCTGCCACACAGGGCACCTGGGGAGAAGGGGTGAAATAGCTAAGTGGAATACAGGGAGGAATACTTCAGCTTCTCCTCCCCAGCCCCTAGAATGAAGCTGATCTTCAAGCGACATTTTCATCCTTTTCCTGGTCTGTGCCAATCCCACTGTCTCTGCCCCCTCCACTGCTGAGTGCCCTGATTCTGCTCACCTGTGCCTTCATACTGGTGATAGACCAGCCCCGGCACACCCTCTCTTGGTGGTTTCTGTCGGTCCTTAGCATGCCACTGGGCTCACACAGTACGTGTAACTTCACTCTTCATGCTGACGACTCTAGAGTTGTTAGACAGACATGAGGCCCTGCTATTTGCAAGTCCCTTTGCCAAGGTCCAGAGGGGCAAGTCTGAATAGAACCCAGCACTGATCTAAGGGGTCTTCACACGTGGTGTCAAGATCAGCTTGATCAGAGCAGCAATCAGGATAAACTCAGCGTGCTGAGGAAGCACGGGGCGGGGGGGGGGGGGGGGGGGGCGGGGTTTGCTAACACAGACTTGAGGAGGAGGGACCAGAGGAGGGCACATGAGGATGAAGCTTGTGGGAGAGGCGGGTAAGGCTGGGAAGCAGGCTGCTGAGGCGGGTGGTCTTCGGGGTGGAGGGAGAGAAGAGAAAACAGGGTTGGAATGTAGAGTGTGGGGGAGGGGAGAGAGGCCAGAGATGTAACTGGAAATGACATTGGGGTCTTGGGAGCAACCAGGATAAATGCTCTAACTCCTGGGACTATGAGAGTCTGAAAAGTTACTTGGGAAAGACCACTCCAGTTAGAATGTGGAGTGTGGGACTGAGGGAACACAACCAAGGCAGAAAGTCTGGTGAGGAGGTCACCGGAGCAGCTCAGGCAAGAGATGACGTGGCCTGGGCACCGAGCAGTGATATAGATGTGGGTACAGGGCAGATCGTTATGCCAGGAATTGCGGGTGGGGAGAGGGCGTGAAGACTTGGTGGCCAAGAGGGGAGCTGGGTGCGAACAGTGATGTGCACCATTCCCTTCAAGATTTTTTTTTTTTTTTTGCATTTCTATTCTCAGAGCCCACCCGGTAAGCTTACAATATGAGGACGATAGGAAACAGAAGAGATGGGAGGACAGTTGAAGACTAGGCAAGCAGAGGGTTGTGGCTCTGCTAGAAGAGGGGGCCTTGGTTTAGGGCGTCGAGGACCACCACTTCAGAGAGCATGTACTCCCAGGTGTGCCCATTAGCCGTGTCATGAATTAACTGAACGCTCCTGAATCATGCAGGTACCTGGACCCATCCCTCGACTCCAGGCTGATGGACTGCAGAGCCGCTGTAGATTTGATCTACATGCAGGTGAGGCGAACCAAGAGCTATCAGAACACCAGATACTATAGGCCTTTTGAGTTTGAAAACATTACAGAACCCGTGTGGCAGTTCAGAATTCTACCTCCATACCTAGAAGAGGCAAATTCATATAAACAGAAAGTAGAATAGAGGTTACACGGGGCTGGGAGAAGGGGAGGTGTTATTGTTTAATGGGTATAGAATTTTTGCTAGGGATGATGAAAAAGTTTTAGGTATAGAGAGTGGTGATGGTTACACAACATTGTCAGTGTTTTTAGTGCCACTGAATTGTATAGCTATAGATGGTTAGAATGATAAATGTTATGTATATTTTAACCACAGTAACTGAATAAATGGAATATAAATAGATGAATATTCTTAAAGGAGTAGAGTTTAGAGGGAAAAGAATTCTACCCCATTCTAACAATCTCTCCGAAGCGGCAGCTGATACTCCATCACCTAGGCTAATTTACATGAGAAGGGAAAGGATATCCCTGCTAATTTAAAGTCACGCATGGTCCCTAAATCTCACTTTAGCATAATCTTCTTTTTCCCTAAACCAACAAGTAGCGTACCCGCCCCCGGGGCCAGCCTCATGGGCAAATGGCCTGTGGGGCTGCACTGCCCCTGCCCTCCGTGCTCAGACGGCCCCAGGCTTGTTGAATGCTCTGCTGTCACATCTTGAAATTCTTAATTTTTTAACAAGGGACCCTGCATTTTCATTTCGTACTAGGCCCTGCAAATTATGTAGTCGGTCCTGCCTTACCCCTGCCCCTCAGTCTCCAGAAAAGTAAATTTAGAGTTTGGCCTCCTTTCCTTGCCCGACTTAATGTGGTGAAGGCTCTGCTCAGCCGTGCTCAGCAGAGGCTGCTTCTGTGTTGCACCACTGGTTACCCCCATCTCAGCTCCTGCCTGCTTCCTCAGCTCCCCGCCACTCTTCACCCTCATGAGGCAGCATCTTCGGAGGCCTGATTCTTTCCCAGGCCTGGTTTGCCAGTTGTGGGAGGGAGGTTTAGAAACTTCTTTTAAGGTGTTCCATGAGGTTATCCCTCAGTTTGTTCTCAAGCAGCAGAATGGTGGGTCAAACTCCTGGCCTGTTTAAACCCTCCCACGGTTTTCTATTCCCTCAGACTAAACCCCACATGCTGACGTACTTGCTTTATCTTCTCCTTAGCATTTCCACCATTCCACTATATATAACATTTTTGTTTACTGTCTCTGTCCCTACTAGAATGATTTCTCCATGAAATTGGGAATTTATTTTGTTCACTGCTGTATCTCCAGAAACTAGAACTATTCCCAGCATGACCTTAGCATTAAGCCTCCTGGGGGGCCCCTCATAGTACTAACTGTTTTAAATGCATTGTTTCATTTAAGCTTCATAATAATTCTGTCAGGCAGTTGGTACCATCTGCATTTTTAAGAAAAAGAAAAAATAACGTTTGCTGACAAAGGATTGAGTAGGCTTAGACGTGGAGGATTTAGAAAAGGGATTTAACACATTTGCAGGTGGCTTTTATGTAGTGCAGTTCTAAGCTGCTGTACTCTGTGGCTTTTCATAAACTAAGGAGGTAAAATTGAAGAGAGGGGAGAAGTGTCGGGTCAGACATTACTTTTAATGAGCTTTGCAAGGGGACAAGGAAACATTGATAGAACCTCCTGCAGTACTTTGGTTGTAGCAAAAAAGTGAAAGGCTGGATTTTGATGCTTTGGTTTACGAAAGAGCATAGAAGAGGAAAAGCACTTACTTCCTTAGGTGACTTCTGGTTTTGTTTTAAGCAATTACATTGCTTTAATTGGATTATTTTAAGCAAGTCTTTATTTTGGAGTCATTTGTTATGCAGCAATAGCTAACTGATACATAGCTGTTCATACTGTTTTCCCTTTAGTTGGATTAGGTGTGTTGTTGACATATGTGTTGAGTCTAATTGTCATTTAAACTTACTTCATAGGGTATGATTCTGCATGGAATGGGAGTTATTGCTTACACAGAGAGGCAAAGAGTGGGTGGCAGTGTTCCCTTTTATACTGGAAAAGCAAATGTTCATCTTTGAAGAAATGACCGCAGTTCCATGTTTCACATTTTCTTGCAAAGCAACAACCAGGTGCTTTTTCTTCCCAGAGAGAGGAAACTGATCCGTTTTATACCAAGATTAAGCAAAAGGACTGCCTAGCACAGGCTGAGTAGTGCTGCTGAAGGGGAGAGAATTTGCCACATGCCTCAGAAGAAATGAAAGCAATTACCAGCCGGGAGAGACTGGCATGAGCAGTTCATGCACTGCACAGGACTGCCACATGGCACTGTGTTATAATTCAATTGGCAGTGTTTTTTCTTAGCGTCACACAAGACCATTGTATTGTAAAATCAACGTAATCGTCAGCTTGACAAAATAGAGCATGATTTGTGTATATATCTCCCCCACTAGACCACCAACTCCACACAGGGACCCTGGCTTTTTCAGCACAGGGCAGAGAACCTGGGTATGTGACTGAACAGACACAGCAGACCCCAGCAGCCAGAATGTCACAGGACTCACAACCTTAACACACATTTCTCCTTAGGTGATTTTTTAAGAGACCAAGACCATCTAGTAAATGATTTCCACAAAAATCTTCTAAATTCTAAGAAGGCAAATCAAAATATCACTTATGAAATAGTTAATGTTCACTATGGTATTTTTTATGGCTAGGATATAGTTTTGAGCTCGTTTCATATCCCACTTTGATCCATGTATACCCATGTTCAGTGTACTTACACCCCTGTTACATGAGCTGGAACATAATTTACCATTTTAAATGTTTACTGAGGCTCTGCGCCACTGTATTCTTGCTGTTATTATGATACATTATTAGTGTCTGGTTTATTTGCCAGCACATCCTTCATTGAGAATGCATCACCTAATTCTAATATTGTTTCTGTGGCATGGTTTCCAGGGATACAGAGTAGTGAGAATTAGAACTGCTAGCATCATAATACGATATTTACCTGTCTTCATTAAGGAGTTGTAAACCAGAGAGATATCGATGGTGTCTCCTCCTCTCATAGCTGGGGGAAAGATGGCTTCATGGAAAGCACACTGAATTGTAGTTTCAAAAACGCATTCTATCCCTTGCTCTGTCACTGGCTCTCTCTCTCTCTGGGTGACCTGTCACTGGCTCTCTCTCTCTGGGTGACCTTGGTACAGTCACTTCATCCTTCTAGAACTGGAACTACAATTTCTCCCTGTGAAGCGATGAGGCTGAACTAATAGTCTCTAAGTAAGTTTTCTTCCAGCTTTAACAGACTGACATTCAAACCTTAGCTCTTTGCCTGGCAAAATCTTCAAAAAACTGTAGTTGATGTCATAATAACCTGTGCCATTATCATTCCTTGAATTCGAGCAGAGCCACTGAGAAATGGAAAGGGGGCCCCAGGCCAGCAGGAGGGAGGGAACCACAGTGCTGCCTCCTTTGGGAAGCCTACTTGCCTTCCCCCTCCCCACCCCCATGGTATTTTGTTCTGCCCTCCATTATGGTACCTGCACCTGGTATTGTGAATACTGGTTCACATAGTTATCTCCCTAGGTAGACACTGAATGGCCAAGGGCACAGACTGTGTCCTGGGTGCTTAGGATATGTGAGTGAGAAGCAATCATCCTTTTAAAAAGTTAATGGAGGGCTTCCCTGGTGGCGCAGTGGTTGAGAGTCCGCCTGCCGATGCAGGAGACACGGGTTCGTGCCCCGGTCTGGGAAGATCCCACATGCCGCGGAGCGGCTGGGCCCGTGAGCCATGGCCGCTGAGCCTGCGCGTCCGGAGCCTGTGCTCCGCAGCGGAAGAGGCCACAGCAGTGAGAAGCCCGCATACCGCAAAAAAAAAAAATAAAAAGTTAACGGAAAAATTTCTGAGGAGTTCTGATAAATAACAGTGCCATCATAATTAACCATTAAGGAATACTCTCAATATTTTTTAAAGCAAGCGTGTCCAGTGATGTCCCACAAGCCAAGTGGGCTCGCGCAAGGTGTTTCCTTCCTCCTTCTTTATAAAAAAAATTTTTTTAATTAATTAATTAATTAATTTTTGGCTGTGTTGGGTCTTCGTTTCTGTGCGAGGGCTTTCTCTAGTTGCGGCGAGCGGGGACCACTCTTCATCGCGGTGCGCGGGCCTCTCACTGTCCTGGCCTCTCTTGTTGCGGAGCACAGGCTCCAGACGCGCAGGCTCAGTAGTTGTGGCTCACAGGCCCAGTTGCTCCGCAGCATGTGGGATCCTCCGAGAGCAGGGCTCGAACCCGTGTCCCCTGCATTGGCAGGCAGATTCTCAACCACTGCGCCACCAGGAAAGCCCCTCTCTTTTAAAATTTGACATTTTAAACAAAATGGAAGATTGCGTATAAAAGTATAAGTTTCTGGATTTTCTAAAAAATACTGAAGGCTCAGTCAATTCTGGGCCTACATTCAGCAGGGCCACCACTGGCCCATTTACAATTTGTGCACATTAGGAAAAGGTGCCCCTTCCCGCAGGCAGGCCCAGCCCTGCATCAGGGCCCATGGTATGATACAGGGAGTGTGGGCTGACCACTAGCCTCCCAATACCCCCATGGCTCAGTGCCCTTGTATGGGCCCAATCTGCTCCCACATCCCTGGCCTTGCTCTGCTCAGCCTCAAACACCCAGAGCCAAGTGGCTGATGCCTTGTTTAAAAAGGCCTGCGCTCTCCACTTCTCCCTACAAAAGCCTCTGCAGAGGGCACTAGCGTATGTGTGATTGAAGCTCATGAAAACCTTGACTTACGTGATTTCACGCAATTTTAAAAATTAGGTTCCGCATGAGTCTCCATCAGCCAGTCTTCGGGGAACCATATAACTGAATAGAGACATTTATCTAAACTTGACTCTCTCATCGCCTGGAGTGAGGTACTGTAGATAATACAGTTGAGTGATGACTTCTGAAGTCATAATCAGGGGCAAAGGTTTTCAAAGGTATAAAACAAAAACAGTTATGTTACCTCTCCTGTAGGACATGTAAATCTCTGTGTTTGAGACTCCCAGATCTTCTAATGATGAATGATGTATCTTTGGTTAGTACTTACATACTAACCGCCACGATTGCTATTTGCCTTGTATTTTTAGCCACGTTTCTCTTTGACATCGTTGCCCTGTTCTAATCGTCCTTACAGGGCTCTAAGATCAAGTAGAATTCTGGAAAGAAAAAGGTGTTTTCTTCTTCATACCCATGCTGGTTCCATTCTGGTGTGGTATCTAGGTTCAGTTTTGAGAATAGTTGGCAATGAGGAGAAAGCCTTGGGGTGTGTAGCAGCCTACATGGTCAGAATTCAGTGTCTTGGGCAATAGGAGGAGGGATTGATGGAGTGGTCAGATCTGGGTTTTAATCCAACCCTTGCCACTTACTTACTGGGTTGTCTTGAAAGTCATAACCTCTCTGGACCTTGATTTTACCCATTTGTAAAATGGGGATAAATGTTCCTAACCCACAGAACAGTTTGGAAAAAGTCAATGAGAAAACTTATGTAAAACAGGTTCTCAACAAATAGTAGTTATTCTTCTTCTCCCTAAATCCATCTCCTTTCCTCCAACCTAAAGAACAACGTCAAAAATTTATTCAGCTTTTCTTTCTCCTGTTGGAGATAAGGCATAACCTGTCCTTCATTGATACGAGGGACATAACACATAGACTTACATTCAGACTAAGATATAAATAAGTGCTGATAATTGGCAAAGAATTGTTTGCAGTTTTGCTGTATGTAAGACACTGGACAAGATACACTGAGGTAAAGGACTCAGGCTCTTTCCTTGAGGTGTTAACAGCCTGAGGACCGCTGGAAAACTCTAAATTAAAGCATGATGGCAGCATAGCACAGGCTAAGTGTATGCAGCTGATGAGATGGAAAGCTGATCTCAGAGCCTGCCCTGGGGCCAGGCGGGATAAAGGGGTAAGGGAGGCTGGGTGCCAGGAAAAGAAGGGAAGAGTACAGAAGAAATTGCTGAGGGCTTAAGTTGTCTTCAGGTGATTTCTCTCTTTAAGACCAGTGTTGTTCTGCTTAAATCATCAGTGCAGATTAGGAAACAGAACTGAACAGCCCATCAGGGAGGTGGAGTTTGGGAACACTAGCTGGTGGCAGTTACCCAAAGCTGAGCAAAAAGGGCCTAACAGTATATTCATTTTTAATTGTTTTTCAATTGTAAGATTGTTTTCATCTTATAAAAATATGCAAATATGGAAGAGCTCAAAAACAAAAGTAAACACCATCCCAAATCTTAAATCGATCATACGTATAAACTCAACTTTTTTGATGTGTTTATTTCATATACTACATTTCGCTCATATGTACATCCATTTTCTTGACCCTAAGTGTGGATGCAAGGTCTTTTGGCTTTTGTTTTATATATATTTTTTGTTTTATAAAAATCAGGATCTGGGCTTCCCTGGTGGCGCAGTGGTTGAGAGTCCGCCTGCTGATGCAGGGGACACGGGTTCGTGCCCCGGTCCGGGAAGATCCCACATGCCGCGGAGCGGCTGGGCCCGTGAGCCATGGCCGCTGAGCCTGCGTGTCCGGAGCCTGTGCTCCGCAACGGGAGAGGCCACAACAGTGAGAGGCCTCCGTACCGAAAAAAAAAAAAAAAAAATCACGATCTACTACTATGCCCTTATTTTGTAACTTGACATTTTTTCATGTATCAATGCATCACAGACTTTCCTCATGTTGTTAAATATTCTATATAGTTTTAAATGACAGCATAAGCTATTATTTGGTTGTACCTAAACTCAATCACCTATTTTTGGGCATTTCATAATAGTACCTATTTCATAGGGTGGCTGTAAGGGTTGACATTTTTCTTTATGCAGGGGGGGCGGGGAGGAGCACTAAAATAATAGAAATTTATTCTATCACATTTCCATAGGCCAGAAGCCTGAAATCAAGGTGCTGGCAGGACCATGCTCCCCCTCAGGGTGCTGAAGAAGTTTCTGTTCCTTGCCTCTTCCATCTTCTGGTGGCTCTGAGCAATCCTTGGCTGGAATACTACTCAGCCATGAAAAAGATGAAATCCTGCCATTTGTGACAACATGGATGGACATGTTGTATTTCACTCAGTATTTTGCTGAGTGAAATAAGTCAGATGGAGAAAGACAAATGCCATATGATTTCACTGAAATATAAATGAAATAATCAATAAATAATATGATAAAATAAATGAACAAACCAAACCAAACAAAAACACATGCATAGATACCGAGAACAAATTAGTAGTTACCAGAGGGGAAGGGGGTGGGATTGACTTTTGTTTTAGAGCAATTAGAACATTGCCTGACACATAGTAAGCACTATACATGTGTTTGCCACTATTAATAGCTGGAAAATTTTCAGTATTACAAACAATAGTAGTAATAGCCTTATCAGTACATTTTCCCCACGTCTATGTTTGTCATGCCTATAGGTGGTTTTAGATTTATATGCCAAGTCACCTCCATAAAATTTTACCAGTTTAAATTGCATCAGATCTATATGAAACTTCCTGTTTCTCCAAACCCTTGCCAACTCTGAATATTATATATATGTTTTGTCTTTGCCAATTTGAGAGGCAAACAGATTCTTTGACTACTAGTGAGGTTCAAGCTATATTTGTCATTTGGAATTCCTTTTTATTAATTGCTGATACGTATCCTTTGTCCATTTTCCTATTAGGGATGTTTACATTTTTACTGTTGGTTTACATAAATAAGATCAAGTCTTTGCCACATATGATGTAGTCATTTCCCTTGGTTTGCCATTTGCTTCTTAGTTTTGTTCTTGGTGGTTTTAGATACAGAAGTTTTTATATTTTTATGTAATTATACATTCATTTATATGACATTTTATCTTTGTATCTTAGAAAGGTATTTCCTAGCACAAGATCAGATAAAAATACCTTTTATTTTCTTCTGGTTCTTTTATGGTTTTTACATTCGAATCTTTAACCTATCTGTGTTTATTGGATTGGGTGGTGTGGGGAAAGAGCAAATTTTATTTTCTTTCCTAAGTGCTACCACTTGTCCCCAAACCATTGAGAAATTGCTTCCCATATCCAACTAATTTAAAAAGTAACCTTTATAACATGCTAAATCCTTATATGTGTCCACTTGGGTCTGTTTTTATAGCCTTTCATACACGAGTATGTTTTTGTCAGATTAATTCATTTCTGTTAATTTTGCTAATTTTACAACTTATATTGTTTTAAGGCAATACAGGACATTGAAAAAGAATGGGCCAAACCCACAGAGGTGCAGAGGCAGAAATTAGAGGCTCTCCAGAAAGAAGACAACCAAGCTAAGGTGAATGAAATATTGCACCAAGAGAAATCCCTTGGAAGGTAGTTAAAGAAACAGACTGGAATTGAGCTGTTTCTGTAATTTATAAACCCGTGAAGCACTAAAAATGGGGCCTTTTTAAAAATGAGAATACCTTCATTGATTTTTCTTTTCATAAAATTAATAAAGGCTTATTGTTTAAAGATTCTAAAAAATACAGACAGTATATTGTGAGTCCTTTGCCAGGTTCATTAATATAGACCTTTAATATCATTTTTAATGACACAGAGTATTCCATTTTATAGTTATGTTATCATTTAGCCAACCGATTTCCCATTATCGGAAGTCAGGTTGTTTCCAGGATTTGCCGCTATAAATCACGTTGGCAGCAAACACCATGAGGCCCAGGGCTGAGTCTAATTTATACATACTCTGTGTGTTCCCAACACCTGGTACGGTTCCTGGCTGAAAGTCCCTGAACACAGCAGCCAACATCCTCTGTCTTTGAATACATGTTCTATTGTTCTTTAGGATATATTTCTAAATGTCCATTTTAAAAACTTCCATAAATATGGTACCAACTCACATTCCCCCAAGCAGTGTATACAAGTCTGACAAGTCATATTTTAACAGAAGAAATGGCCTTTGCTTCATTGTGTTGTCTTTTTTTTTTTTATCCTTTATACTTAACCAGTGTTCGCCACCAAAGCACTGATTTTTGAAGAAAATGCCAACAAATTTAGAGGACTCATTTATACTTAGGTTGATATAGAAAGTAATTCTTCAAAATCTACCATGAGAATTTTAATGATGAGCTGCAAAAAAGAAAAAGCATACACTGCCATGATTTAGTATTTCCCCCCTTAGTATTCCACCCCAGCTTCGTCTGAGAAATTTTGAAGTTCAGTTTCTCTGTGTATTTGTAAATTTTTATAATTACAGCTTCTATTTTGATGGACAGCATATTGCTACTACTTCGGATACAGTTACCAATTCTAAGGACACTTCTGCTCTATAAACTTCTTAATTTAGTAAGAATGCCGTTTTTAACCATGCTGCTTTGCTCTACCAAAATTTGTATTTTTGCCACAAAACAAATTTTCTTTTCTTTAAAAATGTTTTACTTATTTATTTATTTGGCTGCGTTGGGTCTTCATTGCTGTGCGTGGGCTTTCTTCTGGTTGTGAGTGGGGCCTGCTCTTCCTTGCGGTGTGCAGGCTTCTCATTACGGTGGCTTCTCTTGCTGCGGAGCATGGGCTCTGCTGCGGGCTTCAGTAGTTGTGGCTCGTGGGCTCTAGAGCGCAGGCTCAGTAGTTGCGGCACACGGGCTTAGTTGCTCCGTGGCATGTGGGATCTTCCTGGACCAGGGCTCGAACCCGTGTCCCCTGCATTGGCAGGCGGATTCTTAACCATGGCGCTACCAGGGAAGCCCTAAATTTTATTTTCTATGTTGAATGTTTTACCTGATTTTATCATAATATTTTGATAGTGGTCTTTAAAAACCTCACTTTGAGTGTATGAATTTAGTCCTCTAAATTTTCTTTGCATTTTGTTCAAAATCAATGCTTTAGTGGTTGGCCAAATAAAAGAATAAAAAAAGATAACACAATGAAGCAGAGGCCATTTCTTTTGTTAAAATACGTCTTGTTTGTCAGACTCGTCTATACCGCTTTGGGACAGGGTATGTGTGGGGTTATTTTCATTTGAAAAAATATTGAACCATTATTCAAGTTAACAAATGATTTTCTCTTGAAGCATCTGAGAATACTGCTATAAAACCAGCATTATTTAAGTGTTTGTGAAGTTCTGCTAATGGAGTGAACACATTAACAACTATTGCTTAATTTTATGCACATGTACAAGAAAACTTGGAATTGAAAATGAGTGAAATTAATCTAAAGAAGCAGTCATTTGATCTAAACCAGAGAGAGGCTAACTATGGCCCATGGGCCACTGTTTGTGTAAATGAAGTGCACGGGCACACAGCCACGCTCATTCATGCATGTATCGTCAAAGGCTGCCTTTGTGCTAGAGTGGAGGAGGTTAGTAGCTGCGATAGAGATCATATGCCCCACAATTGAAAATATTTACTACGTGGCTCTGCAGAAAAGTTTACCAGGGCTTCCCTGGTGGCACAGTGGTTAAGAATCCACCTGCCAATTCTGGGGACATGGGTTCAAACCCTGGTCCGAGAAGATCCTGCATGCCGCCGAGCAACTAAACCCTGTGCCACAACTACTGAGCCTGAGCTCTAGAGCCTGTGAGCCACAACTACTGAGCCCATGTGCCACAGCTACTGAAGCCCGGGCGCCTAGAGCCTGTGCTCCACAATAAGAGAAGCCACTGCAATGAGAAGCCGGCACCACAATGAAGAGCAGCCCCCGCTCGCCACAACTAGAGAAAGCCTGTGTGCAGCAATGAACACCCCATGCAGCCAAAAATAAATAAATAAATAAACTTAAAAAAAAAAAATAGTTTGCCAAACCCTGATCTAAATGAAAATACATAACCATACCTTCAGCAGTTACACATGTTAAATTATCTTTTTAAGGCTTTTTTTTGGGGGGCCACGCAATGCAACATGCGAGATCTTAGTTCCCAGACCAGGGATCAAACCCATGCCCCCTGCACTGGGAGCACAGAGTCTTAACCACTGGACCGCCAGGGAAGTCCCTTTAAAGTACTTCTTAAAACAACTAATTTTCAGGAATTCCCTGGCGGTCCAGTGGGTAGGACTCTATGCTTTCACTGCCGTGGCCCATGTTCAACCCCTGGTTGGGGAACTAAGATCCTGCAAGCTGTGTGCCACAGCCAAAAACAAAAACAGAACTAATTTTCAACGGATAATCCATTAAGATTTCTGTCCTCTGGTTTTCACACAGTCAGTAATATCAGTGCACCTCCTTTGAATGGCAAACGCCAGCCAGCATTTTGAGCATAGTACTTATTCATCAACAACTTTCTTGAGAAATGAAGCTTAACTTTTAATTAAACAAATACTTTCATCTCTTTTAGAGCATTGCAGCCAAGAGTTTATTACAAATTTTTTAAGTGTTACCAAAGAATAAATTAAATTTATTTTAATTTAAATTAATTAAATTAAAGATTTATACCATATAATAAAAAAGAACTTTTGTAGTAAAAGCCATGAAACTATTCTAAATGCTCTGCGGCAAGATTGCTCAGCCCCGGTCCCCACCCACACAGGTAGGTAGCATCTACTTACAACCTGTCATTTCTGTCGTTGCCCACTGACCCAAAGGGAGGCCCGGCAGCTTAACGCATCTCCTAAGCTGAATGCATGGGCTTCAGCACAATGAGCTGGTCCAACATGTGGCCGGGAGGGACAGTAGCCTGGAATCCTCTGCCACCTAGTAGCAAGAGTCAGCTGTCCCTCACCGCATTTGTCTCAGCAGGTTTCCCTTTAACAGAGAGCGCTCACCGCTCACGTAGTCCTTGAAAGGGAGGTGTAAGTTACCTTGCTTCAGGGAAGGATTGGGAGAAAGCCAGTTTGTCACTGGGTGGTCCTTCTGACTTAACCATGTGGTAAAGTGAGAACTACCTATTCATTCGATTTCCTTCTACTCTTTTCTTCCTTCTTCATTCACACATCGAATATTTTTATTTCCACTATGTCTGAGCACTGTAACAGGAGCAGGGAGACAGTGGTCAACGAGGCAGGACACACCATGAACATGCGCAGCGTTGCACAAGGGGCATTGTCTTCATTTGTATCGTCCAGAAGAAAAAGGTGCTTTCACTGTGACTCCATTCCATGTGTTGCATTAGAATGGTAGTAGCTTCTGACATGAGATTTTCATCTGCTTCAAGCAGTCTTTTGCTTCCTCCATCCCCCACCCCCCCTTTGGAGCAGTTTTTGGAGCTATCCCAAGAGGTGTGGCACTATGGATACGTGCAGCTGGATCCCTGTACCTGTGACTACCCAGAACCCGGCTGTGGGACCGTTCTTTCTGTTGGCAATAATGAGATCAGCTGCTGCATAACCCTGCCTGATAACCAGACCCAGGATGTCATTTTCCAGATGAACAGAGTGAAGTGCTGGCAGGTCACTTTCCTTGTGAGTATCTTGGCAGCTTGCCTTACCCATGATTTAAAGCCTACACCCATGATTTTAAAATCCTAGTGTTCTCGGATGACAACAGTGGTATTGGGGAAGCAGATTTGCCATTCGAATCAGTACCTTGAGTGGACTGGCATCTAAGCCACAATAAACATCACCTAGTGGTAAAAACCTGTCTATTATCTGGTACAAGTTCCCCACCCTTGCTGTAGAGACAACCGTCTTCCCACCTTCCACCTTCAGGCTTCTTTACTGCTTGAAGGGTGTTTAAAGTAATAACAACGAGTAGCAATAACAGGTACCATTTATTGAGCACTCAGTACGTTCTCAGTACCGACAAGATCTCTATGCTTGGAAACTGAGCGCTGCCCATCAGAGCAATTTTAAGGATCCCTGGCATCATACCTACCTTGCCATCTCCTCCCAAGAGAAACCCTTCTGATCAGACTTATTGAGTGCCTACTTTGTACCAGGTGCTGTGCTGGGCAATGCCACATCTGCTATTTAATTAAGTTCTTAAAAATAACCCAGTGAGCTAAGAGGGATTATCCCCTTTACACAGGCAATGGAGGTTAACTAGTAGAGGATGGATGCTACTAGAGCAACCATGATACCCAGTTGCTAAATCCATGAAACCCACAGGGATTTTTTAGCTGGCTTGGTACTAGGCCTGTCTGTGGCATTTGATACAGTCAACCACGTCTTCCTTTTCAAAACTTGCCCTGCTTCCTCCCCTAATTTTGTGGGCTGCCTCTCCCTCTGACTACTCCTGAAATGCTGGTGATTCCTGGGGTTCCATTTCTAGCATCTTTCCTCTACATATTCCCTGAAATCAATTACAGATGACTGGTTAAAAGTCCAGTATTTCCTACTGCATTCTTGACATCTTCACCAAGTGTTTCATAGACACCTCAAACTCAACCTTTCCCCAAACCAGACTCATCTTTTCCCTCTCATGCCCATCCTAAGGTTCTTCCTCCTGTGTTCCCTATCTTGATAAAGGGAACCTCTACCGCCACTCCTTAATTGCCAAACCAGCAATCTTGAAATAATCTCTGGCTTTTCTCTTACCTTACATGGTTTCTTTAAAAAAAAATTTTATTGAAGTATAGTTGATTTACAATGTTTCAGGTGTACAGCAAAGTGATACAGTTTCACATATATATATGTATATATTCTTTTTCAGATTCTATTCCATTATAGGTTATTATAAGATATTGAATATAGTTCCCTGTGCTATACAGTAGGTCCTTGTTGTTTATTTTACATATAGTAGTGTGTATCTGTTAATCCCAAATTCCTAATTTATCCTCCCCCCACCTTATATCTGATATAGAGACCTATCTATTCTATGACCCTGCTTTCCCTCAAAACTCTCCCTTTCTCTCTGCCCTCACAGCTTGGTCTCAACATTTCCTGCCTGGATGAAATCCACAGCCTCCTAACCCTTCTTTCTGCGCCACTCTTTCCCTCTGGGGGTCAGAAAAAAATATATCATATGATTTCAGTCTTTTTAAACTATGGGAACTTGTTTTGCAGCCCAAAGTTTGGTCTATCTTGAAATGTCCAATGTGCACTTGAAAAGAATGTAAATATATGCTGCCACTATTGGGTAGAAGAGTCTATAAATGTCAATTATGTCAAGCAGTTGATGGTGTTCAAATAACCTCTGTCCTTACACATTTCTCTCTACTTGTTCTGTCAGTTATTGTGAGGAGTGTTAAAATCTTCAACTATAATTGTAGATTTGTCCATTTCTTTGAGTTTTATCAGTTTTTTCTTTCTTTTCCTGCCTTCTTTTGACCGAGTGACTATTTTATGATTCTACTCATTTGCACCATTGGTTTTTTTTAGCTATACCTTTTAAATTTATGGTGATTTAAGAGTTTTTTTTTTTTTTTTTTGCGTTACGCGGGCCTCTCACCGTTGTGGCCTCTCCCACTGCGGAGCACAGGCTCCGCACGCGCAGGCTCAGTGGCCGTGGCTCCTGGGCCTAGCCGCTCCGTGGCACGTGGGATCCTCCTGGACTGGGCCACGAACCCATGTCCCCTGCATCGGCAGGCAGACTCCCAACCACTGTCCCACCAGGGAAGCCCCTAGAGATTTTAATATATATCTTTAATTTATTACAGTCTACTTTCAAATATTACACTATTTCACAAAAAGGGTAAAAACCTTACAACAGTGTACCTCTATTTGTCCCTTCTGTCCTTTGTGGTATTTGTTGCTATACTTTATTTCTACATATAAGCCTCATGCTATGTTATAATTATTTTTGCTTTAAACAGTTAATTATTTTTTGGTAAACTTTTAATTTTGATGTAATTGTAGATTCACATGCAGTTGAAAGAAATGGTACAGAGATCCTGCATATGCTTGACCCACTTTTCTCCAATTATTACATCTTACAAAACTATAGTACTACATCCCCACCTAGGGTATTGACATTGACACAATGAAGAGTCAAGACATTTCCATCATCACAGGGATCTCTCATGTTGGCTTTTTATAGCTGCATCCACTTTCTCCCACCCCCATCCCTCCTTAAACCCTTGCAACCACTAATCTATTTGACATTTTCATATTGTATCATTTCAAGAATATTATATAAAACTTTTGGAGGTAATGGATATATTTATTACTTGATTGTGGTGATGATTTCATGTATATATGCATATGTCCAAACTCTTCACATTGTGTCCATTAAATATGTGCAGTTTTTTGCATATCAATTATACCTCAACTGAAAAAACAAACACACATAAAACAAGGTTATGTATTGATCGGTTGATGAAAATGTTGTGACCAGAGGTTCACAGGAACCTAAACCTATATTTCCCCTTAGGCTGTTTTTCAGTACCCACTAATTTAGTGCTTATGGTATCATTATAGAACACGACTACTGTGAATAATAAGAATGGACTGTGTTTAGGAGGTAAAAATATAAATAAAAGCAAGGAATTGATTACCTTAAAAAATAAAATAATATTACATGAATATAATCAAACATTATGTAGCTTTTTGGGATTTCCTTTACTTAGCATAATTCTTTGGAAATTCATTCAGCTTGTTGTGTATTTCAGTAGTTTGTTTCTTTTTGTTGCTGAGCAGTATTCCATGGTAGTGAATGGCTAAAATTTGTTTAACCACTATCTGGTCGTTTCCAGTTTTTAGCTATTATGAATAATGCTTCTATAAATATTCACGTATAAGCTTTTGTCTGAGCACAGGTCTTCATTTTTCTAGGATAAATGCCCAGGAGTACAATTGCTGGGTCATGTGGAAGTTACATATTTAATTTTTTAGGAAACTGCTAAACTGATTTCAAGGGAGCTGTGCCAGTTTACATTCCCACCGGTGATCTATGAGCAATCCAGTCTCTCTGAATCCTCCTCAGCAATTGGGTGTTTTCACCATTTTTTATTTTATCCACCCTGATAAGTGTTTAATGGTATTTAATGATTTGATTTGATTTGCTTTTCTCTCATGGCTAATGATGTTGAACATCTTTTCATGTGCTTATTTGCCATCTGTGTATCTTCTTAGGTGAAATGTCTTCATATCTTTCACCCATTTTCCAATTGGACTGTTTGTTTACTGTTGAGTTTTGAGAGTACTTAAATTTATTCTAGATACTAGTCCTTTGTTGGATATGCGGTTTGCAAATATTTTCTTTCACTTTGCAGTTTTTCATTTTCTTAATAGGGCCTTTTGCAGAGCAAAAGATTTTAATTTTGATGAAGTCTAATTCATCTGTTTTTTTATTGTGTTTCTGGTGTCAAGTCAGAATTCTCTGCCAAACCCTAAATCCTGAAGAATTTTTCCCCGGGTTTTTTTGTTGGGTTTTTTTTCCTAAAAGTTGTATAGTTATAGGTTATACATTTAAGTCCATGACCCATTTTGAGTTAATTTGCACATAGGGTGTGAAATTTAGAACATGGTTCCCTTTTTTTGCCTATGGAAATCCAATTGCCCCAGCACCACTTTTGAAAAGGCTATCTTTTCTCAATTGAACTGCTTTTGCACCTTTGTCAAAAATCAGTTATGCACATTTGTGTGGGTATATTTCTGGATTCTCTGCTCTGTTCCACTGATCTTTGTGTCTATCCCTCCACCAACACCACACCATCATTCTCTTCCTTTGTAACAGTTTTAGTGAGATATAATTCATAAAGCATGCAATACGTGTGCCACCCTCCAGGAGGGCAGCATTTCCTGACAGTCCTACCTAGAGAGCCACAGCGAAGACGGAAAGTTTTCGCAAGGGAATTTGAAACTCCAGTACTAGAAGAGAAAGGGATAGATGCTGTATAGCAAAAACCACAGGGGCTTTCTCCAGGCTTTCAGATCTGGCCCTACCCTGCTTCTCTAAGCCCCTTTTCTCACCACCCCCCATGCCTCACAGGCTGTGCTTCAGCCACACTCCAGTGTGCCAGGTTCCCTCAGGCCTCAGTGCATTTGCACTTGTTTTTTCTTCTACCAGGAACCGCTTGTCACCATCACCCCCCTTCCCCCCAAAAAAACATACAACAAACGTGGATAATTTCTACTTCTGCTCAAATAACACCGCCCCCTCCCCCCACCCCCCCACAGCCTCTGCCAGCCTTCCTTTACATCCTAGTCTGGATTAGGTGTCCATCCTATTTACTTCCATAGACCTGTATTCATTTCCCTTATAATATTGATACTTATTATATCACACTATGATGATTTGCTTTAATGGCTCCCAAATAGATTGAATTTATAGTTTCTTGAGAATAGGAATAGTCTCACTTGTTTTGATATTTTGCCCAGCACGTAATAGCCACTTACATTCCTACTGAATATCAAATAATATCTTTTCCTTTATAGGGGACTCTGCTGGATACAGATGGGCCCCAGCAAACTCTCAACCAGAACTTGGAGCTCAGATTTCAGTATAGTGAGGAGAGTCACTGGCAGTGGTTTGTTCTTTACACCAAACAGGTAAGTTCTTAGGGCAGAGCAGGAAAACCTTCTGTGCTAAAATGCTCTCTTGCACTCTGGGGTGGACAAAGCCCTAACCCAACTGGAGCAGAGTACTAGAGTGCGCTACACATGCTCCTTTGAGCCTGTAATGTCATTTATTTTGTTTTATTTTACTAGTCACCAAAGCTTTCATATCAGTTAGAAATGAATTTAGTTACCAAGTAACAGAAGACTTGACTAACAGTGACTTAGACCATGGGTCATTAAACTTTTTCTCAAAGAACCAGTTGGTAAATATTTTAGGTTTTGAGGTTCATATGGCCTCTGTTGCAACTACTCAACTCTATTGTAGCACAAAAGCAGCCACAGACAATACATGAATGAATGGGTGTGTCAATAAAACTTTATTTATAAATAGAGATGGGGTGGCTAGATTTGTTTGCCAAGCCATGGCTTAGACAATACAGATATTTGTCATCTCATTTAATAAGAATACTGGAGGCAAATGATTGGCATCTCTATAATTCTTTTGGCATTTTCCAAGTAGATAAAAGCTATCCCTTTTATCTGGAAAGCAAAAGCCTTACCCAAGAAGCCCCCCAGTAGACTTTCCATTTTGTCTCATTGGCTGGAACTGGGTCACATGAGCACTCCTAGCTGCAAGGGAGTCTGGGAATCAAGCAGTTAGCATACAGGAACTGGATTCATGATCAGTTTAGAATAAGCATCACTGCCTAGAGCTGGGTACTTCCAAAATCAGTGTTCTGTTACGAGGGAAGAAGGAAAAATGGCTGTTGGGTAGCAGTAATTAAATTTGAAGTAAATTTGAAATAATTGAAATAAAAAATCCATTAAAAAATCTAATTTTCTAAATGCCAAATCCAATTGAAAGTTGTTTTTACCGAGATAAACTATTTCAATTTGGAGTCAAAATTACAAAAGTTCTAAAATGAAACCAAAATATCAAAGTAATCTTTGCATCAACATTATATTCAACTTGAGTCCCTGGCGATCATACTCACTTCTGTGTTCCATGGAGCATTCTGGTCTCAGGCACAAAGCTCCCTTTCAACTCCCTACTGGTACAGTGCTGATCAGGAGATAATAGATATCAATGTCCTCTGAAAAACACAAAGTACTAAACCAACATCCTAGGTTAAAGAAATGTCTACTCAGGTTCACCTTAAATAGAAAACATTCTTAGGGAAATGATAGGATGGTTTGCCAAGGCGAGATCTGCAGTCACTTGGAGAGACACAGAGAGATTTTGGCAGTGAAACCACGCTCTTCCGCTAGAATGTTATGTGCAGTAGTTAAATTTTATTATGGTCTTTTAATCTAGTTTGAGGCAAATGAGTTTAAGCCACTATAGAGAGGTGCAATAAACATTCTTTTAAAGGATTCCTGGTAAGGTCTTATTTCCTTTGGAGTGTGGGTTTTTTGCTATGCACCCAAGGGCTACTTCTGCAAAAGACAGAAATGTGGCTTGTGTGCCTTGCAAATACAAAAGAGGGCTGGGGCCCAAATCGTTCCCGATCCCTTTAAACGGAAGCTCAGTCCCTTCATATTTAATAAACCTTACCTGGCTTATAGCAGAATCCTAACCTACATATTTCTGTAACTTTGTATAGGAGTTGAGTGACCATCCTTGAGCACAAATTTATCCTAAAGTTCTATAGCCTCAAGCTTTGAGCTTCAGTTGTCTCAAACCTCAGTCGGGCTGAATAAGAAAAGAACAAGCCAAGAGTTGAGAGCAGAAAAAAGAGGGAGAAGAAAAGGATTTGTGGGAAAGGAGCAAATGGGAAAATCACAGGGAACCTTAAATTTGGCACATGGGGTGAAGTTCCCGGAAAACGGAAGCCCCGGTGTTTGTGCAGCAAGATGGATGACACGTGTGTCTTAGCACTAACAGTGATGAGTCAGCAATAAGCTACAGGTGATGTTGGCGGCAACTGACAGTCTTGACAGTGAATGATTAAAAATACCGGAAAATTTAAAAATGAAGAGAAACAACTAATTTTGTCTTTAGTTCAGTAAAAGCCATAAGGTACTAATATATTCTTTCAAACAGGTTAGTATGTATGCCTAATAATAGGTCTCTCGGTCATTATGCATACAGTTAAATATAAGGTTGACCATCATCAGTTGATTTATTGCAATTATAAGCAGTTTTTATTGTCTGTTGCTCATAAGACATGAGCTGTTTACAAAGTAATAGGAAAAAAATGGGATGTAAGGGGGGAGTTTTGAAAGGGAAAAGGATTAATAATGAGATCCTGGTCATTTTTAATCTACCTTTTAAAAAATTACTGCAAATATATCCATGTAATTGAGAAAATTTATGGTTATTTGCTAATTATATCTTATGCAAATTAACGAAAGTTAAAGAAGAACTCTAAATTCTTAAAAGCATACTGTTGTAGGTCAGAGCACAAAATCTGCTTCGCTGTGTGAAGAGGGAAGGAAGAGAATAAGGATCTCTTCAACTGAGAGAGTTCTTTATTTCTTAGGCTTTTTTGCTGAGTAGCTGCTTGAAAAAGATGATCTCAGAAAAGATGGTAAAGCAAGCTGCAGAGAATCCAGAAATGGTAAGTGCTCTTATCTGTGTATATGTTTCACTTGATTTCCACCATCAGCTGACACTAAACTACACTGATGAATTCCCTGGGCCAGTAAGTCTGGTCCTCAAGGGAAGAACCCAACTGCCCAGAAGTGAGCTTCCCTGCCTTCTGGGAGCTCAGTCTTCAGAATGCAAGCCATGTTTTCCAAGGAGAAGTCGTCCTTGGATTGCTGAGAACTCTCTAATCCTATACTCTGTATCCTTGTATTTCTGCCTTCCCCCAAACGGAAGACTCCAGATTTACCACAAAAGCAGCATCACAAAGACAGGATCTTAAGAGGTCTTTAACACAGCAGCGATGAGCTTACATAAGCTCTGCAGTTTTGTCTCTAGAAAGAACTCACAGCCTCTTAAAACTTCCACTGTGCCAAATGAAAATGCCTTTAGCAGTTTGGAGAAGCCATTGAGTAAAAGAAGCTCTCAAGGCTATAATTTTTCCTCAATGTAAAATTTACTTTGTTTTTCTAGTCTTCATCTCTTCAATAAAGGCCTAATTACTCACTGAAAGTGTTGGTGCTGTAAAGAGAGTTCCTGAGATTTTAAACTTTCTACTTGCCTTGTCACCATCATTAAAAAGCTTGTCCCAAATAAGATAGTACAGTTTGGTTTTAAATAAAAAAATGATTACAAATACTAATGCTTGGTTGATATTTATAAACATAATTCTCTTGCAGAATAGTACACTGGTCTTTAAAAATACAACAGAGGGGCTTCCCTGGTGGCTCAGTGGTTGAGAGTCCCCCTGCCAATGCAGGGGACACGGGTTCATGGCCCGGTCCGGGAAGATCCCACATGCCGCGGAGCGGCTGGGCCCGTGAGCCATGGCCGCTGAGCCTGCGCGTCCGGAGCCTGTGCTCTGCAACGGGAGAAGAAAATATTTGAAAATTTCCCTAATGTTTTCATTTAATTTTAGTGTTTTATAAAAGGGTGGATAATATCATTAGTTTAACATTGATCTTTACTTGAGTTAGCAGCTTTTTTCTAAGAAAAAACGTGCATTTTATACTTACTTCTCTTTCTTCTAGAACTGAAAATATTTTCCCAGGGAAGATAAAATTCACTGCCCCTTGGTGTTCGAACGCTTCAAAATGTACTAGAAAGTAGCAAATCAAAGCAATGAAAGAATCAAGGATGCTTTTTTATTTTTTAATTAAACACGTGTCTTTTTTTTTTCTTTTTTTGGCTGTGTTGGGTCTTCGTTGCTGCACATGGGCTTTCTCCAGTTGTGGCTAGCGGGGGCTACTCTTCATTGTGGTGCGCGGCCTTCTCATTGTGGTGGCTTTTCTTGTTGCAGAGCACAGGCTGTAGACACGCGAGCTTCAGTAGTTGCCGCACACTGGCTCAGTAGTTGTGGCACGCAGGCCCTAGAGCGCACAGGCTTCAGTAGTTGCGGTGCACGGGCTCAGTAGTTGTGGCTTGTGGGCTCTAGAGCACAGGCTCAGTAGTTGTGGCACATGGTGTGTGTGATCTTCCTGGACAAGGGATTGAACCTGAGTCCCCTGCATTGGCAGCGGATTCTTAACCACTGCGCCACGAGGGAAGTCTCAAGGATGCTCTTTTTAAAAGAGTAATAAAATCTAACCTCCTAGGCAGGATGGACCCTCTTAGGCTCCAATTTACATATATATATGATAAATATGTATAAACATAAATATATCATGTCATTATACATATGTGTGTGTGTATATATGTAGGGAGAGAGAGAGACAGATACAGAGAGACAGAGAGAGAAAAGTAATTAAAGTAGCCCCATTAAAAGGGAGAACTACTCTCAAACGTGGTTCAGTAAAGTGTAAGCTATTTGATGCAGGAAATACTTGTACAGTGAATAGCAAAAGAGTTTGCTCTATAATAGGAGAAGGTAGTAGTCTATTTAAAGTTTTAAAGAAAAACAAGCACACTACCACATTCCTTGGATTTACACGCAAATTAAAATCTATAGTTATCCCAGTGGCTGACAGCAAAATCAGCATGGTAGTCGATAAAACTTGTACTGCTTTATCCAAATATTCAAGTTTTATTTCCACGAAGTCTTTATTTCTTCCCTTATTTTGGTTCTTAGAAAGAAAAGTTAAGACCCTTCCTCTTGAAAATTGGATGTTGTAGGAATAGTCCACATTTTAGTCTGGAATTTCATGTACAAACCCCTGGGTAGAATGAGACCCTGGAAGGGAAATAGAACAGACAGATCAGCTGTTTGAACTTCAACTAAGTTCTAGACCTCCTCACAAAGCACAATTGATGAGAACAAGTCATTTTATGGAGCTTAAAGTAGCCATATAAATATTTGACTGTGACATTCACTCATTTTCTAGGTAAACACATAACGTCTGAACTGACACCTATCGCTTATAGAAGGCTTGTATGGACTAAGAAACAGAGGTCTCTAATTTGCAAGGCAGAATAAATTCTATAATTTGCAAGGCAGAATAAATTCTAAGATTCTGATAATTGTGAAGAATCGGGGGAAGGAAAGAGAAATTAAGAAAACTGTAACCAAATAAGCCCCATAAATAAAGCAGATGGTCCCTAGGGAGATTAAATAGTACTGTTTTATCCTGGTAAGAAGGAAGGAGTGAAAGAAGAAATTTAGTGCTAACAAAGTTAATTAGCTTAGTTAGCTTTAAGCAATGCTTTCAAAGGTAAGACTTGAACCATTTATGAAGGGATCATTAAAATTTGAAGTCAAAAAATGCACTAAAGAAAAATGTAAACACCCAACAAAAAACATGTTAAATTCTTCAGACAGTATTAATTGAAAACCAGAAAGGGAAAAAGAAGTGTAACATTCTTCTTAGAGCTATGCTCCTACACAAAAACCTAAATTTTTTTTTTTTAATATTTGCTACTTGTAACTAGAACAGAATTAAAGGATTATTTTATTTGAAAATAAAGTCTATTAGTTAAGAGTAGATTTGGCTTCCTGTAACAAAAAACAAGACAAAATAAGTGTCTTGGAGAAAATAAAAGTTTGTTTCTCTCTCATCTAAAAGAAGCCAAGAAGTAGGCAGTCTGGGGCTGGGATGGTGACTCCATGATGTCACCAGAGACCTTTCTGCTCTACCATCTTCAGTGGGTCTGAATCTCTAAATTGGTTTTCCGAAAAATGGCAAAGAACAGGTAGCATTCTGATTCCAGCTTGCCTCATACCTCCCATCCCCTCCCCAACTACCATTGCCATAAATATTTCTCTCTCCACTCCTCTTTCATTTGGGGCAAGATCAGACTATGTAAAAGGCCACTGGATTCAGAGATGGGTGCTTTGAAGTGTGCTTCTGCTATGTGATGAGAAGGGGAAACACCAAGGGCAGTGCTATCTGATGTCCCAAGAATGGTAGCCTTTGCATAGCTGGTCCAGTTCAGAAAACGGAAAATGTACTGACATTACAGTCATCACAAGAATGGTCTGAGCACAGCAGGAGGACAAAGTTTTAGAGAGCCAGGGGGAAGTTACTGTGCAGGAATGAAGGGTTATATTATTAACAGAAATTCTGTTGATGAGAGAGAGAGTGCAGGAATACTGCATTATGAAAAAAGGATTACCTTTTTCCCCCAACTTTATTACCCCAGTATATAAAATATATAAAGCCTATTGAAATAAGTCAAGGAAACTGATTATATCAGAAATTGCTTAACATTTGTAGTGGGTTCTATTTTATTTCATTTCTACATGGGGAGGGGGAGGGGAAGGAGACTAGGAGAGAGAAAAATTCTGGGAGGTTTCTCCCAACTTCTGTATTTCGTCACACAAGTCTACTTATAAACTATAATGTAATATCGTAAAATAATAATAATGAAGCACATAAGATATCAGAACATTAATTTCTCATTTACCAAGACCTAATAATGATTTTTTGAAACTATTGAAATAGGCTTCAACTATATAACTATCTCTGTTGAGAATATTAACCTAAAGGAAGTCCTACGTATCCTTCAAAGCAATGTATTTTATGGCAAAATTAAGTTAAAAGATAATGCTCTTTTGCAGTGTCATGTTATTTATCCCACTTATTTTGTAATGTCCCACTCTATAGTCTCATGAATAATAAGCAATAATAAAAAACTTAGTTAATTCAGCCCCTCATTCTGTCATTTACCAATGCCTATGTTTACCATACAGTGGCTAGAAACTGAGAATCCAGTGTTAAGAAGTTTATTTGTGGAAGGAGAAAGGCAATTAGTACAGAAACACTCAGGATTACAGAGTGATAAGTTGAGATACGCACATAACGCATAGTTGTTTAATAGCTGTTCTTTTCTTTTTCTATAAGGAGGGTCTAAGAGCACTTTCCCCTAAACCCTGGCTAGGAGACTGACCTTTGTGTGCTGTGGCCTTGCCCTCTGACCTCCAGCCTCCGACCGACCGGTGTCACCCAGGGGGAAACCCAGTGAGGTTGGAGAGTGGGAGAAAATGGAGACTGGGGTATTTATTTCTCCAGCTCTGTCCCAGCTGGGTCTCTGGGGTTGGCCCGGCCCTCTATTGAGGGCCACAGCTCCTGTAGGTGACCTCTCCTCCCTGCTGCAGCGGCCACTCTGGTTCCAGTACCAGCTGCTGCCCTCGCCCCTTCAGGCCTAGAAGCGGTAAGAATTACTCCCACCCTCCCTAGCCCCTCACTGCTAGCCTCTGAGGGCTCCCACACCCCGTCACTGATTCACTTGAATCTTCCCCACACCTCCATCAGGCAGTTCCTTTTAGAAACTCCCCTCAGCTGCCCCAGGAGTGGGCCATCTGTTTTCTGCTGGGCCCCTGACCGTTATATTAAGTTTACCTTATGTGCATGAGATATATTCAAGTATTTTAAACTTCGGTTTGATTAATGATGCTTTTTGATTAATCAAAGCCCCATCTGGCTTTGGTTCAGCGTATGGATTGGAGCTCTGTGGCTTATTTGTGGATTTAGGAGTTCATTTCGTGTGAAGTCCTTTTAAAAGCTGTGTTAAATCACAAAATCCACAGGCAGCCACCAACGTTAAACATTAAGCTTCACTTCACTTTTGGGGACTCAATTTCCGCAACGCTGAGATACTGGCAAACGAAGGGGGCCTGTGCAGACGATGAGCAGGTGTCCTGCTGACTGGCAGCCTTCGGGACCATTAAGAGGATTATTGTGGAAGGAGAAATGTGCTGGTTAAATAGATTATTTGTGTGCTCGCTTCTCCGGCTGTGCTGACTGACATTTCACTAATCTGTTTAGCAGATTGAAGTTCCAGAACAAGGCAAAAGTAAAAAACACCACAGTCAACAAAGCCAGGTCTGTGAGTAAAATTATGTAATGGATATATTATAATTCTGATAAATCTGCCCGTTTTTCCCCTTTAAGTAACCAGTCATTCTACTTTTAAAGTTAAGCCAGAATTGTCTTTCACAGAAGCTCCTCCATATACGCTGGTCCGGTTGGACAACCATCATAGAAATAGTATTTTTTACCGTGGCACCCAGTTGGGCGAGGAGAAATACTTTCCTGAATTTATATATAGAAAACTTCCAAGAAGCATACAAAATTCTTCAGTAATTTTCTTCCACACTCCATACATTTTTTTTAAAATCCTCTTTCTAGTTTGTATATTTTAGTTTCATCGACTTTCTGTGGTGAACTCTGTATAAAAGAACTTTTAAGTTTATAAACTACTTTTTCAAGCATTTGGGTCTGCTGTGCAGATAGCAATAACAATAAATATCATAATAGAAAGCATTAATAGACACTCATTGCCAGGCACTGTTCGAAGCACTTTTCTGTGGATTAATGCATTTATCCTTACCGTGATCCTGTAAATCAGCTGAGGAAATTGGGGCACAGAGAGTTAGGTGACTTGCTCCAGGCTGTATCAATGTATCAATGTATCAATGGCAGGAGGAAGCAGGCAATCTGATTCCAGAGCCGTGCCCTTAACTAACTCTTCCTTTCAAGGTTCAAATCCAAGTGTGGGTGACCAAAATAAAGGTAGCCTCTAAGTAGCATTTGAATGGGATTTATTATTGGTCCAGCTCCTGTCAGAGTCTGCTGTGTATATAAAGATAGTATATAAGTACAGTATTTATAAATATATAAGGTCCTTCCTTGAGTGAATGAGCTCAGAGAAAAATTTAAAAAACAGATTAAATGCAGAGCTGTCTCTCCTACATAATAACAGCATTTCTGGCTGCTTACATCAGAGACAGGAGGTGAGAACTCCACCAATTCCTGGCTGTGTGTCTTCAGGCAGATCAAAAAACTAAATGTGTATAAGGGACTCTTGGGGTACTTACTGAAATGCAAATTTCTGGGCCTCACCCCAAAAGATGGATTCAGTAAATCAGCATTTATAGCAAGAACTCCAATGGGAAACACTGCACCAAGCTTCAGCTTCTTTATCTGTAAAATCACTCCGTCACTTAAATTCATCCATTTCGGCAGCATAGTGACGGCACAGAGCTGTGGTTCTCAACCCTGGCTGCATATTGTCTCCTGGAGAGCTCGAAACACTAATGATGGCTGGGCTGCACCCTCAAAGATTCTGATTTAACTGATCTGAGGGGCGTGGCAGCAGAATTTTTTAAAGCTCCCCACGTGGTCTAAAGTACAGCCAGGATTGGAACTATTATCCTAAAACAGTGGTTCTCAGAGTGGAGTCCCTAGACCGGAAGGGTCAGCATCCCTCGGGAACTTACTAGAAATTCAAATTCTCAGGCCCCCAACTTACTGGATCAGAAGCTCTGGGGTTGGGGGCCAGCAATCAGTATTTAGCAAGCCCTCCAGTTGAGTCTGATGCATGTTTGAGTTTGAGAGCCACTGTCCTAGAACAACAGACAACACAATAGTCAGCATGGGTGAGCAGCAATGCTAAAGGAGGCAAACCTCCCTCATGCTCTGAGCAGGGCCAGCATGTCGGAAGGGGGCCTGGTGTCCAATTATATTGAATTCCAACTTATTTTAGCCAACCTTTATAGAGAGCGTATCCTGAGCTAGGCACTGTTATAGTTGCTTTCCACATATAACTCATTTAATCTTCACAGCAACCCAAGTATTATTATTATCCTTGGTTTGTAGCCAAGGGAACTGAAAACACAGAAAGGTTAAGTAACTTGCCCAAGGTCACACAGCTCGTAAATGATGGAGTTAGTATCCGTACCCAAGCAGTCTTTATTTGTTACTTAACAAATAAAGTTTATTTGTTCCTTTAACCACTCTGCCATGGGGCCTCTCTATCAAGACAAATATCTCAGAGAAAAAAAAAATTTAGCTGCTCTGCCTGGTGAGCTGCCACACATTTATCTCACCAGGGCCAAAGCCCACTCTCCATGGCCCTGTCTTAGAGATTTTATAAACACTGAAAGCCAACTGTTCACTTACTGAAGGTTTGCAGCAACCGTAACTTCTTAAAATATTTTAAAATAACTATAATACTTTTTAAAACTTTGTGTGGGATGTGCACTAAAGGTTTTGGGTGAAGTTAGCAATTGAAAGTCACATGTCTTTAAGAGAGGGGAAAAAGACAAGAGAGGCAGAGTTCAAGTGTTACCTGGAGAGATCCCAGTGCCTGGAAAGGTGCTCTGGACACGCATACCCCTCCATACCTGTAGAAAGCACTCTCAGCACTAACAGATGTATAGCTACCTCGGAAACAAAGCTTCTACACGATAAAGCCATTTAAAACAACCAGTGCTTAACAGACACAACCTTTTAGTTGCCTTTTTTATATTAAACTTTGGCTTTTTAACTATTATTGTTGTTATGGAAATTATTTCCTCTCATATATATTTCTAACCTCTCTGTTTACTTCGTAACAGAAAGACTATTCTAGTTTTCTGCCAAGAAAAAGCAAGATTAAGACAGCTGAAGTTGACTGTGGTTTGGGGACCATAAAGGAAGAAGGTCTTTGAAGAGAAAGTCTAACTTTTTAAAATGTTCTCAAAGGCTGTCTTGACCATGAGAGAGCTTGGGGGTTGAAAGTAGGCTTCCTACCACCAATGGAAGAAATGTGACTCCTTCCCATTTTTTTCACATTAAGATGGACCATATTCATCAAGACCACTTCAGAACTCTGCTCATCTCAAGATTAAAGGGAAATGCAAAACGAAGTTATATAGTTTGTTTTTAGTGACTTATATGTGACAAATGGCAAATCTGAACCAATTAGTACAAAGCTCGTTGGGGTTTTTTTTTCCCCTAAGATAGATATTTACCTGGCTTCATGAAACCTTTTATATGTTCTGATATTGCATGAATGAAAGGCTTAATATAAAACACTAAAAATGCATTTTGGGTTAAGATCTGAGGGCATGACTCATCAGCTGTGGCTCTAAGAAAAGGAATCATTGAAAAAGAAATCTGGACTTCACTAATCCATCACCAGAGCAAGGAGTTGATGAAATACAGATTTGTTTCCTTATATAATTCTGAGCCTACCAATATGGATGTGCTCCAAGTAACAGGCTGCCCAGTTCTCTGTTTCTCCACTGTTATAGTTGTATTCTGTTCTTAGAATACTGAATTCAGCTCAATAGTCATGACACTATTTTGAATATTTTTATTTTGGAAACCAATGGGGCCCTGCACTTGATATCAGATACCTTAGCTTTAAAACTATGTATACCTTTTCTCTAGACTTTTTCTTATCCAGTTTCAGTTCATCATTAATTAATAGAATTATATATAGAACTAAGATTGCAGTAAGGGAGAGGGACAGAGGAATCAATATAATTAGGTAAAGTGTGATATTATAATGTTCTTTTCTAACTGGGTTGTGTAACTATATAATAAATATGAAATATATTCTAGTGAACATAGAATTTATTGATGAAAATTCTGTGAATCATTTTTTGAAGTGTAGAATCTGTTAAAACCCTATAATATTTATAAAGCAATGTCTCTAGCCATAACTTCTAGCGCCGTAAAGTTTTATATTTTAGGCTGTAGTGGGACATTTTTGCAAGGGGGAATCTTAAACATCCCAGATCACCCGTGGTGAGTGTATTAATGGGCTAGGATACATTTTCAGATTAAAATAGAAGCTTATCCTCTATTTCGCCAGTTTGGCAATAGTCAAAGTCTATTTAATAGCAAATGCCTACACTGTATAAGAATCTATTGAAGACCCTAGGAATGCAAAGAGAATTTGTATTTGGGGTGAGAAGATGCATATATTAGATTGAACCATATGTAACTGCTGTTTTGTAGGTCAAAAATAGTTGAATGTTACCCATTTCATATGTTGCAACTTGACACATAATTGCGAGTAATCCAAGACAGCATGGAGTAGGTGTCCAATGTGTAGTGTGGACCTGTGTGTCATAGGAAGTTGGTGGGTGGGGTGAGTCAGGAAGGCCTGAGGGGAAGAGGGACTTTGAAGAAAGAGTAGAGACAAGTAGAGGCAGAGATGGGGGCACACATGTAAAAGGAAAGGATAGACACTGATGGGAGAGTGAGTACAGTGTTTAGGGAAGGATAAGCAACTGTGCTAGCAAAGTTTGAGATTAAGGGAGTGATTAGGAGATAAGAGGAAAGAGGGATCTGTATATATGCGTACACGACTGCAGCATCCCTATAATATAATAGAGCGATTTATCCCCATTTGAAGATGGCAAAAATTGAAACGTTGAATTTAATAGTTTTTTTTCCAAGACATTGAGATTATCATCAATATCAGAATAATACAAGTGAAGAAAAATACAAGTGATGAAGTACATTCCACAGTATATAACATGAAGAATAAAGGAACTGAGATAGCAGAAAATAAAATTCCTCAGCAGCTATGCAAGAGAAGAAGGGGCTGTTAGCCCCTTTGGGGGTTACTGGGCCTATCTTTCTCTAGATGGCGTTGGGAGTTTCAATCACTTGTGGATTGAAGCACTTCCATCGTTGAGTAAAAAGCCTAAGTTCCACCTGTCAGAGCGTCCTGCCCTGCTGCAGCCTCCGAGAGAAGATGGAGAGTGAGACCCCGTCTCTGCTGGGGGTGATGCCTTCACTCCTCAAGTGCTGTTACTGGGTCGGGACCTTCCCAACAGCACAGCCATCCAGCAGGGGAGAAGACATGATGCAGGGCGTGAGTTATAAAGGTAGGCAACGGTTGAATTCCTTCAAGTAACTCCTAAGGGGTGCGACATGGCTTTGCAAATTAGCATATGGTTTAATCTATAGATTCACCCCTCATGGTCCCCACTCAGCCAGATCTTCTCCTGCTACATCTACATTCACCAACATCACTTCTCTCCACGTGTAGACACATGTATTCGTTTCTGCTGAGGTTTAAACTCCTAAAATAACTGTCATAAGCACTCTGCCCGGGGGCAAACACACTTGGGTTTCAAAATTTCACAAAAATAATTATGAGAAAAAAAGGACAGAGATGATTAAATTGTAGTTAGGCCCAGAGGTCCGAGCCCCTTTGCGTCCCATGGAGGGAAGCACGCGCGGGCTTTGTTTGATGAGCTGACGTGCTTGCCAAAGCCACCAGTATGTGGTGAGCTTATGGCTTGCACAGGTCCCCATGTGGACAATCGGGAAGCAAATTTTATGTGAAATATGTAAACTAGAAATTATCTTACGTTCCCCCTCAGAGTGATTTTAAGAACAGCTAAGGGATCTTAATTTGCAGAAAACCAAATAGGTTACCCGAACAACTGCTCTACAGACCCCATCAAATATGTGCTCATGTGGACAGATGGAAAACCCATTAGGAAGTACAGCCAACTCTGTGTTCCCACATTTCCAGGAGAGAAACCACATTTGGTGCAAGAGCAGTGCAAAACCACTAGGGTCAGTGCCTTTAAATCAACTGAATGTCTAACCTCTTCTAAAATATTACACAAGGAAAGCCCATATGGTTAGCTAGAGACGACCCTACAAAACGTACATGTGCTGGGCTTCCCTGCTGGCGCAGTGGTTGAGAGTCCGCCTGCCGATGCAGGGAACACGGCTTCGTGCCCCGGTCCGGGAAGATCCCACATGCCGCGGAGCGGCTGGGCCCGTGGGTCATGGCCGCTGAGCCTGCGCGTCCGGAGCCTGTGCTCTGCAACGGGAGAGGCCACAACAGTGAGAGGCCCGCATATCGCAAAAAAAAAAATTTTGTGAAGATGAAAATGAAACCACAGGATCAGTGTTTTGAGAGAAAGAGAGTGGAATTGAGGCCAGTTCTGATAAAATTCCCTTCCTGGAGTATATTTCAAGACTAAAAAGATGTGCTTTGCTTCTGTTTGAATGATCACCAGGAGTTTGTTGTGAGACTAAGATGAGAGTTAAGATCCCTCAGCCTAAAATTTCCATTTGGTTTGAGCCCCTGGGGTGAGCTAAGTGTCATTGTAGGGCTGAAGCGGACCCTTGAACAACACAGATTGCTGGAATCTTCTAAACTGCCTGTTATCTGGACCAAGAAGACATCTCAGAGCCTTCTGGGATCAGTACGAGCCCTTCCTTGGCTTTTCTTTGGCCAGATGTAACAATCCCTGAACTAGCGTGGTTTCTAAGGAGTGAGAATATTAAAGGGTTAGAAAGAAACCCAGCGCCAGAAAGGAATAGAAAAAGGCAAAGCTAGCCTGGACTTTCCCATGTTATCTCCTTTTACCCTTCCTTGTCCGTTTCTGAAAAAATTTACAAACCTTTGACTTGATGAGTTTCTGGTGCTTGTTTTGAAGTATAAAGGAAATGATCAAATATATGGACATCATAATTTCTTAGGCACTTTGCAGAGTCTTTATTGATGTTTTCTATGATACGCAACAGTGCTGTCTGGGCAATCAATTCTTAGGTGGTTTGGAATCCAAGTTCTCACATAATCCTACACCCCAAGTAAGATGATCCACCACATGCCTAATAGCTCATATCTCATTACTCAATGATTTTGAGATCTGGTGGACACAAGCATAACTTCTCATCAAAGAGCCCCTGTAACCCAGATGCCCAGACATAGTCTCGGCAAGATAGTCTGATTTATGCCTAGTGATGCTACACTGGCTACTCAAAGACTCTTAGCCTATTAAGGGAACTCAGAAGTGATGCATGAAATTTTTCTACCGTTTTCTTGAAATACTTAAGTACCACCAAGGATGAGAGGCATGATAGTGGAGTGGAAGATTACCCCTCTGACTTGAATTCTGAGTTTGCTTCTGCTTTGAGATAGTAATGTCAGTTTAGGCAATTTACCTATGTGGCCCTTAGTTTTCTCATCTGCAAAATTAGTTGTTAAGAGCCTACATGTGTGCTACTTTCTTGTTTTGTTTTGTTTTGTTGGTCAACTTGGTTAATGTGGGAACTATGTTTCCCAGTGCCCCCTCTCCGGTATGATTCCAGTTTAAAATTAGCACAAGGAGAACTTTCCAGGAGAATTGGGAGACAGAGCAAGGCAGAGGCCGTTATCTTCTGACAGTCTTTTCACAATCAGATACAGTGACATGGAAAGGCAAGTTCCTGGCAGTTTCTGGCATGTCCTTGTCCCCCTCCACTTCATGTCCAGTCCTTCTTGCCTTCTAGCCCCGCTGAGCAACACAGCACAGGCCCACCACCAGATGCTTGGTGGGGGACTCACACAGCAGTAGCTGGCTGCACAGAGGCAGCAGGTCCTAAAGATCCCCTTTGTGGTCCCACTTCAGCGGTCCCCCTCAGGCAGACTAGTTTGTAACTTTTTATATAAGCCTCCAGCATCTCCTTCCAAACCTTCACTTCCTGGACTCCTCCCCCAGTTGTGTGAGACGGAATGCCTGCAATAAATCCACTATCCTGTCACACAGATGTTCTCCCTCCCTGACTGAACCCACCTCTCACCAGTCACATTTAAAGGCTTTGCAAAGCAATGCATTTGCTTAAACCTTTGCAAAAGCTTTTCCCTTGCTAACGATCAGTTACTTGTGGAAGGGAAGGTTCACTAGAGCTAGGCACTATATACATTCCCATCACATACATTATTTCATCTAACGCATGTGTGAAATCCTGTGTGGTTCTGCCATGTGTGGGTAAATGCAAAGAAAAATAACAAATTGGGTTTTCAGCAAGTAGCCAAGCTCGTTCCTTATTCCCGAGGGGTCTAGCTGTTATTATTATTATTTTTTTTGCGGTACGCGGGCCTCTCACTGTTGTGGCCTCTCCCGTTGCAGAGCACAGGCTCCGGACGCGCAGGCTCAGTGGCCATGGCTCACGGGCCCAGCCGCTCCGTGGCACGTGGGATCCTCCTGGACCGGGGCACGAACCTGCGTCTCCTGCATCGGCAGGCGGACTCCCAACCAGTGCGCCACCAGGGAAGCCCCTAGCTGTTATTTTAACTCCAGAAATTCAAGGAGACCTATGATGTTTTCTTTGCAATTAACAAAAGACAAGAGATGTCTTTCCGAAAGATTTGCTTGATACTTCATTTCCAATTGTACTGTCTGCTGAAGGAAAATTTTCCTTAGTTTTGCAAATACAATACCTGACACACATACATGATTCATTTTTTTTTTTGGTGGTTTAAATGCTTAAACTGTTGGAGAACTGAAATGAACCTAACTCTGGCATAGATAAATATATGCTACCTATCTCTAATCCATGGTTTAGACATGCTCACTCCATGGTTATGCCTTGAGAGCTCTCGGTGTTGTTAAAAACACCTGATACTTGTTAGCCTGGTGTAGACTAGAGACTGGGGGAAGCCAAGCTTTCTGGGAGCATGTCTCCCTCTGATGGTCATTCGTTAGTACTACCAAAAACTGGAATGCCTTCTGGGAAACAGAGCTCAAAACCAAGAAATGCCCTTTCCTTTGTAGATAATGGTGTGTTTTTTAAACACCTCTCCATTCCAACACATCTCTTTCTGCTGAGACAACTGGTTACACTGGGGTGGTTGCTAGATCACTCTGAGTCTCTTCTGATAAGCGTTCTATTACAAAGTGTTTTTTTTTTCTGTTTAAAAAAATTGAGGTATAGTAGATATATAAGTTACAGATGTACAACACAGTGATTCACAAATTTTAAAGGTTATACTCCATTTATATTACAAATTTTATTTATCAAATATTGGCTACATTCCCATGTTGTACAATATATCCTTGTAGCTTATTTATTTTAACAATGTTTTTGAAAGACTCTTCTGCATTTTCTAAGACTGAAAAGGAATGTATAATCAAGATGGCCAAAACCCTTCTTTTCTTTAAACAGAAGAAAACCTCCTTAGAGAAAATCCTATGCCAAGCAAATATTTTCTGTCATTCTTTCATTCTTTACTCCTGTGGTTGTATCTGACACAGTGGCTCTTAACCCTGACTGCACATTAGAATTCTCTGAGCACCTTTAAAAACTATGGATGTTGGGCCACATTTCCAAACAATTCTGACTTGGTCTCGGCTAGGGTGTTGGTATTTTTAAAGTCCTGTAGCAACTGTAATGTGCTGCCAGGGCTAAGAACTGCTAAGCTAATAATCTTGAGTACCAGCTATGTGCCACTCATTGTGGTGGTGCTGAGGATTTGATGGCAGGGACACAATTCAGCCACACTGACCTTCTGACATCACTATTCCCAGGCCACACATGCTGTCCCCTCTGTCTGAAACACTCCCCCTGTTTGTTGTATAATTAATTCCTCATCCTGTGTATCTCAGTTAAATATCACTTATTCAAAGGCATTGCTGCCCTTCCATCTAAATTAGGTCCTGGACAGTTTGCCCTCCTATAACATCTCTCTTCTTTTACTTCATAACACTCATCCCAGTTATAATTACAGGTATTCCTCCCTGTTGGAACTCTCACAATCAGAACTCAGGACCAAACAGATTTTGGTAATGAGGAAGAAAAGGTAGATTTACCTGAAGGAAATGGAGTTTAAGCTTCAGGGCTCTTGCAGTGGGCTGAATAACATTCCCCTAAAGATGTCCATGGCCTAATCCCCAGAATCTGTGACTATGTTAAAAGGACTTTGGACATGGTAAAAAGGACTTTGCAGATGTGATTAAAATTAAAGACCTTGAAATGGAGGGACTGTTCTGGATTATCCAGATGTGCCCAACATTATCCAAGGGTCCTTATAAAGAGGCAGGAGGGTCAAAGTTAGAGAAGATGCAAGGTTGGAAGCAGAGGTCAGAGAGCTGAAAAGATGCTAAGCTGCTGATTTTGAACATGGAGGAAGGGGCCATGAGCCAAGGATTGTAGGTGGCCTCTAGAAGCTAGAGAAGGCAAGGAAACGGATTCTCAGAGCCTCCAGAAGGAAAGCAGCACTGCTTACACTTAACGGTCTCTATATTTTTTCAGATCAAACAAAAGCAGTAGTTCATGAAGGTGGAGAGATTCATTTGAACAGAAGTAATGAACAGGCTCTTGGATTGTTTGATAAACCAATTAATGAAAAGGAGGTAACTGTATGAACACACTAGGAGAAGGCTGAAATTCTTTGCTGATTTGATACAATTTACAGGCATCAATGAAGATATAATAAACTTAACAACCTCAAGGAGGACATCAATGACAAACTGGTTAATAAATGTCATCAATTCAAAGAGTATTTAATATTTATGATTAGTCACTGCACAAGAAAATGTGAAATGCCTGAAATCTTTTTTTTTAAATTAATTAATTAATATTTGGCTGCCTTGGGTCTTCATTGCTGCGCATGGGCTTTCTCTATTTGCAGCGAGCAGGGGCTGCTCTTTGTTGTGGTGCGCGGGCTTCAGTAGTTGTGGCTCACAGGCTCTAGAGCACAGGCTCAGTAGTTGTGGCACATGGGCTTAGTTGCTCTGCGGCATGCGGGATCTTCCCGGAGCAGGGCTCGAACCCATGTCCCCTGAATTTGCAGGCAGATTCTTAACCACTGTGCCACCAGGGAAGTCCCTGAAATCTTATTCTTATATGAAAGACATGTGATAGAGGTTTTCTCAAATTTGACAATAATCCTAAACATTTACATGACATTTCCAGGAGCAAACTGTTAGACTGAGTAGTAGCCATTGAATGGAAGGACTTGAGACCCCCAGAGGGTGGCTTGGCTGAGCGAGTATGCTAGAATTCAGGGGAGGGAGGACCACTGTGCAGGTCAAGTCTTCTTGGCTGTAGGACTGGAGTTGTTGGTTAAGCCGAAAAAAAAAAAAAGTTTCCAGTAAATGAACTTCCCACGACCTGCCACCTTTTTAGTTCGGGCTGGACGCATGTTGCATTTCGTCTGGGAATTCTAAAAAGTGGGATGTAAGTATTCAAACCCTTTTAGAAAAAAGCTCAGGGTCATATTTTAGAATTAGAGCAGCCAGTCGGTAGTTGCTATTACTAATACATCAATTTGGATTATAGAGAAGACTTACCTAAATTAGGCCAGCAACTATTAATTGATGCCTACAGCTCTTGGTAAAACTGTCCTTGACTTTGAAGCCTGCATTTAGCTTAGGGGTGGGATGTTTCTTTAGAAAAAGACGTGAAAAATGCAAAATGATCCTGGACTCAAATCGATGAAACCTCTTTCAGTTGTCTTTCTCTTCTCCCCCGTCGCAGTTTTGGTACTTTGCCTAGTTCACCGCGGAATCACAGTTTCTGATTCAGAGCCGGCAGAGCCGCCGTGCGGGCTGCCCGCCTACAGGGGGAGCACCAGCCGCGGCGCAGTGAGGCCGCTCTGGCCAGCTGGGGCCCCGACTCGTCTCAGTGGTCAGCCCTTTCCCTCCGCCCGCCGCCTCAGGCGCCGCCGACGCCGGGAAGGTGCTGCCGCTGTTACCGCTGCTCGGCCGACTCGAAGGTACCTGGGCCTCGGCCCGCGAGCGGCCTCCGGACGGAAGCCACTGACACCTCTCCCGCCAGCCCCGAAGCACTGGAAAGCATCGGCCCGGGGCCTGGCTGCAGGGAACCAGACCCGTGGTGGTGCGACGGGTGGCTTCCTGGCGGGTCTGTGCCGCTCGCGAGACCTGGGAGGGCCTGCGAGGGTTCTGGGGGTTTTGTGGGTAAAGGCTGCGCGGTCGGCCGCGGCGGGCGGAGCTGGGGCGGGCGTGCTCCCGGGGCTTCGCAAGGTCGGAGGTCCGAGCCGAAGCCCGCGGCCGGCTTCTAGGCGTTGGGCCCGAGAAGGTGCGCTGTGTCTTGCGTTGGCATAGATAGTACGTGGCCGTTTACTAGGCGCCCGTAGTCTAGGCGTAAACAGAAGCTGCTGAGAGGTGAGTGGACTGTCCCGATGGCACACGACCCCGGGTGTCCGGGTTAAAAGACAGCATTGCCTCTTATTCACATGCAATGCTGGAAGCAGATTGTCTTCCAGTACAGTGCTCTGCCTCGAGAAAAACACGTTTATTCTTCAGAACGGTCCACAGTGTTCAGAATTGGCTACAGAACATAACGAGGTAAAAAAAATATACCATTGAATAGTAACCCTTCTCACTCTTTAAAAAATGACGGTGGTACCAAGGAGCTCCTAGCTTAAAGAGCTGTATTATCAGTGATGTAGAAATTATAGTAATAGCTCTCTTCAGTGCTTACTATATGTCATTGTGCTGGGTGCTTTAAAACCTAGTACCTTTATTTAATCCTTGTAGCAACCGTAGGAAGTACCATTTCCATTTTACAGGTAAGGAAACTGAGGAACAGAGTCTGAATTTACTTGTCCGAGGTCAGACAGCTAGTAAAGGGTGAGATGGGATTTGAACCTCATTCATCTCCCTTACTCCAGTGCTTCTGCTTGTTACCTATCCAAACACGTTCCCTAAGACTTTTATTTGCTTATTAATTTGACTTGAACCAGCTTGAACTGATTTCTCTCAGGTTTAATTTTCATGGCTAAATGCAAGAGTCCTGTACCAACTTATTTTTAGTTTAAAAGGAGTTTAGGGCTTCCCTGGTGGCGCAGTGGTTGAGAGTCCGCCTGCTGATGCAGGGGACACGGGTTCGTACCCCAGTCCAGGAAGATGCCACATGCCACGGAGCGGCTGGGTCCGTGAGCCGTGGCTGCTGAGCCTGTGCGTCCGGAGCCCGTGCTCCGCAACGGGAGAGGCCACAACAGTGAGAGGCCATGTACCGCAAAAAAAAAAAAAAAAAAAAAAAAAAAAAAAGGAGTTTAATGAGAAAAACGTTTACTCATTAAGGAGAATAGTGATAATAAAGTTAAGCATGAACTAGGTCCCTCACTGCTCTGATGCACTTTGATTTGAAGTAGAGTTGGATTTATTTGGTTGTTAATGAGCTTCATTACTTTTCTTCATTATTTGCATTTTGATACCATTTGTAGTGAGTTCACTTTGCCTTTGCAATATTAGGTACAGTAGTGTTGAAGGGAAATGAAAGATTTTTCGATGACAGAAAGTTAATATTTTAGAGGATGTAGGAAAGACTGAAGTAAAAAGGAATTAAGAGGTTTGGGGCATGTTATTTAGAGCAGATTGTGTTACTATATGGAAGAGAAAGATTTCCAGTTTCTGTCAATGTCAGAAGGGAAATGGTATTTCCGTTTGTGGAAAGAAGTTAGATACTGTAGTGTCCTAAACACTTAGCCTTATCAGGATTTAAGAGTTTGCATATTAAGCATTCCCGTAGCAAATGTACACTGAGTGCCTCCCAGGGCCAAGCACTGTTCTAAGCATTGGGGATGCAAGAGGAACAAAAGAAAACAGCATTCTTGTCCTCCGGGAGGTAACATTCCACTGGAGGAAGGTGGGGATGGAGACAGTAAATAAAATACTTTATAAAAATTAAAATATATCCAGTCAGATGGTAACAGTTGCTTAGAAAAAAAATAAAGCAGTGAAGAGGGATAGGGAGCACCAGAGAAGGAGCAGAAGCAGTTTTTTTTGTTTGTTTGTTTTTGTTTTTAACATCTTTATTGGAGTATAATTGCTTTACAATAGTGCGTTAGTTTCTGCTTTATAACAAAGTGAATCAGTTATAAATATACATATGTCCCCATATCTCTTCCCTCTTGCATCTCCCTCCCTCCCACCCTCCCTATCCCACCTCCTAGGCGGTCACAAAGCACCGAGCTGATCTCCCTGTACTATGCAGCTGCCTCCCACTAGCTATCTATTTTACGTTTGGTAGTGTATATATGTCCATGCCACTCTCTCACTTTGTCACAGCTTACCCTTCCCCCTCCCCATATCCTCAAGTCCATTCTCTAGTAGGTCTGTGTCTTTATTCCCGTCTTACCACTAGGTTCTTCATGACATTTTTTTTTCCTTAGATTCCGTATATATGTGTTAGCATGCAGTATTTGTCTTTCTCTTTCTGACTTCCTTCACACTGTGTGACAGACTCTAGGTCCATCCACCTCACTACAAATAACTCAATTTCATTTCTTTTTATGGCTGAGTAATATTCCATTGTATACATGTGCCACAACTTCTTTATCCATTCATCCGATGATGGACACTTAGGTTGCTTCCATCTCCTGGCTTTTGTAAATAGAGCTGCAGTGAACATTTTGGTACATGACTCTTTTTGAATTATGGTTTTCTCAGTGTATATGCCCAGTAGTGGGATTGCTGGGTCATATGGTAATTCTATTTGTAGTTTTTTAAGGAACCTCCATACTGTTCTCCATAATGGCTGTACCAATTCACATTCCCACCAACAGTGCAAGAGTGTTCCCTTTTCTCCACACCCTCTCCAGCATTTATTGTTTCTAGATTTTTTGATGATGGCCATTCTGACCAGTGTGAGATGATATCTCATTGTAGTTTTGATTTGCATTTCTCTAATGATTAATGGTGTTGAGCATTCTTTCATGTGTTTGTTGGCAATCTGTATATCTTCTTGGGAGAAATGTCTATTTAGGTCTTCTGCCCATTTTTGGATTGGGTTGTTTGTTTTTTTGATATTGAGCTGCTTGTAAATTTTGGAGATAAATCCTTTGTCAGTTGCTTCATTTGCAAATATTTTCTCCCATTCTGAGGGTTGTCTTTTGGTCTTGTTTATGGTTTCCTTGCTGTGCAAAAGCTTTGAAGTTTCATTGGGTCCCATTTGTTTATTTTTGTTTTTCTTTCCATTTCTCTAGGAGGTGGGTCAAAAAGGATCTTGCTGTGATTTATGTCATAGAGTGTTCTGCCTATGTTTTCCTCTAAGAGTTTGATAGTGTCTGGCCTTACATTTAGGTCTTTAATCCATTTTGAGTTTATTTTTGTGTATGGTGTTAGGGAGTGTTCTAATCTCATACTTGCACCTGGCCAGTTTTCCCGGCACCACTTATTGAAGAGGCTGTCCTTTCTCCACTGTACATTTCTGCCTCCTTTATCAAAGATAAGGTGACCATATGTGCATGGGTTTATCTCTGGGCTTTCTATTCTGTTCCATTGATCTATATTTCTGTTTTTGTGCCAGTACCATACTGTCTTGATTACTGTAGCTTTGTAATATAGTCTGAAGTCAGGGAGCCTGATTCTTCTAGCTCCGTGTTTTGTTCTCAAGATTGCTTTGGCTATTCGGGGTCTTTTGTGTTTCCATACAAATTGTGAAATTTTTTGTTCTAGCTCTGTGAAAAATGCCAGTAGTAGTTTGATAGGGATTGCATTGAATCTGTAGATTGCTTTGGGTAGTAGAGTCATTTTCACAATGTTGTTAAACCAAATAAAGAAAAAGAAAAAGTCTTTTCTTATGCAACAATTAAACTAAAGCGGATGTCTCCTAGCAATAATGGATTCCAGGAAGCAGTGGAGTGATAGCCTCAAATTGCTGAGGGAAAGTAAGCGTCAGCTACAATCTTGTAATCACATGAACTATCATTCAAAAATAAACTCAAAGTCACTTTAAAATTTCCAAAGACTGAAAGAGTTTACTACTCACGGATCCTCATTAAAGGACTGAAAGATGAACTTCAGTCAGAAGAGTGAATCTACAGGCATGGGATTTTTTTAAAAAGAGTGGTCTGATTGATAAAATGTTGATAATTTAGTTAACCATTCTTTTAAAAATTGGGTTTTTTTTTTTAAAGGTAAAATTAAACGCTAGACAACAATCATGAAATGGAATGTTCTGTAGTGGTTATAGTGGACTCAGAATAAAATTTCTGGATAATTTTAGAATTTGAGAATAAGAAAAATTATTAGCATGTATGTCAAAATAACATTTGTTAGTAATCCTACATTCAGGTGGAATAGGGAATGGCAAATAATTGTTACCATGAAGACTAAATTTCGGAGACTTGCCATACAAGATACCAAAAACTATTATAAAGCCAGAGTAATTAAGACAGTGTGGTATTGACACATATATGTCCCATAGACTGTGGGAACAGAATAGAGATACACATAAACAGAAATTTGTTATATGTTAGAGCCACATTGTCCAGTAGCTACGACTACATAAGGCTTATTTAAAATTTAAATGTATGGTACCTAGCATTAATAATTGCAACACTGGCTCTCAGCAGTCTGGTGTTCTCATATTTAGTGCTATTTTAAAGTATTTTTGAAGATATATCTTTGTGGGGTTTGGGGATATTTTTTAAAACCTTATGTATATATGCCTTGGGACATAGCCAGGGAATTATATTTTCTAATTTCAAACTGAATGCTGCTACATGTGTTTTAAAAAAACTTCTCTTCTGTATTTCCCTTATCTCGAGAGGAGAAAGAAAATTGTCACATCAAATCTGTTGTAAAAATAATCCTAACTAATTCAGAAACTTTCCAAATAAGCAAAATTTAAAATTGAGAGTACTGAAATTGATTGAGATATCCCTGATGAAATTAAGAGATGGCAAATTGGAAATGCTTTCTCTGACACAGCTAAAAGCTCATTAGCAATAATAAGATTGCAGTTTCCGCAAAAATAAAGAAGTAATTAAAAGAAGAGAGGGACCTCAAAGAAGAGATCAAACGATTTGAAGATGGAGTCAGAAGATGTGGAATTATATTACCATTATGTTGCCTCAAGTTAATATAGAGAGATTTTTCAGCAGCTGGAAAAATTTGCACAAAAATATGCTCACAACTCATTTGCAGTGCTAGTAATGCATTTGTAAAATTATGCTGTCAGAAAAAATCAAATTCATTATTCGTTGTCAATTTTTTGGGATTCTTGCCATTTTTATTACTTCATGTGGTTTATTTTTAGATAATATTTCACTTTGTTTTTCTGCTGCATTGTATTAGGATGATAGTGTATGCCCACTTATATTTTTACCAGTTTATATTTTTATTTGATGCTCTGAAATGTTATTAATGTTTTTGAGGTGTATTGAACATTTAATTTTACTTGTTAAAACATGAATTCTGAATTAAAAAAAATAAAATAACCAGTATTTATGCTAATGTTTCCATATTACATAAAATAAGTATTGAAATATCCATACTTTCATTTTGCTTTAATATTTCATTTCTAGCTAACATGTGCCTGCTATGGAAGGAGGTAACAAATATTGGTTTATTATTTCTAAGTAATTCCTACTGCTTAGACATCAAAAGACTTTCAAGAAGTAGTCATATGAACATGGTTTCCCTTTTTTTGTGTGTGTGAGGTTTTTTTTTGAAAGTTTTTCAGCTTTATTTGAAATCAGTAGTAGACAAAGTAAAACAACATTTTATTATTTTCACCTAGAAGATTAACAAAGGTCAGTCTCACCATGTTGATGAAGAGTCACTATCTCTCTCTTTTTTTTTTTTTTTGGTGTTTCATGTAACTTTTTAAGAAATTTTATTTTATTGAAGTATAGTTGATTACAATGTGTTAGTTTCTGGTGTACAGCAGAGTGATTCAGAGTGATTATACACATATATATACATTCTTTTTCATATTCTTTTCCATTATGATTTATCATAGTATACTGAATATAGTTCCCCGTGCTATACAGTAGGACCTTGTTATTTATCTTTTTAGTGTAGTTATGGTCTGTGGCCACCTTCAGTGGGTGTCTTCATTCCTAAATGGTTGTCACCATTTAGACCTTACGTATGCTAATTTCCAGACTCCACTGAACGTATGTTTGAATGCATACTTTACATTACATTTGTACCATACATTCATTTAACCATAAAAGTATGAAATGAGCACTTAGTTTGCAGTAGGCACTGCTAGACACTGTGGATCATGTTATCAAGACAGGCAAGCTCCTGCCCTCAAAGAACTTATTTTCAAATGGAGATATACAGGAAATGATTAACCAAATAAGCAAATAGTAAAATTATAGATTGTGGTAAGAACAGGAATGAAGTAAACAGGGTGATGTGAGAAGTAAGTTGTGGGGATAAGTACCTTTGAGCTGAGACCTGAGTGCTGAGAATGAGCCAGTTAAGTGAAGATCTATCTTCACTTAAGAGGAAGTACATTCCCGTAGAGGGGAGAGTAAGTGCAAAGGCCGTAAGGTAGAAAAGAGCTTCAGGGAGCATGAAGGAGGCAGGCGGGGCTAGAGTATAGAGAGCAAGAAGCGGGGATGGTGAAAGCTAAAATTGGGGAGGTAGGCAGGAGCGAAATCATTCAGGGCTTTTGTAGGCCATGGTAAGGGTTTTAAATGTTATCTTAAATGTGTTGGGTTGCCATCGACTTATTTAAAGCAGAGGAATGACATGAAGTGATTTGTGTTTTTGAAAGATTTTGTTTACATGTGGAAAATGAATTGTAGAGGGGTGAAGGTATAAGTGGAGAATGGTTAGGAGTTTATTGGAGTAGGCTAGATAAAAGGTCATACTTGGACCATGGGAATCACTAAAAAGTTTTTTTTAGCTTGGAAGTGATGTTCACAAAGAATGAAATGAGAAAATGAACATGGCAACCTAGTGTAGATTGACTGGGATGGGGGTGATAGGGGAGAGAACGAGACTGAGAGACCAATTGGGAAAGCATTGGAAAACTTCTCATATAAGGTTGTTTGTCAGAATGCAAAGTAAGAGTTGAAATAGTATAAATGGAAAGGAAAAAATTTGAGAGACAACGAAAGAAGAGTTGACAGGACTTTGTGTCTGATTCAGTGTCAGGAGAAAAGAAGGCATCAAGGATGGTGATTAGAAACGTGGTTTACTAAAGTCCCATCTGTATATCTTGCCTTCACCTCAACATCATATCTGCGTACACACACACACACACCAACAAAAACTCTGTACCACTGACAGAAATTTGGAAGTGTTTCTGTTGGGGGGGGAGCAGTGTGGAGTGTTGGGTGTTAGATGTGATGCGGAAGTGGAAGCAAGATATCCAGATGGGTCTGTGTATAGAACTGCCTTGTGTACTCACATTCCAGTGTACAGTACTGTTACTATCTCTTTCGATTTCTCTGCTCACTCTGCCCTTTCAGAGCACCAGATTCTTAAGAATTGCCTCTGAGTTCCTGCAGGGCAGAAATCTTTTTACCTGTTGTTACCAAGATGGGGAAATACTTTTGCCCTTAATTCAGGCTGAATTTCTTTAAGGGGAACTTTCACTAGGAAACTAAGCAAAAAATCTAGCATTTTATATTTATATATTGCATTATAGTTTTCAAAGTCCTTTTGTAGATAGGGCAGATATTATTATCCCAATTTTACAAATGAGGAAACCAAGGCTCTTAGAGACTGACTGCTTAAGATCGTACCGTAGAAAATGGCAGTTAGGACCTAAGATGCAAATCTTTTGATTAATATGTAGCCCTCAGTGCCTATCATAAAGAATAGTTCTTGATAAATTCACAGAGCAAAAATCTCTTGATTCAAGTCTTTAGGTCTGCCTTTACTGTTTATAGCTTATGATCACCTAACTGGTTAGGTTTCTAGCTTCAATCTTACCTAGATTGAGAGGGAAGTGGTACCTTTAGGTTAGCAGAACCCTGACACTGAAATTTGATAGAATTCTTCATTTTTTCTGGAAGTTATTTTTTAGTCTTTTATCCAGTTGTCAGTCCCCTTAGGCCTTCCCCTCTGACCTTACACTTACACACATTGTCTTTGCTTCTATATGTCATGGTCCTCTGGATGGGGAAGGCACCTTCTTCCCTGGTGGAAATGGGAGTGAGCCTTAGAAGTGAGTGAGCCTTAGAAGGAACCAGAAGCTGGCTGAAGAGATGGACAGTTGTACAGACAGATTTCTTCCTGCTCGAGGTAGCCAAAAGGGGGCTAAAGAAGAGGTTGAGAGATGTAAATGGGAGACATTTTATAAGGCGTGATAGAGTAGAAAGGGTAAAAGATAATCCAGAAATAGTTGTGCTAAGAGAGAGTTCAGGGTTAGGATCTGGGTAGTGGAACCAAGTTCCAGAGGACAAAGTCCAAGGAAGGGAGCCTGAAGTGAAGTGGAGATAAAGATATTTGACATTGAGAAATTTGAGGAACTCTTGGGTTAAATCTTTTTTAAGTGATAAGTTACACACAGGAAACCATCCAATAAAATATAATTAAAAACTAAAATTTGGGCCAGAGAAGTTAGAAGGCAAGTGGTATGAAAAGGCAGTATATACTGTAAAAAATTTTAGGTTCATTTGTATTTGTATTACTGGGGGGGATGGGGGGATGTGCTAGAATATCAATAAATTTAACAGTTACTTTGAACTCAAAAGTTTGCCTTTAGTTTGTTTTTGTATCTGTTCTTATGCTTTTCTGTAGTTTAAAATGCTAAACATTTCATTTCCTAGATCATTTTCCCAAATCCAAAGCTTGTGAATTCTGAGAATGTAATTTGCTTCATTTATCTAAATATAAGAAATTTATCCTCCCATCTATTGTTTGAAGACCATGAAGTAATCATCTTTTCATAGTATTTTAAAGAATAATTTTCCTATCATAATTATCTTTGCTTGACAATGCAGTTCTCTTGAGTACAAGGACAAATGTTCAAAGTAGCAATTGTTCAAACTTAAAAAAAAAAGACTCTTCCTAACAGTTTTATAGTACATCATGACACTATCTACAGTTCATACAGAAAAAACATTTTGAAATGAAGACATTTACCATATTATTCCCAGTCTCTTTAGTATTTGTCACAGACCAAATGACAAAATACTAAATCATTTTAAGAGACTGAAAATAAGGACCAGAAGGAAAATGAGGTTTGTATTTGCTAAACCTGACAAACAATTTTAATTGACAATGTTAAGAAAATAACTCTGCTGAGAAGACATTTCAGTGCATCTGGAAGAGCCATGTATCTATTAAAACTTGAGACCTTAATCACTGACCACTCTTTCCCATATTGGTCACAATGGCCTGGTAGGTCTTTGGGCAGTCTATAAAAATAGTTCCATGGGAAACTGATACAGGGATTTGCCAGCCCCTATTCCTGTTTCTGAAAGATACCCTAGAACCTGATTACACCAGACCTAAGTAAACTGAGCCAACTCACAGATCCAATGTGTGGGAGCCAGGTCTCAGTCAGGAAGAGGATTGCTGTGATGCATTGTCCCTCTATGCAGAATTGCTGTTCTACTGAAGAAGCTACCAGGACTGCTGATTCAGTTCCACTTTACAATACTGGCATTTCCCACTTCTTGCCCCACATCTTAGGTTCCTAAGTGGCAGCATGAGGAAAACTCCAGCCAAAAAATACAGCTTCTGCTTGTAATCCTATACTTATTTTTATCCTCATAAGCTGGGCTAAAAAACCAGAAAAAACCTAGTGGGGAAAAAAAAAATCCCTATTTCTCTTTCTTGAACCTAGAGCCATTTCTAAGCATATAACTCACTACTTTCTTTTCTCAGGGTATCAAAAGATGCCTCCCGAAATAGGCTACCCACAGCCCAAAGGAGAGACAGCAGGAAAAGAACCAAAGGCTCCCTTTAAAGCCTCAGACACTCCTCAACTTTCTTATTAGAACTCTGTACTCACTTCCTACCAAAGGTCTCATCCTTAATTCTTATTTCCAGTGGGGAGAAAGAGGAAATTACTACCCCATATGGTATCTATACAAATAAACATGCCATTTTTGAAGGTTTGGCTACGTGAGCCCCTTAGGCCTGTCTTTAGTCACTTCTTCATTGCGCATTCTTATTATTTACCAGGGTCCCTAGAGGTTGGAATGAGTGGAGTAGGATGTGGGTCTAATGATGATGTGTAAGGAGTTCCTGATTTTTAAGGGTCTACCTAGGCCATAAGTGTAAACATCATGGAGCTCTAGACTAGAGTGATTTGCATAGCCTTACCAGCAGTCAGACCACACCTCAAAGTCCACTAGGTCCTCTCTTGGGTTGTATAGCTTAGGGAGGGTCCTGTGTCACTAGAACGGGTGTTTTATATTAAGGATGCAATACATGCTAGCTTCCATTTAGCACATAATTCAGAGCATGAATGGGAACAGATTATAGGAGAACTGTGAAAGCCTATTATGTTGAAGATGATGTACCTTATATTTCTACCATAGATGGTGAATAGGGCTAGAACCTTAGAGGTGAGGGTTGGCATGTAAAGTTACAGCCTCTCTGGTTCCCAGTATCCTTATTTGTAAAACAGGGAGATTGGGTTCGATGATCTAGGTTAGATGATCCTGGATGGCCCTTCAGCTGTAAAAATTTCATAGAAATACTTAAGTTTCTCCTAAGAACACAGTCTTGTGCTTTCAGATTATTTGAGGTGAAGTCCGGTTAAATTTTGTGAACTATTTAGGAAATAAGGAATAATTTACAAAAGTTGTAATTCCTGTATTTTAAAATAACACCAAAGAAATGAATAAGAAAGTCATTTTTGTAGCACTTTAACAATTCTGTATAAATGAAGTCTGATAAGGTGGGTTTAATGAGGTTTAGATTATTTTAAAGGCCTGGAATCATATTTATGCTATTCATTTGCTTGGTAAACTGGTCTTTTTTTTTTTTTTTTTTTTGGCCGTGTTGCACGGCTTGCGGGATCTTAGTTCCCCAGCCAGGGATTGAACCTGGGCCAAGGCACTGAAAGCGCTGAGTCCTAACCAGCGGACTGCCAGGGAATATTCTCTTCTCTTTTCTTTTCGTTTTTCATTGAGATATGATTGGCATACAACATTATATTAGGTAAACTTTTCTTTTTTAAGGAAAATTGAACTTCATCCCAATTCTGAACAGTTTCAAAATTAGTGAGAATTATAATAAGTGACTGTGAAATGGGACAAAGGGAAACTTCAAAGGCCCTCACTCCTCTTGCTTGTTCTAGATGCTCACATTGCTCTTGAAGCCCAGGTAGGCCACAAGGTGGCACCATTAGTTCATGTAAATAAAATACAGCTGTGTCTAGGAAAAAACTGATTTTTAAAAAAATCAGATAACTTTATTACAGAAGTACTACATGTGCATGAAAGACTTCGCATTGCAGTGGGCCCACAACTCTCATTTCCCCCTCAGTGGAGATATGATCTGCTGCCACAACTGCTTTTCCCTCCTCCCCTGAGACGTAACGTCAGTGAGGTCAGAGGCCCAGGAATTGTGTCACCTTCACCGCAGGACTGAGGGGTCACTCTAGGCAGGTAACATCAACCTGCTGCTTCCTTTCCAGAACCTCTGACTGCCTCGGGCGGGACACCTGACTTTCTGATTCGCCAGGTTGTAATCCTTCCATTAAGGTGCCTCTTAATTAATGACATCCGTTTGCTGGTTTGAAAATAAATTAAATATTGACAGATTAAAAAAAAAAAGACTTCACATTGACCTCTCAGTGCTTATTTAATGTCTTTATTATATAATTACAGATTATAAATTGGAAACTTCTATGGGAGGAGGTTTCTTGCTAAGAATTTTAAACACGGTAAACAGTAAAAATTTTGGAAAATACTGAAAGGCATTAGAGTAAAATAAAATATCCAGGGCTTCCCTAGTGGCGCAGTGGTTGAGAGTCCGCCTGCCGATGCAGGGGACACGGGTTCGTGGCCCTGTCCGGGAAGATCCCACATGCCGCGGAGCGGCTGGGCCCGTAAGCCATGGCCGCTGAGCCTGCGCGTCCGGAGCCTGTGCTCCGCAACGGGAGAGGCCACAACAGTGAGAGGCCCGCGTACCGCAAAAAGATAAAAAAATAAAATATCCAAGATAAACAATGTTCTCTTTGTGAAAAGTTAATTTTTATTTATTTTAAACCAGTATCTTTCTGAAATTTGAATTGTAACTAAATTTAAATAATGCAAGAAATAATAAGTAATATAAATATTGCAGGAAATATATATCAGAAACTCTTGTTTGGTGTGTTTTGATTTCCTGATAGAGAAATAAAAACTTAGGCAAGTGTTTTCTCACTATCCCAACAAGTAAGAAATAGTTGAGAATAACAAGTCCAGGAATGTAGTCACTCCCTGTAAAGTGGAAAGTATTTCCAAATATTTTTATTTTTCTCACACTTAAAAAAGTTTACTTTGTGTGAAATGATTGCAAAGAATTAATCAGAATATATGTGTTAGACTGATGCTTCCTGTAAAGTAAAAAACATTTCCAGATATGTTTTTATCTGTTTTTCCACAGTTTAAAAAGTTTACTTTTAATGAAATAATTCTGAGTTAATTCGGAGTGTGTGGGCTAGTCTGATGTTTCCCTTTATATAACCTTTGATGAAAAGATTTGCTAAACTACTTCATTATGTAAAAAGAATCTTACGAAAACAAACTTAGGGACTTAGTTTTTTCACCCATAAAATGAGGATAACGATAGTACTTACTGTATAGGTTTTTTTCATGAGGACTAAATTAGTTATTACAGGAAAAACCCTTAAACAGTACCTGGAGTAATAATAACTTAATAAATGTTAAACATGTTGCTAAGCAGTTGTTTGCAGAGTAATAGCAAACATACAAATAAATCATTTTTCCTTTTTAATTATAAATAATAAACATAACAATAAATATTTATAAACATAAATAAATCCTTTGTTCCCTAAGAGCACCACCTAAGTAATACCCGATTAGCCTACTTTTAATTATTATATGAACTTAAACACAACTGGCCTTTCTTAAGGTAGCATCTGTAATTCACACATTTGAAATTAACCTCCCCTTTAGTGCATTAAACCGTTTTTAATTATGAAGTAATTGATAGCTTGGCATTGAAGAAATCACAAGATTAAAAATTTTACCAGATTCGACTTGGAAATACCATAAAACGTGTTCTCCACAGATTTAAATATAAAGTAAAAATGTTTCTGTGGTGGGTCCAGATTTATCTAAAAATTACTCTTTTTGAACTTCTGTTAATTATTTTTGAGCCTTGGAAGTAAAATTCAGAAGGTTCTACTTATAAACTTCCTGCTTTAAATGTTCTTCATGGTACTGCGATAGCCTGAAAGGATAGTATTCTCAATTCTTTTTTTTTGTTTACTTACTACCATGCTTTCAAAAGGGGGGCTACCCTTTTCCTTTTTTTAAGAACTCAAATATTTACATATTTTTTGCCTTTGTTTTGGTAGATACCTCAAAGGTTGAAATATGGAATCCTACCCGTAAGATTTATGTGAATCTCAGACCCAAGACAATCTTCAAAACAACAGATAAATAAGGATCCTAAATCCAACTTAGTTTAAGATGAACTGTAAACCAGGATGTTGGAAGTTTTATAGTGAGCAAAACGAGCATTGCATCAAGATTGCTATCACAGTAAAACCATTTGCCAATAAAAAAATGAAATGGGTTCCCCAGCCTTACATTATAGTCAGATCCATCTGTGTCACATCTTTTAAATACATTGCCTGAAAACCCATTGTGATAGTCAAATTTTGACCAAAAATATTATTTTAAAATTCTCTTAGACATCTACATTTTGATTGGCTTAAAATGTCAGTGAATTTGAATTTGTGTAATAATTAGAAAAGTATAGGGAAAATTCTTTTTTAGTGTGCTAAGAAATTCAGTAAGAAAATTATGGTACATGCGTACAATATAACATGACCATTAAAAATTGTAATAGAAGACTGGTAACATGGAAGCATGTTCACAGTATAATTTTAAAAGTTTAACATTAGTAAGTATATTATGAATTTAAAAAATATAGAGAGAAAAAAGCTGTGAGACCATAGCACCAAAATGTTAATGATAGTTATTTCTAGTTGGTAGGATTATGAGTAACTTATTTTCTTCTCTTTGTTCATATTTATTTGAAGAATTTCACAATGAACTGTAGAATTAGTCATAAGAAAAAAAATGTTACTTTAAAATCCTGTTACAATGAACTTAATTGAGTGTACATTCAGCAAAGAATTATTGGATTCTCTCACGTCTAGATTTCAAGAAATAACACGTCAGGCACTGTGTAATCTGCCAGGGTGCACAGACAGGTCAGACCCATTTTTTATCTTCTGGAGGAAGACTGTCAGGAATTTTAGAAAACGGTTCTGAACAAGTAACAAAGCTTTGTATGAACTGTTTTCTCCTGGTTATCTTCATAACTGTATAGAAGCTGCATGACATACTGCAAATATTATAGACTAAATTTGAAGTCCACTCTGCCACGTACAGTAATATGGCCTTAAACATATTAAGGCCATATTAAGGCCACTTTTCTGAGCCTTGCAAATTATTAAGACCACTCTATTAGAGAAGTATAGCTGCTGAAGATAAACAGACTGAAGAAATATATTATCGATATTTTGGGAAGGGGTTTAAATTATTGTTAAAATGTTTACTTGCTCACAGCTAAATTTCTTTTAGGTTGAGCTTTTTTTTTTACCCTTTCCTAATATCTGTGGAATCTGTGCAGTGCTTAGGTTTTAAGAACAGTAATTCTAAAGTGCAAGCAGTTAGGATTTAATGAATTCATTGGATGTTCTTGTTTTATGGTTCTTTGAGGTTATTTTATATTTTAAAAACAACTGTATCCTTTTAAAAGGGTAAGAATAACTAAGTGAGGTATAGTGAATCCAGATTTGGGGGTTCCATTTACTGTATGTCATTCTCAGATTTAGTACTTTGACATTAGAATATGCAGGCATTGAGATCTGATAGCACATCTCTTCAGGTGTGCCATTTTTCCCTTGAATTTTGTTGAAGTGTCTGGTGCTTTGATCTCTGACCAAAGTTGCTATATAGGCATAAGGCTGTCAGTCCATTTGAACCATTTGTAGCACTTAGTCTTGCCTTTCCCAGTGACCTTTCAAAATGAAAAATAAATCAATACATTCTGTATGGTTGGTGATGTTTGGTATGGAAGACCAATTTAAAGTTATGTTATAATAAGTATATGTTAAAATAGAACACGTTTTCTCCATTTGTTCTTTTTTTTCCCATTTTTTTAAACATCTTTATTGGAGTATAATTGCTTTACAATGATGTGTTAGTTTCTGCTTTATAACAAAGTGAATCAGTTATACATATACATATGTTCCCATATCTCTTCCCTCTTGCGTCTCCCTCCTTCCCACCCTCCCTATCCCACCCCTCTAGGTGGTCACAAAGCACCTAGCTGATCTCCCTGTGCTATGCGGCTGCTTCCCACTAGCTCTCCATTTTACTTTTGGTAGTGTATATATGTCCATGCCACTCTCTCGCTTTGTCACAGCTTACACTTCCCCCTCCCCATATCCTCAAGTCCATTCTCTAGTAGATCTGTGTCTTTATTCCTGTCTTACCCCTAGGTTCTTCATGACCTTTTTTTTTTTCTTAAATTCCATATATATGTGTTAGCATATGGTATTTCTTTTTCTCTTTCTGACTTACGTCACTCTGTATGACAGATTCTAGGTCCATCCACTTCACTACAAATAACTCAATTTCGTTTCTTTTTATGGCTGAGTAATATTCCATTGTATATATGTGCCACATCTTCTTTATCCATTCATCTGTTGATGGACACTTAGGTTGCTTCCATGTCCTGGCTATTGTAAATAGAGCTGCAATGAACAGTTTGGTACATGACTCTTTTTGAATTATGGTTTTCTCAGTGTATATGCCCAGTAGTGGGATTGCTGGGTCATATGGTAGTTCTATTTGTAGTTTTTTAAGGAACCTCCATACTGTTCTCCATAGTGGCTGTATCAATTTACATTCCCACCAACAGTGCAAGAGTGTTCCCTTTTCTCCACAGCCGCTCCAGCATTTATTGTTTCTAGATTTTTTGATGATGGCCATTCTGACCAGTGTGAGATGATATCTCATTGTAGTTTTGATTTGCATTTCTCTAATGATTAATGATGTTGAGCATTCTTTCATGTGTTTGTTGGCAATCTGTATATCTTCTTGGGAGAAATGTCTATTTAGGTCTTCTGCCCATTTTTGGATTGGGTTGTTTGTTTTTTTGATATTGAGCTGCATGAGCTGCTTGTAAGTTTTGGAGATAAATCCTTTGTCAGTTGCTTCATTTGCAAATATGTTCTCCCATTCTGAGGGTTGTCTTTTGATCTTGTTTATGGTTTCCTTTGCTGTGCAAAAGCTTTGAAGTTTCATTGGGTCCCATTTGTTTATTTTTGTTTTTCTTTCCATTTCTCTAGGAGGTGGGTCAAAAAGGATCTTGCTGTGATTTATGTCATAGAGTGTTCTGCCTATGTTTTCCTCTTAAGAGTTTGATAGGGTCTGGCCTTACATTTAGGTCTTTAATCCATTTTGAGTTTATTTTTGTGTATGGTGTTAGGGAGTGTTCTAATTTCATACTTTTACATGTACCTGTCCTGTTTTCCCAGCACCACTTATTGAAGAGGCTGTCTTTTCTCCACTGTGTATTCTTGCCTCCTTTATCAAAGATAAGGTGACCATATGTGCGTGGGTTCATCTCTGGGCTTTCTATCCTGTTCCATTGATCTATATTTCTGTTTTTGTGCCAGTACCATACTGTCTTGATTACTGTAGCTTTGTAGTATAGTCTGAAGTCAGGGAGCCTGATTCCTCCAGCTCCATTTTTCGTTCTCAAGATTGCTTTGGCTATTCCGGGTCTTTTGTGTTTCCATACAAATTGTGAAATTTTTTGTTCTAGTTCTGTGAAAAATGCCAGTGGTAGTTTGATAGGGATTGCATTGAATCTGTAGATTGCTTTGGGTAGTAGAGTCATTTTCACAGTGTTGATTCTTCCAATCCAAGAACATGGTATATCTCTCCATCTATTTGTATCATCTTTAATTTCTTTCATCAGTGTCTTATAATTTTCTGCATACAGGTCTTTTGTCTCCTTAGGTAGGTTTACTCTTAGATATTTTATTCTTTTTGTTGCATTGGTAAATGGGAGGGTTTTCTTAATTTCACTTTCAGATTTTTCATCATTAGTGTATAGGAATGCCAGAGATTTCTGTGCATTAATTTTGTATCCTGCTACTTTATCAAATTCATTGATTAGCTCTAGTAGTTTTCCAGTAGCATCTTTAGGATTCTCTATGTATAGTATCATGTCATCTGCAAACAGTGACAGCTTTACTTCTTGTTTTCCAGTTTGGATTCCTTTTATTTCTTTTTCTTCTCTGATTGTTCTGGCTAAAACTTCCCAAACTATGTTGAATAATAGTGGTGAGAGTGGGCAACCTTGCCTTGTTCCTGATCTTAGTGGAAATGGTTTCAGTTTTTCACCATTGAGGATGATGTTGGCTGTGGGTTTGTCATATATGGCCTTTATTATGTTGAGGCAAGTTCCCTCTATGCTTACTTTCTGCAGGGTTTTTATCATAAATGGGTGTTGAATTTTGTCGAAAGCTTTCTCTGCATCGATTTAGATGATCGTATGGTTTTTGTCTTTTTTTTTTTTTGCGGTACGCGGGCCCCTCACTGCTGTGGCCTCTCCCGTTGCGGAGCACAGGTTCAGCAGCCACGGCTCACGGGCCCAGCCGCTCCGCGGCATGTGGGATCTTCCCAGATCGGGGCCCGAACCCGTGTCCCCTGCATCGGCAGGCGGACTCTCAACCACTGCGCCACCAGGGAAGCCCAAGATGATTGTATGGTTTTTCTCCTTCAATTTGTTAATATGGTGTATCACATTGATTGATTTGCGTATATAGAAGAATCCTTGCATTCCTGGAATAAATCCCACTTGATCGTGGTGTATGATCCTTTTAATGTGCTGTTGGATTCTGTTTGCTAGTGTTTTGTTGAGGATTTTTGCATCTATGTTCATCAATGATATTGGCCTGTAGTTTTCTTTCTTTGTGACATCTTTGTCTGGTTTTGGTATCAGGGTGATGGTGGCCTCGTACAATGAGTTTGGGAGAGTTCCTCCCTCTGCTATATTTTGGAAGAGTTTGAGAAGGATAGGTGTTAGCTCTTCTCTAAATGTTTGATAGAATTCGCCTGTGAAGCCATGTGGTCCTGGGCTTTTGTTTGTTGGAAGATTTTTAATCACAGTTTCAATTTCAGTGCTTGTGATTGGTCTGTTCATATTTTCTATTTCTTCCTGGTTCAGTCTCAGCATTTCTAAGAATGCCCAGTGCATTTCTAAGAATTTGTCCATTTCTTCCAGGTTGTCCATTTTATTGGCATAGAGTTGCTTGTAGTAATCTCTCGTGATCCGTTGTATTTCTGCAGTGTCAGTTGTTACTTCTCCTTTTTCATTTCTAATTCTATTGATTTTAGTCTTCTCCCTTTTTTTCTTGATGAGTCTGGCTAATGGTTTATCAATTTTGTTTATTTTCTCAAAGAACCAGCTTTTAGTTTTATTGATCTTTGCTATTGTTTCCTTCATTTCTTTTTCATTTATTTCTGATCTGATCTTTATGATTTCTTTCCTTCTGCTAACTTTGGGGTTTTTTTTTGTTCTTTCTCTGATTGCTTTAGGTTCAAGTTTAGGTTGTTTATTTGAGATGTTTCCTGTTTCTTAAGGTAGGATTGTATTGCTATAAACTTCCCTCTTAGAACTGCTTTTGCTGCATACCATAGGTGTTGAGTCGTTGTGTCTCCATTGTCATTTGTTTTTAGGTATTTTTTGATTACCTCTTTGATTTCTTCAGTGATCTCTTGGTTATTAAGTAGTGTATTGTTTAGCCTCCATGTGTTTGTATTTTTTACAGATCTTTTCCTGTAATTGATATCTAGTCTCATAACGTTGTGGTCGGAAAAGATACTTGATGCGATTTCAATTTCCTTAAATTTACCAAGGCTTGATTTGTGACCCAAGATGTGATCTATCCTGGAGAATGTTCCATGAGCACTTGAGAAGAATGTGTGTTCTGTTGTTTTTGGATGGAATGTCCTATAAATATCAATTAAGTCCATCTTGTTTAATGTATCATTTAAAGCTTGTGTTTCCTTATTTATTTTCATTTTGGATGATCTGTCCATGGGTGAAAATGGGGTGTTAAAGTCCCCTACTATGATTGTGTTACTGTCGTTTTCCCCTTATATGGCTGTTAGTATTTGCCTTATGTATTGAGGTGCTCCTATGTTGGGTGCATAAATATTTACAATTGTTATATCTTCTTCTTGGATCGATCCCTTGATCATTATGTAGTGTCCTTTTTTGTCTCTTGTAATAGTCTTTATTTTAAAGTCTATTTTGTCTGATATGAGAATTGCTACTCCAGCTTTCTTTTGATTTCCATTTTCATGGAATATCTTTTTCCCTCCCCTCACTTTCAGTCTGTATGTGTCCCTAGGTCTGAAGTGGGTCTCTTCTAGACAGCATATATACAGGTCTTGTTTTTGTATCCATTCAGCGAGTCTGTGTCTTTTGGTGGGAGCATTTAATCCATTTACATTTAAGGTAATTATCAATATGTATGTTCCTATTCCCATTTCCTTAATTGTTTCGGGTTTGTTAATATAGGTCTTTTCCTTCTCTTGTGTTTCCTGCCTAGAGAAGTTCCTTTAGCATTTGTTGTAAAGCTGGTTTGGTGGTGCTGAACTCTCTCAGCTTTTGCTTGTCTGTAAAGGTTTTAATTTCTCCATCAAATCTGAATGAGATCCTAGCTGGGTAGAGTAATCTTGGTTGTAGGTTTTTCTCCTTCATCACTTTAAATATGTCCTGCCACTCCTGTCCTGCAGAGTTTCTGCTGAAAGATCAGCTGTTAACCTTATGGAGATTCCCTTGTGTGTTATTTGTTGTTTTTCCCTTGCTGCTTTTAATATGTTTTCTTTGTATTTAATTTTTGATAGTTTGATTAATATGTGTCTTGGAGTGTTTCTCCTGGGATTTATCCTGTATGGGACTCTCTGTGCTTCCTGAACTTGATTAACTATTTCCTTTCCCATGTTAGGGAAGTTTTCAACTTCCCTAATCTCTTCAAATATTTTCTCATTCCCTTTCTTTTTCTCTTCTTCTTCTGGAACCCCTATAATTCGAATGTTGGTGTGTTTAATGTTGTCCCACAGGTCTCTGAGACTCTCCTCAGTTCTTTTCATTCTTTTTTCTTTATTCTGCTCTGCACAATATTTTATCTTCCAGGTCACTTATCCGTTCTTCTCCCTCAGTTATTCTGCTCTTGATCCCTTCTAGAGAATTTTTAATTTCATTTATTGTGTTGTTCATCACTGTTTGCTCTTTAGTTCTTCTAGGTCCTTGTTAAACGTTTCTTGTATTTTGTCTATTCTATTTCCAAGATTTTGGATCATCTTTACTATCATTATTCTGAATTCTTTTTCAGGTAGACTGGCTATTTCCTCTTCATTTATTAGGTCTGGTGGGTTTTTACCTTGCTCCTTTATCTGCTGTGTGTTTTTCTGTCTTTTCATTTTGCTTAACTTACTGTATGTTTCTCTGTCTTCTCATTTTGCTTAACTTACTGTGTTTGGGGTCTCCTTTTCGCAGGCTGCAGGTTCGCAGTTCCCTTTGTTTTTGGTGTCTGTCCCCAGTGGCTAAGGTTGGTTCAGTGGGTTGTGTAGGCTTCCTGGTGGAGGGGACTGGTGCCTGTGTTCTGGTGGATGAGTCTGGATCTTGTCTTTCTGGTGGGCACGTCCACGTCTGGTGGTGTGTTTTGGGGTGTCTGTGGCCTTATTATGATTTTAGGCAGCCTCTCTGCTAATGGATGGGGCTGTGTTCCTGTCTTGCTAGTTGTTTGGCATAGGGTGTCCAGCACTGTAGCTTGCTGGTCGTTGAGTAAAGCTGGGTTTTGGCGTTGAGATGGAGATCTCTGGGAGATTTTCGCTGTTTGATATTACGTGGAGCTGGGAGGCCTCTTGTGGACCAGTGTCCTGAAGTTGGCTCTCCCAGCTCCGAGGCACAGCACTGACTCCTGGCTGGAGCACCAAGAGCCTTTCATCCACACGGCTGGCACAAGGTGGCCATCCATGGTTTCATGTCAGCATCATCTCAGGCACAAACCTCCTTGTTTTTCCATTTTGTCGTTAAGTTACTTGTTGAAACAACTGGCCCGCGGTCCCAGGACTGTTGCGGCTTCGGCCACCGGGGCCCCTCCGGAGCTGGCATCCTCAGTGAGGCCTCCCTCCCCTTGGGCTCCGGGGCAGTTCCGTGACGGTGGAGGGAAGAGACCCTGAGCCGGGAGTTCCAGCTCTGCAGAAACGCGGGCTCCGTTCTCTCCATTAGTTCTTAATACTTATCTTAAAGTTCTGTAGATTGACCTACGATTAACATAAAATAAAATATAAAGGAAAGAGAGTATTAACTAGAACTTTCTTATCAAGTTGGGGACTCACAAGCTTTCACTAAAACATCCTTATTGTTATGTGGGTTGAGGCAAGTGCTGTTTGGCGTTCGGAGCTCTTGTTACTGAGATCTGGGTGACTGCCTTGTCCCAAAGGTTGAGTGCCTGCATCCTCATGACGTTTCCTGGGCAGTGCCACAGAGCGTGGAGTTGGAGTTTTAAATACTAAGCTGTGCCAGCCCTCTAAGATCTGACCCCCAAAATCCTGCTTTTAACAATCCCAGGGAATTAGCCTCTGAGCCAGTCATTGGACACTGTCCCTTATGGACACTGTCCCTTAGGAATCAGAACCAGGCCATGGTGAACAACCAGAGGACTTTCTGGGGCTTGACTATTCCCATTATTGGCTGTTCTTGTGGTTTTTCTTCTGCCAGGAGGAACCAGTTCTCTTTTTCTTTCCTGGAGGTCTTTACTCCCCACTAGAGGTTACCCAGTTGTTAGAAACTGCTGTGTTACCAGAGGATCAGTGCTCTATGCAAGCTAGAGCACAGTTGAGGACTATACCCAGCCCCAGGAGAGTAATAACTGTTATTTTTTGGGTGCTTAAGTCATACAGCTAGTAAGTAGCTGAATTGGGATTCTGACCCAGGCATTCCAGCTCCAGATACATTCTGGGTGGAGTAGCCACACTCTTTGAACATCTGACAGTAGAGAAACTGCCTCTCTAGAGTGCTGTTCACTCCTGAAAGTAGCGCCTCTCAGGACAGTCAGACTGTATCACGTCTCTCTCCCTTCTGCTTTCCCCACCTCTAAAGCAGCCTCCAGTATGCCCATATCCGTTCACAAGGTGACAGGCTCAGCCTTCTGTGAATCTTGAAAGATATCACACATTAGTGCCTCTAACTCTGCTTGTGGAATGGTTCTTATGACACATTCCCTTTGGTAAATACCAGGGCTTCTACCTGAGCCCTTCCAAATGGTAGGTCCTACAAACTCTTCCATAAATAATCTCTTACTCTCCTAGCACCCAGAGAAATGACTTCAAAGAAGACCTTTCTTTCTTCTTTCCTTCCTTCCTTCTTTCCTTCCTTCCTTCTTTCCTTCCTTCCTTCCTTCCTTCCTTCCTTCCTTTCTTCATGGAGAAAATGAGCACATTTAGACTCAACAATCTTTTCATCAAAATCTTTAGGCCTCTCTATGACCCAGACATTGCACTCCTGGCCATTTATCCCAGAGAAATGAAGACTTAATATAAAAATATGTACCTGAATGTTTTTAGAAGCCTTAACATAATGCCCCAAAACTGGAGATAATCAGATGTCCTTCAGTAGGTAGACAGTTAAACTGTGGTACATCCATACCTTGGAATACTACTCAGCAGTAGAAAAGAAACAAACTGTTGATACAGATAACCCAGATAAATCTCCAGAGAATTATGTTGAGTGAAAAAAAAAAAGATCCTCAAAGGTTACATACTGTATGGCTCTATTTATGTAACACTCTAGAAATGACAGAATTATAGTAATGGAAGACAGTAGTGGTTTCCAGGGGATGAGGAGAGGTAGGGGCAGGAGGGGAGTAGGTGTGGCTGTAAGAGGGCAAAGATCCTGGTGGGGCTGGAAATATTCTGTATCCTGACAGTATCAATGTCAATATCCTGGTTGTGATATGGTGCTACTGTTGTTTTACTCTGTGTTACCATCAGGGGAAACTGAGTGAAAGGTACACAGGATCTCTCTGTATTGTTTCTTACAACTGAATTTGAATGTACAATTATCTCAAAATAAAAGGTTTAATTTAAAAAATCTTTAGTCCTCTTCACCCTTTGGACAATAGTTAACGTGTCCCGATTTTTATTCATTTCTATTATTTCTTGGGGAATCTATCAATAGCTTTCTAGTGGTTTATTTAGGGTCTTCAGCATTTTCTTGGCAGGTTTCTAGTAATTAGGTCTAATGCATTTATATAGCATTAAGTTTGAAATCACATAAATTTGTAATTTGATCGTTTATTTTCTTATGTGACCTTGTCATATCAAAAGAAACTGGCAGAAAATGGTCTTTCTTATGGATTTAAGGAAACATTAGGATTACTTTGGGGGCACATAACTATATAATCGATAATTCTATCTCCAAATAAACAGCTACACTTGTCCTTTTCATAATATAAATCCTACTATCTTCAGAATAACCCCTGTACCATTTTAACATTGAAAAAGCCACATCTTAAATTAATATATTAGACTTTAGTCATGAAGACTCAGCTCTAGTGGGCAGGACATAAAAGGAAAATAGTAGGCTTGGGTGAACGCAGACTATTTGTTCAGTGAAATCAATTAAGTGGCTCAGTGATAATGAAATCTGTCTAAACTGGTATTACAGACTTGCAGAAATATAAGGGAACAGTTGAAGAGGGTTGGATGTTTTGCATATTATCATGTCATCTTGATATTTGCTGAACTGTTGTGGGACTGGTCCTCACATGTAGTTTGTCTTCACTTCCAACCTCACACTGATAGCCCTTATGATACAACCCGACTTACGTATGGTAAATGGAGCTTTATAAAATGCCATTGATTATTCCCTATAAGTTTATTTAAAGGGACTTGATGACAGCGTAAATGACTAGTAAAAGTCATGAATTTCAGCTGGAACTATAAATTTGGGATTTAGACTTTATATCCCAAATTTACCACTTAGCATATTATCTGGAACATTTTGGGCACACAGTAAATGTTTGCCTAACAAATTACTATTGATTTTTTGTGGTCCATGCTGCCTGTCCGTGACCCCCTTGCTTCCACATTTCCTCAAGAAAAGAGTGCAGTGGAACTGATGGGGGACTCTTCAAATGTCTGTCAGTGCCCTAAGGGGAAACCTGAGGGGGGTCCCAGTGAAAGTGTGAGTGTGGGGCTGCACCGAGATGCAGGAGGGGTGGGGTCAGGCATGTGGAAAAGACTGCAGATAGATTTGAGCCAGTTTTCTTTCACACTGAAAAGAAAAGGTAGTTGGACAATCTCAGGAGGAGATTTAAGTACCAGTATTCAAGACAGATTAGACATTTTTTTTCTTAAATGTACCTGTTTGGTTTAAACACAAGTATTGGTTGTTTTTAATTTTTTCCCCCACTGCAAATAGCATTTTATTTCTAAAATTGCTTTAGTGGGCTAACCTGAGATGTAGCCACCATTTATAATGGGAAAAATATGCATTCCAAATTCTGGTAAGTTAGAGTGAATTTTCAGAGCGCAGTTTCTCCTCTATTGATGGTAACATAATCTGACTCTCTTTCTTTCATCTTTCTGACCGTGCTTTCTCGTTAGTGGGCAACAGAGCTTCTCCTTATTAAGCCCTTCTTTCCTCCTTTTCACCACTTTATTACTCGTCATTGACTTTAGTAGCCTCATAAGTTGATGCCTTACCCATAGATTTTCTGGAAAATATCTACAGGTCCCTGTACCTTGCCTGTGTTTAGTAGAATAGCAAGTCCTTTTTCACACCACATCTTTGTTATAACTGAATTTTCTATTTATTATAGATCCTTGCTTGCACATTTCTGGATAGTCTGTTGAACCTTCTTAAGAATTCAGAGAAACTGCCGTGGGACCACGGAGAGAAAGATCTAATCTTAAGGCTTACGTGAGTATTTTCTACTGTGGACTTCCTCACAACATGTGAAAGCTTCAGTGAACTGTGGCCTTGCTTTGGGGCAGATTCAGTTCTATAGTCAAGATGAAAAATGTTATCTATCATTGGGCTTATTAAATTTGGAGGTTAGTAGCTTCTCAAGGGCACAAAGAAATCACAGAATAAACCATGCTTATTCTCACTTAAAAAATAGACAAGAAAGACTTGTCCTTTTTACTGAGCTGATGTTCGAAAGAATCCCAGTCTGCAAACCACAAGAATTCTTAACTGTTTGAACCAAAAATACCAAGTAGATTGTTTTTCATTATCTATACTTAGAGAATTTAACCGAAACACGGTACCTCGTGAAAAGCACTTGATATGTGGTATTTTAATTTTTTAAAAGCTTGTGATACCTCTGTCTTTTTTATGATCCAATCCAATGACTACTGTAGGGGAAAATAGGGAGATTACCTTGAAAGAGAATTCTTGACTGTTTTTTTGAGAAACATCTTCCCATTCGGTTAATTTCTTTAAAAAGCATTATATAGTATCATAATCTGAGGTTTATCTTATCTTGATCCCTGTAATTCTTAATCATAAACATATTTTCCCGTTATTTAGAATTATCCTTAACAGCTCCTTCTCACCCTTTATATCCAACAGGTCATTGAGTTGTGTTCATTCTATCTAGTGTATCCCTCTCCAGTATGCCCCCTTCTCTCTGCCACTGCCTTAGATCAGGCTATCATCATTTCTTGCCTGGATCTCTACAATGACACCAATTGATCTCCCTGTCTCCAATCTTGACCCCCTCCAAACTAACCTCTCTGTATTGCCAGAAAGTCATCTTTCTGAAAGACTAATATACTAAGACCATGCCATTTCCTTGACTTAAAATCCTTCAATGACTCCTTATTAAAATTCAGGTATAATAAATCTTACTATGGACTTGTTAGGAAGATTAAACAAAATTCATTAAGACCCCTTAATGCAGTGCCTGGCTCGGAACAGGCTCTCAGTCTGTGTTAATGTTTCCCCCTTGCACGCATGGCAGCAGCAGAGCTTAAGGTGGCCCAGGAATAGAGGGACAGTGGCTCTGCTGGAAACCAGGCCAAAAGGAGTGGGGGCCAAGAATCTCACCGAACTCCAGAGCCAGGCTTTCCTAAATCCCTGGGAGGTTAGGCACAATAGATTGATCTAGCATCCAGTTCCATCTGTGTTCCAGGAAGACTTTGCCTGATAAATTATAAGCCAAGCTCATCTGTGACTAAGCTTTTTTAACCTTAGAGTAAGGGAGCCATCTTAACAAACACATCGGTCTCTGCCTTTGTGTTTTCTTGTTTGGGTTTGTTTTCTCTTTAACTTCTTAGTAAAGTTTCTTTTGTCAGGCTTTAACTTTTTCTTAAATGAACCAAGGAAGGGACAATTGCAGGTGGGGTGGAGACACACCCACACACGCACGCATGCACGCGCACGCACGCATGCACTGAGAGACCAAGAAATTGCTGAGGGCAGGGAAGTATCAATGAAGGATGTGTGGAAACACCTACTGGTGAACCGAGGCTACTCAGATGGGTGAAGTATTAGCATGGACACAGCTGGGATAGCTGCCTTTGTCCTGCCTCTGCATCCCCACAGAGACCTGTTTTTCCTCATCTCTCCATCTTCAGACAGGGGGAGTTTGGCAAAATCAGATATTTAGATAACCACAGAACAAAACAGAATAGGATCAATACTGTAAAAAGGACAGAATTCTTAATTTCATGATACTTCCAGTTTTTAAATTTAGTTTGTTGCCTTCCTTAGCTTTTCTCTTTCTATGAAAAATTTGAAGTTTGTGCTCTAAACACATTTAGCAGGTCCTTATTGAGTGTGAATTAAGTTATTGTTTTTTTCATGCTGATTTAGTTAACTTTTGAGCTGATAATTCTGTTTTACCATATAGAATATCTCAAATACAATAAAAAGCAAATATATGAAAGAGAATTACTTTGTTTTAAATAAGAATCTCTACCAGTAGTAGCGTTTGTGTGTGTGTATGTGCGTGTATAGGTAGTTTTATGAAGTTTAAGGAACATACTGTCTTTGTCTTCTGATGATGTAATAAACTTAAATCTAAGCACTTCTATCTTTTTTTTTTTTTTTTTTTTTTTTTTTGCTGTACGCGGGCCTCTCACTGTTGTGGCCTCTCCTGTTGCGGAGCACAGGCTCTGGACGCGCAGGCTCAGCAGCCATGGCTCACGGGCCCAGCCGCTCCGTGGCATGTGGGATCTTCCCGGACCAGGCCATGAACCCATGTCCCCTGCATCTGCAGGCGGACTCTCAACCACTGCGCCACCAGGGAAGCCCTAAGCACTTATATTTTGCTTCACTTTAAAAATATCTCAATCCAGGGACTTCCCTGGCCGTCCAGTGGTTAAGACTCCATGCTTCCGATGCAGGGGATGCAGGTTTGATCCCTGGTTGGGGAACTAAGACCCACGTGCCGTGTGGTGCGGCCAAAAAAAAAAATCTCAGTCTTTTTATATGATGAAAAGTGAAATATGGCTTTATGGTAATTTAATTGCAATTTTGATTCAACAGATATGAAAAAAATGAGACATTTTAATGGAAAATAAAATATAATAATTGATAACTCTGTTGTTGTTTCTGTTTGGTGAGGTAATTTATTAGAGGCAGGAGGCCAAGAAGAAAAAGAAATAGCGCTTTTCTAAATGACTTCATTGTCTTGAGTTAGTTGGCTTCTCTGAATCTTGTTCACCTCATATTTCATTACAGGCACATTCCGTCACCACATCTGAACAATGTCCTACGTTTTTGTGAATGATTCTTCTCAGACTAATGTGCCCCTGCTACAAGCCTGTATTGATGGAGACTTTAACTACTCCAAGAGGCTTTTGGAAAGTGGCTTTGACCCAAATATTCGTGACACCAGGGGCAGAACAGGCCTTCACCTCGCAGCAGCCCGAGGGAATGTAGACATCTGCCAGTTATTACATAAATTTGGTGCTGATCTCCTGGCCACAGATTATCAGGGAAACACAGCTCTTCATCTCTGTGGCCACGTGGATACTATTCAATTCTTAGTTTCCAATGGACTCAAAATTGATATTTGGTAAGTTCTGTGGTTTTTGAAGTCGTGTCACTTCTTCCCATTAGTCTGTCAACCAATGATCTAATCTTGGAGTCCATTGATTTTGTTTCCTCACTGATTGAGCACAGCAAGTTCAGAAGGGTATTGAGGACAATGAGTAAGGGAACAAGAGGCTGACTTCTAGATTTATGCTGAAGCAGTGTATGTTTTTCTATGAAGATAGTGGCTAGGTTCTGCTACTAATTAATTGTGTATTGTAAGACAAGGGCACTTGTCAACAATCTGTTGCAGCCTGGGCACTGCACATACTGTGTTTAGCTCATTTAATCCTCAGAATGAATAACTCTTAAGGTAGGTATTCATTTTATAGATGAAATAATTGAGACAAGCATTCTGAGTTAAATGACTTAACAAAGGTCACACAGCTGGAACCTGAACCTAGTTCCACCTGATTCCAAAGCTTGTTTGCCTTCTGTCATATAATATACCATGCTAGCTTCATAATCTCTCTGGGGCGCTCACAGTCCTTTTGATACTGAACAATTTGAAGAAGTAGTGGTTTTTTTGGTTTGTTTTAGTGATTCCATCTCTTGAGTGGGAAAGATCAGGCCACTTTAAAAAGTGACCTTGACCTTTAAGCCACAGTTTCATGTTGCCCTAATTTATTGGTGCTCTAGTGTCCCTAAATTTGAATAAGACAGTAAATGGTTCTGCTGCTACAGAACAAGATGTGGTGGGAATTAACTATAGGATTCAGTGTTACTTGGGCTCTCTCCTGTTGTTAAATAGCTAGGTGAACCAAAGCAGCTTATTTGATTGCTTTTGAGCGTGGGTGGTTTTTTTTGTTGTTTGTTTAATTCTTAGACATTTAAAAAATATATATACCCTTCTCATGAAATATATAAATGTCAGATAAGGGTGAATCTAGAATTTTCCAATTAATTTCTAGGAAGATGCCCTCCTTTTCTTTTATTTATTCTCATTTATCTACTCTTGCCTGTATATATTTTTTTTCCTTTTTCTCTAAAAGGAAAAAAAAAAAGGTTAACTCAAAATTCAGGTTCCACCTCAACCGCTGGTTCTGCTCTGGGTTTTAATTTCGAGTTAATGGGACCCATGCCTTCCTCACTGAGATCTACACAAATGGCTACTAACAGTATAATATAACCTCTTTATTTTTATGAACTTTTTAGCAATCATCAAGGTGCTACACCCCTGGTTCTGGCAAAGCGCAGGGGAGTGAATAAAGATGTCATCCGATTGCTGGAATCTTTGGAAGAGCAGGAGGTAAAAGGATTTAACAGAGGAACTCACTCAAAACTGGAGACTATGCAGACAGCTGAGAGTGAAAGGTACTTTGATACTTTCAAGTAAAGGGCTTTGATACTTTCTTTGAACTTATATTAGTCCTTATGGCTCCAGATTACAATTGAAAAGCTATTAACGGAAAGTACTGTGTGCCCACATGCACAGAATGTTCTGTTAGCCACTGGGCAAGGGCAGCCTGCTGTATTGGTAGTACAAGTGAAAAGAGCTGAATAAGAGGGAGGGAAACAGGAGTCTGAGAATTTAAGTACAGATCACAAAAAGAATGGAATTTTGAAAAAGGAGGAGAAAGATAAGTCAGGACAAGAACTTGGACAGTATTAGAAAAGACCAAAAAGCTACCTTTCAAAGGTAGGGAATTAAAGTGCTGAGGAAAAGTAAAACAGGAGGAGAGTAAGACAAGACTTAACACATACACAGTTCAGTGATGTGAAAGTGACTTTTACATGAGACGGAACAAATGAAATTTGGGCTCCTGTAAGTAATTGAAGCTAAGATGTAGTGACTGACAGGGTCTCAAATATCTCATCATTTCTCATCTAGAAGCAGTTTAGAACATAGTTCAGGGACCTCTGGAAAGGTGACCAGGCATCTTTTCTCTGGCATCACGGGCTCAACAGGTAAAGTCTCTAGGCCAGACTTAGTTGTACTAGCATGTAGTTTGGTTGACCGCCATGGAGTTTAAGCTTTCCAGGTATTACAGGGGAGGAAGGATGATGAGCTTTATAGTCTCCTCCCACAATTTTCAGTGGACTAGGGCCCTCAGTAGCTATTGACCCAGTAGCAGATTGACCAAGACTTGGAATTAGGAGCATATGGTCCACTTAGACTGTTGGGATCATTGTTTCTGTGAGTTCCAGATGAAATCCTCTGTTTTTCATAGTTCACCCTTAATTTGATTCTTCTGTGCCCGTGACTCCTTTCCTCCCTCTTCGTGGACTGCCTGGTGTACTCCTTGGGGACCATTAATTCTACTCTCAAGTTTAGGATTATTTTGTTTGTTACAAATACTTATTATTGTCCAAAGAAATTAAACAGTTTTACTTCTAGAACAGTGCATGCTCCTTATGAGTTATCACTGAAGACTGGCAGGTACATAAAATAAGAAGCCAGAGGTGCATTGCAAGCCCTTCTTTCACCTGTGTGCTCTGGATTGGCAGTCAAGATGCTATAAGCAATTCAATAACATTGAGTTATCTGTTTTTTATTAAAGATCATGTTCTTGCAAAATAACTTAAAATTTATTTTCAAAACTACTTTAAGCTTCTTTACTGTGAAAAATGTCCGAGAATGTGCATTTTCTTGGTATATATTCAGGACGTTGCTTGGTATATTTTGTTAATAGCCAATTTCTTGGCATCTCTTTAGTAGAAATATACTTTATTTTGCCTCAGTTGTGATTATTTATTAACTAAGAAGTGATTAGTCATTTGAGCAATGCAATATGAAGTATTTATTCCTACTTCTTTCACGTACCTGCCATTGCACTTCAGCATGAGAATTTGCATTATTTACGGCATTATGTAAAGCCTGTTCTTTGAAAATTGAATTAGTAATACTTGTACTACCTAGTTGTCCTATCTTACTCCTGCCCTTCAGTGTCATGGTAGGAAGGTGTGGTTGAAGCTTAAATTAAAAAGCTTAAAGCAGCATCATTGGTTATTAGGGAAAATGCAGATCAAAACCACAGTGAAATACCACTTTATACCCAATAGGATGGCTACAATCAAAAAGATGGACAACAACAAGTACTGGCAATGATGTGAAAAAATTCGAGCCGTCATACATTGCTGGTGGGAATGTAAAATAGCATAGCTGCTGTGGAAGACAGTCTGGCAGCTCCTCAAAAAGTTACACAGAATTACCATACGACCCAACAACTCTACTTTTAGGTATACACCCAAGAAAATTGAAAACACATGTCACACAAAAACTTGTACATGAATTTCATAGAAGCATTATTTATAATAACCAAAAGGTGGAAACCACCCAAAAGTCCATCGATGATGAGTGGATAAACAAACTGTCATCTATCCATCTAGTGAAACATTATTCCACCATAAAAAGGAATGTAATACTGATATGTGCTACAACGTGGATGAGCTTTGAAAACATGCTACATGAGAGAAGCCAGGCACAAAAGGCCAAATATCATATGATTCCATTTATATGAAGTGTCCATAATCAGCAAATAGAAAGTAGTGGTTGCCAGGAGCAGGGGAAGGGGCAGTGGGAAGTGGCTGCTGAAGGTACAGAGTTTATTATAGAGGCGACCAAATGTTCTAAAATTAGATAGTGGAGATGGTTCTACAACTTTGCGAATTTACTAAAAACCACTGAATCATCTACTTTAATTTTTAAAGTTTTACTTGTTGCTGTGTGCAGGCTTTCTCTAGTTGCAGCGAGCAGGGGCTACTCTTCATTGTGGCGCGTGGGCTTCTCATCATGGTGGCTTCTCTTGTTGCGGAGCATGGGCTTGAGGCACACGGGCTTCAGTAGTTGCAGCATGCGGGCTCAGTAGTTGTGGCACGTGGGCCCTAGAGCAAGTGGGCTTCAGTAGTTGCAGCACACGGGCTCAGTAATTGTGGCGCGTGGGCTCTAGGGCACGTGGGCTCTAGGGCGCACTGGCTTTAGTAGTTGTGACGTGTGGGCTCAGAAGTTGTGGCTTGCGGGCTCTAGAGCACAGGCTCAGTAGTTGTGGCGCATGGGCTTAGTTGCTCCGCAGCATATGGGATCTTCCCGGACCAGGGATGGAAACTGTGTCCCCTGCATTAGCAGGTAGATTCTTAACCACTGCACCATCAGGGAAGCCCCTGAATCACATACTTTAAAAAGATGAATTTTATAGTACATGAATTACATCAATTTAAAAAAAGTGAGGGAGGGACTTCCCTGGTGGCACAGTGGATATGACTCCATGCTTCCAGTGCAGGGGGCCTGGGTTTGATCCCTGGTTAAAGAACCAGATCCCACATGCATGCTGCAACTAAGAGTTTGCATGCCACAACTAAGGAGCCCATGTGCTGCAACTATGGAGCTGGTGAGCTGCAACTAAGGAGCCTGTGAGCCACAACTAAGGAGCCCGCCTGCCACAACTAAGACCCTGTGCAACCAAATAAATAAATATTTTTTAAAAAATAAAGTGGGGAAAAGTTTAAAGGGATTGGGTAGTACATGGCATTGTGGCATAGCTGTGTAATGATTAGCCTTTTCTAGAACAGGAGATAAAGCAAGATTTTGAATGTGTTTAGTATTTTCCAGTCCCCTTATGATTCCCTGAAACATAGCATAACTTCTTAAGGGCCTATCAGTCAAGTTGATGAAAAACATTTCCCCACACCCCCTTATATCCTAAGTTTAATTTAGTTCCTTTTTACTCTGTAGGTATGGGATGACAGAGACAGTGTAGGTGACACATGTACAAAAACGATTACACACGCACACACAGACCATCATGCTAGAATCAGGTATTTCCTAGACAGTAGAAAACATTTCATTGGATCAGGTTGCTATAGACAGTTCTGATTGGCAAAACTTCATGGGCTCCTAGAGAACGTGCAACTGAATTCTCATTTTACAGGTCCCTACCCCACCCGCCACTATCCAGAAGTAGAGTGTTCCTAGGAAACCTTTCCTTAAGCCGAGATGGCATAAAGCAATTGCCTTAGGACTCATCTTACTAATGGATGCACAAAATAAATCGAGATAAAGCACAGATGCTCACAGACACAGTTCAAAGATATTGCAGCTGGATGCTGAGATGCTGAGTGTAGTTCCTGGGGAAGGAGCTTGGTGGTGCCACTCTTCCTGCAAAATAAACATTAAACACTTTTTGCTTTTCGCCTTTTTTCGTATAAAAGCAAAAATCCTCTTGGAATTACTTTCAGTTAGCAAATACTGGTAGTATTGTAGATGTTTCTTAAAAGTGAGGAGGCATAAAGCAAACTTGCAAAAAATGGGGGATACCTGTATATCTAACACTTTTAAGTATGAGAGCATGTTGACTCAGACGTAGTCAATAAATTTCATGTAAGTCAAAATTAACCTCTCCTGAACTTCTTAAAGTTCTAATCTTATTTTTGAACTTGCTTGAGTTTTCTTTAAATTTTTGTGTTGTTGTAGATTCCCATTGAAAATGTCTTCTCCTATTCAGAAGATAAATATAAAAAAAAGTTTGGATGTCAAACAGATTGGCCCATTAAGAAATCACCTGCCCATGATTAGAGAAGACTCTAAATGCCAGTAAACGCTGAAGTGCCTTTGTTTAACAGTGTCAAGAAGTAAAATAAAGTTGTAGTTACCAAAAAAAAAAACTGTCAATTTTGCATGATGAACCAGGCTCTTAAGACATTGTTTTGTGCTGTTTCCATTGTTCTGCCCCAAGATGGTTGGAAGAATATGAAGAGAAGGAGTTTAGGAAGGATAATAACAGCGGTAGATAGTTGATACCTGTGATTATGGTCATTGTGGCTTTAATCTAAATGATACCCTGTTGTTGGTCCTGCATGTTGTGACGTAATTGTGGGTGCTAATCCCTTAGAGCTTCAAATTCATCACTGTGCAGGCTTCCAAATACCAATGTCAGATATACTCTATTTGTAGTGGTCATATTTCTTGCTTATATAGTTACAAAAACCTGAATCAGTGTTTTTATGGTATTTGTGCTACCTTATTTTCAACTAGACTCAGCCTTTATATAGAAGAGAAATAAACCTATATTATGTTATTGTACAAGATGGAACTAAAACCAGTAGGAGGAACCTATTAAGAGGAATTCCTAATGGTTAGCCCTGTCCAAGTGTACAATAGACTGAAGAGTAAGCATCCATTACTAGAGTATTACAGTTTAAAGAAGGAATTCCTTCATTGGTCAGATTATTGAACTAAATTAATAAAAATTCCCTTTTCACTTTAAGATTCACATACTTTATAGAACAGTTTTTTAGACTTGCCCGTCTTTGCTTATTTCCATTAACATGAGTTCTTAAATTTTGAATCATCGTGTTGAATTCTAAATTTCAAATAACCAAAATGTGTTTTGCTTTAGTACCTGGTGGAAACAGCTCATTTGACCTACTTCAAGACTTCTGCTTGGGACGTTTTTATTAGAAAAGGATTTTTAACTGACTCTTCTAGATACTAAACCAAGAAACATAATCATTACTGTTTAGCAGTTTATAGTTAAAGTTAGATTGTCCAGATACCTGCACGTATATAAATCAGTACACAGATGGGTGAGAATATATATATATATGTCAGTTTTCTTCTTGTAAATATTGTATTTTAAGGTTGGTCTTTTCTAAACGATGCAGTTCCTATGGTTTTATGTTTTTGAAATGTGTTGTTTCATGCCCTTTCTTTTCCCTTTGCTTCTCTCACAGTGCCATGGAAAGCCATTCCCTCCTCAATCCCAACCTGCAGCAAGGTGAGGGGGTCCTGTCCAGCTTCCGAACCACGTGGCAGGAGTTTGTAGAGGATCTGGGCTTCTGGAGGGTGTTGCTCTTGATCTTTGTCATTGCTCTGCTGTCTCTTGGCATCGCCTACTATGTGAGTGGGGTGCTACCCTTTGTGGAAAACCAGCCTGAACTGGTGCATTAGAAGAGCCCATGGGAGAGGAGGCAGATGCCAGTGTCCTGGCTTCCGTTGTTTGTTCTCAGTTTCTCAAAGTTTTCTCTTGGTGCAAGGCAGTGAGGGCTCTACATTTTTTCTTTTTGCAGTTTTACACATCGTAATCCTTGTAGAAGAACTAACTACATACTGTAGTCAAGTATACTGTCCTAAAGCTACCTCCACCTCAGCCTGACTTCTTAGGAAAGGCTCTGCGTAGCCTTGTTTGATAAAAACATGGAAGTGACTAAAGAATGAGAGATAGAGGATGAGACTAGGAAATCCTTGCTACAGAAATCTTACCCTAACATAAGAACAACTAAAGTGAAGTGTTTGAAGGTTGTCTTATATGATTAGTTTTCGTTGGTAGTTTTGTTTTTGTTTATTTTTGCAAGAGTTGCTTTTCTCTTTTTATTTACTCTCTCGGGGGAATATCGGGGGCGGGGGCTAGGGGAGAATGAAGCATTCAGCTTAAAACTTGAAGTGCTTTTTTCAAATCCTGTGTAGAGGAAACCAGTATTTTTGGAATGCTTGGTTTGTTTTAATATTTTCAAGTCTAGTCACATACCAAACAGAACTTTTGAAAATGAGCTGTAGTTTCCTCAAAAATGACTGATTTGATCTTATATTTATTTGTTTTTAGGATAATTTTGATTTTTTTCTAAGCTGCTTTGCTTGTTGTTGATATCTGTGACGAATGAACTTGAGAAGTTCATTTTGTTCATTTGTCAATTTCCCCTAGTGTTTATTTCAGAGATATTCTATTCATCAAAAATGCAGTTAGAAAACTTTCTCTACTCAGTAGTTAGCAGGGGAAAATAATTCTGATGTTTAAACGTCACTGTAATTCTGTAATACTATTATTATGGTGAAAAATTCAGTTCTATAAGCTAGCTGTGTTGTCACAATTGTATCATAGTTCATAATTTTTTCATTTTATGTGCAATCCTGTTTAGAGGCCCCGTTAGAATTGTGGTGACAATCCCATACATGTCAGTTGTTCTCTGATGGCAAGAATGGATGGTGTATTTCTGAATTAACAGTGTTGAACTCTATTGTACTAGGTGTTATAAACTCTTTCTGAATGCTAATATTATGTAAATTGAAATATGGCCCCCAAACTGTATTGCAGCTTTTAGCAGTTGTTTGAAGGCCTCTTTTGTTAATGATTCTGCTATGTTTAAGTCATATTCTTGGGTTATTAAAAAAAGGATATGAAGACTTGAGAATTAATTCATTGGGTGTAGTCAGAAGATTATAGTGAAAGAACTAACGGTTTTATTTTTTAGAACATAAGTCATCTAAGCTACCGCTAATTGAATTGTTGCTAGAATTAGAAATTATAATTTAAAGCAGAATTGGTATTTCTGTGATTCTTTTTGCTTCTTAATATTTTCTCTTTTGCATTTATATATCTAGGATTGAGGCATTTTTCTTTCATGTGACTTTATCGTGTCTTAAAGAGCTGTTCTAAAATTCCTGATTTACCTGGCTGCCTCAGGATCAGCTCATAGCATCTTGCTTTTAGGTTAGATACAAACAAAATTAATCATACTTGGTGTAAATTCAGCAAACCGTGGATGTTAGAATGGAGAACACTAGAACTCAAAATCAAAGTATATTCAGATTAAAAGCTTTGGAATTAGCTTTGCTTTTGTTTGTAACTCTAAACAGATGTGCAAAATTGGTTAACATGTATGTAAATATATTGCATTTTTTAAAGATTTATGTTTCCTTTTAAGTGCTGATTTCTTTGTATTCTATTCTCTGCATTCAGTATTCAGTAATACTACCAATAAACGTATTTATAATCTCTTAATCACAATCTGTTTGCTTAGGTATCATTGTTTTTCTTTTAATTTAGGATTTTTTTAAATGGGTTCCAATTGGCTGTTCATAAAAACAAAGTTTTTTTTTCAAACCTGATGTAATAGGTATATCACGTTTCACGTATGTTAGCCTTATAAATGTTCTGACACTAATTTGGGTGAATTGCTTTTGGATTTAAGCGTGATAATAACTACCATGATTAAGCACCTCCCAATTTTATAGGTCAGTTCACGTGCCTCATCTCATTTCATCCTTGTGTTCACCCCACCCCTGCTGTATTTTCCCCATTTTATAAGATGAGGAAACTGATACTAGGAGGTTTAAGTAACTTGTCCAATATCAGACAGCTAGGACATAGTGGAATAGGGATTCCGCATTCAGGCTCTATCCCCAATTATAAGTTTGCTTTTTCCTCCTGCCCTGCTGTCTGTCATGAGTCTGGCAGTGGAACCATCTAGAATCTTGCCTACTGCCATCTCAGCAACACCTGTTACTAAAATTTTCACTCCTGTTTCTAAATACTTATCTTTTCCTTCTCCTATAATGCACCATTTTTCCACATCCTCCCAGGATTACTAACCCTTCATATTGAAGCTCAATCCCTGGCATGTTCAGAAAACCTAACATAGTTAAACGTATCTGACTGCCCACTTCTCTCCCTCTCATTCCTCATCACTTACCGTACTCAGTAAACAGGTACAGTTGACCCTTGAACACTGCAGGGGTTACTAGCAAGTAGGGGCACTGACCACCGCACAGCTGAAAATCAGCGAGTAACTTGACAGGGGGCCCTTGGTATCTATGGTTCTGCGTCTGCAGATTCAGCCAACAGTTGATGATCTTGCAGTACTGCACTACGTATCTTTTTTTAATATTTATTTATTATTTATTTATTTATTTTTGGCTGCGGCTGGGTCTTAATTGCGGCACTCGGGATCTTTGTTGAGGCGTGCAGGATCTTTCATTGTGGCGCGCAGGCCCTTTGTTGTGCTGCACGGGTTCCTCTTCTCTAGCTGTGGCGTACAGGCTCCAGGGCGCGTGGGCTCTGTAGTTTGCAGCATGTGTGCTCTAGTTGAGGCACAGGCTCAGTAGTTGTGACGCATTGGCTGCAGCATGTGTACTCTAGTTGAGGCACAGGCTCAGTAGTTGTGACGCATGGGCTTAGTTGCCCTGCGGCATGTGGGATCTTAATTCCCCGACCAGGGATCAAACCCACATCCCCTGCATTGTAAGGCAGATTCTTTACCACTGGACGACCAGGGAAGTCCCTGTACTACATATTTAACAAAAAAAATCCGGGTATAAGTGGACCCATGCATTTAAAACCCTTGTTCAAGGGTCAACTGAATTTTTCTTTTTTTAAAGCCTGGTGGGATTTTTTTTTTTTTTTTTTTTTGGCTGCGTTGGGTCTTCGTTGCTGCACGCAGGCTTTCTCTAGTTGTGGTGAGCGGGGGCTGCTCTTCGTTGCGGTGCATGGGCTTCTCGTTGTGGTGGCTTCTCGTTGCAGAGCACGGGCAATAGACACGCGGGCTTCCGTAGTTGTGGCTCACGGGCTCTAGAGCGCAGGCTCTGTAGTTGTGGCGCACGGGCTTAGTTGTTCTGCGGCATGTGGGATCTTCCTGGACCAGGGCTCGAACCCATGGCCCCTGCATTGGCAGGCGGATTCTTAACCACTGCGCCACCAGGCAAGTCCTCAACTGAATTTTTTTTTTTTGGTCTTTTTGATGATAAGTTTCATGAGAGCAGGGACTTCGTCTGTGTTTCCTTTCCTATTCACAGTGCACCCTGTAGAACTCTTTGAACACAAAGACTTGGTTTTTTTTACAATAACTGTATTTTTTCTTTTCAGATTTAAACGTGCTTTTCACACGTTTCCTCCAACAGGCTGCATGTGTGAATGTGCTGACCATTCTTCTTCCGCAGTATGCCTGCCACTGGATGGAAGGGCTAGAGTCTTGTACCCCTGGCTTCTTTATGTAAGAGCATGCAGGCTTTCCACTAGTATAGCCTGCCTCACATTTACCACAGGTTTTTTAAAAAAAGCATAGTTGCTCTATTTTACCACATGGTATTAGAAGTCCAGAAACAATAGTCACCTTTTGTTGTTGTTGTTGTTTTATTTTAACCAGACCTCAGTCTTTGACTTGTGAAATTGTTTATGAATGTATCAAAGTGCTTTCAGCTGCAAGAAGCCAAAATTCAAATTCAAAGTGGCTTAAACCATAGGAAATGTATTGACTTATGTAACTGGAAGCCCAGAGGTAGAGTAGACCCCAAGGGTGACATAATCCAAATCTAGCTCAGTTACCCTCTGCTTTTCGCACTGTCCTCCCGTTTGTTGGTTCCATCCTCCAGCTGGATCTGAGATGAGTCCAGAATTTTGAGGCCTGACATGCATTTGTGACCATGTAGAGAAGAAGAAAGAAACCATCTTTCCTCTGGTGTTCTCCCAGGAAGCTTTCCTGCTGAGTCCCCAGCCGACTTCCTCTTGGTTTCATTGGCCGACATTACATCGTGTACCCTATTCTCAAACCAGCCAATGCCGTGCACTGATTTACTAGGCCTAGCTTGATGGATCAGTCATCGGGGAGGGTGGGGTTGGTAGGATTAATGTGATTGGCTTGGACCAATTGTTTTAGAAATGATGGGAGGTGCTTCTGGCAGTAAGTGGGCAGGGCCCGTAGATGTTTTATGTCTTACAGAACATGGGGCAGTTTAGCACAACAAAGAATCATTCCACATCCCACATGATTCTTGAATGTTCTGCTGGTCATCCATATGGATAGTTTGGTTTTTTTTTTTAAGTTTGTTATCCGAGCCTAAACCCTAACTCCATTTTACATTTGAAAGTATTTTTTCATACGGTTTTAATATACCCTGAATTTTCTAAGAATACAACCACAAGATAATTGCGGGGAGATTCTACTCTATTTTGTTCAAAGCTTGACCAGGAATTATACCTCTTCCAAGAAATCTTGTTATTGAAGGCGGTGTTACTGATGATAATTGAGTCCCCCATATAATTCTCTGTGTGGCTACTGATGACGTCACTGTTTCTTCTAGTGTAGCTGTGCCTGGGTCTTCACATATTGAAATGCACACTTTGTTATCAATTACTTTCCCTTTAATTTTCCTTTATATTACATGATTTATATTAAATCATTTTATTTCAGCAGTTGTTACTCACTTTTATCTGGGATGTATACTAGAGCTTCTTTTAGTCATCTTGGTATACCTTTTCCTAGTAGTTTATCTTGGAGGGTACACCAGGAAGTAGCATTTCTCAAAGTTAATAGAACACTGGGGAGAAGAAAAGAAGCCAGCATCTGGTTAAACCTTTTAAAATTGTTCAAGCTGAAACAGTCCCAGCTGTGCTAGATGAAGTAGGACTTTGGGATCAGGCCCATTCCTTTGAGCTCTGAAGTCGATTCAAAACAGTTTTCTAGGGAGGATCTTGGCCTTGCTATGGGTACCTCCTTGGCTTCCCTCAAAGTACAGATAGGCTGGCACTCTGCTCAGCCGCTCATGTGTTCATTCTGTTCATTTTACATCACAAACGGACAGCTCCACGTAAGGCATAGGGGTCTGTGCTCATTAGGCAACAGAGGTTTGGTCACGCTCCAGTTAGATGTCAAGGAATAATACAATCTGGAGTTCTTGTTGCCTAATACTCCTCAAAAACTTAGCTGATAACAGTATTAAGAGAGTATCCCTTGGAAGCTCTTTTAGGTCAGCACTGTCCAAATTTTCTGCAGTGATGGAGATTTTCTGTTTCTGTGCTGTCTGGTGTGGTAGCCACTCATCACTGTGGCTACTCAAATTAACTTAAATTAAATTAGAAATTCAGTTCTTCTTTAGCACAGTTATGTGAGCCTGAAACCCAACTCCATTTTACATTTAACAAAACTAGCCACATTTCTAGTGTTCAGTAGCCACAAGAGGCTGTTGTATTGGACAGCATTTCTGCAGAAACTTCTTTTGGACAGCACTGTTCTCAGATCTGCCTCGGGCTCGTGGGGTCGGGGTAGTGCTAGCTGCGGGACTGTATTAAGGCAGTTTCCACCGCATTTGCTTTTACTGAGCTCTTTGTTATCAAGTGGTAACATTGTACCAGTGCTTATTAACTCACTTAATCCTCAGCAAATTGCTGTTGTATCCCCACCTCACAGGGCAAATGAGGTCACCCTGAGGCAGGTTGGAAAAACGCCCCAGGTCACACAGCTATTAAGTGGCAGAGCTGGGGTTTGAAGTCTGACAGGATAGGACTGGAGTCTCTTCTAACTGTTGCGCTGTGATGCCTCCGTCTGCTTAGTTGTGGTGCCACTATCTTGAAGTACGAATTGTCTCGAGGACTAGCCCAGTGTGTGAACCACTGCATCTATTCTAAGGAAAGTTACTGAGCATGCTGTTGGCACAGCTCTTCAGTATGAAGACCCTGATTGCTTTTTACAACCACAGATAACTGCATTTCTGCTGAGCTTTACTTCCATCTTATGTTCTCTATGAATTATGTAGTTGATCAGGTAGAATCTCTCTTTCACATCAGATGCTGAAAAGCTTAATGCCAGATTTGGGTTCCACCAGAAGCAATTGTAATCCTGGTCATTATGGTGATTTATTAGAACCTCATTCCTGGTTTATTTTATATCTTCATCTTTAGTTTTATTTTCCTATTCTAAATGTTCACTCTGAATTTATGCTATTCTGTATTATTTAAGCCCCCTTAAATCATTTTCGGATCATGATGGGGGGATGGATAGTTAATTAGACAGTTATGAGTTTGGACTGAAAGAACTACCACAAAACAACCTGTCAGTTTCTGGAAACTAATGACAGAAAATGCATTGACCTTTTGCAGTTGGAAAAAATAGTTTGTGGCCTCCTATTCAAAATGCAATTTTGGTTTTTGGCATGGCTGCAATTGTTAGTTTACCTCATTTATATGTCTCTCCTTGTTCCAAAAAGGATTTGAGTTCAGCTGAATAAGCAGGTATTAGTCTAAACTTTGGAAATCAAATGTCCTAGTTCTGTTCTAGCATTTTGGTGAATCATTTGAGTGAAGCCTGAAAAATCAACATTAACAAGTACTATAATCATAGAATTTTAGAGATAGGGGGCCATTAGAAATCACCTGGAGACGGTAGAGGACCAAGAAGAACTCAATGACTGTGGTCCCTCAAGTAAGAAAGGGGCAGAAATGTTAGGTGAATCCACTCTATTACTCTTACCTCAACTACACTGCCCCTTACTCGCATGGTCTCCATCCCTCCAACCCCCACATGCTATTCTAAATGTTATTTTAAAATGTGAGTATCTGGCGTTAGATACATAAAGATAAACCTTGCATTGTGTTCTGTGTATTTTAATAATTAACCAGAACACTGACCTGTTTAGTAAGCTGTTGCTGTCATAAGCCAAGGATGTATTTTCCTGTCACCCAAGTCTCCTTTTTTTTTATGAACAGGAGAATCACCATAAACTATCATCTTCTCTTGATAAACATTTTAAGTGAGAAATCTTTTCAGTTCTCAAAAAAAAAAAAAAAAAAAACCTGCAGCAAATAATGGACTTCTCTATAAAGTACCTTACACCGTGGAAATGCTGTGAGGAAGCTAAGTAGAAAGTTCCAGAGTACCACTGTGTCCCTGGTAAGTCACAGTACTTCTTTTGTTGTTGTTTTTTTGTTTTGGCCACACCACATCGCTTGCGAGATCCTAGTTCCCAGACCAGGGATTGAACCTGGGCCTTTGGCAGTGAAAGCGCAGCGTCTCAACCTCTGGACCACCAGGGAATTCCCCACAGTACTTCTTAGTAGAACAACTATTTCTTCAATACTACTGTCTGCTACATGCTTTTCATTCAAGTTAGGAGATTGATGGTTACAGGACCATTTGTAAACTCAAGCCCTCGAGTTATAACATGCCCTGCCTGATGGTGTTTAACAAGGCCATTCACTGCCTGGTTCCCTAGTGTGTCAGGGATGTCTTGTGGGTGTTAATTGAGCTGTTCAGTAAGTTGTTCCTGTGTGTCCTTTCCCACATCTTTGGAAGCATCTCTAAAGAAAGAAATGTGTGAAGATAGGAAAATAACCCACACCAGGATAATGCTATCACTGTATCTGCTTAGGAATCACTCATTTTAGGGGTATTCACTAGACTCTTCTCCCCCCTTTCTTTTCCCAAAGGTTTTGTTTTGTTTTACTTCCGGGTTACTTTTTTCATGTCCAGTTAGTCTGAGGATCAACTTAATAATAAGCTCTGACCAAGGATAATTCCAACTTGAAATGTGCAATAGTAAATCTATTCCTGAGATTTAAAAAAATAATAATAAATGGATAATTTTTTTATTTGCTGGAATCATTACAAATTAATGTATACATATATTATTTTATGAATAATATATTTCAGCAAATTTTAGTTGTTTTCTTTTTCTCTTTTTTTACAGTACCCCTTGATGGGCTTTTAAAATTATATGGTATGCAGTGTTAGCACTACAGAATGCTTACGTTTTGTGTGTGTCCATAAGCCAAATTCCTTTTTTTGGAGGTTCAAGGATAATTGCTAGCCTAATTCTCTTGCATCTTCATGCTATAAATTGCAAGTATTTAGAAGTGCGGCATTGCAGAGATAGTTGTTTCTTCCTGTAATTGGGCTATGAGAAGGTTATTCTTTGTGACAATAAAAATTAATATTCCCTTTCTTTGGGGATTAATTTCTAATTTTGAAGACTCTGGGTCGGAGTTGGCCGGACTGTTGCACTGAAATTTCAGCCCCTAAGAAACAAAAATAGGTTTTGAAATAGTTTCTAGGTTACTGGCACAGAAAGCTGGCTAAAAGCTGTAACTTACTTCGGGTAAGTCCTAGTTAGTACAATTCCATCAGCACAGGCTGTGCTTTCAGACTCTGACTCAAATTTAGGAGAAAATAAAATGTAAGGTTCCTTAAATTCTTACTCTGTAAGTTTAGGCTTGGGTGATTCTCCTTTATTTTAGTAGAGCCCCTGATTTGGGGAGGGGAGACATTTAATCAGTTCTGTATTTCACCTTACTGAACTATCCACATTCATTTGTTATTTTAGTTTAAGTTATAGTTTGGATCAGATGGTGCAGGCTGTAGTTGTACTGGAAAACATAACTGCTTTAATAATTGCTTTATTAATTACAACCCTCATCCATTATTTTTCATACCAGTGGCCTTATAGAACCTTCCATGCATCATCTCATTAGCTCTGTGAGCTCCCTCCTCAGTAAAGGAGCCTCTCAGCCATCAGTAGAGCCCAGAGACCTCTCCAATGATAGGGAGAAGGGAAATGCCCCGGCTCATGACCTCTGAACTGTCCCATCTCAGGTATACATTGGGAAGGGAAGTACCTTTATAAACACCTGTGACATTTAAAAATTCCAAATGCGCACCTTGTAAGACTCAAGAGGGTGATTTCCACTGAGTTCCATGAGAAAAGATCCAGGTGTTAGTGGCCACATTTGCTAAATTCTTTTTGAAGGGATTCCTCTAATAGAAGTGCTCTTGTTGCTAACTTGGAAATGAGAATTATGGAAGCTTCTATTTTCTTTCTAACTGAGCTTGTTTTCTGTTTAGGAAGCATGAAACTTTTCTCTCCTGGTTTTTGTATCTGTGATTATGTTGGTGCTGTCATGACATCATCTTGCCTAACTACAAAAATGTTTTCTTGGCTGAGCTTAGAAACCCACTATACTTCTACGATCTTCAAAATATATGTGCTGGTCCATGGTAGGGGAACACACTAGGTCCTCAGTCAGCAAACCTTCAGTCATTCTGGAATTCCCATTCTGGAAAGTGGCAGCCCCGGCCTCCAACACAGAGAAGCAATGCCCCTTCTTATTTCTCCTTTGACAAACCCTGTACCTTTCCAAGGCCTGCCCTGCCCTAGTCTCGAGCTGTAGTTAGAGGAAAGAGAGATTGAGACTTGGAAGGCAAGCAATTATCTTGTTCTCTGGTCCTGACTCAGATAATGCTATGAGTAGAAGGGGCCCGGAGCTTCCACTCCCCTAAATTACAATTCTCTTTCTACAAACTAAACGTCTGCCCCTGCTTAGAATACAACTTCTATTAAATCAAGAGGCTTATTCTTTTTTTTTTAATAGTGTTTTATTTGTTTTTACTTGTTGACAGTTTGCTTCATTTATTTATTTATGGCTGTGTTGGGTCTTCGTTTCTATGCGAAGGCTTTCTCTACTTGTGGCAAGCGGGGGCCACTCTTCATCGCGGTACGCGGGCCTCTCACTATCGTGGCCTCTCTTGTTGCGGAGCACAGGCTCCAGACGTGCAGGCTCAATAACTGTGGCTCACGGGCCCAGTTGCTCCGCGGCATGTGGGATCTTCCCAGACCAGGGCTCGAACCCGTGTCCCCTGCATTGGCAGGCAGATTCTCAACCACTGCGCCACCAGGGAAGCCCGAGGCTTATTCTTATTAGAAAGAAATTATTCCAATTCCAAAGTTACGTGGCTGTACCCTTTTTCTCCTGCTGGTTGAAATTCTTTATTGTCTTTAATGGAGTCCTAATGACCCAGACAGTGGTCCAGTTTTGGTTCCCTGGCTTACAGCTGCTCAAGTAACGTTCTCAGCTGTGGAATAAATGTGGACTGTCAACTTATTTTAAATGTCATCCTTTTAAAATATGTATGGATATAGGATATTTCTTGATCATTTAATTCAGATAAAATAAGTTGTAACAGAGAGTCGATCGACATGGTGCTTCCAAGTGGCAACAATGGATATGAAAGGAGATGAGGTGCCCCACCTTCAGCACCCAAGGGAGACACACACACACACACACACACACACACACACACACACACACACACACACACACACACACACACACACACACACACGTCTCCCTGCCCTACCATTTATCAGATTCATATGAAAACAAAATAAACAAGGCACACCTTTGCACAGTCAGCTTCTTTTTGTGACCAGTAGGCAAAATGGTGTGATGGTGAAACACCTGGGCCTTGGAGTCAGGCAGACCTGGTTTGGATCCCAAGCCCACCGTTAGAACTGGGTGGCCTTGGGCGGGTTACGCACCCCCTCTCCCCAGCCTCAGGGTCATCGACTGTTAGCTGACGATAGTAACAGTAACTGGAGGCTGAAGGACACAACGCACGTCAGAGGCTCAGAGTGGGGCCTGGTGAGCAGTGCCTCTCAATTGTAAGCATAATTATGCGACTGCTTCCCCTTTAGGCCAACTGCTACCTAGAACTACCTCCACTTTAAAAAGCTTTTATTTGCAGAAGGAGAGGACAGCTTCTGTTCTCTTGTGATTGGTCAGGCCCTCAGGTGCTGGCCGATTGGGTTCGCAGATGACCGGATGGCTTCCCCTCTTCTTTGAGCTTTCATTAAATAATACCTTCCTTATTAGCTCAAGAGGATGTGCATCACAGTCGCTGCCAATCCCCCCAGAACCCTCCTGTAGGTTTCTGTAAGGAAGCCGAGGGTCTTGTAGCTGAGAAGCTGCACAACACTTCCCTCTGAGTGTTGAGAGATCTGAGGGCAAGAACAAAATAGGCCTTGTGCTTTCCAGGTCCACACACTTATTCTCTTGTTTGGTCCAAGAGCATCTCTGTAAGGTAGCAGAACTGGGTTTTTTTTTTCCCTCCCCACCTTTACAGAGGGGGAAACTGAGGCTTAGAAGTTCTGCAAGGCAAAACGGAAGCTGAATCTAGGCCACCTAACCCTCCAGGTCAGCTCTCTCTGCACCTGGCTGCCGTCACCAGAGCATTGGAGGCTGAGAGAGGAGGGACACAGGGGCTAGTATCCCTGGCAGGTGGGGCTGTCCCCGGCACAACTTACGGAGCAGCATCTCTGCAGTTAGAGAGACCTCCCCACCGGGCTCTCCCTGTCCAGGCCCGCCCGGCAGGCTGCTCAGCACACCTGCCATCCTCCTCCCTCCCAGTTCCTCAAGGCGAGCTCAGGGGACCATCCCCTCCTCTGCCAGGGCAGGATGTGAAGACCTCCACCAGACAAATCACATCCATTTGATATTGAATAAAAGGCTGCTACGGTGTCTGAAGTGACAGCTCCCTGGTGGGTGATGTCATGCTGTTTTGTTTGTCTCCATGAACTGTGGGGATCCGATTTCAGTTGTGAAGAAAATAGTCTGGGAAAAAAAGTTACTTCATTTGGAAAATTCCAAGAAGCCATAAATATAGTTTGCAGCTGATGAAAGTGTAGTCACAGGTGGACAATGGCTTTGGGATAGAAGAAGAGCTCCCAAGAGGCTGGGTCCTTCACCCCGCCACTGCCATCAGCAGCCCTGCTTCCCTGGTGCTTCTGGCAAAATCCCCAGCAATCCCCTCTCTGCTGAGCAGACCCCATAACCCAGCGGCGAGCTGCCTGGGGACGTGCTTTCCCTGGTCTCCATCCTAAATTGCCTCCTGCCCAGTCCATCCCTGGAGTATCTGGCACAATGGGGCCTGCTTCCCTCTCGTAAATGGTTGACCTGCATTTCTGAGTTGCTGTTAAAGCAAATGAAAAATAATATCTTATTTTGTTGTTTTCCTTTCTTATACACTTTCTGGCCTTGCAATCTCTTGCGAATCCTTTTTGCTTTTCATATTCTTCTTTTTTTCCCCTACAGTTGGCACAGTGAGTGAGAGAGAGAAAACAGAGGATGAAATTCTATTTTGCTTTTCATGAGAAACTAAAGAGTGTAATTTCCAGTCCAGATCCCCAGCCCTGAGTCAGGAAGGAATAACCACTTAATAGCCAGGTAAGACCAGAGGCAGATTGCTTACATCCAGGGGCAAGTTTTCAAGAAATGCATCTCTCTCTCTCTCTTCAATTATATAAAAACAATATGGCAAGATTACAGAATTATGGAAGACAGAAGAGTCTCCCCAACTCAACCCCTCCTTCCATCCTTGTGTCTACCTGGCGCCAGGTCCCTAGGTCACTGAGCCACTCATACTGTCTTCCCTGTCACCCCAGCCTCCAGTTTTGGGGCATTCTCCGCCTGGGACCTGGCCTCCACAATATTCCCAGGCTCTGGGAGCTAGTCTTTCCTGACCCTTGCTCACAGCCTCACATCTCCATCCCTGAATCAGTTAGCAGCACCCGGCCCCTTGTGCTCGTGCTGATTACAGGAGCCCTTCCCTTTGGCCTAAGGTCCCAGCAGCACAGGTCTGCCAGCCTGGGTGCCCACAGTGGCGGCCTACCACTGCCATCCTGTAGGTGTGAGCTGGGGGCCACCCCAGCTTTGACACTGCCCCAGGCACAGCAGGCGCCTGCCAGGCCACAGGGTCAGGGCAGGGGCTCTGGGACAGGGCATGGAGCCAGCCCTCCTCTACCTCCCAATCCCCTCCTGTTCCACCCGGTTCCTGGACACGTGGGACTTCAGTAAACATCTGAGGAACCACGGGGGAGACCATGTGTCTCTGGGAGGGCTTACAGCCCCTCAGGCAAAGCATAGCCAGATGATAGAAAAATAAAAACAAAGCCAAGCTTCTTTAAAAGTCCCCATTAACCCAATTAGTCAAATCCTGAAGGGGCCTTTGTCTTAATGGAATTCTACTATATCTCAATATGACTTGAAATAAAGGAGCCGTCAGTTTGCATTTAGGAAGTGTGGATTTTCAAGCTCATGGGATTTGACCTCTAGACACGAGCAGTTTTTCCTCATAGATCAGGCTGTCCCGTAGAAATACAATGCAAGCCACTGAAGGAATTTAAAATCTTCTAGTAGCCACATTTCTAAAAGTTAATAAGAAATGGGTGAGCTTAATTTTTAAAGTATATTTAACCCAATACATCTAAAATAGTAAGATGGAATCAATATTAAAAAGCATGAATGAGTTATGTTACATTCTTTTTTGTACCAAGTCTTTGAAATTTTACCCTTCCAGCACGCCTCGGTCTGGACCGGCCACGTTTCACGTGCTCAGTACCCACATGGGGCTAGTGGCTCCTATTACTTGAACAGTGCAGTTATAGACAAATGTCACCCATCCGGGGAAGGTTCCCTTGAGATATGACCCGAGGAAGTGAGAACACAGCTGCAGCCCAGCAAACCAGAGGCCCTACTCTGAGACCTTAGGACACAACCAAAATCAGCAGGAGTCCAAAGCCTCCCCCAGTTTTCGCAGTCCTGACATGGGGTGGGATCCCCCCAGATTCATCTTTTCTCTGTAGTCTCTTGTTCCAGCCTCGTCAAATATGGGTTGATAGGCCAGGAGTGGGATGTTTTCTCCTTCTGGAGAAACTTCATTAATTTACTCAACAAGTCCTTACTGGGCAGCTTCTATGTGCCAGGCACTGTTCTAGGACTTGGGATACAGCAGTGAACAAAACAGATTCCTGCCCTTGAGTAGACAGACAATAAAAAGTAAACAAAATAAGCAGATCGAAGGGTCTATTAGAAAGTCATAAGTGCTATGGAAACAAAGGAAAAAATAGAGCAAGGTAAGGAAATAAGTGCCGGGATGGGGCAGGTTGAAGTATTCAATTTCACGGTCAGAGTAGGTCTCCTTGAGAAGGTGAGTTTTGAGCAAGTCTGTATGCAGAGATTTGAAGGAGGCAAGGAAGTTGGCCACTAGAGCATCCAGGCAGAACAACTAGAGCAAAGACCCTCAGGTGGGCAGGAATATACCTGACACTATTGTTCGGGAAACAGCAAAAAGACCAGTGTGTCTGGGGAGGAATGGCAAGAGGGAGAGTATGAGGAGATGAAATCACAGGGACAAGGTGGTGAGGGGCTAGATCACGTAGGGCCTTGCAGATCATTGCAAGGACATTGGCTTTTCTGAGAAAATCATTATAGAGTTTTGAATAGCATTGCTCTGACTTAAATTTCAACAGGGCCACTCTGGTTGCTGTGTTGGGAATAGAGTGGAGGAGGGCAAGAGCAGAGGCAGGAGGGCTAGTTAGGAGTCTGTTTCAACAATCCAGGTGAAAGATGATGGTGCTTGGACCAGGGTAGTAGCAATGAAGATAATGAAGAATAATGTTTTCAAGGTAGAGCCGATGGGAGAAAGAATAGTCAAGGATGACTCCTGGGTTGTGGTTTTTTTTTTTTTTTTTTTTTTTTGGTTGCACTGGGTCTTAGTTGCAGCAGGCAGACTCCTTAGTTGCTGCTCACCGGCTCCTTAGTTGTGGCACGCGGGCTCCTTAGTTGTGGCATGAGAACTCTTAGTTGTGGCATGCATGTGGGATCTAGTTCCCTGACCAGGGATCAAACGTAGGCCCCCTGCATTGCGAGCATGGAGTTTTATCCACTGTACCACCAGGGAAGTCCCGACTCCTGGGACTTTTTTTTTTTTTTTTTTTTGCGGTACGCGGGCCTCTCACTGTTGTGGCCTCTCCTGTTGCGGAGCATAGGCTCCGGACGTGCAGGCTCAGCGGCCATGGCTCATGGGCCCAGCCGCTCCGCGGCATGTGGGATCTTCCCGGACCGGGGCACGAACCCGTGTCCCCTGCATCAGCAGGCGGACTCTCAGCCACTGCGCCACCAGGGAAGCCCTCCTGGGACTTCTGACTTGAGCAGATGGTAAGATGTCAGGGCCATCGACAGAGATAAGAAAGGCTGAACATGGGCAGGTTTGTGGGAGAAGACCAGAAGTTCAATTTTGAACGTGTTGAATTTGACATGTCTGTTCAACATCCAAACACAAATATCAAGTAGGCAGTTGGAATTATGAGTCAAGAATTGGGGAAAGAGATCAGGGCTGGAGATACAGATTTGAGAGTTTCCAGCATATGGGTGGAATTTAAAGCCTTGACTCAATGAAGTCATCTGAGAAGTGAGTACAAAAAAGAGTATTCCGAGGCACTCCAACATTAAGATGTTGGGAAGGTAAGGAGAACCAGCAAAGGGGATTGAGGAGTAGTGAGTTAGGAGGAAAACCAAGAGACTATTGTGTCCTGGAAGCCAAAGGAAGAAAGTGCTTCAAGGAAGAAGGTGAGAACTGTATAGAATGCTCCTGACAGGTCAAGTAAGATGTGACTGAGAAATGGGATTTGGCCATTGGATTTAGCAACATGGAGATCACTGCATTCTTGATGAGAGCAGTTTCCAAGGCACGACGGGAACAAAAGCCTGACTGCTGTAGACTTAAGATAGAATATGTGGGACAGAGTTGGAGACAGTGAGTACAGACAGCTCCCTCAGGAGTCTTGCAGAAGGGTAGCTGGCAGGGTAAGTGAGGTCAAGACAAAGCTGCTTTTAAAAATCAACTTTAGGCAAATTCCCTGGCGGTCCAGTGGTTAGGACTCGGTGCCTTCACTGCTGGGGCCCAGGTTCAGTGTCTGGTCGGGGAACTAAGATCTGCGAGCCATGCAGCATGGCCAAAAAATAAATATTGAGGCATAATTTACATGTAACACATTTGAAGTATACAGTTCAATGAGTTTTGACAAATATATACACCCATGTGACCACCGCAACAAACAAAGTATATAACACTTCGATCATCCCCCCCAAAATTCCCTCGTGCCCCTTCATGGTCCTTGTCACCGTAACTACCCCCGTCCCCAGCACCACTGATCTGCTTTTTGTCACTGAGATTAGTTCTGCCTTTTCTAGAATTTCATATGTTAAATCATACGTGAGGTACTCCTGTGTCTACCTTCATATGCTCAACATATTTTTGAGACATAGCTCCATCTTTTATATTGTTAAGTGGTATTCCATTGTATGGATATATGACACTTGATTACCATTCACTCGTTGGACATCTGAATTGTTTCCAGTTTTTGGCTATTATGATTGTTTTGGCTATGAACATGTGTATACAAGTCTTAGTTTAGACATAAATTTCACTTTTCTTGGATAGATATCTAGGAGTAGAATTTCTGGGTCATATCATAATGTATGTTTAATTTTATTAAAAAATTACCAAAATGTTTTCCAAAATGACTACATAATTTTACAGTTTAACCAGCGATGTATGAGTTCTAGTTGCTCTACAGAGTTACCAAACACTTGATACTGTCAGTCTTTAAATTGTAGACGAAGTTTGGTTTGTTTGTTCACAGAGAGTTCTGGTATACTGTTGGCCCAGCTTCCCCTAATGTTACCATCTTACAAAGCCGTGGTATATTTGTCAAAACTAAGAAATTAACACTGGTATGACGCTAATAGCCCAACTACAAACTCTAATCAGATTTCACCAATTTTATCACCCATGTCCTTTTCTCTTCGACACCACATTGCATTTAGTCAGCATGTCTCAGTCTTCTCCCATCTGTGATCATTTCTCTGTCTTCTCTTATTTTTCATGACCCTGACAGTTTTAAAGAGTACCGGTCAGGTATTTTATAGAGGGTCCCTCATTTTGAGTTTGTCTAAGGTTTTCTTATGATTCAACTGGGGTTGTGGGTTTTTGGGAAGAACGCCCCAGGGTGAAGTGCGCTTTTCATTAGATCATACCGGGGGGTACATGGTAACCACGTGGTGATATTACCTTCATCACTTGGTGAAGATGGTGTCCACCAAGGTTTCTTTCCTATAAAGTTACTGTTTTCCCCTTTCCATATTCTACTCTTTGGAAGCCAGTCACTAAATGCAGCCCGCCCTCAAGGAGAGGGGATTTAAGCTCCACCTCCTGGAGGGGGCAGTAGCTACAGGTATTATTTGGAATTCTTCTGTAGAAGAGACTTTCCTTTTTTTAATTTATTTATTATCAGTTACCAATATTTAATAATTTGTTGAATCATTTATTTAAAGAGAAAGCTTTCTTTATAGAAGAGGGGGAAAATAACAGCCTATCTGTATGCTGCTAGAAATGATCCTGTAGCGAGCAAAATATTGTAAGAGTATCTTTGGCTTCTTCAGTAAGCATTGAAAAATTTTTTCACTCTTAGAGTCTCTGCCATTGCTCATAATAATTTCACTTTTACCCATAGTTAATTTCCTTAGGCTCTATTGGAGGTCAGGGGACCTGAAATCAGGGCAGTTTGCCCAGATGACCCCACGCTTGCTGAGAACTCCACGGAACCAGGCGTCAGGTCTGGTCATCCAGCAGAAGCCCTTGGTGCCTGTGGGAGCGGGTGGCCCCTCTCCCAGGCTCCTCAGCCGACAGGAGCGCAGTGCAGCAGGGAATTCCAGGGCTGGGGAAGAGCCCGTGTTTTCCTTTGGGTAGGAAAGAGCGGGACACCTGCCATGGGGAGCTGTAGCAGCTGGAGCCCTCTGGAGGGGACTGTGAGGGAGAATTCTAGGAGAAGGAAACAGCAGATGGAGCCCGTTGGCTCAAACTCAGAATCCAGAACAGTGGGCCCTGTGTGTCTTCTTTTCCCTCATTGGAAGGATGGAGCTCTGGTAACAATGGCCAGGGCTCCGAGCTCTGGCTGGGGGCTCAGGGAAAAGGGAAATCTGAGCACCCCAGGGCAGGGGATGAGAGGGGCATGAGCTTGGAGGCTGAGGTTAGAAACTCAGTGAGGGAAGAGACAGCCCAGGAGAGAGAGGCCCGGGACAGGCCCTTGGTCACTGCCAGCCAGCTTACCAGCCCCGCCTCTGCAATCCCTGCCCTCAGAGAGCTCTCCTCTGGTTCCAACTGGGGAGCTCCAGGCCCACACGCCTGGCACCGCAGGGTGCAGGGGTGGTGGAGAGAGTGCTGGGGACAAAGGTGACATATTCTGGGCGGCAGAAATGACCTCCAGGCATGTGTTTTGCAGTATGGTGTCTGCATAGACGCATGTATCTGTAGATGAATCAATCCACACCCTGCCATGACACCAGCACTGTCACCATTGAAAGAAAGGTGGTACATTCCCTCTCATTCAGAGAATACCTCTCTTTTCAACCAGTGGCCCACGGGTTTCTCATCAAGATAGTAATTCATTGTGCAGGGAAGGGAACTTACCATGTGGAAATTCCCACTTCCTCCCGAGAACAGTGAATGCAGTGTGAACCTCGGTAAGAATCCACCCCACTGCCCCCATGCCTCCAAGGGCAGCTTTGCTTTTTGGAAGACTGCAGCCACTCTAGGTCTTATCCAGAGTCTCAGCCCAAGTCTGAAAAATGCCTGGGACATACCTAGGAGCCAGTCTCCCAAGCACCAATAACCTGGCTGATTGGAGCAGGTATCTAAGGTGCTTTCTGCTCTGCATCTCCTTCTGACAGCAGCACTTCGGCTTTCCGTGGGGGGCAGCGCTCTTCAACCTTCTCTGTTCCTGTGCTTCTGTAGCAGTGCATGGCCCAGGCCCCAGGGGTGGACACAGAACCCAGGCTGGGCCAGTCAGAGGCAACTTCGGCAGGCACTGCTAGACTCGAGTTAGGGCACAGCCTGCCCGAGAGTGGAGCTGATGCTGAGGGAAGGGAGGCCGAGAGGAGGGCAGAGTCCTGAGAGCATCCTCGGAGCTCCGGCTGCAGCTGGTCTTCTCATTAGAGAACCAAGCAAGTTCCTCTCCATCTTTCCCTCCCTCCCTCCTTTCCTTCCCTCCCTCCCTTCCTTCCTCGTCCTCCTCCTTCTTCTTCTTCTCTCTCTCTCCTACTTATTTTGGCACAGTCCAGTTTGAGTTTGGTTTTTGTCTCTTGCACTAAAATTGTTCCAAAAAATACTCTAATGGCATTTCCACCTCCTGTGCCCGCAGAAGCCCCTCTCCCACCTTCGACACTGAGAAAGGCTTAGGCTCAGGTGCCATGAGGCTACTGAACCATCACCAGCCCACAGCCCCTTTTGTCCCCTACAGTGGGAAGTGAGAACATGTCTTTAAATTGAATACACTTATCTTTCCATTATACAAATAATACAAAAATTTATTTTTTTAGTTACAGAAGAGGGGGAGAATTACTCATAATCCAGCTACTGTGAGCGTTTTAGTTTATTTCCTTACAAAGGTTTCCCCAGACACACTTACATAGTTACAGCCCCAGCACACACACAGTATATGCTGCTGTTACCATTGTCATCATCATCGTCATCATACAGGTATGGTCATTAGCATTTCTCTCTTTCTGTGGTTTTTCAAAGTCTATTTTTATCCGCTTCCCTTCAGTTGTTATAAGATTGGAAAGTAAGTCAATCACAATGTAAACCCACTTGTTTAGGTGAGCGCTATTAACTCTAATTAACCATCCTTTTATTGTATCCTTTTATTGTTGAAACGTGGGTTTCATCACCTGGAGTTTTATCCTGATGCCTGGGTCGCACCCCTAGAGATTCTGATTCGGAAGGACCCAGGGTGGGTTCCAAGAATTTGTATTTCCGAGCAGCTGCCAGGTGATGCCAGTGCTGAGGTCTCAGCGTGTGAAACTCACCTGGGGCTAAAATGCATTTGCTATTCAGTTGATTCATAAGCAGATTCAAGCATGAGAAGCCGAGACATAGATGAGTCCCAACTTCCAGGCTGAGTCATTTACTAAACCACTAACTCATGCACCTGTGGTCTTTCAGAAGCCTACGATTTCTTGGGGGCGAAGTTTCCAAGGGGGGTATGACCTAGAGCTTCACACCTAAAGCCTCTGGGATCCCCCAGTTTCACAGAAGCTGAAAAGGGGAAACATTAGTGAAGGGTTTCTTTCATTGCTCTTTTCTAACCTTCGCCCAGTCGGTTAGAGGTTAAGGGGCAGGCTGTGGGAGATCGGAGCCTTCAGTTCACTTTCATATTTATTTAGTGTTGGGGACTATTCAGGGGATGCGATGATGAATAAGACATGGTTCCGGCCTGTAGGAGCTGATGACCAATGGAGAGATGAACACAAAATAAATAAATGCCATGTAACCTGAGAAAGTGAGGGTCGAGCGAGGCAGGGTTCCCTGGCAGCACAGAGGAAGGCACTCGGGCTGCCTCAGGGGGTCGGGAGGCTGAGCTGAGTAAGAGTTAGCAGTTGACCACGTGAAGGGAGGGGGAAGGGCACCGTGGCTGGTGGAACAGCAAAGCCAAAGAGGTAGGAAGCATCGTGGTGCTGTTAGGTGAGGGGTGGTGAGAAATGGGGCTGGAGGACAAGGTGGGGCGAGGCCCAGACAACCTCAGCTGGAGGGCGGTTTGGAACCTCTCGTGTTTCTGGTCCTTGAGCCCAAGAGCCCAACGTGGAGCTAGCACGGGACCGTTTGAAGATTTTCAACCAGTCCACTAAGTGGAATGACGTGTTCTCCGCTCAGAATTTCACCTCGAAGGCAACACATTTGTCAGCCGTTCCCTGAGCTCCTGCACACACCCAGCCACCACAAGGCCCCGTCAATAGCTTCTGTAGCGGGAACCACATGTCCGTCTAAGGACCAGGTATTGGATTGGCTTGCTAGTAATAGAGAACCAAATAGCGGTGGCTTAACTGAAATACAGGCATATTTTCTCTAGAAAGCAGTCCAGGGCTCACAGAGGGGCCCTGTGGTCAAACTCAAGTACTTCTGCCGTTAGAATCCACTGTCCTTGACTGCGTTGCTACTCAAAGCATGGCCTGATGCCCAACAGCGTCGGCATTGCTGGGAACGGGTTAGAAACACAGATGTGGCCTACTCTATAGCTCGCAACCACAGTCTGCCTTGTAACTAATCCCCAAGTGATTTACTTGAATAGCTGTAGTTGAACGGGTTGGCCTAATCACTTACTGCAGCCCAAGTCCCCAGATGGCTCACCCTGGGAACTTGGGCTTTGGTTAGGGGAATTTGGGGAGGGTCCAAGAGAGCAGAGGTTTGCTCTGGATTGGGTGCTGTCAGGAAACAGGGCAATTCTATGGTCAAGTATCTTAGTTTTATCTGTAAGGAGGGCAGACCAGATCAAAGCTAAAGTTACAAGTGGCAAAGAAGCAGCTGTCATTCATATTAGCCAGGAAAGGGAGATGTTCAGTATTTTGTGGTTGTTTCTGTCTGTGTTTGGATAAAATTATGAAGTGGTCCATTTGACTCACTTTATTACAGTCACAGGATGACCTTGTCTGACATTGGTGTTCTGTGAGATGGTTTATGTCTAACAAGAGACATCTAGGGACTTCCCTGGTGGTGCAGTGGCTAAGAATCTGCCTGACAATGCAGGGGACACAGGTTCAAGCCCTGGTCCGGGAAGATCCCACATGCCGCGGAGCAACTAAGTCCATACACCACAGTTACCGAGCCTACACTCTAGAACCCGGAAGCCACAGCTACTGAGCCCACGTGCCACAACTAGTGAAGCCCGCGTGCCTAGAGCCTGTGCTCCGCAACGAGAAGCCACTGCAATGAAAAGCCCACATGCTGCAACGAAGAGTAGCCCTTGCTCGCCGCAACTAGAGAAAGCCTGCGCACAGCAATGAAAGCCCAACACAGCCAAAGATAAATAAATAAAATAAATAATTTTTTTTTTAAAACATCTAGACCAGGTTCTAACAAAACTAAGGCCTAGCTGAAAGTGTCAGGCCAGTTTTCAGATGTCAGGGCCTGCTTTTTTCTTTCTCGACTTCAAAGACTGAGAGCCAGTGTTTTTGTTTGTGGCTTCCTTTTTCAAAGTTGCCTCATAGTCCAATATGGTTGCTAGAGCTCCAGCTATCACATTAGTGTTCTGGGGCAGAAACAGGGGAGGGGAGGGTGGGGAGACATTTCCCATCGCCCTTAAAGAGGTTTTTAGGAAGCCCCACCCAGCCCCTTGCATTTATACCTCATTGGCTGTCCGTAGTTTCAAGAGAATTGGGAAATATAGTATTTTAGCTGGGTGTGTGGCTGCCCCTCCCCAGTCAGGAACTTTCAGTAAGGCAAAAGGGGAAATTGGGTATAGAGTTGGCACTGGCAGTCACTCTCTCAGAAAGGGAAGCCTGGGCTCTGGAATGGGGAAATTCTAGGGCCTGGAGGGTGACGAGATTTTATCTTCTCCTCCTTATCAATATTTAACATTCCTGCTACTGGTTGGCCAGAATCTTCACATTAAAAAAGAATAAGCCTGTCTCCAGGGTCAGCAAGAAATTCTTGCAAAGTAGAATTTGCTTCTCAGGCTTTCCATACCACTCGCCGGAAGAGCGGGAGGGGTGTAAATATACAAGTTGCAACTCCCCCCGCCGCCACAGGTGGGAGAGCTGTTGGAACCGGAAAGGAGATCTCGGAGAAGAGTTGTTCTGCTCTAGCCCATCCTTAGGGAGGATGAGCAGTGGGAAGAAGACAGCTGGAAACAAGGTATCGGAGCTGAGGAGAAGGAAGCATGCCTTCTTTTTTATTTCATAAACCAGCACAAGAGTGGGCATCCCGAAGGTCAGCCGTCTACATACACAGTGGTGTCCTAGTAATGCCCGCTCACAGTGACGCACCCCACCTCCACCACACGTGTTACCACCAGCTCAGGTAGAACTCCACTCCCTTCAGAGTGTCCCCAGTCATTTTCCGGAAGCCCGGAAAGGGACTCCTCACCCGTGTCCCTTTGTAGTGCCAGTTGCCAGGTTTATTGCCTCATTTAACAGAAGTTTACTGAATGCTTTCGAGACACCGTGCTCATGATGTCATATGAATGATTCAGGTGTCAACGAGAGAGACACATCACAGACGGTAGAGGGCTGACAGCTTACTGAGGGAGACCCAGAATAATCTAAAAAATATACCCTCGTAAATTACGGAAACGCTGTGATTAAAATAATCTGACAGTGACCAACAGGAGATGGGGTGTTCCTTAAAAATACCCCAAGCGTCCGTGTGTGTTCCCGCTTTGGGGCACAACTTCTTTCTGCAGGAAGGAGTTTCCGCCTACACATGCCCGTGACTCAGTCCTCACTTCCTTCAGGTCCTTGTCCAAATGTCACCTTCTCGATGCCGCCTTCCCCGGCACCCACCCGCAGCCCCTGACTCCCTAGTTCCTGTCCCTGCGCTATATCCCCGCTCTAAAACTTCCTTCTAAGAGATGAGGGGTTTTGTCTATTTTGTCACTGCCCCCAAGGTCTGAAAACAGTACGTGACGGGCCTTCAGTGAGCGTGTCTTGGATGAATGAATGAGAGAGTGAGTGAATGCGTAGCACAGGAAGGGGCCGCCAGGGAGGATCCCCGGGGGCCACATGGGGAGTTTGTCTTTCCCTCCTTGGGAAGCTGGTGAAGCAAGGGCCAAAGTGATTTGGTTTGTGTTTATCACTGCTCCTCTAGCTCTTTTGGGCAGAATGGCTTGGAAAAAGCCAAGGTGGAAATGGGGGCGTGGGTCAAGGTGGGCAGCCATGGCAGTGGCCGAGGCAAAGAAAACGGCCCTTGGATAAGACCACTGGACGTGGCGCTGGAGGAAACCGGGTAGATCAAGGGACCGTTTGGAGGCGGGTGGGACAAGATTGTGCTGAATGGGACGGGTATGCGAGAGGAGTGGAACCTGACCCCTAGAATTATGGCCCCGGCTGCTTGAGACACGCAGATGGGAGGGAGAACAGGTGGGGGCAAGTCAGGAGTCTCCCTTGGGAGGTGTTTTCCCTCTCCTGCTCGGCAACACCCCCCCCCAACATCTGCAGCCTGCGAAGGGGCGTGGCCAGAGCCTCAGCGCAGCCGCCAGGATGGTGTCCGTGGCGGGGTGGGGGGTGGGGGGGTCCTACAGCCGTTCAGGTGTGTGTGAAAATGTTGCCTTGTCACATCCGCCAGCCGCCCCCAGCTGTGCACCCTGAGGGGATTCACGATGGAGAAAAGCAGGATACCGGCCCTAGATCGCTAAGGTGCACATCAAAGGCACGATTTCAGTGAGCCCAGACTCTTGCAGCTTCGCATACATTAGGAAAGCGCTACATTCATTAACTTGAGATGTCTGGTCTTCTCTAATTAACAGTAATCTCTTGGTGTTCTGACTACCTAGTTTTTGTTGCAAAAACTCCTGTATACCCTGGCCCCTCCCTTACCCCTTGGGAGCAGTCCCTCGGGGCTACCCAGAGAGGCTGTCTTCCAGGCTTAAGTCCTCAGTTGTGTCTGCCAAATAAAACATAATTCTCAACTTTTAGGTTGTGCTTTTGCTTTCAGGCTGGGCCTTGACCCCTGCTGAGGCAGCCATGCTAGCAGGTCGGGGCTCTGCCCATCCCCCCACCTCTCTGACCCTCACCCCTCTAAGGTCCAGGGCTTCACCCCAAACCCTGTCCCCCTCCCTCTTTCCTTTGCAGCGTCCCTGCTCCAACCCAACCTACCTGGCTCCACTGACGAGAAAGACCTGCTTTACACGCCAGTGTCCCGGGGACAGACGCCTGGCCCATCCGCTTGGGAGCTGTCCAGATAACTCTCGGCCCCCAAGGCGACCGCCAGCCAACGCTGAAGACGGTGCAGGAGTCAGAAGGAGCAGAGAGAACTTGCCAGAGCATCAGGGCCTCCCCAGAGCCAGGAACCCACAGGTGACACACACTCCAAGGGCCCATCCTCCTCCCAGGGCTCTGTCCTCCGTTCCAGGGGGACCAGAAGAGGCCTGTGATGAGCCCCCGTGCCGCAGAGCAGAGTCCAGTCTCAAGGTGTGCACGTTCTCACTTTCTCCACCTTCCTTCCTGGCCCTGCCTTCTATTCCCCAGAGACGCTCCCGTCCCATCCCCACTCCACCTCCTCCTTGTCCTTTGTGTTCTCCTCTGGGCTCTTTGGCCTCTGTATCCTTATTTCAGAGTTTGGGGCTGTGTGTTTCATCTCCTGCTTCTTAATTCCTACAGGCTGGAGGGTGTGTGTTACACTGCTACACAGTGGAGCTGGCGAGCACAGACTGCAGCCGACAGGCCTGTGTTCAAGTCCAACCTGCTGCAGTGTGGCCTTGGGCAAGGAAATTAGCTTCCCTGTGCCTGTGCCTCCCTGAGAAGTGAGGACACTAATGCCTACTTGAGAGGCTCCTGGGAGGGTTAAATGAAACCCCGTTTGCGAAGCACCCAGCCCGGTATCTGGTGTGCAGTAGGGACACAGCTGTTATTCTAGGGTGACAGTGCTCGACAGCACGCCAGGCATTCAGCAGGTGCACAGTGAGTGCTCTGTGGCCGGATGGGCTGAATCTGGGTCTTTGGTTGCCTTACGGGGGTTAGGCACTAGAGCACTTGTTTCCATTTTTCTCTGGACCTGTCTCATATCTGCAGGTATGGAGAAGTACCGGCTGACCTCTCATTTCCTCAGAGCCTGAGCCGGCAAAGACACAGCAGGTCAAGTTCACGGATAAGTGTAAAAACCGACACTGGCCCCTCTCAAGGGGTGGAGAGAATCTTTCTCCCAAAAGTTTTCACTATTCCTCCCACGCTTTTTCTCCCTAAAAGCATCCCTAAAGCAAGAGCAGGCTTTGAGGCAAACTTCTGCCTCAAAGACAGATTTTAGAGACATTCTTTGAAGATCTTTCTGATCCCATGTGACCTGTTGCAGTGACTGAGGCCCTAATAAAGAGCAATGGGAGGGCTTCCCTGGTGGCACAGTGGTTGAGAGTCCGCCTGCCGATGCAGGGGACGCGGGTTTGTGCCCCGGTCCGGGAAGATCCCACATGCTGCGGAGCGGCTGGGCCCGTGAGCCATGGCCGCTGAGCCTGTGCTCCGCAATGGGAGAGGCCACAACAGTGAGAGGGCTGTGTACCGCAAAAAAAAAAAAAAAAGAGCAATGGGCATCCCCATAGCAGGTGGTCATCGTGACACCTCCCTGATCGACCCTGACCTGGGCACCAGGTCCCGGACCAGCCCCAGGCATATTTTATATCCATATGCGTCCTGTCATCCCCATGATAACCCCATTCTACAGGTGCGGAAACTGAGGCTTCGCAAGGTCACACAGCTGGTAAATAGCAGAACCAAGCAGTGCAGTCTGTTTGACCTGCCCCAGCCCACACTCCTGCCACGGGGCCACTCCCTTTTGTACTGGGGTGAGCACTGGCCTAGAGTCTGAGGATCCAGCTCTGAGCCAGTGACACACGCTCTCCCTGGAACCTCAGCTTCATTACTTTCTAAACAGGGGGAGGAAAGGCCACCCTCCCACTGCCCAGGTGAGGGTTCTGGGTGGGGGCAGGAAGAGAGTAGAGTGAAAATAAATTTCATTTTAATTTATAGCTAACGAGATTTTCTCTTGCAGCAATTTATATCTGTTTCCCCTAATTCAGGCAACTGTGAGTATGAGAAAAGCATTCAGCCGTTTGAAGAGTGCTATTTAACTCATTACAAAGAACAATTCTTTTGAATCTCTGAAAATTTTCTGGAAGTCACATGTCATTTTCACTTTCACCTATTAAAACTGAAGCTTACATTCAGCGTTTTAAAAAGCGTCCCGGTGCAGAGGCAGCCAGCAGCTGGCGGCACAGGCTGCGTCTCGGGCCTGAGTCAGAGGTCATCCCTCCCTGGGAGCACAGACCATCTCAGCAAGTTGCCGTCTTAGGCTCAGACCTGAACTTATTTTGAGAGAAAGAAAGACCTGAAAAAGGTCACAATGAACCAACAGAAAATCTTCAACCTCTGTCATTATCTTGACTCACTGTGGGCTTGGGAGTGGGCTGCACACATTCCAGGAGCCCAGCAGGAAAAAGCGGGGCCGTGAGGAAACGGAGTTCCTGGGCTGGAGTGGAGCCCAAAGCCTGTATGAGATCCCTTCACACATCTGCTTCCCTCATAAGGGATCCCTAACTCCCAGACTCTGCCAGGTAGAAACCAAGCTAGCACTGGGCCAGGAGCCAGAGCAAGGGCTTACCTGGTAGGAACATCTGCTAAGCTCTGAACAAAATGCAAAAGCTGCTATTTTAATGATCATAAATTCCTACAGCAGGTTCCCCCAGTACCCTGGCTACCATGTTAATGGAATCATTTTTCAATTTACTGGGTACAGAGGAGACCCAGTGCACAGGGCCGAGCAGAGGGTCTGTGTGTGTGTGTGTGTGTGTGTACACGCCTGCATTTTTCAGGAGTAAGGATATTTGCATAACACAGATACCGTTGCAGATACCAGATAAACAGGAAGTTTCAGAACCGATGCTGTTTCCTTTCGCTGTGAATCAGCAGCCTCTTTCTTCGCATACAGAAGTGGTGAAAATCACAGGGTATGGCTCTGGAATGTGCAGTACAGGAGAAGGAGCACAAAGGTTTCCAGTCCCCTTTTTTGGTGGAGGGCTTCCCTGGACACCCAGCCCTGCGCATGCTCCTCAGGCCGGCACTCTCCACCAGCCTGGCTTCCTACAGCGCTTCAGGAGATGCTTGGGTGCCAGCCCTAAACACATTAGCCAAACAGTGTCCAGCCGCACAACATTCGTTTCACCAGTGCTTGGAAGAAGCCCAGCCAGGAGGGTGAGGGAGCCCCTACCTCCTGGTTCCTGGCCCCAGGTTTGTGTCACAGAGAGGCCATGCGGAGTAAGGAGCACGCCCTGGACTTGGCACCGGAATCCCTGGGTTCAGACCCCTGCTCCAGCCAGAGAGACCTTGGGCCACCCACTTTCCCCTCTGAGGCTGGGTTTCCCTATCAGTTCCGTGGGGCTGATAATGGCCCCCTGCAGGTTGGGGGCTGTAATACATGTGAAAAGCAGGGAATATAAAGCAGCAAATAAAAAGCACACGCTTTGGAGTCAGATGTCTGAGTTCAAAACCCAGCTCCATTGTGTTCTGGCTGTGAGACTTGGGGCAAAGTACTGAACTTTTCCAAGTCCATTTGCTCATCTATGAAATGGAGATAATAAGAATAGTCTAACGGAACCCTCGTACACTTGGTAGGAATGTAAATTGGTGCAGCCACTATGGAAAACAGTATGGAAGTTCCTGAACAAACTAAATATAGAACTAGCATATGATCCAGCAATCCCACTCCTGGATACGTATCTGGAAAAAACAAAAACACTAATTCGAAACATTACACGCACCCCAATGTTCATAGCAGCACTGTTTACGATAACCAAGACATGGAAGCAACCCAAGTGCGTTGGATTCAGAAGCTGTGGTATATATATACACAATGGAATAATACTCAGCCAGAAAAAAAAGAAGAAATACTGCCATTTGCGGCAACGTGGATATACCTAGAGAATAGTATGCTTAGTGAAATGTCAGAGAAAACAAATACTGCGTGATATCACTTACATGTAGAATCTAAAAAAAGATACAAACGAATGTATATGCAAAGCAGAACAGACTCACAGATACAGAAAACAAACTTGTGGTTACCAAAGGGGAGAGGGAAGGTGAGAGGGACAAATTAGGGGTATGGGATTAACAGATACAAACTACTATGTATAAAATAGGTAAGAAACAAAGATGTACTGTACAGCACAAGGAACTATAGCCATTATCTATCTTGTAATAACTTATAAGGGAGTATGATCTGCAAAACTACTGAATCACTGTGCTATACACCTGAAACTAACAATATTGTAAATCAACTATAATTCAATTGAAAAAAAAAAGAATAATCTACCCGACAGTCTACTGAGAGGGTGAAATGACATATCACTTAGCACCCAGCACAGTGTCTGGCTCACGGGAAACTCTCAACTGTGTGAACCAGTTTTCCCACTGCCTTCTCCCCCTTCCTCCGCCCTCCTTCCACCTGCCTCATCCAACACCGAAAGACCCGTGAGGTAGGGACCACTGCTGAGCTTCACCAGTGACTGCCCAGTACCTGGCTTGGCATGTAATAAGGCTTAACAAATCAGTTGAATAAAAGAACAGATGTTCCTGGTTCATAGCAGGTGCCGAGGAAATGTAGAATATGTATGTATGAAAGCCACAGACCGCATCATGCTCTAGTTTTGAAATCCCTAAAAGGGGGCCAGTATAGAATAATGATTACAGGCATCGTGGGCTTATGCAGCAGTCAGATCTGGTGTGTCCTTTAACGTCTCTCAGCCTCACTTTCCTGATCTGTAAAATGGGCACAGTAGTAGTAAGTCACCCATGCTGAGTTGTTTTAGGGTTAAATGAGATAATACATGCAAAATACTTAACATAGCGCTCTGCACATAATAAGCATGTAGAGGAATGTGTCGGAGAAATCCCAGCTTGAAGACCCTAGAGGAAGATGATTCAAAGACTTGACTTTTTTCCCAAGAGGACAAGCCTTGGGCCTGGCAACCCTCTTGCCTCATTTCACTTGGTTCCCTCCTTCCCAGAAGTATCTCTCTTCCTCCTTAGGCCTGGTGGTCTTTTCTTGTTGAAGAGTTGGTGCTTCTGAAGCCCTGCTCCCACCACCCCTGTGGGATTTCTGCACAGGACAGTGAGCTACGCCTCACTGACCCCACTCTGCTGCTCCGTGCATGTGTGTGTGGGTGCATGGGTGCAGGGGTTTGGGAGGCTTGTCTCTGCAAGGAACACAGCACGCTGATCCAGGTATTTACTCTGGGGCTTGGAAGCAGTGGACACAAGGGCGAAGCACCAAGGTCTGTACTCAGATAGCCTGACTTTGCATCAGAGCTCTGCATGGACAAGCTGTCTGATCTCAGACAAGTCTGCTACTCTCTGTCAGCCTCAACTTCCTAATCTGTAAAATGGGGACCAGTGCTAGTACCCAGGGCTGCTTGTGAAAACACTTAATAACCAGCTTTGGCACTAACCTATTAAATGAATGCCAGTCAGTACAGGCACACCTGCTAAATATTAACTCTGCTAATCTCTACTGCAGAGGTGGCTATGGCTCCTGGCACGTTATAAACACCCTAAACTTTAGCCATGACTTTTATGTTTAGCTCATGTCACACAGTTCCCAGAACAGTCCCCAGGGGAGGGACATTCAGAGAAGCGGTGCCTCTAAACAGACCTGGTCTTTGTCCTCTCCCAGGCCAACTAAGAACCCCTTGCTTCTCTTTGCTCACCAGAGAGTCACAAAAGTGCTGGGGATGGGAAAGGACCTTGGTATTATCTGCACAATGCAAATCAGTGTACCCCTGTGTTCCCCTTGGGTGGGAGCTGTTTTCCCCATGAGAGTTCTTTGCAAGTCTTCATCACGGCCACAGAAGTGCAAAGTACATGGTGGACCAGTCACAGAGTTTGTTCACAGTACAAGCCAAGCCAGTGCGTGGCTCGCAGATCACACACTGGGGCCCCCTGCATTGCCCGGATGGAAAAATCCAGAGATGTTTATTGTGCATGTACCACTGGACAGCTTCTGTCTGAGGCCAGAGTCTCTTTCCCTCCTGTTATCACTCTTGGACCAGGTTTTTGAAAAGGGCCCCAGGGTATGCAGGCAGCCCTCCACAGCAGCAGGAAGTTATTCTTGGGCACCCCCCATTCTGCTTCCTGCACCCCAACAGTCCATAGCCAGAAATATCAAGGACACCGGGCCCAGCTGCCCAGAGGCTAGAGGTCATTTCTGCTCCCAGCAAGAGTCTGCAGGAGGCCACGTCTGCTAAGGGCCAGGACAGCCAGTCACCCTGGAGGCCCTGCCTGGGCTTTGACGGCCTGCCGGGCCCCTGTCATGAAGACTAAAAGCAGCCACCTCTCTCCCGCAGACCCAGCAGTGCATCTATGTTTGGGGCTGCGTATCTATGAAGTCCTGTTCTGTCGCCTCATAAAAGATGCTCCCACTGGAGCGAGTGTGGAAGCGGGCTGGGGAGGGAGGTGACTGTACCTCAGGGCACTGGCTCTGGAAATGTAACCTGGTTGCTCATCAGGGCCAAATAATAGAATGCAAACCCAAATGGGATTTTCTAGTAAGTGTTTTAACGGAGGACATTTTTTCTTTTTAGAACTGCATCGTTCATGATTAGAGCTCAGCAGGAATTTACCCATGGGTTTTTCGAGCATCTGTGTTTGTCCTTTGCTATGTCACAACTGTCAACAAAATAACATTGTAATCATAAAGCTGCCATTTCTTGTATGTAAACCCTGCTCCAACCTCTAGCAGGTATTTATAGTATACATATTCTGTCCTTTGATGTATTCCTTGCCAAAACCCATGAGGAAGGAAGTATAATAACAATACTAATTATTATAATAATTATGCTTTTGATTATAATTATTATAATCAATACTAAAATAAATTTTATTTTAATAAATAAAACATGCATTAAACTTTTTTTAACATGCCAGGCTTTGTGCTTATTGTCCTATAACTAACATCTCACTTGTTCCCTCCATGAGCCCCATAAAGTAAGTAATATTATTGCCCCATTTCACAGATGAGTAAGAGGAGACCTGGGACTCCAGCCCAGATCGGCTGCCCCCAGAGCCTGTGAGCTTCCCCACTGCACCATCCAGCCTCCCTTGTCAGCCCTGCTTCTCTTCACTCGTCTCCTACCGGGGGAGGCAAGGGCCAGGGGGCTGAGGAACCCACGGCCAGTGTGCAGGCCACTGAGTGGGCCAAGCTCCAGGATGCAAACCCTCCTGGCTCTCCTGGCAGGTCAGAATTCCGGGGCTGGCTTCCCACTGCCTCCCTGCCAGTCAGTGCCGACTAGGGATAACTCCCCCTCAGCTCAAATGAAATAATCAGGATGACTGCTGTCAGCTGCACTGACAGCCATGGATTAGCCACTCGAACTATTAGATGGACACCTTGGAAGCTGAAATTAGAGGACCGAGGACTAAACAACCTTAGCAGCAGATACAGAGCTCTGCCGTATCCTTCCGCCTTGCCCTAGTTTCCCCTATCATTAGCACCTTGCATTAGTGTGCCACATTTGTTATAAATGATGAAACAGTATTGATACATTATTTTTTTTTTTTTTTTGGCCATGCCACACAGCTTGTGGGATCTTAGTTCCCTGACCAGGAATCGAGCCCAGGCCCTCGGCAGTGAAAGTGCGGTGTCCCAACCACTGGACCGCCAGGGAATTCCCAATATTGATACATTACTATTAACTAAAGTCCAGAGTTTACATTAAGGTTCACTCTTGATGTAGTACATTCTATGGCCTGGACAAATACATAATGATATGTATCCATCTCTACAGTACTGTACAGAATAGTTGCACTGCCCCCCCAAATCCCCTGTGTTCTAGCTGTTTATCCCTCCCTCTCCTCCGGTCCCCCACCTCTCACCTCCTGCCTCAATCCCTGGCAACCACTGATCTTTTTATTGTCTCCATAATTTCACTTTTTCTAGCATGTCACATGTAATAGTTGGAATTATACAACATGTAGCCTTTTTAGATTGGCTTCTTTCACTTAGTAATATGCATTTAAGGTGCCTCCATGTCTTTTCATGGTTAGATAGCTCATTTCTTTTATCACCGAATACTATTCCTTTGTCTAGAGGTACCACAGTTTATCCACCTACTGCAGGACATATTGGCTGCTTCCAGGTTTGGGCAATTATAAATAAAGCTGTTATAAACATCAGTGTACAGGTTTTTATATGAAAGTTAAGTTTTCAAGGAGAACAATTGCTGGGTTGTATGGTAAGAGTATGTTTAGCTTTGTAAATAGTATTTTAAACTTAATTTTACTTTGGATATTATGTGTTTTAATGGGAGTCCTTAAGTTGGTCTGGGGATTTGCAATTCCTTCAGTAGGAGCAGGAGATTTCTCACGTACAAAGGTATAGCTCTCCATCCTCTCTCCTGTCCCCACCTCTCAGACTCTCTGTCCTTCCCCACTCTCCGGGGCCACAGACAAATCTGCTCTCAGACCCACCAAGCTGGGGTTCCATGCCAAGGCCTGGTTCGCACCTTCTCCAGGACAGGGAAGTAATTGTACGGCTTTTACAAGCAGTTAAAATTCAGCTTCTGCTGAGTGTACACAAAGATGCCATTTATGTCAAGCTAAATCGTTTAGAAAGTCAATAGGATTTACAGTAAAGTTTTGGCATAATTCTGGAATATAACTGAACTCATTGTACACACATTATTAGGTTCTTGAATTTTAATATATTTCATTTCTTTCTCTTTCCTGAATGCTGTTTTCTTATTGAATTGTTCCTTCGTCTTCTTGATACACATACCTCTACTTTGGAAAATCACACTCGTTTTTTACTAGCTCAACGGGGCAGGAGGTAGGCCTTGTTTGTCTTTGTAATGCCTAAGTAAATATTTATTGAATGAATATTTTGGAGAAAACTATCTTGTTTTTTCCTCCAGTTTGAAAATGTCTTTCCAGGGGAGTCAGTCTTTACAGATATATGTACGCATGAGCATCATTGCAACGTCATTCACATACTGATTTAACATGTTTTTAAATGTCCTCTTTACTTCCCCGGCTCACAGTCTTAGAGGAGACAGTCAAGGGCATGATCAATGGCATGAGTTCAACCTCAAGGGCATGTCTCTCGGATTTCCAAGCCCCTGAGTCTCAGGCCTTTCTCACGAGGTTCTGCTGCTGTCAGGGTCCTTTACACACGGTCCCTTGGGGCCCCACTGGGGCCAGCTGCTCCTGACCCCATTGAGGGTCTCCGTGTTCTCGTTCTCCAGTGGTGCCCTTGGGGGACCAATTTATAGAGGAGCCCCTGGCACATTGAGCCATTGCTACTGCAGCCACCTGTAAGCTGACAGCTCTTCCTCGGGTTTTCATTCTTACCAAACTCCTCAAAGGAAGCCAGCTGCGTTTAATTTGTTTGGCTGGTTTGTTTAACCTCTGGGTCCTTCCAATGAAGAAATGGACCCTAATTTCCAGAGAGCATTTTGAATGACTGTCACACTCAAAGTCTCTCCTTCTACTGCCCCAGGTGTGGCCCAAGAAGAGCCCTGCTCACTGAGACCCTCCTGCCCGCTCAGGAGAGGGACAGCCCACCATCCCCTGCTTTGCTCAGGGGTCCTGCTTCTGGTGTCCCAGGTCTTGATCCTCAGCCCCAGTGTCCCCTACGTCTTTTCCCCGGAAGCCCTAGGACTGAGCTCTCATGAAAAGCAACGTTTCTGTGACCCTCCCTCCCAATGCAGAATTCCTGTGGTGGGCATGCTGATTGGCCCTGCTTTAGTTAGGGGAGGCTGAACCGCCCAACAACTAGACGACCAAATGCATTGACTCAAATACGACAGAAGTGTATTTCTAGATCAAATAGCATCCCAGGGCTATATTCCAGGTCAACAGGTGGCTCTAAGCCACATGGCGATTCAGTGACCCAGGGTCCTTCCAGCTGCGGCTCCATCATCCCCAAGGGCCCTTGAGCCCGTGAAAGGGAAACAAGAACATAAAGGAATCATGCTGCTGTCTCAAAAGCTCCGCACACTGCATTGCCTGGAAGTCAGTCTTATGGCCGCCCCACCTGCAGGAGGGGCTGGGAAATATTGCCTGGCTCTCACCCAGCAAGAGGGAGAGAGAGATGGGTTTTGGTGGAAAGCCCACAGCCCCGCCACAGACACCGTTCCTCTTCCCCCATTCCAATCCACCCTCCCTTGCCTTCCTGCTCTCGCCCCATGTGCCACCCTTGCAATGTGATATATTGAAACTTTTACAACCTAGGAACTAAGACAATCAAGAGTTGGCCACCTACGGCTTCTAAGGAGCAGATAATAGAATCTGCTCACTCACCCTTGCTGTCTTAGTAACACACGCCATATCACAGCACTGGTCCGCATTAGCATTCTTGGAGTTTTTACTTTGTTTGCTTTAAAATTTATTGTCTGTGCTGTTATTCATTATCTCCAGGCCTCACTGATGTGTACCAGCTCCAGGGGAAATAAAAACCAAACATCTGCAAACATCTTCCCTGAGCACAAATGCATTTCAGAGCTTCGAGCTCAGCATCAGTCTTGTGATATTAACCTTTGGGTAAGTTCTCAGGCTCCCATTCAGACACATTTGCCTTAATGATACTGTTCATGGAAAACTGGACCAGACTTGGGGTTACAGGCCTTGACACCTCCACTCCCATTCCAGCTGAGGCTGGTTCCTCCTCTACCAAGGTACCAGAGAAGTCAATTTAGGGGAGCACTGGATATTTATTGGGTGTCCTGTGGAATAATGTGCACTTTTGGCTTAGAGGTGGGGGAGGAGCGAAGGGAGGATCCAATGTAACACCTCCAGAAACTATAGTGGTCCATGGGAATTTGTCCAGCTGCAGGTAGCCATCTGCCTTAGCGACACTCACCAATTTTTTTTTGTCACCTTAGGCTCCCTTTTCTCTTTCTTTTTTTTTGTTTCTGTGATACGCAGGCCTCTCACTGTTGTGGCCTCTCCCGTTGCGGAGCACAGGCTCCGGACGCGCAGGCTCCGCGGCATGTGGGATCTTCCCGGACAGGGCCACGAACCCGTGTCCCCTGCATCGGCAGGCGGACTCTCAACCACTGCGCCACCAGGGAAGCCCCCTTTTCTCTTTCTAATTGTTCCAAGTGTGAGTGCATCCCAGCCGGGGCCTGCCTTTGCTGCTAATCCGCTGACTGACCTCTGCTCGTCCTGACAGCCATCCCTCACTGTCTCAGGGCTTAAGAACTTGCTGGCACTCTTCGGTGGGTGACTTTGGTAACCACACCCCACCTTTCCAGGTTCCGCCCTCTCCACCTCCACTGACTGCCGCCTGCGTGTATCTGTGCCTGAATTCCCCGTGAGAACCTCCCGATGCTGCCCCTCCCCCAGGCCGGCCCTCAGGGGAGCCAGCGCCAGGACTGCAAGCGGACACCTGAGGGCGTGGACATCGCTAGAAGCCACCCTCCTCCCCCTCCTCAGTCTGCAGGGGGATTAGCTCTAGCCCCAAACCGCCTGTTACTGTCCTCTTCCTGCCCCACAGCCAGGGGCCTCCTGTGTGTGCTGCCTGACCTTGGAGCCTGCACAGGTAATGAGGGTCACTCCCACCTCAGAATCCTCTTTCGTGCTGTTTTTCCCAGCCTGGAATTCCTGATCTGTCCCTTTCTGCCCGCCTCCTCCAGAGAGCCCCCTTTGATGAGCTCACCGAGATTTCTTGAGTTCTACCTCCGCTCGGGTAGCTATTGCTGAAACCACACAACTCAGGTGGCACTCGAACCCAGCCAAAACCCAGACTGGGACTTGAACCCATGGGCTGGGACTTGAACACACTGTCTTTTTTGTTTTTTTTTAATTTGTTAACATCTTTATTGGAGTGTAATTGCTTTACAATGGTGTGTTAGTTTCTGCTGTATAACAAAGTGAATCAGCTATACATATACATATATCCCCATATCCCCTCCCTCTTGCGTCTCCCTCCCACGCTCCCTATCCCACTCCTCTAGGTGGTCACAAAGCACCGAGCTGATCTCCCTGGAACACACTGTCTTTTAATTGAAATCGCACACCTGGTCTCAGGAGTTAATGAAGCTCAGGTTCTTTATGTCTCAGTGCAGAAGGAATTCAGTGAGAGGCAAAGTGATAGGTAAGAAGAGGATTTATTTAGAGAGATACGCAGTCCATAGACAGAATGCAGTCTGTTTCAAAAGGCAAGACCAGCCCTGAAATATGGCGCGTTTCGTTTTAAAGGACTGGGTAATTTCATAGGTTAATGAGTGGGAGGATTATTCCAACTATTTCAGGGAAGGGGCGGGGATTTCCAGGAATCAGGCCACTGCCCATTTTTTGGCCTTTATGGTCGACCTCTGAACTGTCGTGCTGCTGGTGGGTGTGTCGTTCAGCATAAGCTACTGAGGGTATAATGAGGCTCAAGGGCCACAGGAAGTTGAACCTTCTGCCATCTTCGGGCTAATTGGTTCTAACCAGTTTATGTCATATCCACAATGGCTTGTTTTAAAAGTTCTGCCCTGGGGCTTCCCTGGTGGCGCAGTGGTTGAGAGTCCGCCTGCCGATGCAGGGGACATGGGTTCATGCCCCGGTCCGGGAAGATCCCACATGCCGCGGAGCGGCTGGGCCCGTGGGCCATGGCCGCTGGGCCTGCACTTCCGGAGCCTGTGCTCCGCAACGGGAGAGGCCACGGCAGTGAGAGGCCCGCGTATCGCGAGAGAAAAAAAAAAAAGTTCTGCCCTGCCCCCTTCCCTCCTGTTTCATCACCAGGCCCAGGTGAGCAGGCCTTTAGCAGAATCCTCTACTGGGGCAAAAACGCTAGATTTTCTGCAGGAAGAAACTACTGGAATTATATCAGAGACAATCAACTGCCCCTGCCTGTTAGTTAACAGAAGCTTTTAGCCACAAAAGGGTGTAAAGCACACCTTGCAGTGGCGGAGAGAGTAGAAATACCAGGTGAATCCACTCTCTAGTGACTGTGGTCAAAAAGGAGTAATCCCTCCCTTTGTTTTGTGGCTGTGGTTGCAGCCTCAGTGAAAGCTGCGCTGCGGATGGGACTCGAACACAGTCTTCCAACTGAAACCGCACAACTTGTCGCAGGACTTAATGAAGCTCAGGTTCTTTATGGCTTGGCACAGAAGGAATTCAGCAAGACGCAAAGTGATAGGTAAGAAGTAAATTTATTAATATCATATGCTTTGTAAAGAGGCTGTGGGAAAATGGTGCCTGAGAGGGAGACAGGAAGGGGGCAGGGCACAACCTTTAAAAGAACGACATAGCCAGACGACACAACATAAGCTGGTTGGAACGAACTAGGTCCAAAATGGCAGACGAGTCGACCTCCACTAGACGTTGAGCCTCAGTATACGCTCATTGTAATACGTCAGCACGCTAAATGACACACCTGCAGGCACCGTGACAGCTCTGAGGCCAACAAATGGGTGGGGCCCAATTCCCAGAAATCCCCAACCCTCCAAATCTCCTACGTATTAGCCTAATTAGGGTAAATTACCCGGCCCTATAAAAACCGACAACCCCCATACCCCCGCTTTCTTGGCTTCTTGCCTCTCTCACTTTCCGAGACGGCCCACGCTCTGTCTGTGGAGTGTGTTTCTCCCTGAATAAACTTTTCTCTTTCCTATGGCTCACCCTCGAATGCTTTCCTGTGCAAAGCCAAGAACCCGGACTCGAAGGCCATCCCAGGGACTTGGACCTGACCTGGGATGTGCCTATCCTTCCCACCTCACTCTCTCTCCTGCAACAAGAGAATGGTCATGTCCCAGGTCTCAGGCGAGTTCCTGGGACGGACGCCAAGTGAGGGGCCTTGGCTTCGAGCGGGAGAGAATTCAAGAGTGAGCCATAGTAAAGTGAAAGCAGAGATCCACATTCCACAGGCAGAATGCAGCCCATTTCAAAAGGCGAGAGCGGCCCTGAAATATGGAGTGGTTAGTTTTTATGGGCTGGGGAATGTCATAGGCTGAGGGGGAGGATTATTCCAACTATTTTGGAGAAGGGGCAGGGGCTTCCAGGAATCAGGCCACTGCCCACTTTTTGGCCTTTTATGGTTGGCCTCGGAACTGTCATGGTGCCAGTGGATGTGTCATTTAGCATATGCTAATGTATTACAATAAGCGTATAATGAGGCTCAAGGTCTACTGGAAGTCGAATCTTCCACCACCTTGGAGCTATTGGTTTTAACCAGTTTATGTTGTATCCTCAATAGCTATGTCATTCTTTTCTTTTTTAAGAAATTTTATTGAAGTGTAGTTGATTTACAGTGTTGTATTAATTTCTGCTGTACAGCAAAGCAATTCCGTTATACATGTACATATTCTTTTTCATATTCTTTTCCACTATGGTTTATCACAGGATATTGAATGTAGTTCCCTGTGCTATACAGTAGGATCTTGTTGTTTATCCATTCCGTATATACTAGTTAGCATCTGTTAATCCCAAACTCCCAATCCTTCCCGTCCCCCGATGGCAACCACAAGCCTGTTCTCTACACAGTAAGTCCCCTACATATGAACAAGTTCCATTCTGAGAGTGCGTTCATAAGTCCAATTTGTTCATAAGTCCAACAAAGTTCGCCTAGGTACCCAACTAACACAATCGGCTGTATAGTACTGTAGCATTTTTAACCTTACAGTACTGTACCTTGAAAACTACAGTAGTACAGTACAAGAGCTGGCGTACAGGGGCTGGCATCGAGAGAACAGGTAAGAAGAGTTACTGACTGGAGGAGGGAGAGGAGGTGGGAGATGGTAGAGCTGAAGGATCCTCAGCAAGAAGATGGAGGGCGAGCTGCAGTTTCACTCACGCCTGACGCTGATGGCACAGGTTCTGGTTCCTTGCTGGAACAAGATGCATGTTCGCATCTTTGAAAGTTCGCAACTTGAAGGTTCGTATGTAGGGGACTTACCGTATCTGTGAGTCTGTTTCTGTTTTGTAGATATGTTCCTTTGTGTCATATTTAAGATGACACGAATAAGGGATATCATATGGTATTTGTCTTTTTCTTATTTCGCTTAGTATGATAACCTCTAGGTCCATCCATGTTGCTGCAAACGGCATTATTTCATTCTTTTTTATGGCTGAGTAATGTTCCATTGTATGTATATACACCACATCTTCTTTATCCATTGATGGACATTTAGGTTGTTTCCATGTTTTGGCTATTGTGAATAGTGCTGCTATGAACATAGGGGTGCACGTATCTTTTTGAATTATAGTTTTGTCTGGATATACGCCCAGGAATGGGATTGCTGGATCATATGGCAACTCTATTTTTAGTTACGTCATTCTTTTAAATGTTGTGCCCTGCCCCCTTCCCTCCTGTCTCATTAAGAGGTTTGGGTGAAATTTTTATTCCAGTTGCCTCCAGAGGTGAAAGTGTCTCTGGGTGTGGTCCTTGGACCACCTGCCTCAGAACCACCAGTGGCTCTAGTTAAAATGCAGATTCCTGAATGAGTTTGGCGGACAAGAGGGCTTTGTCTGGAGCCCTCAATAAAAAAAAAAAAAAAAAAAAAATGCAGATTCCTGGTTTCCTTCCCTAAGACCTGGTGAACCAGAACCTCTGAAGGTGCGGCCCTGGGAATCTGCATCTGTATCAGACATTGTCTTAGCTTGGCTGTAGCTAGCTGTTTGACACAGGATACTGTCACCTTGGCCCTTCCACCCCAAGTAACTTGCAGCATCCCCTGGGATCCTAGGGCCTCCTGTTTCAGTAGCTGAGAACTGGTAGACCCACCTTAAAGCTCCAGGCCAAGATTCACCTCTGGCTTTGGCATATCATCCTACACCATCTTGCCTATGCGAGCAATCTATAAATATTTGCTGAACTGACCTAGGACCCTTGAGGGCAGGGTCTTGTCTCCTCTATTTCTTTGGGGCCACCTCCTGGCACATAGTAAGTACTCACTCTATCCCTGACGGTAGGTTGATTGATGAGGTCACAGATCCAGGACACACCTGCAAAAAGACATGGAAGAGGAGACAGTAGCTTTAATTAATGCTGCCCTCTCCACTCCTCGGGATCTTTCTAGAGGAAGAGGAAGCTGTGTTGTTCATGCTCACAATCCACAGATTTGCAACTGGGCAGAGACTCTTGGTATGAGTCAGGAAAGGCAGACGTCAGCACAGGTGTGTTTTCTAAGAAAGAGCCGATACTGGTGAGTGAATGAAGTTGACCTCGAGTGTCTTGACAATGGCTTGGCCAGACTGAACTTGTGTACACAGTTTTGGGTTTTGTTCTCTGGGATCAGGGCCATGTTGACATTCCTTGGTGTGCTTCCTGGGTCTCAGCTTAAAGGGAGAAGACAGAGCCTTGAGATATGCAGGGAGGGAGCCTACCAGTCATGGACATGGCTGCAAGAACGCTTGAACTTTTATGGGTAAAACAAGTTTGCTCTTAAGCTAAAGACCAAAAGGAAGTTGGAGAAAGCTTAAGTGAGCCCTCAGACAACAAGCTAAGAGATAACCAAAGGTGAATGGACTCTTGTTGTAGCTAGAAAATGCACATAAACACACATGGAAACAAGTGGGAATTATTGGCTCATAAGGATTGTTCAGCCTTGTGGAAAGCAAATTACCTTTATTAGCAAGTATTTACAGAGCAATATTACAGACTAGCCTCTCTGCTGGGATACAAGAGGTATTCAGAACAGCCCCTACCTCAAGGGATTTACAATCTGGATGGAGAGCTAAACTCTCTGGAGAGAACTACACAAAGGACCTCAAAAGTAAGCATGCCTGCCTAAATGGCCAGGAAAATTCTTGAAGGGACAGATTCTGGGTCTTACGTTGAATCCTGAATCTTTAATTTTTTAGTATCTTAAATGCTTATATAGATCACCTCTACTTGTCTTAGGCTACATAATTGCAAGCAACAGAAACAAACTCTAGTTCAAGAAGAAAAGAAATGTAGAAAAGTATAGTTGGGGACTAGGCTGATAAAATCGGCAGAAACCACAAGAGGCTGGAGAGTGGGAAGTACAACTGTGTAACCCTATAGGAACAACCTGGTAAGGACACCACTGTCACCACTGCAAGGCTAGGATTCTAGGGCTTCCAATTCTAAGTCATGCCCACATTCTAGCTGCAAGGGAGGCTGCAAGGTTCTGATTTTTAGTGGGAGGTGGGTACTCATGCATGAGATAGGGAATTCCCCAAATATTGGAAGGGGGTTCAGCTGCAGGGCAGCCAAAACAAATGACAGATGCTCACCACACCTTCCATATCTAGTACAGGAACAGAAAGAAGTATGAATGTGAAAGAATAAACATTTCCAGTTTTAAAAAAAGGAATACTGCAGAACAGGAATCGTGCAGGTTACCAATGCAATAAGATTCTTCTCAGTGGGAGTTGGGAAAGTCTTAGTAGGAAGGGGAACCTTAAAGAGTTTGGAGGAATGGAATAAATGGAGAAGAGGTAGGGAGGGTTCCCAGGCTGGGAAACCATCCAGAGGTCAAAATTAGCTCCATGGGTGTGGGGGTAGGGAGGAGAAAGCCCAACCTCCCTACCCAGCCAGCCTTCTCCAGGCTCAAGGTCTGACATGGGAAGACCCATCTCATCCAACATCCGTTGATTCTTCAGCATCACCCAGAAGTCCTATTTATCATGTTTATATCATTTATCAAATAACATCAGGATATTAATTATCATGAGAGTGGCATCACCAGTACTCTGACAATCTTTCACTTTTAAGTAAATGTTTAGTCAATTTATATTTAATGTAATTAATGTATTGATGTGGTTGTTTGTTGTTTGCTTTTAGTTTGTCCACTCTATTTTTTATTCCTCTGTTCCTTTGCCCTCCTTTCTTTGGAGTTAATTGAATTTTTCTGAATTATATTTTAATTTATCTACTGGCTTTTTAGCTATCCCTATTGGCATTCGTTTTTCTTTCTCTCTCTTTTTTTTTTTTTGGCTGCGTTGGGTCTTCGTTGCTGCATGTGGGCTTTCTCTAGTTGCGGCGATAGGGGGCTACACTTCGTTGCGGTACACGTGCTTCTCCTTGTGGTGGCTTCTCTTGTTGCGGAGTACAGGCTCTAGGTGTGCAGGCTTCAGTAGTTGCGGTGTGTGGGCTTCAGTAGTTGTGGCTTGTGGGCTCTAGAGTGCAGGCTCAGTAGTTGCGGCGCACGGGCTTAATTGCGCTGCAACATGTGGAATCTTCCTGGACCAGGTCTCGAACCCCGGTCCCCTGCACTGGCAGGTGGATTCTTTTTTTTTTTTTTTTTTTTGTGGTACGCGGGCCTCTCACTGTTGTGGCCTCTCCCCCTGCGGAGCACAGGGTCCGTACGCGCAGGCTCAGCAGCCATGGCTCACGGGCCCAGCCACTCCACGGCATGTGGGATCCTCCCAGACCGGGGCACAAACCCGCGTCCCCTGCATCGGCAGGTGGACTCTCAACCACTGCGCCACCAGGGAAGCCCGGCAGGCAGACTCTCAACCACTGCGCCACCAGGGAAGCCTCTGCATTTGCTTTTCTTTTTTTTTTTTTAAGTAGGTGCTCTAAGGATTATAATAAATATCTGTAACTTTCCATAATTTACTTAGAGTCAATACTGAACCACTTCACAAAAATGTAAGAATTTTGCAACCATATAGTTTCATTCACTGCCTTTTCTACGAGCTATAGTTGTCATATGTATTATATCTACATATGTTGTATACTTTACAATACAATGCTATACATTTTGTTAAGAGAAAAATAGACTCTTACATGTACCCACATATTTAACGTTTCTAGTGTCCTTCGTTACTGATGATCTGAGGTTTTATCTGATCTCATTTCCCTTCAGCATGAAAGAACTCTCTTTAACATTTCTTGTAGTTCAGGTCTGCCGGTGATTATTTTATCGATAGTTTTCATTTATATGAAATTGTCTATTTAGCCTTCATTTCTTTAAGTGTATTTTCTCTGAATATAGAATTCTTTTTTTTTTTTCCTTCCAGTACTTGATACACAGGGTTTGGGGCAAAGTTAATTATCACCATTTTACAAAGACTGAAGATGCCAAAACTATAAACAGAAGTCAGAAATTATGGCTCCAGGCCTCTTGTTCTTTGCTAATTTACTCAGTTGTCATCTTCCCGTCGCCACCCATCACCCTACTCCTTCAATGAAATGAGCTTGCCTAAAAAAGTTTATTATGAGTTACATATACTGGCCTGGGAGGCCCCCCCCACCACCAGACCTCTTGTTAAATAAGGACATCCTGTTATGAAACTTTTTTTTGTCTTTTATTTATATTTGAAGGGCTACAACATTCCCGTTGCCTAAGAGGTTTGGTTTATCATTAGCAATGTTCTTTAAACTGTATCTACATCTTGGCTGGCGCAGCTGGAGGTGGCAAGGAGTGAGAGCTGGTGTTGTCGGCTCCTCAAGCCTATATATATCAGGAAGCTCCTGGCACCTGCTCCACTCAGATTTTCCCTCTCCAGCGCCCTCCATACCAACTTTTTAAAAAGCCACAGTGGTGGGTTCTCCTTAAAAAAGAAAACCCTCCTGCCTCCTGATGAAGCTGTGAGAGAAGGTTGATTCTGAAAAGAGCTTAGTTTCATCAGGGTTATAAAGTTGGCCTGAAGGCTGCATGGGATGTACTTCTTAAACATTTGAATTCAAATGCTTTTAGAAAGGACAGGCACCACCCATCTCTATTAGGTTTTGACTGGCTCCTGCAGGCATTTAGGTTGTAACCCTTGTAGCAGGTTCTATCTGGGGACATCTAGAAGAGGACAGGGCACCCGAGATTTTGGCTCAGCCATTGGCACCTGAGTAAAGGGTCCAAAGACCAGAGAGATCAGCAGTAGTAGGTTCATATCTGAATAGAATCATCAAAGCCATAGAAACACACTCCCTAGGCCCCAAGTACCAGATCACCAGTTCCAGGCCCAGCTGCTGTCTCAAGTTATTTAGGTTCCTCTTTATGGTTACACAAGATAGAGTTGGAAAAATCTACCTGCACAGCCTAATTTTATATCTCAAAACTCAAGCCTAACACAGTCACATTTGCAGTCAATTATCATGAAGAACAAACTTGGGTACTCCTATACAAGTCAGGAATGTATTTAACTGAGTATTCAGTATTTACTTGAATGAAGTGAAACTGAGCTGAGTCCTTGGAACTTCAGAGGAGATCTTTGAAATCCAACAGGAGCTGCTAGAGCCAGAGACCCAGGGTTGAATGCTGGCTTTTTCAGCTTCTAGGGGCCACCTGTATTCCATGGCTTGTGGTCCCCTCTTCCATCTTCAAAGCACATCACTCCAGTCTCTGCTTCTGTGGTCAACCTACTTTCTCCTCTGCTGAAGTCAAATCTCCCTCTTGAAGGACACTTGTGATTATATTTAGGGCCACCCAGGATAACCTCTCATCTCAAGATCCTTAGTTTTATCGCATCTGCGAAGTCCCTTTTGCCATATAAGGTAACATTCACGGGTTCTGGTGATCAGGATGTAGACGTATCTTTGAGGACCCACCAACCTGGCAAATGCCCATCAGCCCTCTGGGTTCTGCTCAGACTTTCTTTTTCTCTTCTGAGAGGCCGCCCCCGTGTTCAGGGGTCAGGCTCCCTAGTGTAACATGTCACACACCAGCTTGTAATTGTCTTTTTGTCATTCTTCTCTCTCTTCTGCTTGAGAGGTGGGATCTCACCCACCTTCTTCCTCTTGGTACCCCGAAGGTCTGGCACGTAATATGTGCTCAATATATGTTTGCAGGAATGAAAGTGCCCTCTGCCTGAGAACTCCAGGATGAACAGCCCTGGTGAAGTAGGTGCAGAGCTCCCCTGGTCAGGGTGATAAACTGGGTGTGCTGGCTGGACAGGTCACGTTACGCTCTGGAGGGGCCCCCCTTGTGTTTGGAGCTGAGAGCTCTGCATAACGTGTACAACAGGTCACCAGCAGTAGAGCCCTGGGCTTCTCAAGCCACGTGTGCTGCTCACTGCAGCTTTCCTGTTGCCCTGACCCCAGGAACACAGCCCCTGGGAACAAGCGCTCGGAGGCCAACTTCACCGCACGTCCATGGTGGTCTGTGACTGGCTCCTTTAGTCATTGATGAGCTTTCCAGGAAAATACAGTTATTAGGCAAATTCCACCCACCTATCAGGGAAGATATAAGCATAAATAAACATTAACCTAGACACATGTGTTTACAACCCACCACTGCCCGTGGGTACATGGGCGGTGCCAGCTGGCCCTGGCTCCCCGAGCTGCGTGGTTGAATGAAGGGAAGCTGACCGTATCATGCTTTCAGTTTACTCCAGCAGATACGGGAACGTGACCCCTGGAATGTGGATTTATACATCACCAAGGTTTACCTATCTGCAAGAAACACAAACACACGTACCCCCCAAAGCTACAGGGTAGCACAGCTGCACGTGTTTATTTCTGACAAGGCTAACCGAGCTTTCGTTATTTATGCCAAAACTTATAAGCCAATAAAAACGTCCTGCAGAATGGGGGTGCAAAGGGAAAGAAGTCTTGGTAAGCCGAGACCTTGCTACAGCAGACATCCTGCCCTTAACTCTTGCCGGCAGCAAGCTGGGGTGTTTACTGGTGCCTTCTTCTGCTGTGTGGTTGAGATCGAGTGGGTGTGAGTTTCTCCTTTGGGTGGTTAAGAGTGGAAACAGGGCTGGGGAGTCTGGTCAACCCCCAAGAAGCATACAGCTTTTAGAGACCACAAATGCCAAGATGGTGTAGGACTGACCACCCACTTCCGTGGAGGCCACCAGGAAGCCATCCTCGGCCCCTTTGATGTCTGGGTGCTGGTGCCGGGACATTCTGGAACAGACAGTCAAAATACTGGTCCTCTTGGAAGTGCAAAATCATCATTCCAGGATGACCCCTCAGCTGACCCTTTCCAGACAGTTCAGAGAACGTTCTCTCTCCTTGCTTCCCCAAGAAGCTCCTTTCCACCCTCGACTTTCCTCCCTCCCTTCCCTCTGCTCCATCTTTAAACTACTCCTTCACTCTGTCACATCCTCCATTTGGAGTCCTGTGCTTGCTGGCATCCTGGGCAAGGAAGAAGGACGACCATGAGAGAGGGACCTTGGAATGAACCAGAGCTGTGTACTTGCTTCTGACATGTCACACAACTAGCATCAGTGATAACACTGGGATTTCTTTTCTCTTTCATCAACCCTAACTTGATAGGCAGTTTAAAGTCATGATTAAGGTCATGGATTTTCAAGTCAGAAATACCTCGGTTAGTGGTCGTTCTGGCATTTATAAGTTGTATGCCCTTGAACAAGCTAGTTTGCCTTACTACTCCTTAGTTTCCCCATCTGAAAAATGGAACAAGAGTGATACTTACCTCACGGGATTGTTATGAGAACTAGATGAGATTGTGCACGCAAAGGGCTGAACAATTCCTTGCATATATAGCAAGTTATCAATAAACATTAGCTATTGTTATTATTGTCAATTATAAGATTGTGGGTAGCCTATGAGCCACATGTAGAAACTTTGGTTAGACAATGCTGGTGAATCAACCACTGTGGCATCTCTATCTTATATTCAGGACAAATGGTGGTATGTATGGCAGGTGGAAAGCTTTTCCAAGGGGTCAGGTCATGTAGGATGGAATTCTAAGTGTATGCTCTCAAATGCTGCCTGGATCTCTAAGCATGAGGAGAATCATATCTTGACCCTGCAGTGTTTTTGTTGAGAATCTGGCCCAAAGAAAAGTATTTCAACAGAAACTGTCACAAGTAGGGTTAGCACCAGAGGAAGCACGCTGAGCCGCCCTCTAGGCAGGAGCCTGGGCCATACAGCTTTGTATAATAGGTCAGAGAAAAGAAGAAAATGATTCAGGGATAGCTTTACCTCACTGAGCCAGCAGCCTGATGGGGTCAAAAGCTACTTCCCACAGGTATCAGGCCAGAATCTTGAAAGAAGGAATTTCTCAGGGCTGAAGTAACCACAAACGGATCCAACTGGTTTTTGTGGCAGGTAATGTTTGTTTAACATTACATCCAGATGTCTAGATTGTGAGACACAGACATTGGCATCAGAAAGTGTTTATAAAATTCTTTGTTGAACTCCATACTGGGTTAGATACTGGGACAAATCAAACTGAAACCAAACTGCAAGCCCCACGCTTATGAGGAAGTGCTGGAACTGGTCCCAGGTTTCAAAAAAGCGGACAAGAAACCAAAAGACGGGAATCATATGAGCAAGTAGGACTTGCCCGGCATTCTTAGCTGTTTTCCAATTCCAGGAAGAATGCTAAGTCGTGAACATGGCAAAGTAATCAGGGGCTGTCTTAGGATCTGGTTTCCTAGGTGAGCCCAGGACAGTGAGAAAGCCCCCTCCCTGGGACCACGTGGCTTCTTCCCATTGCCCGGCAGCTAATGAGCTACTCTCCTTAGCAACCTCCCCGAGAGGGTGGGAAGCGACTACTCCGCCCCACCCTCACCCCCAAAACTGGCTTAACTGTGCTGGGTTCCTTTTTCTTGGTCTTTCTACCAAACTCGTTGTTGTTGTTGTTAATATGTCCAAGTAAAAGTTTATTCCAAAGATGCAAAAATTGTTTCGGGCTTCCCTGGTGGCGCAGTGGTTGAGAGTCCGCCTGCCGATGCAGGGGACACGGGTTTGTGCCCCGGTCCGGGAAGATCCCATATGCCGCGGAGCGGCTGGGCCCGTGAGCCATGGCCGCTGAGCCTGCGCGTCCGGAGCCTGTGCTCCGCAGCGGGAGAGGCCACAACAGTGAGAGGCCCGCGTACGGCAAAAAAAAAAAAAAAAAAAAAATTGTTTCAACATTAAAAAATCAATCAGTGTCATTCAGTTTCTACCAAACTTAAGCATCAACATCCTCTATTGGGTGATGACTTCCTGTTCTGGCAAAGAAGTAGAAATGGTTTTAATAGTTGTTTTTTCTGTTTGTTTTTACCCTGGTGTTGGCTACAAACTTGCGGTTTGTATTTGAATAGCAGGAGAGAAAACAGTGAGACCAGGCCAAGAGCTCCAGCACAGAATCACCTCAGGCCAACATTCACCTGACTTCTGGGGGATGTTCCCAGTGCACTGTCCTAAGAAGGGAAATGTCCATAAATGGCCTTCCTGTGAAAAAGAAGAGGTATAGATAAGAGGTTTCAGATAGGGGTCTCCATCAACTTAATCTCCACGGAGTCCAGCTTACATCTGGGCCTCAGAACAACGACAAAACCTTTCTCCACAAACATACTATGTTTGAAGCATCTGAAAAATCATTTCGTTGTAGCTTACTATCAAAGAGCTCTATGACTGAGAGGCTGTTATCTTTAAAATAGTCTATACATTTCATTCTTCCTTTGGTGGATATGGGGTGAAGCGATTAGAAAACAGAGGAATCAACCTCACCCTACACTACTCCACTTCCCACCAATGTTTAAACTATTCAGGCAGACTTTCTTAGGCAAACTTTCTTTGGCAAACTGAAGATAAGTCTGAAATAACCGGAGTAACTGAGACAAAGTTTTTCTCCTGGCAAATTAAAGCAAATACTTTTGCTGTCAAATCTTTACGACTGAAGTCACATGGCAAATCCGGAGCAACTTTCCATCAAAGAAATTGCAAAAGTGGGTCCAATGTGCTTAGAGTGAGGTTAGAAAACAGAATATTTGACTGAAAAGATAAGATAGAAAATCGAGTCTTTGCATTCTGTTGAATGAGCACACAGAGAATTTTCTAGATAATTGGTGTTTAAAGATTGCGTTTGTGTGAATGGGGCATGCCAGGGTATAAGACTAGAGTAATAGCCTAGAAACAGTGAGTCTCGCTGGGATATATAAGTTCTCATGGTGCCTCCCATTGGGTCTCAAATAGGTGCTGTGAGACTCAGAGTGAAGACTGGATATTTGGGGTGACAATAATATTTGAGTATTTGTTCTCATACACAGATATTAGAGGGGCCCCAGAAACCCTCCTGTCTACCAGATGCAGAACACTCAACGGTTAGGGCTGCAGGCTCTGGTGTCAGCTGGACCGGGTTACAATCTGGGTACTACCATCCACTAGCCAATAATTTAATGCCTCACTTTCTTCATCTGTTCAAGTGGAGATTATTATATGACTAATATCCTTCAAGGGCCTTGCAGGATAAACGAGGCTATGCATGCAAACATTTTCGTGTGAAATCAGCCACACACTAAAAGTGAATTTGACGTGAGACTCTCCACAATCTCCTGAAGGCCATGTGCAAGGGGAGGATGCCACGGGAGGCCTGTGTTTAATTCACAAGGGCATTAAAGACCAGTTTCAAGCAGGCTTGAGACCCAAGATGTCAATATGCAGGGCTGCCCCTCCATTTTTTTAAAAAAACGAGGTGATTTGCAGACAGTAGAGTTTTGGGGGATCTGCCTAGAATAATAATATCTTAAGTGTCAACAAATTTTTGTTAGGGGTGGTACCAGAATTATCATGAAGGGGTGACCCATTCTTCTTCCCTATGGCCTTATCTTGGGCCTCCCTCACATGGCTATAGGCTTCTAGAATAGACGGGTAGAAAAGTTTTGTGTGTGTGAAACTCTCAAGACATGACAAATTTCCAAAGTCATATTGCTTATTCCTTCCACTGTATGTTTTAGGCTATTATCCGGCAGAAGGTTTGCAGTATAAATAAATTCATTCATTTATTCATCATTTATTCAGCTGCGATGTATTCAGCACCCCGTGTGTGCCAGGAACGGTTCTAGGCACTGGATTAATCCATCAGGGAACACTTCCCTGTCCTCGTGGAGTTTATATTATATTAATACTTCTAATCAGAGGCAAGCAGAAATCACCTAAGTTAGTGGGCATTTCTTTGGAGTGTCTCATGGGCTAGTGGTGAATTAACTAAACAAGAAGAACTCAAATGCTCTGTGAATGGAATGAAGGCCAGGCATTCGGAAGCTGAGTGGAAACCCCAAAGTGGCTTCCTTTAGGGAGCCATTCTAGAGGAGCACCAGGCCTCTCTCTCCAGGAGCGAGGGACTTGAGTCTCTCTAAGGACGGGCTGGCTCTTTGAAAACAGGCTGAGGACAACTCCTGTGGTCACATGGGGTTTAGAGACCACTTCTGCCCCAGTGTGTTTCCCCATAGCATGGCTGTTAGCTTGGCAATGTGAGAAGACAGGTCCAAAAGGAAAGTATGGGAGGCATGGATCTTACAGGCAGAAAAGAAATTTGCAGAGGGAAAGGTGTGAGGAGGGAGACTCCCGAAGGTCTGGCTGAGATTCCCGCTCCTTCTGTGGCTGGAGATCTCGGGGCCAGAGCATCTGCGAAGAAGAGGAGTAGACTTAGTAGTTGGCTGCTGAATCCTTTGGGGCCCTCACAGAGGCTGATTCTGGTCATCAAGCAGAAGGAGTTTATGAAAAGGAAATCAGCTAGCTCACAGAATCGGTGGGAGCCTGGAGAACCAATCTCATGGAACAACCTCCAAATCTACACTACAGAACTGCCCTGCTGAAGAGGCTGCTGCCTTGTGGCTGCCCCACCAAGAGGCGACAAATACTGCCAGTCGACTGACACTATTTCTATCCCATTTCTTCTAAAAAAGAAAAACAAAAAAACCCTGGCCGCCCCATTCCAGCAAAATGATTTCCACCCAGAGCCTTTTTCCTTAAAGTCCTCACTTCCAAGTCAAATGTAACTCTGATTGGTGGAACCCAGTTCATATGTCCGCACTCTAATTGCAGAGGAGTTGGGGAACTGATTTTTTGGTTTCTTCCTAATGAAAGTAGGACTCATAAAGCTGGAATTTCCCCCAAGAGCAAAGATGGGTTAAAATGTTGCCAGACAGCCAGGGAACATTGCAGTTGTCTATTTCACTCAACCCCTTAGCCAACGGAGGCCAGCATACACCACCCACCAATGTCATGCACAAGATCAACTACAACAAAATTCCCTGCCTAACGCAGTTCAGCATTCCTACATGCAAGCTAAAACAACTCCTCTGCCTGAAATGGGTATAACTCAAACGCTAACAGTAGTGGGCCCTCAGAAGTAAAAAAGCAAAAAAATAATGGGAGCTATCTCACCTTTTATTGGAGAAAACTGGCAAGCAGTGATTACGGTGTAAAACCTTCAGGGGGAGTTTTTGTGTGTGATTAGGGAACTATCAAGTACTCACTGGGTACCTCTCCTTTCCAGCTACATTATTCCATAGTCTCATGCCGGAGAGAGGAGTATCCCAGAATCCTCTCTCCTCTAAGCCTCATGTGAGCGCCGACTTTTCTGTGTTGGGCAGCCCCGAGCCAGATAGTAAAGGTCCCTTTCAGGGCTCACAGTCTCCCAATTCCTCGTCGCACCCATTTCCCCCTAAGCTGCACTCTGGAAAAGGACCACAGTCAAGTGTGAGGGTCATTCATTCTTATCTGTTTACCTTGGAATCCTGGCCACCCCTGAAGGTCCCTCAGGGAGGTGTCCTGTGACCAGTTTGAGGAGGCTGTCCACAGTCTCTCAGGAACTGGCCGCAGAACTGGTACCAGAATCCAGTTCTTCGCTCTCCCATGATGGTGCCTCTTGCTCCAGGATATTTGCGTTTTATAGAGGACAGAGGCTGAAGCCAAAGGGCTGAGTTTCCTCTTGTAAAATATCGGTGACCTTTGAGCCCTCGTGCTAAGGATCACTGAATGATAGCACAGTGTTGCCCAGGAAGCCACCCAGAGGGAGGGATGGTGCAGTGAGCAGAGTGGGCAGTCCCGTGGCACCTGGATGAACGCCTGATGCCCTCGGCTCACAGGCGATTAAGAGCACGGGGCTGGAGGAGGAAGTGAGCCCATCTGGAACTTCACTTGTTCTCACTCTTCACACTCAGGGAAACTCTGGCCTCCGTCCCGCCAGCCCAGTTCAGATTCTGTTACCATCTCAGCTTAGCAAAGCGTGTGCCGGAGAAGGAGAATCCATAGTTTTTCAAGTTCCCTTCTGTCTAAAATAAGGGAGTTGCACTTTATGATCTTTGGAGCCCTCTGGGCCAGGCTCACAACCCTGTGAAAATGTGGGCAAAGGAGGGGTCCTCGACGAGGAGCTGTGAAGAAAGTTTCCGTCAGGGCTTAGACACCTGCGGGCTGTGAGCGCATCTGGATTCTAATCAGAACCTGAAATGGGACCAGCAATCAAAGCACTGATGCCAACAGCCCAGATGTTCAGACGATAGTGACAGTTTATTCAGCACAACAGGAGGGGAACGATCTCAGACTCTTGGGCTTGGGGACGTCTGTCTTTGTGCTGTCTGCACTGATCTCTGCTCATTCAATATTTAGAGCTAAGAGCAAGGCACAGGCCTGTCACCTCCTTGGAAACCTGCAGCTTTTCTCACTATATTTCTATACCTGTTGCCCCAGCCGTACCCCTTGATCCCGTTACTCAGCTGAACAAATCTGCAAATTTAATTTTAACTTAAATCTTCAAATAAGCTTCTTAATCGGAATCTAAAACTAATGTCAATCTGTTAAGCACATTATACATCATGCAAAAATGTATAATGACCCTATTTAAGCTGTGGCCCACACGGTCCAGTTTCAGAGTGAAATCATGATGCATGACTGACAGTCAGCCACCAGAAAGCAGTTCTATGTAACTTGCAGTCCTTTGCTCTTCCACCTGCTTCCTTCTTACCTCACACGTGCTCTAGCTTCTTTTTCCTCTGAAATCTTGGGGGAAACTCTCTCCAATACCAGTCTGGCTACTTCTTTTCCTTCTGCCCCCTTTGCTTTCCGCATTACAGAAGCTCCTGAGAGCTGGTCTGGCAACACAGTACCCTGGGTAAGGCGAGGGAGGGCAGTGCTTATACAAGAGGACAGCAGTGCTTGCACAGGATCCAACCTACCAAAGCGGATCATGATCGTTCAATGCACGCGGGGGCCCACTTCCTTAGGATCTGCCTACTTTCTCATTCTGCAAAATACTTTTTTCTAAATTTGTCGTAGCACCTCAGGTGAGGAGCAGAAGGTGGGGTGACACCTGTGGAACAGAGGTAGAAGAAATAGCAATGCCCAGGAAAGAAAATTGTTGTGAATTATTGGCAGAAGTTATCAGTGTAAAGTGAAAACAGGAGGAGAGAGGAGAGTCGCGGTGGTGCTGATTGGCGGCAGCCCACGTGCGTGTGATGCCAGAACAGGCTCAGGAAATAATGACAGTAGTGTTCGTCTTTACTGGGTTGAGTATGTGTCAGGTACTTTACACAGAATGTTCCATTTATTCCGCGTGACTCTGCAAGGGAATATCTCTCTGTTGTGGAAGGGGAACTTAAAGCTCAGAGAGGTTAAACCATTTGCTCCCGTGTTAGGAAGTGGTGGAGCTGGGATTTGAACCTGGGCAGTATGACTCAGAGACCATGCTTTCACTTCTACTCGGGCTTTACTGTTTCCTCACAAAGGAAGGTTCCATTTGGGAGCATGGAAAGAGAGAGACACAGAGACTCAAACAAGGCCACCGGCATGTGGGCAGGACTGGTGTTTTCGGCACGAAGCAAGATAGGAGCTGGGGAAAATCCCGCTCATCACAAGACACGTTGCTTTAGGAAATGCTGCGTCGGCATGATCTCAGTGCAGGCCAACGGCTGCAACAAACAACCCGGTAGAGGAACAGCTGAACACAAAAGTTGACTGCTCACATCACCTCTTATCAGACAGTCCAGATCAGGCAGCCCTCCCGGGCCCAGGCCCCTGCCCCTTAGTGATAGAGGTGAGAAGAGAGTGAGAGGGACAAACCAGCTACTTAACTACCAGAAAGTGCCGCATCCCTTGGGCTCATGTTTCACTAGCCAGAATCAATCCCCCGGGTGGGCTGGAGGGAACGTAGTCCCTGGCTGGTCAGCTGCTTCTCAACAGCAACTCTACACTCTGGGAGAATGACCCTTCAGGGATCAACCAGCCATTCCGCTCCCAGGCACACTTGACAGACGGAGTGGAGAGTGACACGATGACCTGGCGAATGACACTGGTGGAGGGCACTGGTGAATGGCACTGGAATTTCGGCACAGTATGGGCTGCATTGGAAGTGGGGTGCTCCAGGAACCTACATGGGGGCTTCTCTCAAGGAGTGGATCTTGGAGGTCAAGCCCATTCTGCAAGCATCTGTGTCTGCTGAATCTTGGCCAAGCCTCTTAGATTGGGGTCTGCACCGGCTTGTGGTCCAGTGTCCCTGAATCTGACCCCCAAGTTCTGCCAGAGAACTGATTTCTGAGAGCAAGACCATCCTTCCTGTGGGTTTAACTAGTATCTGTTACGTCTGGTCACACGACTTAGGTTTGTTTTTTTTTAAATAAGTTCCTATTGACAGGCCACTCTGGGAGTCCAGGCAAGAAATCTTGAATCCCAGGATCTAAATCTGCAGACTAAAGACATTTACAGAATGAATGTGAATAAACGCAGCTGTCAGAAGGGAAAGGGGCCAGAAAAAAGGGTGGACAGATTCTAAGCAAAAAAAAAAAAAGACAAAACAAAAAAAACCCCAAAACACCAGACTGTTCTTAGAGTCATATTTCAAATCCAAGTTTTTATGTCTTTTTTCCCCCAAATTGTCATTAATTATGGATTGTGTGTCCCTTGGAAGTTTGTTAATATTATTAGTTTTGGAAAGGCGTTTCCTGCTTCTTTTCCATATGCAACTGTTTATTTAAGCAGCTGGTTCTCATTTCTGAGTGTAATTTCAGCAGTCCAGCTACAAGATAATGGGCTGAAATGTCTCAAACAAAGCTTGAATAAATAACTAACTTTGATATTGTTTTTCAGGAGTGGTTGAATACACTATTGAGTCTATTGGTATGAACCTGGCCCCTCTTTAGGAAAATGTCCCTAGATGGAAATAATAGTGGATTTGAAAATTTCTGAGTTGCATATTTTCTGAAACGCCAGCACTCTTTTTGTACATCTGACACTTTGTACTTGGAAAATGGTCTGTAACTACTCTTCAAAATACTCCTCAGAGGAAAACTGCAAAATTTCCCTTAGTTTCCAGATGAGGAAACAGGCTCTGGACAGGCAGGCATTTCTCCCAATGTCACAGGGAGAGCATTGAGCTTGGAGACCCCGAGTCCCAGTTTCTCACCCAGTTTGTCACTCCACTCGTCCATCCCACTGTCGGGAGACTGCTTTTCCTACCAAACAGCCAAAAAGACTGTAGGGTGAACTCAGACCTAGTGAGGTGCTAGGAGAACAATTCCAGAACAATTGTAGGAATTTGCACTTGAAATGAGTGCTTGGTGCCCCAAGCACTGAAGGATAAGGAGCAGGGTGCACAGACAGTCCACATGGGGGCCTGCATTTGACCCAGGCCCAAGGTCTCAGCTTAGCTGTCACTTCTTCCAGGAAGCCTTCCCTGATCTTGCATGACTGAATTAGGGGCCCCTCTTCTCTAGCGTATCCTCCGGCATGGGGACGAGGCCTCTGTGGCAGCGCTTGCATCCTGCACTGTCATCACTCAAATTTGCTTCTTCTCCCCACTGTGGGCTCAGCAGTGACTTTGGCCCGCTCACCTGTGTGCCCCAGGGCTGGACATCCAACCTGACACATAGCAGGTCTCGAGAGCTCTACTTGGATAAATGAATGAATGAACAAATCGACACAGAGGGTCCCAGGGCAAGCAGCCTGGCAAAAATGTTCCTGCTTTCATCCAAGCATTTAGATTCTCACAGCCACAAGTCCCACTGAGCAGCCCGCCCTGCCTTCCTTCCTGCCCCAGGGGTGGCTGCTCGGGGTGGTGGACTGCTGCTAAGAGCTGGGCTACCTCGTGGCCGAAGGAGGACCTGTGAGCAGGCCCCCTCACCCTTTCAGGGTCCCCAAGGCTTTCCCAAGGGAGTTTGCATACCATCTGGAACGAGGGTACCACAGAAATGCTCCTCTCAGCAGAACGTGTAAGGAGCGGCTTTTCTTACCGAGGCCTGTCCTCAACGAGGCAGGCACTGGGGTCACCCACCCGGCTCCAGCCTGGCCCCTCTGGCCCCTCCTTCCTCACTGACACAGGATCTTCCTGCCCCTTCCAGGCCTGGGGGTGGGGAGCTCTCTCGGGAGTCTCCATGGGAAACTCTAGGGGAATTCCAAGCCCTGAAGAGTGCTGCCATCTGAAGTTGGCTTCTGTCACGGTTGCTCAAGAACACTGGCACACAGATTGGGAGGCTCAGCGCAAAATGCCTTGGTTTTCTTTCCCCAGCACCGTCGCGCCGGCCAACCCCCAGGACTCAGAAACGCCTTATTGTGTAAGCTGGAAGCAAGCAGGCCAAGCTGTAATCGGTTTTGGCACAAAGTGTAAAATCAATATATAATCACCTAACGGGCCCAAGGTCAATTTCTATGAGTTTCACACTGCGGTTTCCATCAGGCCAAGCCGTTTCTGTGAAGCAAGGCAGGCAAAACCGTAGTCACCAGGGCACTGGGCACAATTTCAAGACTCAGCCCTTCCCAGTTGCGGAAAATCTGGGCGTGGGACATGTACCTCCAACCTGTACTCTTTGCATCTCCTTTTCTGGATGCGAGATAGAGCAGGAAACACTGGTCAAAGCAGTTACAGTGCCGAGAGAGCCGGGCGACTCTTGTTGGCAGAGATAAAGGGCTTTGTGCTAATCTATTCTCTGGAAAACGCAGGTCAGGGAATGTTCCGGGCAGCCCTCAGATGTCCCACAATAATAAAAGTTCACCGTAAATGACACTGTTGGTGTGAGATACAAGAAACAATGCAGCCAGAGGCTGACTGAGGCTGCCGGGTTCAGGCTGGGTTGGGACCCATCTCCTTATTGCCCTTGACTGAGAACGGCCAGGCTGCAGATCAGCCGGGGAGGCTGCTGCCTCGTAGGCACGATCTGAGTGTCATGAAAGTACGAAGACTTAGAGCCTAGCCCCGGTTCTTCTCCCAAGACCTGTACAAGTCAGTGACCTGAGTAAATGGAGAAAATAGTATCTGCTCTACCTCTCAGGATGGTCATGAGGTCTCAGGATGGTCACGAGGTTTAAACCAAGTGACGGAGCGTATGTGACGGTGCCAGCTGTTAAATGCTCTCGTTTCTCATTTCTAACTCACCCGGGGTCTATGGTGCTTGGACTCTACAAACCGCGTTTCTCCCTTGCCGGCTGCTCCCTGTTCATCCTGCCAAGGGCGAGGAGCAGCTACAGGCCTGGAGCGAGGCAAGCAAGTCACCTGGGGTGCGAAGCTGAAGGCAGCACTGATCTCAGCTGTGGATCCTGCACCTGCACGACCCCCCTGAAATGCTCTCAGAGCTTCGGACTAAAGGCCGTTTCTTACCGCCTCAGTTTACAAACACATGCCTCGGCGTCACTGGTGGAGCGCCAACCTCCTGAACTCGCCCGGGTAGTTGTTTTAATGATTTTGGTTTCTTTGTTCCCTCCGATGACAATAGACAAGTTGCTTTTAATCAAGCAGGGAGCATTCAGGGCTTCAGTTTGACTGCAGAGATTCCTGAAGGTGGTGGGAATGGGGAAGTCCAGCTCCTCAAGGGAGTTGGGCCTGGGCTGAATGAAAGGAGGACAAGATGACTCAAGTGACCTGGATTCTGCTGCTGTCAGTCATCCACGTGCCCACACATGGCCTAGCTGGCCTGCCGGAGGAGGGAAAGCAGAGAGAAGGACAAGGACGGGCTTGGAAGAAGGAATCCAATCCTTGGAAAAGGACTCAGAATTACTAAGAAGGAAAAAGAAATCACCTGGCATTCAGAGTCTGCCAAGAGCAAGCAAGCCATTCACGTGGGCATTGTTCGCCCCAGTTCCAAGGAAACCATGACTCAATCTGGTTTAAGGAAAAAAAATCTATAGGGTTTAATGATTTTGTTCCCATAATAACACTAAATGAACCAACAACATCTTAGCTCTGCTTGGAGAAAAACACAAACCATTCTAAGGGAGTGATGCTTAAATGTGAAACTCACTCCATTCACCTCTGCCTCCTGCACTCAGACCTGCCGCTCTAACTGATACTGACATAACAAATGGCAAATCATTAAGCTGTTGATATTGCAGTTCTGGGGCATCTTGGTTACAACTGCCAGTGATCTTCGCGTCTGTTTCATCTGAGGCCTAACCTGGGCTAGCCAAATCCCACAGATGGCGGCTTAGGGCCAGAGTACAGCACATACAGTTGATTTTTTTTTTTTTCCATGCAAGAAAATGATAGAAACAGAACAAACGTAGTAGTTTTCAGAAAGGTTCCTTATCTCACACTGTTTAACAGGTAATTTAGAAATATACTCTTTTTGTCAGTAGTACTGTGTTAGTTTGCTAGGGCCACTGTAACAAAGGACCACAGGCTAGGTGGTTTAAGCACCTAAATCAAGGTGTCAGCAGGGTTGGCTTCCGCTGAGGCCTCTCTCCTTGGCTTGCAGGTGACCGCCTTCTCCCTGTGTCTTCACTTAGCCTTTACTCTGTGTGTCTACATCCCAATCTCTTCTTCCTATATTGGACTTGGGCCTACCCATATGAACTCATTTTACCTCAATTACCTCTTTAAAGACCCTGTCTCCAAAGAGTACAATCGCATTCTCAGGTACTGGGGATCAGGACTCCAGCATATGAATTTGGGGGTAGGGGACACAATTCAGCCTGTAACATGTACTAGTGATGAGAATTACATAAACAGTTACCACTGCTTGAATGGTTACTAAATGTTTGGAATTATACTGCACAGTCAACTTGAATTTAATCCTTAAAAACAATTTCATATGGTAGTTGCATCATTCTTCTCATTTTAAATATTAGTGATGAAGGCTTTAGGAGTCTAAGTGACTTGCCCAAGGTTATATTACTAGGAAGTATAGAACAGGAAGTGTAAAGTATAACATAATGTGAACCCAGGTCTGTCCAGCTCCAAAGAGGTCCAAGTTTCAGAAGATCCTGCAACTATTTCCCTCTCTGGCAAATCAATGAAAACAACTTTCTAACCCTTAGTAATTACACAATGAAGAGAATAAGGTGAAATATCTTTGAAAGAGAAATAATGTCTTGGGTATTTCAAATTTTAAAGGAAGAATATAATATATGCCATTTCTGGATGAGAACCAGTTTCACAATTGAGAAGCATTTTAAAGAATAAGCTAAAGGAAAAGAAAAGCAATGAATAATTAAACTTTATTTGTTGAAGTTCTTGGCATTGCATTAGAAAATAGATGATGATTATCCATTTTGGAGAAAACCCCAGATCTCAAGAACATACTTTGTACCATGAAATTTGAACCTTACACAAAGATAGGAACAAGAGCTAAATTGAGTAGGTAAGAAACATCTATATTTATTTTTCTCTACTTTAATTATAAAATCATGTGGTTTTATTGTTTGGCTAGACCTATTGCAAGATTATCTGGTTTAACTCTTTCATTAGCCTTACCTGTCTCAAGATTCCTATTTATTGTAATTTATTCAGAACAGTTTATCAGTGATCCAACTGTGTCACTTTTAATGTAATATCTATTTTATCTGTTTCTTTGCTCTCTGCCCCTGCTATCTGACCCATCCTAGCTAGATATTAGCCAGCTAATCTTAACAGGAAGTAAAATGAGTAAATATGATCTGAAATGATTCTTGAACTGAATATTTCAGACATTCCAGATAAACCTAAATTGGGATTCAAAATGTTAGGAATACTCAGCACATGTGGCGGGTATTTGAATTAACTAGTTAATGTCAGCCATAGTTCTGTAATTAGCAGCAATGACTATGCGATTATCATTACAAAAAGTATACATTCAACATCTGTATATGATTTTTCAAAGTTACTATAAAAAGCAAGATGGAAAGATTTAGTTTATACCCTTAAAGAGTCAATAGAGGCAGTATTTTTTAAAATAAATTTATTTTATTTCTTTATTTTTGGCTGCGTTGGGTCTTCGTTGCTGTACGTGGGCTTTCTCTAGTTGCGGTGAGCAGGGGCCACTCTTCCTTGTGGTGCACGGGCTTCCCATTGCGGTGGCCTGTCCTGTTGCGGAGCATGGGCTCTAGGCACGCGGGCTTCAGTAGTTGTGGCATGTGGGCTCAGTAGTTGTGGCTCGCCGGCTCTAGAGCACAGCCTCGGTAGTTGTGGTGCTCTGGCTTAGCTGCTCCACAGCATGTGGGATCTTTGCAGACCAGGGATCGAACCCGTGTCCCCTGCATTGGCAGGTGGAGTCCCAACCACTGTGCCACGAGGGAAGCCCTAGAGGCAGTATTTTAAGATCAATAAAGTGCCTTGTATATATTCTGGTTAAAGATCCAAATTGGCATAAATTGATACTAACCTGCTAACCTTGAATTTATCCACAAAGAGTGTCTCAAGCTGAAACAGAGAGGAAAACAAAACATAATTCCTAACTGAAATCTTCAGTGTGATCTGAACATAAATCCACTTAATGCTAAGTTCCTAAATACATAATCCAAATTGATATTAACCTGCTAACCTTGAATTTATCCACAAAGAGTGTCTAAAGACTGAAACAGAGAGAAAAAGAAACCTAATTCCTAACCGAAATCTTCAATGTGATCTGAACATAAATCCACTTAATGCCAAGTTCCTAAATACATAATGCACAGTAGCTAATAAAAACATTTGATAGAAGGATTAAGTGACCAGAGTCAGTAGTGGCTACATTAGGACTTTAATTGCCACAAATGTTAATCTACAAAACTCTCCGAGGAGAAATAGTCCCTTTATGAGAGAATCAATATTGCTTTTTAAAATCATAAATAATGCAACGTAGGGTCAATGTCTCCGAGGAGAAATAGTCCCTTTATGAGAGAATCAATATTGCTTTTTAAAATCATAAATAATGCAACGTAGGGTCAATGTCAACATCAATTTTACCACAAAGATACACACAGACACAGTTTCACAATTTTACACAACAAAAATACCATTCTGTTCCCGGTTTCTACTGGTCGGGAAGGGAGTATGTCGCAGTTGGCTCTATTTGCGGGAGTAGCTCGGAGGTGTACTGCATACCCCATTCTCACCCCCGGCATGGAGAACCCCCCTCCTCAAGCACATTCTAATGTCCAGACCCCTTCTCCCTTCCTTTAACTACTCCCACTACACCGTATAATTCCCAAACACTTCTATTTTTCTCTACCACATGTGGGGTTATTATCTTCTTCTTGCTACACTATAAGGTCTAGGAAGGCAGTTGGAAATTGTTCTGTTAACTTTTCTAGCTGCCCAGAACTAGTAGTCTTTCCATAAATGTTTGTTTAATAAATGAATAAATTAGTGTCTTTTTTATCACATCCAATCTCTCCAATCTGTTGTTGGAAGCATATACCTTTACACCAATATATGATTTCTTTCCCTGGTAATAACATTTCTAATGACAAAGTATATTTTAAAAATGCATCTTCTTTGTTGATAGAATGATCACTGTACACATTCAGCTACTTTGCTGAATATTAAGCTGGCTTATCAGAATAAGATTCAATTAAACTAAAATTAGATTTTTTTCAATAATCTAGCGTGACTAAGTCTCTCTAGTATTTAAAGAAATGGACTCAGCAAACAAACATTCTTTTTAATTTTTCCAAGAAGAAAACTTTGGGGGACACAATAATTACTCTTGCATCTTGCTATGTTACTCAGATTTTAGGAGCAATATGACAGAGTGGGAGTAAAACTGTGGGAAATCCCCCCAAATTGTACTTGTGGTCCAGCCCATTGTGAAATTCTGTGGCATGGCATAGACCTGTTGCTAGGCAGCCCTGATGATGAGACCATGACTCTCTGCCTCAACAAAGCTGTGCTCCAGCCCAAGTAAACAACCCTGCTGCTTTAAGCAGGCAAAGGGCTGTCAACAGAATATTTTCACTCAGCTCTGAAAACCTACCAGTTCCAGGCTTGGAGGGTACACAGTGCTCTCTTACTAAGAGGAATCTGCTACTTAAAATAAGAGGAGACATATTTAAAAGCTAGGAGGTCACAGACCATATGACTCTCAGGGCCAAATGTTCAGAAGACAGGATTACCATTTTGTGCTTGAGTAGTTGTTTTTCTGTTGAGCCCAAGTGAGGAATATTGAATGCAGGTGTCCACATTTGCATATGTACCTCGCATGTTGCAATTCTGTTTGCCAATGGCATTGGCCTGTTGGGTCGTTTCTAGTAAGCAAGGGAACTGTTTGCATTGACCAAAGCTAACTGGGACGCTCTGCTCAAATCGCCTGCTTTTAATGCAGAGTCCTCCCCAGGACTTGAAATCCTAACTTATGGCAGAAACTTCTGAGGGCAAGAGAGTGAAGGGGGCAAAATCAGACCCATTTTATGCCCTCCTCTCTCTGTCAGTATCCTAGGAGATAGATTTTAGATGTAGCACTCCTTGAGTTAGGGAATTGTTATATTATTGGAGTTCCCTTAAGCTGTTTTTGAGTAATTCTCCAAAAAACCAGGAAGCTCCCTTTCTTCCTATTCTATTGCACACACATACATACACAACATATGTATTCTCTACCTTTGATTCTGCACAACATTTTTCTTTTTTTTATAAAATAAGTCAGTACTTCGTGTGACTCAGATAATTTTAGGGTTCAGGGGGGTATTTTGAAGTAGGCACAGTGCTATGTGGTGGTTTTAAAACATATTCACAAATTCTTTGGCATGCGTCCCTTCAAAAGGTAAAACCTAATTTCTCTTCTCTTGAGTATGGGCCAGATTTAGTGACTTGCTTCAAAGGAACAGAATGTGGCAGAAATGATGCTATGTGACTGAGTTTTGGTCAAAAAAACAGTAGCTTCCGCCTGGCACACTCTTGGATTGCTTTCTTTGGTGGAAACCAGTTACCATGTTCTAAGGACACTTAAGTGGCCCTATGGAAGGGGCCAGGAAGAGAAGGGCTGAACCTCATGCTAATAGCCAGCATCAACTTGCTAGCTGTGTGAGCTTTCTTGGAAATGAATCCTCCAGCCTGCCAAGGCTTCAGGTGGTTACAATCCCAGCTGACACCTTGACTGCAACTTCATCTGAGATTTTAGAGCGAAAAACACCCAGTCAAGCTACTCCCATTTTCCTGACCCATAGAAATTGTGAGAGTTGGTAATTGTCTATTGTTGATTTAAGCCACTAAATTTGTAGGTAATTCTTTACACAGCAACAGATACACACACTGACACTCCTTCCTCCTATGCCCAGGACAAATAATACCAACTGATTATGGAACTCTTGTCCCCTGAGCCTGGACATAGCTTTGTAACCCTTCACAATTGCATCAGGCAGCCACCAACAAAAGAGATTAAATTTATTTGCCAACATGTGTCTAGGGGACCAACTAGAACTGATGACCATTCAAGCTAACATTTTAGAAAGTGTCATTTTACTATTAATTGTAAATGAAGACAAACTTTAGCAACCCTTCTCTTGCAATGTAGATACTGTTACATAGTATTTACAACCATGCACAGGTAAAAAGTATGGCCTGTAGAGACTGATTTTTAAAATTTATTTCTGGTCTGTTTCGCATGGCCTTTTTAACTTACCCTACAAAAAGATGGTGTCATACACCAGTTCAAGGATTTGGTCAAAGTGGATTTTGTGAGTATAACCCAGTTCCTCAGGCCACAGTAGTATAGAGGTAAAAATAAAATCACTATCAAAAATGTAGCTGGGGAGTGATGTCAGCAAAATGATGGAGTGGGTAGTTGCAAGCTCTTGTTTCCCCACAGAAACACCAAAAAACAAGCTGAAACTCTCAGAACCAACTTTGTTAGAACTCCAGAAAACAGTCAAAGTTTACAGCGACCAAGAAAATGCTGAATAGAGAAAAAAGCAACTTGAAAATGGAAAGTTGGTGGCATTTTTACTTGCCCTTGCCCTATTCCCTCCCCAGTGTGAAGGTAATTTTGAAGAGATGGCTGCCTGTGTTCCCAGTGTGGGCTACTGCTCCTTGGTTCCAGAAGGAGTAGAGCAAATCTTGTTCACACATTATTCTGTATGCCTGTTCTAACCTCTCTGGGGGTTACCTGAAGATGCTTGTCTCAGTTTTGCCTAGCTCAGACCTCAAGCCAGAAAAGCGTTGGACATTGCTTGAAAATGTTGGTAGGTAAACTAACAATCTGTAGAAGTCTAGGGCAAAAGATTATGGTCCAGAGATACAATAGATTATCTAAGGCCCAGGAGGAAAAACTGGGGAAAATTCTTTCGGAAATAGGGACATCCCCAAAGCACCTGGGTATACAGAGGAATTTAGAAAGCCATGCATAAGCTCAAGGCAAGATTCATGCTCAGAAAAGACCGGAGAAGATCCTAAGCTTTCACCTTGTGCCAATCCCTAGGCTCAGCATAAGTCTGACTGAGTTGGAACAACCCAGCAGAAAGCCAGTCTGTGAAGAATGGGAGAGATGTTTGCTCTTTTGTGTTTATCTTTTTCATGATTTGTGTTTTATTTTTGTTTTGCATTAACTTCTGGCATTTAAGGAAACTTTGTCAAACATTAGCTGAACGTAAGCAAATGGAACAGTGACCACACATGCCAAGGAATATTATTTGCAAAAATAGTTTGGAAAGTCACTAAACAAACAGGCAATCATAGCCTTCAACAATCAGCAAAAAAAATGCAACAACAAAAACAACAAATCTTGGGGAAGGGGAAGATTCTGATTTTCAGAGTTATGACAGTATAATATTCAAATGTCCAGTTTTCCAAAACACAAAGCATGCAAAAAACAGGAAGGTTTGGCAAATTCAAAGGAACAAAATAAATGGGCAGAAACCATCCCTGAGGAAGCCCAGACATCAGACTTATGAGACAAAGACTTTAAAACAACTGTCTTAAATATGCTCAAAGAGCTAAAGGAAAATGTGCCCATAGAACTGAAGGAAATCAGGAAAACGATATATGAAAAAAAATGAGACCGTTGTAGAAGTATCCAGTCTGAGGAGCAGGAACAAGGAAAAGAAAAAAAAAAAACAGAGCCTAAGGGACCTGTGGGACATCATTAAGTGGACCAACATATGCTTTATAGGAGTCCCAGAAGAAGAGAGAGAAAGGAGTATAGAGAATATTTGTAGATTAATAGCCACAAACTTTCCAAATTTTATTAAATACATGAATCTACATATCTAAGAGAAAAAGAGAGCATCCCAAAAGCAGCAGGAGAGAAGTGACTCATCATATGCAATGGATCCTTTATAAGATTAATTGTTGATTTCTCATCAGGAACTGTGGAGGGCAGAAGGTGGTGGGATGATACACCTAAAGGGCTGAAATTTAAAAAAAAAAAGTCAACTGAGAATTCTATATAAAGCAAAACTGTTCTTCAAAAATGAGGTAAAAATTAAGACATTCTCTGATAAAAAGTAGAGTTATCAGTGTGATAAAGCCCACAGCTAATAGCATAGTCAATAATGAAGGACTGAAAACTTTCTCTCTAAGATCAGGAACAAGACAAGGATGGCTGGTTTCACTGCTGCTATTCAACATTGTGTTGGAAGTTCTAGTCAGAGATACTAGGCAAAAAAGAAATAAAAGGTATTCAGATTGGAAAGGAAGAGGTAAAACTATCTTATTTGCAGGTTACATTATCCTATATGTAGAAAATCCCAAAGCATGCACAAGGAGGAAACATACTAGAGCTAATAAGCAAATTTAGCAAAGTTGCAGGGTACAAATCAACACATGATATCAGACCCTTACCTTACACCACATACAAAAATTAACTCAAAATGGATCAAAGACTTACACTTAGGAGCTAAAACTGTAAAACATTAGGGAAGACATTAGGGAAAATCTTCATGATTTAATGCCACTGAATTGTATACTGAAAAGTGGTTAAAATGGCAAATTTTATATTATATATACAGTTGACTCCTGAACAACATGGAGGTGAGGGGCACCAACCCCCTGCATAGTTGAAAATCTTCTAATCTTTGTGTAATTTTACAGTTGGCCCTCCGAATCCATGGTTCCACACCTGCAAATTCAACCAACAGTGGATCGTGTAGTACCATAGTATGTATTTATTGAAGAAAATCTGCATGTAAGTGGACCCATGCAGTTCAAACCTGTGTTGTTCAAGGGTCAACAGTATATATTTTACCACGATTGTTTAAAATGAACTTTAAAGAAGTATAGCTGAGATAGAGGAAGAGGATCTTTTGCTCTCCCTGAGCACATTTCCCTAACGCACTGCTTTGGCAGCGTTCTTTTAAAGGGTGGCTGTTGACATAGCAATTGTTAAAGCCACAAGGAAAACCCAGTAGAGGAAAACAAGACAGGTCTGCTTGCTTACCCACCGACCAACGGGACAGGCCTCAGTTCCTTGGGAGAACCCCCATTCTCATGGCCCAGCTTCCAGGCTATGCCTCAGGTGGCCACTCAGTAACACTCCGAGGTCTTCAATAAATGTTTCCTAAAGAGATCTAACATCCCTAGAAAAATGTCCCAGGTGTGCCTAGGTGATCCTCTCAAGTACACATGGCTGCCGTTTTCCTCCTCTCCTTCTCTCCCTATGGGAAAGCCTGCCTTGTAGGTACTGCACCAAGACACCTTCTCAGTTCCTGGTGCCCCGTTCTCCAGACTCCAGCAGACACCCTCAGGGGGGCGGGGAAGGGAAGTCCCCTTTGTTCCCCTGGTGCACAGCAGGTTAAAAGGTTACAAACCAGACTGCCTAAAGCTCTCAAAGTCTAACAGAGATTTTAGGAAATGGAGTTTTAGTTTTGTCACTCCCTCCCCTAGTGCTCAGGCAGGAATCCCCTAGGACTAGGCAGAGGTCAGTCTATGTGACAGACGCAGGGCTGTGCTTAGAAGCCTACTTTGACCTACTGCCGCTGATCTAATTTGGGAACTTCAAGTCTCTTCCTTTAGCACAAATTCTCTCTCAGGAGTAGCCTCAGGTCTCCTGCAAATATAGCCCAAGTGGGCCGCCCTTCCCGATCCCCGAACTTGCTTGGACATGCCTGCATCCTAGGGGGCGTCCACTTACTATTAATAGTTAGGGTTCACGCTGGCTTTCTCTGTGCCAGGCACAATAGTAAAAGCTTTAGACACACTAATCTTCTTACATTTTTTTTAATTAAAAAAAAATCCGATTATGTTTTTGATATCTACATGTTTTGGAAAATGTGCAGTGTATCAAAAAATATATAAGATCATTAAAACTTGCCCTCAATCTTGTTGCTTATTATTTCATTTAATCTCCACAAAAATGCAATGAGGAAGATCTAATTGTTTCTATTGTCCAGGCAAGGAAATCTAAGCTTGAGGAGATGTTAGGGCCCTGGCCTGAGGTCACACCTAGGAAATGGATTTTTACTGGGAGAGCCAGAGCTCCTTCCCATGGACCACACTTCCTTCTCAAGCTGAGACTGCAGCTCCATAAGTTAGTGCAGAGATTCCCTCATGCTCAGAGGTTCCTTTTACAATATTCTATACCTGGTCCTTGCTGAAAAAAAATGGAAGGTAACCCCAACTGTTGCTAGTCACAGAAGCAGCTGCTAACTATGGACTTTAGGCAAGATGACTTCCTAAACTTTTTTTAACTGCAAAATGATTACCCCCATAGTGTTAGCTAACACCTCCATAATGTCATGTAATTACTATTTCTTTTCTATGGTTTAATTTAATAAACCCTTTAATATCTACTCTCTTAGCAACTTTCAAGTATAAAGTACAGTATTATTAATGAAGACTTCCTAATCTTAACTGCAAGAGTTGCAATAGTCCAAGGACCATTAGAGATAACATGTAACAGGCCTAAAGAATTGCTTGGTATTAATACATTCTTAGAAATTTTGGTTGCATGAATAAATGAATGTCCATTACAGGACAAACGTTCAATGACTGTTCCACATTTTGGTGTCTGAACAGCAATTCTACCTGGATCACTGATATTAGGGTCAAATTGACATGGGAAACATCCCATCCACACAGTCTGACATCCTGACAATTATAGGGGAACATCCCCCCCGGGTCATAGTTAAGGTAGGAGAGGTAATTCCAAGAAGAGCAGTTATTTTGCTTCTTCTAACTTCTACAATGGTTCCTTTTTTTTTTTTTTTTTTTTTACTGTTTTGCTATCTATCTCACCAAAGCCAGTTTCAGGTTTCTTTCAACTCTATTGCACTCAAGGGGTTTGGGAGTTCTCTCTGAATCATAGGCATAAAGATTTGCCAGAAAGTCCCTGAGTTAGCTTGGTGATGAATTCCTCCCGCAACTAGTTTTAAATCTTCTCCAGGTGCTGTTTAGTGATTGTGTGACCAGCCCACAGAATGGAGTGCCAGATTTCTTCTGCGGGTGAGACATCCTGGCTTTGGCCATATCTGGTCAAGGACTTCATAAATTCTCGAAAGTGGATCTTTCTTCCACAATCCTCAACGTCACCTGCAAGCATTAGTGAAGATGTTTTTCCACTTAAAAGTCACCTCCCCCCCCACAAAGTTGGCTTGGCTTCCCTGCTTCATGCTGTCACCATAAGAGAAAAAAACCCAGCTTCAGGTTGAGTCCACACCCGGCCCACTGCTTCCGTAACAATGTAGCTGGCCTCTGACTCATCCTCGCCTTGTGAATGATTCATGCACACGAACAAGCTCCGTGCATTCCCCCACCCCCGGCACTGGAACTCTCCTCAATAATACTCTACCACAGCCAGAGCCACCAGCGCCCTGTCCCCCATCCCCTTTCCTCCTCCCCACACTTCTTAGGGCTCAGAGGACCTAAATCTTGGAGACGTCCTCCCCAGGCTCTCTCAGCAAAAGTCACTGATACCAAAAGGCAGTAGGCGAAAGTTTTCTGAACAAGGGTTTTGCATTCAGGCAGGTCATGGTTCAAGTTTGAATTCCTTCAATTGTTGGCTGCATGGCTTTAGATACAACCATTTATGCCTCTAATCCTTGTTTTCCTCGTCGTAGTCAGAACACTGGGAAGATATCTGTACTAATTCCTCAGGGGGATTATGAGGATTGAATAATATGAGGCATGGAAAGCATGTAGCACATTGGAAGTGCCTCATAAGACGTAGGTATTATTATCGTCATTACTACCCAAAGACTCAGCTCCACGCAGAGACACTGGTGGTTCAGTCCACGGTGAACAGCCCTAGGCTTGCACTCAGTGATCTGCTCCTACTGTCTCACATCTCATCCCACTTGCTCACTCTCTCCAGCAATTTCCCAGAACAAGCCATCCTCCTTCCTGCCTTAGTGACATGGCACTGCTGCTTCCCTCTGTCTATAACATTCTTCCTCTTCTCATCTCCTTTGTCCCTTTTCCCAGGCTGACTTCTCGTCACTTCCCTGGGAAGCCTTGTTGAGCTCCCCCAACACCCCTAAGCAGATCTGATGAAGTTCCCTCTTAATGCTGTTAAATGCTACACCTCTGTGCAACACTGTCTACAATGATAATTATTTCATTACAAATGTAACCGTTGTTGTGTGTCTATCTCCCCGCCCCCCGCACACACACACATTCACCTAGGAAATGGCTTGACACAGAATGCAAACGAATGAGAGAAAGAACGAGAGGGAGAGAGAGAGAAGGGAAAAAAGGAAAGGAGGAAGGAAGGAGGAAGAGAGGGAAGGAGGTGATAGATTCTTGGCCACAATGTGAACCACCCAAGTCATACCATTCTAGATCCTAGCCACACTGGCTCAGCTCACAAGACTGGGATTCTGTATCAACTTGCCTAGACAGCTTGAGGCCCAGTTTCTGGATCTCAGCCATCACTGTGGAGCCTAACACCAAACCAAGCTCTTCCAGACCCTTCCTTGGAGTATTAGATGCTGCTTTCAAAAGCACAAGGCAGTGCCTGAGGTTGTGCGGGGGATAAGATAAACCCCTTGAAGCATACCCCAGCCACCTGCCTGCCTTTGCGTATTTCCTTCCACCTGATCCTCACTGTGGTGCCCTACCCCCTGGTTAGCCATAGCCATGATGGCCGCCTGGACCTCGGCTAAGTTCCCACGCATTAAAGACATTAGACGCACCCCCATCCCCATCCTGCAGTGAAACCGCAGGTCTCTCTTCCACCACCGTGTGGCTGAAGCCCCAGCAGGCCTCATGCTTCTGGTTCTGGACTCTGGGGGAGACAGGGTTCAGGGTTACCGTTAGTACTTCTAGGACAGTTGAGGAACCTAACTCTCAGTGTAACATCCAGGGAGCATTGCTCACCAACTTCCCATGGAATATTGTAGAAACTTGACATTTCTATGAATTTTTAAAATAACTCATTTGAAAAACATTATTTTTTTCAAAACAAAAATAATGTAACCACCTAAATGGGAAAAGAATTTGAAAAAGAATAGATACATGTGTATGTATAACTGAATCACTTTGCTGTACACCTGAAACTATCACAACATTGTTAATCAACTCTACTCCAATATAAAATAAAAAGTTAAAAAAAAAAGGAAAAATCGTATTTTTTCAAGAAGCTTCTAACTTTCTTAGGGTTTCCCTACCACAACTGCATTAAAAGAACCCATGTACCAGCCTGACCCCAGCTCAACACACCCATATTTTAGTCGTATTCTATGCTAACCCCCATGTCTAGCTTTGTTTCTATGAGAAAACGCATGCTCAGAGCCAATCAACCAATCTGAATACCAGTCTTGGAACCTCAATCCTTGGCAAGTGGAGGGTTGGCTGCCTGTCCACCAGAGCACAGGCCTCCCTACAGGTGGGAATGGGAGAAGGTCCAGGAGGGGTGTAGTTCATGTTCAACTTTAAAGTAATGAGACTGGTTGAGGTACATGTCTGGGGAAATGGATCACTCGCCAAGTGGCCCTTCTTTCTCTTCCCCACCATGTGGCACCATCCACCCACCCCCACCCCCCGTCTTTGTTCACACTGATGCTTCTCAACGGGATTCCTTCTACCTTCCCCTCCACCTGGTTAGACTCAGCCCATCTTCTAGGTCTACCTTGAAGCTTCCTGAGACTTCTCCAGACTGTACCCACCTGCCCTTCTGAACTCTTAGGCCCTTAGCACACATCCCCGTCTCAACTTGTTCTAGAATTGTCTCATATACATTTCTCCCAATCACATTATAAACTCCTCAAGGGCAGTGCCATGTCTGATGCATCTCTACAGGGTGAGCTCATATTGATTCTCATGAACCCTCGATCCTTTCATGGAATTGGAGCTGAAGTCCTGGCCATCTCCTACCCCCTCTCTACCACACATTTTCTAGCTCTCTAACCTCACAGGAAACGGGGAGGATGAACTATGACCACCCAGAACACCCCGGTGTCATGTATGTCAACTAAAGGTGTGGTTGTTTATATCCCCCAAAGATTTCTGTTGTGAGTGGGAAACCACATGCTTTCCAGGAAGGAAGGACATCCTATCAGTTCAACAGGCTCAGCTGTTGTGTTGTGTGGGGTCATGGGTACAGAGGACAATCAGAGAGGCCAAATGATTCTGTGTAAGAGAAGCTGAGGGAGCTACCCAGGTGAAGGAATCTTCTAGGGAGAGGCTGGAAAGGGGAGGGAGCTGGAAGGAGAGCCTGTGTGGCTGCAAGTTTGAGGAGAGAGACAGGACCTGGAAGATAGAGATGGAGAAGGCAGCCGGAGAAGCCAGTGCAAGGGGTGAAGCTGTGGGGTAAAGAAAGATATGTTAAAGGACAATTTTAAAGAAGGTCATGCTGTGTGACATAGTATATATACCCCCACTTCCCTCTCTTGGAAACCTTCAGTAAAAATCGACATCATTCCTTGAAATTTTTAGAATCAGATATATGGAGTTTGGGGTTCATTTTTTCAATAAGGCCACAGGAGTTCTCGTGGTGGGAGAGGGTGAACGCAAAGACTTCCAACAAAGCCCAGCTTGGGACAAATGGATAATGTATTCTTTCTTTCTTTCTTTTTCTTTCTTTTTTTTTTGAGAGTGTCAGAGTCATCCTTCATTGGTACAAAGACTAAATAAGAAAAGTACAATTTGTGAGAATAAAAAAGAAAAAGTTACCCTGAGTCCCACCAGGTTAAGAAAATTTTTCCTTATTTTTTTTTTCAAATCCTAATTGAACCTTTAAGAAATGCGTTCTTAACCCAGGTCCTGGGGAGAACTCTGAGACAAAGGAGGAGCTCCATCTTTGGCAGCCTATGTTGTACCCATGGACAGCGGATTGCTGGTTATGGCTCAATTAGCAGGAACCCCCCCCAAATCCAACAGTTCTGAAGAACGCTTGGCTGTCCCTTCTCGGGGAAGCCCCAGGGCTGAGCAGGAGCTCCCCACCTTTGGGGGAGAGCATTTGGCCCCAGCAGCCGTACGCTGTGGGCCACAGAGCACGCTCACGCCTATCATTTTAATTCCAGAAGCAGGAGCAAGCCAATAGCAACAGCCTGTGACCTGTGGGTGTCAAACACACCAGACAGTGGTCAGCATGTAGGTAACAGATGGGAGGGGAGGTGTTCCTTGGCTGTGTTGGGGGAAGGCTGAGGGCCTCTTCCATTTCAAAGCCTGTGGTTTTCTCTGTCAAGGACAGCTGGCCACACAGGGGCGGCCCTTGGGAAAGTCTGCCCCTCAGGCCTCTGATCCTATAGGTCAGGCGTGGTTACTTTAAAAATAAACTCTGGTGACTGTAACCCTGGCTCAGCTCATGAGTTTGTGTTCTTGGACTCAAGACATGGGCTGCAGCTATGATTTGCATTCACCAACATTAGTCATTTCAGCATGTGAGAGTGAGTTCAGGAGGAAAGAGCCAGTTCAACTGCTGGCTCTCGCTGCTGCTTTTCTCTGTGGAACCAAACAAAACACCTCAGTCCTCCCTCGTCCCTCTTGCTTCAGTCACCCCTGCTCAGGCTTAGCTACCTTCACTCGACAAAAGTTTATTCTGGACCATTTAACCACACCAGACCCTGCTAGACACTGGGAACTCAGAGGTGAACAAAATAGACATGGCTCCTGCCCTCAAGGGCTTTAGAGTCTTATTGGATGTGTATTAGTTTTCTGTGGCTGCTGTAACAAAGACCATTCTTGCGGTGACTTAAAACAATAGAAATGTATTGTCTCACAGTTCTGGAGGCTGGAAGTCCAAAATCAAGGTGTTGGCAGGGCTGGGCTTCTTCCAAAGTCTCTACTGAAGAATCCTGCCTTGTCTCTTCCTAGCTTCTGGGGGTTGCTGGCAACCCTTGGCGTTCCTTGGCGTGTAGATGCCTCATTCCAATCTCTGCCTCTGTCTTCATGTGGCCTTCTCCCCTGTGTGCCTCTGTGTCTGTGTCTAAATGTCCTTCCTTGTATAAGGACACCAGTCATACTGGATTTAGAGCCCACCGTAAACCAATACGACCTCATCTTGACTAATTACATCTGTAAAGACACTCTTTCCCCATAAAGGTCACATTCTGAGGTTCCAGGTGGATATGAATTTGGGGAGAGGCTGGCGGACACTGTTCAACCCAGTACAGGGTATTGAATGGTAAATCAATAAACACAGAGATAAAAAGATATGGGGCACTATTATATGGTAAGTATTAACCTGGTGGTTTTCTGTATATTTCTGTCTCCATCCTCCTTCTCACTAGTACGCCTCGTCATTATACAGCAACGCAGGAAGATGCTTGGATGCATGATGCTTGTAGAGTCTGTTTTCCTCTCCTGGATAAGAACCTGGATAAGCCAGGGCCTGGAGAGAGGACAGTGAGGAGACAGCATGGCAACAAAGAACAGGGGCAGTGGGGGGAAGCGGAGTAGGGCAGTCTTCACATGGAGAGGAATGGCTGCCTTCTGTGGGGAGGACTAGGGAAGGGAGTGGCTGGGCTGTCCTTGAGGGTCAGTCCCCCACCACACACACACACACACACACACACACACACACACACACACACCCCTCCTCACACACACACACACACACCCCTCCTCACACACACACACACACACCCCTACACACACACACACACACACACACCCCTACACACACACACACACACACACACACACCCCTCCTCACACACACACACACACCCCTACACACACACACACACACACACACACACACACACACACACACACACACACACACACACACACACACACACACACACACACACACACACACACACACACCTCCTCACCTCATCAAGCATCCCAGGCACTTGGAGGTCCATCTAAACCAAGGGGATGAGACTTGGACACCTGTGTGGAAATGGAGTAGTAGGAGATGCTGAATAGAACCAGCTGGACTTTCTGTCTGAGCTGAGGCCACGGTGGACACAGCACCACTGTCTAAGTAATTGCAGATGGCAATAGGAAGGCGACAGGTCCACAGACAGAATAACAGAGGGGGCTGCTCTCCACTGAGGGCCAGAGAGTTGCTCTCTGAGGAAGTGGCTGCTAAGATGGAACGCAGGATAGGAGGACGTTCACGGGCAGAGGGGCAGGGGTGGGGGCTTGTCTGGCAGAAGGAACAGCTATGTGAGGTCCCGAGGAAGGAAAGAGATGGGTCCTCTCAGTCTTCTGGATGGAGGCCCTGAGCTGGCGGGAAGCAAGCAAGGGAGAGAGACACTAAGTGGGGTGAAGAGGGAGGCCCGGGCTGGAGCCTCAGGCCTGGCAGGTCATGGTAAGAAATCTGGAGGTAAAATCAACCACAAATAGAAAAGTAATATATTTACCTCATGGACTACTGTGATGACTTTATGATTTTATATGTAAAATATATAAAAATTTTTAATATATAAAATATGTAAAATTTATATATCTATATATAATCTCATAAAATATACATATCTATTTGTCTGTATGTATGTATATAAAGTACTTAGTTCAAGGCGTGGCGTAGAGGGAATGACTGTTACTGTTTGTTAGCAAATAGCCCTGGAATGCCTGTCTGACTGACACATAGAACAGACACCAGAGCCCCACCCTGGTGATTCAGGAATCTTGGCATGAGGAGGAAAACTGTAGCCTTTAGGGGTCACACAAGTGATGCTGACCAAGCCAGGACCTGGAACCATGCCTCTGAGCCCCAGATTATAAACTCATGGCCAGTAGCACCACCCATCCCCTGACCCCTCGGTCCCTCTGTCCTTGCCCCGTCTCAGGTTGCCCCAGTCACCTGACAAGGAGCCAAGGCCTAAAATAGCCACCATATGCCTTGGTCCGAAAACGCTTTCCTGCCCATTTGATATTTTTTTCACTGTGAATGCCTCCTATTCTGCATTTAAAGCGTGAAGACAGGGCTTCCCTGGTGGCGCAGTGGTTGAGAGTCCGCCTGCCGATGCAGGGGACACGGGTTCGTGACCCGGTCCGGGAGGATCCCACATGCCGCGGAGCGGCTGGGCCCGTGAGCCATGGCCGCTGAGCCTCCGCGTCCGGAGCCTGTGCTCCGCAACGGGAGAGGCCACAGCAGTGAGAGGCCCGTGTATCGCAAAAAAAACAAAAACAAAAAAAAGTGAAGACACTTATTCAGGCATCATCAATGTACTAGGCCATGTTCTCAAGGTGGGGTCCCTGGACCAGCAGCAACAGCAGCACCTGGAGCTTGCTGGAAATATAAATCTTCCCCTTCCACCCAGACCTATTGAATCAAGAGACTCCAGGGGTGGGACGCAGCCATCTGCTTTAACAAGGCGTCCAGGTGATCCTGGTGCGTGATACGGTTTGAGAACACCTGCAGCACTGGGCGTTGTACCAGAGGCCAAATGCAGGCTACCCTCACCAGGTGGATCGCAGGGCTCATTGGGAATGAGCTTACTACCCCGTCTCTTCCTCCTACTTTCTGTGTGGTCAGTCACACAGGATATAAGGCTTATTAATTAATTAAACAAATACTGAGTGCCTATTCTATGCCAGGGACTGAGCCAAAAAGTGGGGTATAGTGGGGAACAAGCCACTTGGGACCTGGCCTCACGAAGCTAAGAGAAGACTTTCAAGAGATCATCACCTAGTAAGTAATAGCTTACAAGACCTGCAGAGTGTTTTTTTTTTAAATCAGGGCTTCTCAAACTTTAATTTGCATACGAGTCACCTGGGATCTTGTTAAAGTGCAGATTCTGCTTTGGTAGGTCTGTGGCGGGGCCTGAGAGTCTGCATTTCTGGGTTTTTTAAAATTTTTATTTTATATCGGAGTAGAGTTGATTAACAATGTTGTGTTGGTTTCAGGTGTACAGCAGAGTGATTCAGTTATACGTATACATGTATCTATTCTTTTTCAAATTCCTTTCCCATTTAGGTTATTACAGAGTATTGAGCAGAGTTCCCTGTGCTATACAGTAGGTCCTTGTTGGTTAGCTATTTTAAATATAGCAGTGTGTACATGTCAATCCCAAACTCCCAATCTGTCTCTACCCACCGACCCTTCCCCCTGGTAACTGTAAGTTCATTCTCTAAGTCTGTGAGTCTGTTTCTGTTTCGTAAATAAGTTCGTTTGCATCACTTTTTTTAAAGATTCTGCATATAAGCGATATCATATATTTGTCTTTCTCTGACTTATTTCACTTAGTATGATAATCTCCAGGTCCATCCACGTTGCTGCGTATGGCGTTATTTATTCTTTTTAATAGCTAATATTCCATTGTATATATGTACCACATCCTCTTTATCCATTCATCTGTTGATGGACATTTAGGTTGCTTCCGTGTCTTGGCTATTGAAAACAGCACTGCAATGACCATTGGAGTGCATGTATCCTTTCAAACCACGTTTTCCTCTGGATATATGCCCAGAAATAAGATTGCTGGATCATATGGTAGTTCTGTTTTTAGTTTTTTAAGGAACCTCCATACTGTTCTCCATAGTGGCTGTATTAATTTACATTCCCACCGACAGTGCAAGAAGGTTCCCTTTTCTCCACACCCTCTCCAGCATTTATTGTTTGTAGACTTATTGATGATGGCCATTCCGCCTGGTGAGAGGTGATATCTCATCGTAGTTTTGATTTGCATTTCTCTAATAATTAGTGATGTTGAGCATGATTTCATGTGCCTCTTGGCCATCTGTTATATCTCCTTCGGAGAAATGTCTGTTTAGGTCTTCTGCCCATTTTTTGATTGGGTTGTTTATTTTTTTGATATTGAGCTGCATGAGCTGTTTGTAAATTTTGGAGCCCTTGGAGTCTGCATTTCTAACAGGCTCTGAGGTGAGTCTGAGGGTGCCAGTCTGAGGGCCACACTTTGAGTAGCAAACCTCTTAAGGCAATTTTGTATCTGTTATCCCATTCTAGCCCAGCATTTCTGTGATAGGAAAAAGTGTCAGGAATTATTATGCTCATTTTCAAGTGAGAAAACCAAGGTCCTAAGACCTCCTTACAACAAGGGCTTGCACCCCAGAACCCAGGAGCTCCTCGGGCCTCTGCCGAGTTATCAAGAGGTGCTGGCAGCCCAGACAAAGGAGGAATACAGCTCCCTGATTAGCTCCCAGCTCTCCTTTTATCACAGAACCGCAGAGTTCCCCCTGCACCCGTCCTGAAGTGGGGGAGAGAGCTGCGGCGTTCTCCCTCCTGTCCAGGACTTTGATAAGAAAACAGATGCGAATTTATGATGCCACTAATCAAAATGAGCTCTCGGGGCAGCGCTGAATGATAAGGAAGGTGTACTCCCCCGTCCTTAACGGGGAAGAATAACACTGGAACTTTGCAGCCCCTCTCACTCCCTGGCTTTGAAAAATAAAAGCCTCCCAATCTCCTTCCTACAGCGAAGGGAAAATGGGGCGCAGGCTTTTCTTGGCTTGTTTCCAGTCGGGGCAGCTGGAATCTATTGGTCACATTCAAGCAGTCAGTCACTCTTTCCCCCGATGGGCTAGCTGGATAACTGCTGTGTTTCATTTGAGAATGCTACTTCCCCTCTTGGGCCTCCCCACTCCAGGCTGAGGGGTACCCCATCAGGGCCACCCTTTACCTCTAGTGACCTGGATCTGTTTCTTGCCTACACTGAACTTTCTCAAGATTTGGGGAGGTGGTGTGATTCCAAGGGATTTTGGGGATTCTTCCTTTTGGAGACTTCACCCCACATCATATCGAACATACAGAAAACATCCACATCTCATGTGTTCAATATCTGGCCAATTTGAACAAATTATTTAATATTTTGGCTGTAAAAATATAACGACTTTTCTAATTCTGCTTTTGAAATGATTTTGCCTACAAGGAATAAATTCAATTTACAATGGGTCATGTTTTCTCAACAATCATTATGCAAACTAGGAAATCTCTGCAAAGTAAGAAAAGCAAGCCTTATTGTTTTGAAGCATCATGAATTTTTTATGAATTCCAAATTTAACTGTTCACGAAGCTTAGCATGATTTTTTCGCAGGCATTTAATCGAATCTCCATTTCAATTTTGTAGTTTTCTTTTCTTCCTATGGCATTCCCTACAAGTTTTTTAGAAGAGCTTTAAATATTTCTGTAGGCTCTTGAGGGTACCTAATGGCCCTGAATGAGGTAGGGTGAGGCTGGTGAGAATTTCAGTGGATACCCCTTGAAGGAACCACTTACCATCACGGTGGGTCTCAAGGCGCTTCGTTTAATTCCTGCATTTCCTAACCTCCAGGGATCCAGTTTCATCTAAAAATCTGGTTGCCATGGTGCCGGGGAATCTCAAACTGTATGGAGGAAACTAGAGGGAAGCATCAGGTTCAGGGGCTTTGTTCAAATCGACTAAATTTTAATTATAGAAAGTGTGCTGGGCAGTGGGTAAGGGAAGTACAGCCCAGTCTGGATTGAAAGGGGCCACTGAGATGGGGTGGGACAGGGTGGCAGTGGCTGCGGTGCGGGGGGGGGGCAGCTCTGTGATGGTCCTGTATGTAGAGTGTTACACATACTGTCCTGTGGGCCTGGATGTCAGATGGACTTTCAGTCCTGGCTTGTCTTCTTTATCATGCGACCCTAGGCAAATAACTTCCCTTCTCTGCCTTGGTTTCATCTGTATAATAGGATAATAATTGTAATGCCTGCGTCTGAGGGCTGTTGTCGGGATTAAATGAGATACGGCATGTAGAGTGATTAGCATAGTGCTTGGTAGATACCAGATGCTCAAATATTATTTTGCTCATTTATGTGTGTATTTATGTTTATTGGATTCTATCAAAATAATACCTATTTTATGATTTATTATTTGCATTATATTTTTATTATTTTTATTGTGGGCAGGGTCCCTCTCACTGTCTCTGCCCTTATATGGTATGACATGACTTAGATCCTAAAAAATGCTTTTTTTATTCTGATCACTCCAGTGCATGTTAGGCCCCACAGACACCCACAGCTCTTATCTGCTCACAGGTAAATCCGATAGCAAACACTGGCTGGAGGAGGGTTTTCTAAGAGAACATTTAAAGGACCAAAATAACATTCCGTGGTTGTCAACCCCCCAAGAAACATCAAGTCAGGTGATCTTGCTGTAGCCAGGGCAACGAGGCAGCAATTAAAATCAGTATTGATTGTTGGTGGTTCTCAGTCCCTCGTGTCCACTGGAATGTTCTCGAGGCCTCCACTGGATCCTGGGATTGGACAGGAAGGGAGGAGGATTTCGAGGGCAGTTTTATGGGCCAGGCTTAGAGGAGGCTGGCATTGCTTCCACCCCCATCCCTTCGGTCAGACTCAGGCACACGCCACCTCTGAGTGTGAGGGTGACTGAAAAACGTGTCAGTCACGTAGCCAAGAGGAAAACCAGCCAGTCGCTGCCACAGTGGGTGACCTTAATACACAGTTAAGTTCAAAAACTGCTCTCCTGGGGCAAAAGGCAAAGAAAATTGAAGTTTCAAAAACTGCAGAAAGAGAAAGAAGCACACAGAACAATATCTGATGGTGGAAGAGAGACTTACTGTTTACAGCGTTATCACAAATGCCCATTCCATGCCCCAGATAAGGTGTCACAGGCTCCAACGCACCCTTCAGAGTCCTACAGCCCGTGGTCCAGGCTTCCCCTCCCCTGCCCAGCACACTCTGGTTTATGGTGTTCCTGCAAGTCTCCTCCATCATACTGTAGGCAAGGGTTTCAAAGTATCATCCCCGAATCCCAAGTGCCTGGCACGGTGCTTGGCACAGAGTAATCAGTGTTGGGTGAACGTGGTTGCATAGGAGATAGTTGGAAAATAAGAAAATGAGAGACAAGGATGTCAAATCCCACTGGTTAAGAGCACAGATTCTGCCTCTCAGTAGCTGGGTGACCTTGGACAGGTCTTAACCTCTCAGTGCCTTGTTTGTAATATAGGGTTCATAATTGCACCGACCTCGAATGCTTGTTGTGAGGATGAAATGAGTTCTTATATCCAAATGTGCTTATAAAAGAGTGTCTGGGCTTCCCTGGTGGTGCAGTGGTTGAGAGTCCGCCTGCCAATGCAGGGGACACGGGTTCGTGCCCCCGTCTGGGAAGATCCCACATGCCGCGGAGCGGCTGGGCCCCTGAGCATGGCCGCTGAGCCTGCGCGTCCGGAGCCTGTGCTCCGCAACGGGAGAGGCCGCAGCAGTGAGAGGCCCACGTATCGCAAAAAAAAAGAGTGTCTGACTCATGGTTAAGTCCCGGGTAAACATTGTTGCTATATTTGTTAGTGAGACAATAAGAAACCCCACAACTGAAAGGATGTGGGGGCAGAAACGAGCAATCACAACAAGAGGGGCTTGTTTGCACACAGAATTGGGGGGGGGGGTGAGGGGGAGTTTGATGGAGACAAAAGTTTCCCCAGGTACCATGGCCAGGAAACTTCAAAGCAAGTAAACATCAGAGGGTGACATTTAACTTTTAACAGAGTAAATGGAACATCACCGTTCAGCCCCATGCCAGCTGGGGCAGGAAATGGGTCAGCCAGAGCTGAACGGTTGGTTGACACAGGTGAATTGAGGAGTCCCACAGTGCCAAGTCGAGGCTGGTGTTTTGAAGGGGATATGAGCAGGGAAGGGGGGGGCGGTGTGGAAGAGAGACACACCTGGGGTATCTGAGATCTACCAGATAATATTTGACACTGTGGCAGGCAACAGGGAAGCTTTATTGCATTAAAATTTCCATAATTCAAAAGATGTATTGCAGCAGCTACATGCTAATATTTCAAAGATTTGAAGGAGACTTGAAGATATATGAGGGGAAAAACCCTGCATGGTAAGACTAAGAGGGAGATAATGCCATGAATTTCAGCTTAGTCATTCAAGGTTGAAGTTTCTTTCTCATGAAAATGGAACACAAACCACTTCTGACGACAGCAAGAAGGGGTGTCTAATTTGTGGATTACCTCGACCCTGCTGGCTCTTTTTCCATTCATCAGCCCCTCTCAGTAGGTGATCAAGAGATGGAAAACATGATGAGATACCAATTATTCAAATCTGATAAAAATGAAGGAAATAGTTTGAGCCTGCCCTCCAGAAGAGCCTGGGTGATGTGGGCTATGGCCCAGGGAAACTCCAAGATCCCTCCTGTTCTTAAGACCCTAGGATTCAAATCCTGCCCTTTATCCTAGAATTCAAATCCTGGGGATGGAGCTGTGGTCCCCCATCAGGAAAGTAGGCACCAGGTGCTTACTTGACTTCCTTGGAGACAAGTCTGATCCTTTGTGAGGTGTGTGACCAGAGGTGGAAGAATAGCCCATGATTAAAGAATGTTCCACCAATTCTCTCCTACCTCCTGGCCAATGCCTACAATTCTGTAGTCAGATAATCAGCCCTTGTCTGAAGGCTTTAACTACCATTACAGTGCAAACTCCTGGGAATGTCTTCTGGCCTCTTATGATTGAAACTTACCTTAGAAATTGAGGGACCTGAGGAGAGGAGCTGAGAATATGGTGGGGAGGTGAGGATGAGGGAGAGACAGGAGAATGGACACGTTGGAGAGGAGTGAAAGGGAAACCAGAGTCACTGAAGTCCGTCCTCACGTCTCTAGTCTGTTTAAATTCCTTCTAGCTCTCTACTGCCCTGAGAATGAAATCCACACTTTCCACCATGGCCTTCAATCCCCTGCGAATTCCACCTCATCCTTTGCCACTTCCTATTCACCGCTCTGAAGCTTCACTGGTCTATTTGCAGTTCCTTGAACATAGCGAGCTCTTCTCCACCCCCTTTCCACATGTCGCAGCCTCTGCGTGGAAAACACTTCCTGTTGCCCATTACACAACTGACTGCTCCCAGGTTTACCCTTTCTTTGAGAGGAGGGGACATTTTCACCACCTGAAGGGATCTTGCGGTCTTGGTAATCTTTGTACCCCTGGCACCTGGCACATCTGTGCAGTCACCATTCGAGTGGTTGTTGAATGAATGAACTTATTTCACGGTTTGGTTGGGCAAGTCCCATAGCTTGGTTCCCAGTAGGATCAGGCTTGGTGAGTGGGTTGAGTTTCTATAAAAGTCTTCCTCCTAGGTTCCAGTTTTGGTGAAGCTATCTTTGTGGGCACGAATGAATGTGTTCACTACTCTGATTCACGTCTCTAATACCCAGCTGTGGACAGGGGAGCTGTGCTCACAGAAAATGGCCTGGTCCTACACTCACCTTTCATCTCCTTCAGCCAGAGGCACAGCGGGGTGACACCTAGTTAGAAACCCTAAGAAACAGGGCTCCCGTAGATGGTCAGGATCTCAGTGTTACAGATGATAAATATCCTTGACTCATGCCTCCGTTGTTATATTGAGAGTTCTAAAGTTAGATTCTGAACATAAAGAGTAAAATGAGAATAAGAAAGCTGCTAAACTTCTCACACAGAAAGCAGTTTTCCTCTCCTGGGACCCGGAAGCTCTTTCTACCGTGTGAATCCTGAAGGTAGAAAACGGGGCTGCTATCCTAGGGTAGAGAATGCCGGTAACCCTCATGTAAGATGTGTGATACCCAGGTAAGAGTGAGCCTCATTAAGAGAACCTATAAAGGGGGCTGTTCACCTGTTTTTGCCTACTCTGGGTACCAGAATTTTTATAATTAAAAAAATTTTCATATATAAAACCACCATTAAATCCTCTTGTATATATATGTATATATTTGTGTATGAATATATTTGCGTGTGTCTGTGTACACATGTATACATAAAATATGCAGGAGAATTTAACAGTGGTTATTTGTGACAGGTGGGGAGTACAGGTATTTTTCTTTTAATCTTAGCTGGATTTTCTGAAGTTTCCTAAATGAATATGATTATTTTTGGAATAAGGAGAAAAAGCAATGAAAATAATTTTTAAAAAAATAATATGCTCTCATCAAAGAGAAACATTGGAAAATAAGACTTACAAAGGAGGAAAAATTACTCAAATCAACTACTCTTCATATTTCTGTTTTTTTAATTGTCTTTTTTTGAAAAGTAAGCTATTTTGTCTTAGCATAGTTATAATCACACTATATGCAAAATATTTTTGACATCGCATTTTTCAACTTCATTATAACCACTTTCCCTGTTATTACTTAGTCTCAGTACCATTATTTTAACTTGAGAATAATATTCTAACTATTAAGATATTATAGTTTGTTTCCTCATTAGGGAACATGTATGTTTTTTCTAATGTATTACAAGTTATTGAGTATAGTTCCCTGTGCTATACAGGAGGTCCTTGTTGTTCACCTATTTTATATATAGTAGTATGTGTATGTTAATCCAAAACTCCTAGTTTATCTCTCCTGCCCACCCCCTACCCCCGCTAGATTTTAAGCAGATGAGTGACAATTGCATTTCCATTTCAGAAAGATGCTCTGGCTGACTCACCTGCAGGGTGAGGCCGAAGATAGGCAGAACACAGAAGCCAGGGCTGACGTGGAAACCTCCTTCATCTCCCATTTCACAGAAATCTAAACCCACAATTCCATTCCTGCCTTCACTTTACACTTGTAAAAGTTAGGAGCACTGTGGAAATTTAGTTCAACTTTCCCATTTTACAGATGGTCAGAAAGGCTCAGAGTTTGTGACTTCTCTAAGGTTCCATACAGATCTAGAGGAAAACTGTAACTAGAACACAAGACTTCTGATTTTAGTCTCATGTCCTTCTCTATAGAAGACTATAGCAAATAAGATACCTTAAATGTCCTTTGGATACTTGGAACTGGGTTAAGTTGAAGACGGGTTTATAATTATGTAGAGAAAACAGGGCTCCTAGATGACAGCAGTGGTGACGGCAGTGATGATGGTGATAATTCTTTTTTTTTCTTTTGAATTTTATTTTATTTAACTTTTTATACAACAGGTTCTTATTAGTCATCCATTTTATACACATCAGTGTGTACATGTCAATCCCAATCGCCCAATTCAGCACACCACCACTCCCACTCCCCGCCGCTTTCCCCCCTTGGTGTCCATACGTTTGTCCTCTACATCTGTGTCTCAACTTCTGCCCTGCAAACCAGTTCCTCTGTACCATTTATCTAGGTTCCACATATATGCGTTAATATATGATATTTGTTTTTCTCTTTCTGACTTACTTCACTCTGTATGACAGTATCTAGATCCATCCACATCTCTACAAATGACCCAATTTCGTTCCTTTTTATGGCTGAGTAATATTCCATTATATATATGTACCACAACTTCTTTATCCAGTTGTCTGTCGATGGGCATTTAGGTTGCTTCCATGACCTGGCTATTGTAAATAGTGCTGCAATGAACATTGGGTGGCATGTGTCTTTTTGAATTATGGTTTTCTCTGGGTATATGCTCAGTAGTGGGATTTCTGGGTCATATGGTAGTTCTATTTTTAGTTTTTTAAGGAACCTCCATACTGTTCTCCATAGTGGCTGTATCAATTTACATTCCCACCAACAGTGCAAGAGGGTTCCTTTTTCTCCACACCCTCTCCAGCATTTGTTGTTTGTAGATTTTCTGATGATGCCCATTCTAACTGGTGTGAGGTGATACCTCATTGTAGTTTTGATTTGCATTTCTCTAATGATTAGTGATGTTGACCATTCTTTCATGTGTTTGTTGGCAATCTGTATATCTTCTTTGGAGAAATGTCTATTTAGGTCTTCTGCCCATTTTTGAATTGGGTTGTTTGTTTTTTTCATATTGAGCTGCATGAGCTGCTTGTAAATTTTGGAGTTTAATCCTTTGTCCGTTGATTCATTTGCAAATATCTTCTCTCATTCTGAGGGTTGTCTTTTCGTCTTGTTTACGGTTTCCTTTGCTATGCAAAACCTTTTAAGTTTCATTAGGTCCCATTTGTTTACTTTTGTTTTTATTTCCATTACTCTAGGAGGTGGATCAAAAAAGATCTTGCTGTGGTTTATGTCAAAGAGTGTTCTTCCTATGTTTTCCTCTAAGAGTTTTATAGTGTCTGGTCTTACACTTAGGTCTCTAATCCATTTTGAGTTAATTTTTGTGTATGGTGTTAGGGAGTGTTCTAATTACATTCTTTTACATGTAGATGTAGCGGTCCAGTTTTCCCAGCACCACTTATTGAAGAGACTGTCTTTTCTCCATTGTATATCCTTGCCTCCTTTGTCATAGACTAGCTGACCATAGGTGCGTGGGTTTATCTCTGGGCTTTCTATCTATTTTCATTGATCTATATGTCTGTTTTTGTGCCAGTACCATATTGTCTTGATGACTGTAGCTTTGTAGCATAGTCTGAAGTCAGGGAGTCTGATTCCTCCAGCTCTGCTTTTTTCCCTGAAGACTGCTTTGGCTATTCAGGGTCTTTTGGGTCTCCATACAAATATTAAGTTTTTTTTGTTCTAGTTCTATAAAAAATGCCATTGGTAATTTGATAAGGATTGCATTGAATCTGTAGATTGCTTTGGGTAGTGTAGTCATTTTCACAATATTGATTCTTCTGATCCAAGATCATGGTATATCTCTCCATCTGTTTATATCATCTTTAATTTCTTTCATCAGTGTCTTATAGTTTTCTGTATACAGGTCTTTTGTCTCCCTAGGTAGGTTTATTCCTAGGTATTTTATACTTTTTGTTGCAGTGGTAAATGGGAGTGTTTCCTTAATTTCTCTTTCAGATTTTTCATCATTAGCATATAGGAATGCAGGAGATTTCTGTGCATTAATTTTGTATCCTGCAACTTTAACAAATTCATTGATTAGCTCTAGTAGTTTTCTGGTGCCATCTTTAGGATTCTCTATGTATAGTGTCACGTCATCTGGTCCTGGACTTTTGTTTGTTGGAAGATTCTTAATCACAGTTTCAATTTCATTACTTGTGATTGATCTGTTCATATTTTCTATTTCTTCCTGGTTCAGTCTTGGAAGGTTATACCTTTCTAAGAATCTGTCCATTTCTTTCAGGTTGTCCATTTTATTGGCATAGAGTTGCTTGTAGTAGTCTCTTAGGATGCTTTGTATTTCTGCAGTGTCTGTTGTAACTTCTCCTTTTTCATTTCTAATTTTATTGATTTGAGTCCTCTCCCTATTTTTCTTGATGAGTCTGCTAATGGTTTATCAATTTTGTTTATCTTCTCAAAGAACCAGCTTTTAGTTTTATTGATCGTTGCTATATTTTCTTTGTTTCTATTTCATTTATTTCTGCTCTGATCTTTATGATTTCTTTCCTTCTGCTAACTTTGGGTTTTGTTTGGTCTTCTTTCCCTAGTTCCTTTAGGTGTAAGGTTAGATTTTTTATTAGAGATTTTTCTTGTTTCTTGAGGTAGGCTTGTATAGCTATAAACTTCCCTCTTAGAACTGCTTTTGCTGCATCCCATAGGTTTTGGGTCATGGTGTTTTCATTGTCATTTGTCTCTAGGTATTTTTTGATTTCCTCTTTGATTTCTTCAGTGATCTCTTGGTTATTCAGTAAAGTATTGTTTAGCCTCCATGTGTTTGTGTTTTTTACGTTTTTTGCCTGTAATTGATTTCTAATCTCATAGCATTGTGGTCAGAAAAGATGCTTGATATGATTTCAATTTTCTTAAATTTACTGAGGCTTGATTTGTGACCCAAGATGTGATCTATCCTGGAGAATGTTCAGTGCGCACTTGAGAAGAAAGTGCAATCTGCTGTTTTTGGATGGAATGTCCTGTAATATCAATTAAATCTATGTGGTCTATTGCGTCATTTAAAGCTTGTGTTTCCTTACTAATTTTCTGTTTGGATGATCAGTCCATTGGTGTAAGTGAGGTGTTAAAGTCCCCCACTATTATTGTGTTACTGTCGATTTCCTCTTTTATAGCTGTTAGCAGTTGCCTTATGTACTGAGGTGCTCCTATGTTGGGTGCATATATATTTATAATTGTCATATCTTCTTCTTGGATTGATCCCTTTATCATTATGTAGTGTCCTTCCTTGTCTCTTGTAACATTCTTTAATTTAAAGTCCATGCTTTCTGATATGAGTATTGCTACTCCAGATTTCTTTTGATTTCCATTTGCATGGAATATCTTTTTCCATCCCCTCACTTTCAGTCTGTATGTGTCCCTAGGTCTGAAGTGGGTCTCTTGTAGACAGCATATATATGGGTCTTTTTTTGGTATCCATTCAGCAAGCCTGTGTCTTTTGGTTGGAGCGTTTAGTCCATTCACGTTTAAGGTAATTATTGATATGCACGTTCCTATGACCATTTTCTTAATTGTTTTGGGTTTGTTTTTGTAGGCCCTTTTCTTCTCTCGTGTTTCCCACTTAGAGAAGTTCCTTTAATATGTGTTGTAGAGCTGGTTTGATGGTGCTGAATTCTCTTAACTTTTGCTTGTCTGTAAAGCTTTTGATTTCTCCTTCAAATCTGAATGAGATCCTTGCTGGGTAGAGTAATCTTGGTTGTAGGTTCTTCCCTTTCATCACTTTAAGTATATCATGCCACTCCCTTCTGGCTTGTAGATTTTCTGCTGAGAAATCAGCTGTTAACCTTATGGGAATTCCCTTGTAGGTTATTTGTCATTTTTCCCTTGCTGCTTTCAATAATTTTATTTTGTCTTTAATTTTTGCCAATTTGATTACTATGTGTCTCGGCCTGTTTTTGATTACTATGTGTCTCGGCGTGTTTCTCCTTGGGTTTATCCTGTATGGGACTCTCTGCACTTCCTGGACTTGGGTAGCTATTTCCTTTCCCATGTTAGGGAAATTTTTGACTATAATTTCTTCAAACATTTTCTCAGGTCCTTTCTCTCTTCTCCTTCTGAGACCCCTATAATGCGAATGTTTTTGCATCTAATGTCTAATGTCCCAGAGGTCTCTTAGTCTGTCTTCATTTCTTTTCATTCTTTATTCTGTTCTGCAGCAGTGAATTCCACCATTCTGTCTTCCAGGTCTCTTATCCGTTCTTCTGCCTCAGTTATTCTGCTATTGATTCCTTCTAGTGTAGTTTTCATTTCAGTTATTGTATTGTTCATCTCTGTTTGTTTGTTCTTTAATTCTTCTAGGTCTTTGTTAAACATTTCGTGCATCTTCTTGATCTTTGCCTCCATTCTTTTTCCGAGGGCCTGGATCATCTTCACTATCGTTATTCTGAATTATTTTTCTGGAAGGTTGCCCATCTCCACTTCATTTCGTTGTTTTTCTGGGGTCTTATCTTGTTCTTTCATCTAGTACATAGCCCTCTACCTTTTCAGCTTGTCTATCTTTCTGTGAATGTGGTTGTTGTTTCACAGGCTGCAGGACTGTAGTTCTTCTTGCTTCTGCTGTCTGCACTCCAGGTGATAATTCTTTACAAGAGACAAAATGCTTCCATGACTGTGAAACTCATTTGATCTTCAAAATACCTCAAATAATAGTGCCCATGATTTACTTCCAAGCTGGGCAGCATGTGAGATATTTTATAGACAGTATTTTCTTCAGTTGACACCGTAGCCCTGTGAGATTGCTATCAGTCTTCCCATTTTATAGATGGGGAAACTGTGGCTTAGGGAAATGAAATGACTCACCCAAATAAATGAGGAAGCTGCAATTAGAACTCAGTTCTTCTAACTGTGAGTTCTATCAGGATTTTTTCCAGGATTAAACATTCAGACAGTACTTCCTCTGGCAGGTCATTTAATCAAATTATTGAAGGGCATGACTGAAAAGAAGAGAGGCAGACTGGCTGGCCAGGCCAGGTGCATGGCTATTGAGTATAGGCTGGCCACTCCTTCCAAGGATGATACCCCCTCCAAAGGATATACAAGACAAAAGTGGAGTTCCACACAGCAACCTTATCCAAGAATAACAGGCCATGGCTACAGAGCACCAAATAAGCACTGAACTGTTTTGTTATCAATAAGAATGCCATCTCCAAACTCAAAGGGCATAAGATATGACAGGATCATGAGTTGCTAGAGGACAGAACTCTTTTTTCAACATTGAAAACCTCTAAAAATTTATCACTTCTTACAGCCTCCTATATCAGCCTAAATCTAAACACTTGTTGCTACAGACAACAGTTCGAGTTTGTGGGTCAATAAAACTGCCCAATGCAGATAAGCTATGGAAATGTGATAGCAAAATTCATTATTGGGTTATTTCAAAGTGAAATTATTTGGAACAACTATACCTTGTTCAGGTACATAAAAGCAGCTCAAAAGTTACCATTCATGATTGATTTACTGGGAAAAATGCAGGGCACCAAGAGAAGAAATGTCACATTTGTCTTTATTTCCTGACATAAACAAACCATAAGTTTAATAGTCTGCCCCTACTGTGCTGGAGATATTTATCCTCCTATAGCTTAGGGAGATGGAAGGAAAAGTGTGATGATTGCCAAAAGCACTGAAAGTGAGAAAACATAGCTCCTTCTTAAAAAACAAAAATAAAAACAACAACAACAAAAACCCTCATCCTTATTCAATGAAGGAGAAAATCAAGGACCGCCTGGAGCACTTGTCTGTATTTCAATTCAGTCATTATTACAAACCGGTTTCCCAAAGTCACGGGTTTTGCTAGCTGTGCAGTAATGGGTTTTCTCTTCCCCATCCCACCCCCAGTTGGCAGCAGGAGCTCTCTACTCAAATGTCACCTTCCCAGTTCTCTATCTAAAATCACACAAAATCTTTATCTCTAAAATCAAAATCATTATCTAAAAATTCCCTCAGCGCTACCTATTCATCCTTCCTGCTTTTTAGCTTCTTAGCATGTATTACTGTTTCACATGCCTTGAATTTTACTCACCTATTTTGTGATGGTTGTCTCCCCTACTAAAATATGAGCTCCACAAGAGCAGGGATCTTTGGCTTTTTTTGGTTTTCTTTTGTTTCCCCAAACGAACACAGTGCCTAGCACATAGTTGGATACATATTTGTTGAAGAGATGAATGAAGGAATGAATCCATTTCTTCAATAAAGTTGTTGAGAAACTACTAAGAGCTGTGACTAAGGAGTAATGGACAAAAATGTCTCTTATTCAGCCTCTAGTATCTACTGGGCACTGGCTAAGTGCTTTCCATGTCTAGGGTAGAAAATTCAAAATGCTATTTTGAAAGATGGCTATAAGTTGTACCCCTTGCTCTAGGGGGTGGGGGCAGAACCCATCCTAGGGATGAAACTGCTCTGCTGTTGAGGAAAACATTCAGTGGCACTTTGGCTGTGCAAAGGGGAGGGTAAGATGGGCTGAGGCTGCTCTTCATAAATGAGGTAAAATCATGATTTCTTTGGAGGGTGTTTTTGTGAGGAAATTTTCAGTTTTCCCTGACAAATGTTTGAGCTGAGCTGAATGTGGGTGGGGGGGTGGAATTCTCGACTTGAGAGTGGAAGTAGATTTGAGAAGGAACTCAGTTCGGAGGGAAGAGACCCCAGAATCATGGTGGCCAGCTGGTGCCCGAGGAGAGAGACCACCAGTGAGGGGTTCCTTCCAATGGGGCATGACTGATAGGCTTACGGTCATGTTTGAGACCTAATTTTAAGTTGCCCCAGCAATATCTTCACTCCTTCAGCAAATCCGTTGCACAAGACTAGTGAGTACATACAATATAGCTATACTAGGTGTTAAAATATTATTAAAATATTGGTCAATTAGCCTCTGTCCTGAGCCTTCTCTCCCAGTTCCCACCGCCACTGCCTTGAGCACCCTGGCTCCCAGCCCCAGGACCCTTTAACCTCCCCAGTGATCCAGACACTAACGGACTCTGCCCGAGACAGCCAGGATCCTTTAGGATTGACCGGCTGTGCCCTGGGCCAGAGCAGCTGTTACATGTGTTGACTCTCATCCATGCCTCCACACATACCAGCTCGGTTTTGGAGGTGAGTGGGGAATAAAGGAGGGGGCTGTGTCCACGCTTGGGTCGAAGCAGAGCAGAGAGAGAGTAGTAACATGGAAAAGAGTGATGGGACAGCCATTGACAGAAAAGCAGAAAGTGCTGTGGGTGGGAGGTGGGGAGTAAGTGACACGCAGCACCTGGGCACGCAAGCACTTGCCAACCCCCTCAGAAATATCCAGAGGGGACTGGTTTCCTGCAGTCGTGCAGAACAAAGATTCAGGCTATTAAATTTGGGTATTAAAAAGAGGAGCTTACAGAAGATCTGGAAACATGGGGATACTGAAATTACATATCAGACAGAATATGATAATTTCAGCTTCATATCAAAGAACAGTTTGTGCCAGCAAAGAACAGGCTGAAAGAAAACAGCATAATTCCCCTTGTATTTAATCAGACGTTCACCTGCACAGGGCGTATGCGTGGCCCTGGCTGGCTCCACAATTCCAGTTTCAAATATGACATGTTCCCCAGGCATGAGCATCCCGGGGAGGAACACGGGCACGTGCTGTTTATTAGACTCTCTGCTCAGCTCCAGCGATCTTGTCTTTTCTCTTAATATCAGGAAAATTAATGGGAAACTATGAGCAGAAATACAAGCAATTATTTTCAAGAGGCCCAAGCAAATGTTGAGGGGCCGGAGGAGAGGGTATTGTTCTACCGTTTTCAGCACTCCACCCTTTACAGGCTTTTTGTCCTAGAGTTCTCTCTCCTCCCTTTGTCCTCCACACTGGATCTTTCCTTTTCTTCTCATACTAGCATCTTTACCTTATTGATAAGTCTCGCATCCCATTCACTGACAGCACGGTTGGCCCCTTGCCAGGCACCAGGGACAGACTCTGCCTTGGGCTTGCACAAGGCACACAGATGTTCCCATCTCGTTGCAGAAAAGCCAGCTTAGCCCCAGGAAGCCAGAAAGTAAAATTGGCACTTCACCCTGATAGCTAGCACTCAAGAGAAAGAACAATCTAAAAGCCTGTGAGAAAAGAGGGTCCCTTTGTCCCCCTTGCCCTACAGGACGGTAAACCCTTTCAAGAAAACATCTTTCAGACCCAAGAGATATGTCTGCCATGTCTTACGATATTCCCTCCGAATATTCCAGAGCAAAATATCTTCTCTACCACCTCTTGGACCTTCTCACCTACAACTGTCCCCTCACTGCACTCTGGCTGCACTGACCTCCCCTTGGTTGCCAGGATCTGCCAAGAGCATTCCTACCCCAGAGCTCTGCACCTCCTGTTCTCCCTGTCTGGAACACTCTAGAGGTCAATGTGATACCCTCTCTCACTTTCCTAAGGTTCCCACTCAAATATCACCTTCTCAGGGACCCTCCAGGATGACTGTATGACAAAAAACTTTCCCCACCAGACACATCTGACATTTGTTTAATTTCTGTCTCTCTCCACACAAGCTCTAGATATAAGGCACGTGTCTGTTTGTGGCAGAGACTTCAGTACCCAGAAAAGAAGTTGACACAAAACAGATGCTCAATAAATACTGTTGAATGAATGACTGAATGTTCCCCCCAACTCTTTTACCACCAAATAATGTTTTATTACCAACTTTCCTCCCAGAAATATTAGAAATTCTTATTATATCACGGAAAGCCTGTCTGAGCATCTAAGAAGCAGAAACTAACTGACGTGCCCTCACTCACTTGTTCTAATTCCAGCCACGGGGGTCTTTAGTAGACCTTGTTAGCTTCATCCCAGGTCAAAGTAAAATTTGTATTAGCTTTTCCAGCCCCCAACACCCAGGGGACAGGAGTGCCTGGGCTGGGAACCGCTACTTCACCCAATCAGTAATATCACTTCTTCCCACTAAAGGAACACACAATGTCCACACACACTGTGTGTATATACCTGTCGACACCCCATTCAGACTGTACAAGTACTGGACTACAGAATATCCCATTTGACCTTCCCATTTCAAACACATATTTTCCAGGCACCTGCTGGATGCTAGCAATGCAGCAATAAATAACAGACCTGTGGAGCTTATGTTGCAGAAATTAGACAGTGAATGCTCCTTAACTTGAACTAAAAGTGACCTAGAAATCTAGAATCTTCAAAGACAAGAACCCACGTTAAAATTTTTCATTCTCAAGGTTCTGGAAATGGATAGTGCTGGTGGTTGCACAACGTTGTGAACGTACTTCATGCTACTAATTGTGCACTTAAAAATGGTTAAATGTATATCTTACCAAAAAAAATTTTTTTTTCATTCTCTTTCCAAGGACATGCCTTAAATGTGTCTTGTGGTTTGTGAACCTGTACTCCTTTTGCTTAAATTTCTTTGGTTAATTAGAAAAGGAGTATACACAAAGCGTACTGGGCAGCTCACAGAATTATCAGGAGGACTGGAGGTGTTCCTAAGGAGAAGCATTCACAGCCATGTTGCAGAACTGTGCTGTCACCATAGCCACCAGGCACTGGTGTTCCAGTTTGCAATGTTGCTACTTAGACGGGGAACTTACTTTAGTAAGCAACTGCCTTCAGCACCAGTGGCACTTCTGCATCAAGAACTTCACCTTTCAGCCACCGCCACTGCCCCAAATCCCCTCTACCATCTTTCCCAGAAAATAGATTCTAGATGGTGCTGGCGTTCTTACATTGCCTACTTTTAAAGAAAAGTTTCAGGCAGGTTTGGTGGCTGATTGGTAAAGACAAGGGCACATGCCTGTGCATTAGCTGCAAGGGAGCCTGGGAAAATGTTCCACCCTGGGATCCGGGGCTCATGAGGCAGGACCTTCTCCAAACACAGGAAGGGTTTTCAGTAGGTGCTGTGCATGCAGCAAGGAAATGTGACAAATGTCTCCTATGGATAGGCTCTCATTTTGCTCTTCTTTTTTCCTCCTAGCCACATTTTCACCTCTCCAAAGCTTCACTTATACTTTGCTTCTTCAGACCCCTATAGAGAGACATTAGAATAGTTTGGAGACTCCCCCAAATTTCTCTGCATACAGATGCACAAAGGGTCTTGGGCTTACTGTAGGCTGGAAGAAAATCAGAATACAGAGTAGCTTCTCTGCAAGCCAAACTCCCAAAGTGCTTAGTCTCTAGCCCAAATTCAGAAATTTGGGACAGACTGTAGGATGCAGTAGATAGACAGAGGTAGAATGGGCTGGATGACAATTCTTACCCTGGAAAAATGTTGTCAACCTAGCAGGTAATCATGAAGTACCTCTATTCTATGTTCATTCATCAATCCAACATTTCACATTTATTTATTGAACAACTTTTGTGCTCAATGGGTCAAGCCCTGTTATATGTGCTGGGGATTCAGCAGTTGACAAAATAGACAAAATTTACTGCTTTCATGAACATTCTAGTGGGGGAAGACTGGCAAAAAGGAAATAAAAATACAATGCATTAGATAGTGGTAAATGCTGTAAAGAAAACCAAGCAGGAAAGGGGTATATTAGTCTGCTAGGTCAGACTGGGTGGCTTTAACAATAAAAATTTGTTTTTCTCACAGTTCTGGAGACACACATCCAAGATTAAGGTGTTGGCACATTTGTTTCCTCTGAGGCCCGTCTCCTTGGCTTGTAGATGTCCATCGTCCCCATGTGTCTTCACGTGATCTTCCCTCTCTGTGTCTATATCCTAATCTCCCCTTCTCATAAGGACATTAGTCATATTGGAGTAGGTTCCCACTCATATGACCTCATTTTACCTTAATTACCTCTTTAAAGGTCCTGCCTACAAATAAGGTACTGGAGCTTAGGGCTTCAACATATGAATTTGTGTGGGACACAATTCAGCCTATAATAGAGGGAGAGTATTGAATGTTGCAAATTTGTTTAATTTTTGTTTTAATAATGTCTATTTGGGGGTTTTTCCTTAAAATTTGTATTATGAAAATTTCTAAGTATACTCAAAAGGAGAAAATACAAACACACAATCACGTATTAATCAGCAGCTTCAACAACCACCACATTTTGCCAGATTTATTTCATCTACCCTCTCCCTCTGCTTTTTTTTGGTGGTTGTTTTATTTATTGCTGGAATATTTTAAAGAGATTCCAAATATCATGTCATTTCATCTTTCAAAACTTCCACATGTGTCTCCCTGAAAGGATATGTCCCTATATAACTATAAGGCCATCATCACACTTATTAAAATTAACAATTAATTCCTCAATAGCATCTAATACCAGGCCATATTTAACTTTTCTCACTTATGGAAATTATCTTTAGAGTTGTTTGCTCAAATCAGGATCCAAATAGTCCATCCATTGTGTGTGGTGTTTACATCTCTTAATCTCTTTTAATTTAGAAGAGTCATCCCTGCATGTTTCTTTACAAGTGATTGACTTGTTGAGGAAACCAAGTCAGCTTCTCTGGGGTATCTTACGTCCTGGCTTTCACTGATTCCTTTTTCGTGATGCTGTTTAACATGTCTGTCTCCCCACTTGATTTTCTATAGCCTGGAAGTTAGATTTAATGGCTGGACTTGGCCCAAATTCAATTTTTCTTCCAAGTACACTTCACTGGTGATCCTGTTTAATTCATTTTACATCCTATCTGGAGGTATACAATATTCGGTTGTATTTTTAGTGATGCCAAGATTGCTCAGTGACTTCGGCTGGTAATAGCTTGCATGCTCTGTTGTAAAGTTCCTCATCAACCTCTACTTTACCCTCTATTGCTGATAGCACTTGTTTCAGTTTTCCATTAGGGTCTGCAAAATGATCATTTTCTAACTGTGTCGTTTCCTTCATAATTCAATTCCTCCATAACTTCAACATAGAAAAATCTTCCTTCATTTACTAGGGCTGTTTGGTTACTCTGGAATTTGGTTCGTAGTGAAAATGCAGGACAAATTCTGGGGATATTCTGGAACAATCCATGAACTCAATGTTTTCATTGAGTTACATTTTGAATGCACTAAACGAGCTGGATTTTGAAAGGATATCTGCATCAAATCTTTGAAAAAATAAGCAGATGATTCTTTGGTATTCATTTAATCCCCAAATATCAGCTTTGAAAACCTGGATATACAGAATTGGTTTTCCTTAAGTGAAGCACAGAGTTTTCAAACAAGAAGACCCTGGATAAATACTGACCAATGTACTGATGGAATGACAAATAGATAATCTAGTATAGTGGTTCCCTGTCTTCTTTCTATTATAAGACATGTGACCAAGGACAGCCAACACCTCCAAAGAGATAACAATAGGGTAGCACAGTTATGTGCTAGGCACCGTGCTAAGTGCTCTCCACACATGAACATATTTAATTCTCATTACAACCTTCTAAGATACATTTATATCCTCCATTCCACAGATGAGGAAATTCAGGTAAAGAAGGTAAAGGTAGGGACTTCCCTGGTGGTCCAGTGGTTAAGACTCCACGCTTCCAATACAAGGGACTCGGGTTCGATCCCACATGCTGCGCGGTGCAGCCATAAAAAAACAGAACATAAAGACAGTCACACAGCTAGTAACCGGAGGAGCCAGGAGTTAAACCCATGCAGTGTATATGCTGATAAGCACACTACACCACAGCGCAGTTCACCAAAGCTGATGGTTACGTATAATTCCCAGAGAGTTAACTACGACTAACTTTCTCTACTATTCAGAGAGCAACTTCAAATCCATTCTAATTTAATTATTTTTAAAAGACATAAACCAGTAGAAAATACGTACTCTTTGAACAGTGAAGAGCTCATTGCAACATATATTACATTGGTCATGACAAACTGGTGGATTTACAGAAGCTCGGGGAAGATGGTCACTTCTGACAGGCTGGTGCTGTCCAATTCCAGGTGGGTTTGGGGGCATCTCCGGAGTGAATCGAATTGCCTCACAGTAATAGCTTATTATATAAAGCTGGATGCTGATCTAAGCTCTTTAAACATATTAACTCCCCTATCTACCTAGAGGGCCTCCCCCACCCCCAGTGGACTCCAGGCCATGTTCCCATGTACCTATACCTTGAGAATGCCCCCAGGAGACCATGGAGGGTCTGTCAGGAAAGTTGTGTTTATTCAGTTTCTTGAAGGACCTGTCAGCCAGCCCTACCTCGCAGAAGTCAGTTCTGGAGTGAACAGTCTCAAGGACACCTTGGTGAGCTGAGGTGGCCTCCAAGAAGGAGAGAAGGTCATTCCCCCTCCCTGAAGCAGCTTGCCCACTCCCCTCCCCACCCAGGAGGGCACTCTTTGATTGATGCTAGGATGCTTCCAAACAGCCATCTGCACACTGCTCCATGCTCTGTGGCATTGATCAAAGAACGAAAAATCCTGGCGACAAAGCTGACAGGTGTGCCTATTCTGACTTGACAGCGTTCATGTCTTTGTCAACCTGTCTTTCCCTATTTAGGAATCATCATAGCTCCAGCTTTCCTCCTAATACCACGGTAAACATCCATCAGTGACTCAAGCCAGATATTGGTTGCTACCCAAACTGCTCCTTATGCAGGTTCTCTTGTGATCCCTGAGTCATCATCTCCACCTGACTGACGAGGCCTCCCCTTCTCGTGGCTTCTTGCCAAGGCTGCTCTTAGCCTGAGCTAATTAGCACCCTCCACCTACACCCCATCCTCTGCTCTCCCACCCACTCGGGCAGGCTGCAATTGAGAGAGAAAGCTCAAGAGCTGTGAAAAATGAGCAAAGCTTGGAAAACAGGAGAAACTGCCAGCCGGGAGCCCTCCACGCCACTTTTAGGGCAGCCCCTCCCTATTATGAGAGCAATAAAGAAATCGCAATTTATGCATTTAGAAGCCAATGGCCCTTTCATCCGGAGTGGCTGGTGAATGCCAAGCACACTCCACCGCGGAGGGCTCCAGCTAGAAGCGCACGCCTTGCTGCAGCGGAGAAAGGGCTGCCTTGCTGAGCCACCACTCATAAGGCAGCTGGAAGCAGCGTGATGGAGCAGAAAATGGCCTGGTGAATGCGAGATTTCAGTTTCCACTTCTGTGTCTTGAGAATGTTCCCTTCCAGGGAGCCTGCTTCCAGCCCAGTCACAGGGGCCTTAAGTATAGCCTGACTGTGTGATAAAGAAGGACAGTGAGAGACGGTGATGACGGCACTCGATCACTGGGATCATCACCAGGGATAAGACTGGAGATTTGCTGTCACCAGAAAAAAATGACCTTTATCAATATAGTGGCCACAGGAGGCACCTTCCATCCCCTCAGTGTGGCTGATTCTGAACCAGCTAGGTTCTGGCTATTCCAGCGTGATTCAGAGACCACGTTAGCATTAGAATCGCCTGTGAGCTTATTAGAAATGCAGACGGTTGGGTCCCATCCAGAGCTACTGACTCCAACTCTGTATTTAACCAGACCCCCTGCTGATTCTCCTGCACACCCCGACTGAGCCGGGAGATGAGCCCTAGGCTCCCCTCTTTGTTGTGAAGAGAAAGCGAGAGAGCTGAGCTGTGATGCTCAGACTCTTTCCTTTGCGGTCCTGCATGTAGGCCGGGGAGAAAGTGGGCTGTGAGTCACTAGCCAGCCCTTCTTGCCTGCGGGGAAACTCGCTGACAGCCTGACACAGTGAGTCACTGGCACTCTCCTCTATTTAAGTTCTACCAGGTTCCTCCCCTCTCCAGCAAGGTGAAAACCGGAGTGAATGACCCAAGTCCTTTCTTTATGCAAAATTCTTTATTCTCTTTTGCCTGTTGGAAACCATGTTCCCAAAGCATTCATGGAGGCTCCGACTGCATTCAAATGAAGGGTACTCTGCCCGCCCATTCAAGACCCTCATCACCACCCTCTTTCCAGGCGCAGGCCTCATCCTCAGCTATCTGAGGCTAGCGGGTAGGTCGACCCTAACCACAGAGGTCGCTGGCAAACTTCCACAGACGGGCCCCCCTTTCATTTTCCCCATGTAGCTCCCCATCAAGTGCGAGGAGCAAAGAATTATATTACAGAATTTATTTTAAAGGAAAACCTCCCAAGCATTTTTAAAATCTTGTAACTATTTCAAGAATGTCTGTGCTGTCAAGGCTGTGAGGAATGTCTGCTTCAGCATCCATCAGCATCCTTTTAAAAGTCCACCTCTGATGTGGTGAATGTGAAAAGTAGGGTCTATGAAAGAGAAGCGGGGCATTTCTTTTCTTTCTTTAACGTCTTTATTGGAGTATAATTGCTTTACAATGGTGTGTTAGTTTCTGCTTTATAACAAAGTCAATCAGTTATACATATACACATGTTCCCATATCTCTTCCCTCCCTCCCACCCTCCCTATCCTACCCCTCCAGGCGGTCACAAAGCACAGAGCTGATCTCCCTGTGCTATGCGGCTGCTTCCCACTAGCTATCTATTTTACGTTTGGTAGTGTATATATGTCCATGCCACTCTCTCACTTTGTCCCAGCTTACCCTTCCTCCTCCCCATATCCTCAAGTCCATTCTCTAGTAGGTCTGTGTCTTTATTCCCGTCCTGCCCCTAGATTCTTCATGACCTTTTTTTTTTTTTCTTAGATTCCATATATATGTGTTAGCATACGGTATTTGTTTTTCTCTTTCTGACTTACTTCACTCTGTGTGACAGACTCTAGGTCCATCCACCTGACTACAAATATCTCAATTTCCTTTCTTTTTATGGCTGAGCAATATTCCATTGTATATATGTGCCACATCTTCTTTGTCCATTCATCCGATGATGGACACTTAGGTTGCTTCCATGTCCTGGCTATTGTAACTAGAGCTGCAATGAATATTTTGGTACATGACTCTTTTGAATTATGGTTTTCTCAGGGTATATGCCCTGTAGTGGGATTGCTGGGTCGTATGGTAGTTCTATTTGTAGTTTTTTAAGGAAGCTCCATACTGTTCTCCATAGTGGCTGTATCAATTTACATTCCCACCAACAGTGCAAGAGTGTTCCCTTTTCTCCACACCCTCTCCAGTATTTATTGTTTCTAGATTTTTTGGTGATGGCCATTCTGACCGGTGTGAGATGATATCTCATTGTAGTTTTGATTTGCATTTCTCTAATGATTAATGATGTTGAGCATTCTTTCATGTGTTTGTTGGCAATCTGTATATCTTCTTTTCTTTTTGTAATGAAAACCAGTGGAGTACACATGTTCATCTCTCCTTACATAGAACACGCTGCTGGCCCCAGTCCCTACTAGCCTTGCCCTCCCTTCTCTGTTTGCTTCAAAGAGGCAGTCAGGATGGGAATGTTCATTTATTTGAGCAGAGATGTGTCAAAGTTGGATTTGTTTTTAAACAAACGTTGCTGATGAGAAAGGTATATGAACATTATCTTTAAGCCAGCTGATCGTACAAAAAGTTTGGTCATTTTCAAGTACGTATTAGGTGTTTGGCAGAAATTGGACGCTAGTGTCCTAGCATGTGACATGGAGGATCTCATGCTATGCTGTGTCCCCAAGCCTAGCACAGTCCCTGCCACAGTGTAGGCACTCAGGGAATGTCTGTGGCCACAGGGGGCAAAGGAGTGGGAGAAACACAGCAGATACTAGGCAACACGTCTCACAGGGCCTCACCTGCTTCCCTCTGCAGGGCAATCTCGGGCACCAAAAAGACTGAATATTAAATATAAATCGAGGATGAAATGGAACAATGAAGATTTGCCATAACAGCCATCAGTCCTCCTGGTCTGTAGAACCCCACTGGGGGTTGGGAGCCTGCCTTAGGCCGGGTTCCCTAGAATAGAACTTGAGACAGGGATTCTTGTGCAAGTGATTTACAGAGAGTACTCCCTGGACAAGGGAAGGGAGGGGAGAAGGAGGGGGTGGGGAAGGGGGAGCTAGCAAGGATGTAGCCTCCCCGAGAGCTCAGGGAGCACAAGTTATACTGCCAAGTTGACCCCACCTTGAGGCAAGGGGCCATCAATAGTCACTGAGTCATTGACAGGGCGCAGAAGAGTTGGGGGGGGGCGTGAGGAGGAGGAGGGTGCACCAGCCCTTAAGGGGGTCTGGGCGGGGCACCAAGAGCATCCACTACATTCCCTTCAAGGTGCAGCTGGGCTCACCTGTCAGACTTGTAATAAATACCTAAGTTGATTTCTGTGGCTACATATAATTTAGGAGACATTTTAACACCCCTCCATCCTGACTCCCTCACCTTGCTCTATTTTCTTCCCACCACACTTATCACCATCTATCATGCTATATAATTCACCTATTTTTACATTTACTAATAGTTTATTTATTGTCTCTGCTCCCACACACTAGAATGTAGGCTCTATGAGGATAGGTATTTTTCTCTCTTTTGAATGATGTGTCCCAAGAATAGTGCTTGATCCATGGGAAGTGCTGGGTGAGTACGTGGTAATGAAAGAGTATTCTGAAGAGTGTATTCTGCCTGCCTGATGTTGTTCAGGGACTTCTGCAATGATTCTTTGGGTCCAAAGCAATCAAATTCTGGCCTGCATGAATAAGCAAGGAACTATAGCATGTTGGAGGAGGACTGTAGGGTCCCATGATTCTCAGATTTCAGTGTGTTTAAGAACCACATGGGAATCTGGTTAACAGTGGCATTCTTGGTCCCCACCCCCAGAGATTCAGATTCAGTAGTTCTGGAAGAGGCCCAAGAATATGTACTTTGAAAAAGTATAACCATTAATTTTGATGTAGGTGACCTGAGGCACATACTTCGAGAAACACTGATGGAGTCTGAAACACCGGCTAGGACAGTTATAAATAGCATCCCAGACCTCCCAGCTGATGAGCTGCAGAGCTGGGGTTAGACCTGGCTCTTCCAACTCTCAGCACTGCATGTTTTCCACTCACAGGCCCTCTTAATATATGTTTATAAGCTTTGCATGTACATTGGTTACCATGGGAACATAAAAGCCTGATGAAATCCTACAACTATAACTGGGCTTTGAGGCAACGGTAAATAGCTATCTTTAGAAAAATTCAGCTCCACAATTTATTGTGGCTTGTATTCCCCTATGTTCTTGTAGATTCTTCTAAAATTGTAAATGTGCTTTTGTGATGTGCTGATGCCATAACCATTTGACAGGAGGGAACACAGTGAGGACCAGGGCCGTTGCTCACACTGGTTTGGGGGTAGACTAAAAAGACACAGGGAGGCCGTATGGAGAAACTGGAATGAAGCAGTATGATTTAATGTATGGTGAAGGACTTCGAGGTGGCCATTAACTGATTCAGTGAATGAATGAATGAATGAGGGTTGGCTGAAAGGTATTTCGATGAGGAATATTTCATTCCTCATAAACCCTCTGGTTGAGAGCATTGACCATCCTTAGAAGGAGTGTGCTTGGGGTAGAGGTTAGATCCCACGTATCAACAGTGGTTGATGAGCCACCTCCCAAGAGTAAATCGTTAAAGTAAGAACTATATCACCAGGTGTGGCACTTACAGTGTGCCAGGGTCTAAGTTTTATATATTATCCCTCTTGATCCTCATAACAACGCTCTATGTAGATTCTAGTATCCTCATGTTACAGACGAGGAAACCGAGAAGTTCAGTAGGTTGCCTAAATTCTCACATTTACAAAGTATCTAAGCTAGGTCTCGACCCTGGCAATCTGGGTCCAGACCTCCGCTTTTAACCAATCACTGCTGTCTGATGGAGCTGAAATAGAACAGGCGGAGCTTCTGTCTTCTGGAGCATCGCCCTGAGGGTTGATGAGCCATTGTAAAGTGGGAGCTGGGACAAGACTGAACTGCTTGTATGGTGGGGGACAGGGAGGGGGAAGATTGAGGAGGGAGGGTTAGGCTGGGGAGAGGAGAGGGAAGCACTGAATATAAACTTGGGAGAACAGAAATATCCAGGGTGGATTTCAAGTCGTTGATTCTGGAATTGGAGGACCTAAATCCTCTCCTCCTCTCCTCTTTGACATGAACCGGAAGTTTGCCATGCTCGTTACTGCGTTTGTCACGTGGATTCTTTTCTGGGAGAGAAGTTCAGAGGAAGAGCAGCCACTTGACTTCTGGCTTCACGGAAGAGGGACAGCACTCGGTGGAAGATGACAGAGTTTCCCTCGACCATGGTGGGGCAAGTGGTGCGCCCACCCAGACCAGGGTGCACCAAACAAGGGACTCGCGGAGAGCAGAGCGGTCTGCGGGGGAGGGGCCCTCCGCGGGGCCCTGGCTGGAAGGCTTCGGGAGGAATCGTGTTGCCTTGGCAATAGAGGCTTCGGAGAGAAAGGAGCGTGTGAGAGATTGGACTTGGTGGGGAGGGGCGGGAGGAGGGGACAACTGTAGTCCAGAAACGGAAAACAGAGCTGGTGACAAAAGCAGGCACCAAACCTCACACCAGAGAGGAACGTTATTTTCATGTAGTTTGCCATCAGGGAGAGGCCCTGGGAATAGGGATTTTCCCCAGAATTCATCCGAAATGGAGACAGGCTAGAGGTGGGAGGGAAAGAAGTGGGTCTAGGTCACGTGGGTGCAGAGCTGCTCCCCAGCCCCGTCCGCCACCTCCTCTTCTCCATTCTCTGTCTCCCTCCTCTGTGCTCAGCTAAGGTGTGATGAAGGCAAATGAAAGAAAGGTATGAAAAATGGTCACTAGACTTGACCTTTAACTCAGGAAGTAGTTATACCTGAAACCAAGCGAGTTTTGCTAGCCCTAAAGAATTTCTAAAGTGCGATATGGCTGGATGGGTTTGGGAGGGGCGGTGGTAGTCGACAGGGGTGGGTGTGACACGTGAGGCGGCTCCTTACTTCCTCCGGAAGTCTTATGCATCCCCGCGCCTCCTTGTCACGTGGGCCCTGAAAATGTAGTCGGGACAATACTTCGGAGAAGGCTGCCTGAGCCGGGTGTGAAGGGCTAGAGATAGCAGGTGAAGGAGGTGCTCCAGGAATAGTGCCCTGTGCCTGTTAAAGCTAGAGGAGGGGGAGGCCACTGCTGAAGATGCAGGAACATCGGCATCTTGGGTAACCCTATCAGGCCCTTGTTACGGGAGCCCTTGCTCAGTACTGGTACTTCACTGTAGGCTGACATTAATATCCACTAATGTGCCAGAAACAGTATATCCTTGGAAGACTGGCTCGGTGTAGCCGAGACCCTCTCACCTCCCGACACCCTCTCCAAGCCTAGTAATGTTCAAATTCTAATGTTACTGTGGCCTCTTGGGTACCCGCAGGCTAGGGAGGTCCAGTGATATTCGCGTTACACAACAAATGTATGAAATACTTTTGCCTTGTTATTTTAAATTCAAACATGTTCCCTGATCTGTTTTGGTCTATGCATCTCTAATACCTGGGTGAAACACAGCTTGGTGGAGTCACCTCACGGCCCCTCTCAGCCCTGCACTAGTGTTTGGTGATCTGACCCCTCTGCTGCTTGAGCCTCCATGCCCTGCCGGCCACACTCACCACGTCATCGTCACAGGTCAGTGCTTTCCACCTTCTGCCCTTTAATGGTGGGCAGGCAACAACAGATCTATACAACGGTTGTACTTTAGGCATAAATAACACAGTTTTTTTGGTTTGGTTTTTTTTTCAAGTTCTCAGTTTATTTTTGAAGACTGAGATTGATTTTTTTTTTTTTCCATGGGGCATGACACTGAGGTTTGGAAAGGTTTTGGGTCTGGGAAATCCATAACTGACACGGAAAAGTTTATCAAACCCGATGGTGAGTTTTGGCCCTTGAAGGGCGAGACTCGGGAGGGAAGAGAAGACCTCCTGATTCCAGCAGAGGGCCAAAGTTACTCAGGAATAAAGGCTGGGGCTGGGGACTCTCTGGAGGGCAAGAATAGTCAAGCAAAGGGGAGGGCCCGGAACTCCCAGCAACTCCCTTAGTGGGAGACTCAGGGTATGACAGGGAGGGAAACACGAGGAGAGCACAGCACTGCAAAGCATGTTGATAACTGACCTTCCCACCCCTCTTGTCCTGTGTGTTCTATGACCTCTGGTAATTGTAGCTGCCTGGGTTCTGCTTGCTAGCCTCATTTCTCACCTTCTGAAGAGTGACCACTTATGCACAAGTTAAGGGCTAACGTCGATGTTTCAAGGGGAGCATTGCTCAAACAGAGCAGAGCTGACAGTCAGCAAGTACACACCAGTCTGGAGTCCCAGCTGTTAAACACCTTGGCCATCAGTCCTGTCAGAGTGGAGACCCTTGAATGACACTCAGTGGGGGGATGCTGGCACTGTGAGAGGCCAGCTGAGGGGCTTGGTCACTCAGTCACCCCCTAAACTCTCTTCGGGACCACCCTCAGCATCCACATGGTTTCGATTGTTATTTTCTTTCTCTTTCTCTTCTTCCTCCCTCTCCCCCTTCCTTGCCTGTACTGTTGAATACAAAGCGAACCACATGTGTTTTTGATGTGTCTCGACTGCATTTCCTCTTGACCTTTATTCCTGCTTATGTCTAGGTCTGGGCTTTCCTGATGGTTGATGATCTTTGGCTCAGCTCAGACCCCTGTCTTCTTGCCACTCACCCACGCGTGTCAGCCCTGTTAACACCAACATGTGACACCTGTTTTGGAAACAGGATTGGTAGCAGCATCCTCAGACTTTATCTGTAACATCTAGGCCCAGCCAGGGACGCCTATCGCCCATTCACCAAAACAACAGACGTTTCAGATCCTCTCTGTGAACACAGTGTTTCACCATCCATCACTAATGCATTTTAGTTACAAGTAGGATTGCCAGATTTAGCAAATAAGAATACAGGCTGGGGCTTCCCTGGTGGTGTGGTGGTTGAGAGTCCGCCTGCTGATGCAGGGGACGCGGGTTCGTGCCCCGGGCCGGGAGGATCCCACATGCCGCGGAGCGGCTGGGCCTGTGAGCCGTGGCCGCTGGGCCTGCGCGTCCGGAGCCTGTGCTCCGCAACGGGAGAGGCCACAGCAGTGAGAGGTCCGCGTAACCCCCCCCAAAAAAAGAATACAGGCTGTCCAGTTAAATGTCAGTTTCAGATAAACAACAAATAATTTTTTAGTATAAGTATGTCCCATGCAAAATTTGGAACATGCTCATAAATTTAAAATTGTCTTTTGTTTATTTTAATTTCAAGTTTAAGTGGATGTTCTATATTTTATCTGGCACCCCCAGTTATAAGTCATGCAACACCAACAATAAAGTCTGAAACTTACTGACTTTGCAAACTGAGGCGTCCAAGGCCTGGGTTGGCTTCGGCATAGCCTGACACAGGGGGCCTAAATGACGTCACCAAAAACATGACTTGCTCTTTTTCCGCTGTCCAGGTCAGCCTGCCCCAGGTTGACTACATTCTCGGATAAAGGTTTGACCTTGTGGTGACAAGATAGCTGTGGTTTTCCAGACTCATATTCTGTTTTTATTTTTTTTCTTAATAAATTTATTTATTTATTTACTTTTGGCTGCATTGGGTTTTCGTTGCTGCGCGTGGGCTTTCTCTAGTTGGGGCGAGTGGGGGCTACTCTTCGTTGTGGTGCATGGGCTTCTCATTGCAGTGGCTTCTCTTGTTGTGGAGCATGGGCTCTAGGCGCGCGGGCTTCATTAGTTGTGGCGCACAGGCTCAGTAGTTGTGGTGCACGGGCTTAGTTGCTCCGCGGCATGTGGGATCTTCCCGGACCAGGGCTCGAACCCATGTCCACTGCATTGGCAGGCGTATTCTTAACCACTGAGCCACCAGGGAATTCTCCAGACTGATATTCTTAAGGTTCAGAGTTGGTAAAAAGATGTTTTTCCAAAAGCTTTTCAGAGTCATTCCAATTAGATCAGCTTAGGTCACGTGTCGACTACTAACAATCTTTGTGGCCAAGGAAATGAGATACCCTGATTGGCAGGGACTGGGACCAGCTGCTGGCCTCAGAGCTGGAGTCGGACATCCACCCAGACCCACGGACCAAGGGAAGGCTATCAGGGGACCTAAGAGTTGCTGCTGAAGAAGGGGAAATGTATACGGGGAAGGCAAACAGTGCATACTCTCCACTCACTTGAAATTAGATTGTGCACTGGGCAGTGCTCTTTGAGTTCTGCAGGGCTTATGAAGGCCTGGAGAGAGAGGAGGCAGGGGCAAGACTGTAGCAGTGCGGGGAGGCAGGTCTCCCCCTTTCAAACATCAGTGCCATCAAACTACTATCATCAGCTGCTTCCTAGAGTTGAGAAGCTTCACTCTCTGGCCCCTCTTTCCAATTACTTCCCAATTTATCATATTTGAGGCAACACATGAGACAGTTTAAGAAGGTTATGGATGGAATTTCTATGTCCCCTCCAAATTCATATGTTGAAGCCCTGACCCCCAAGTGGCTGTATTTGGAGATGGACCCCTAAGGAAGTAATGAAAGTTAAATGAGGTCATAAGGAGTTAAATGAGGTCTAAGGGTGGGCCATCATCTGATAGTATTAGTGTCCTTTTAAGAAGAGACACCAGAGAGCTGCCTCCCACCGACACCCATCCCTACCACCAGTACACAGCAAGAAAGTAACTGTCTAAAGCCAGGAAGGGAGTTCTCACCAGAAACCGAATTTTCTGGCACCTTGATCATGGAATTCTAGTCTTTTCTTACAACTATGAGAAAATAAATGTCTACTGTGTAGGCCACCCAGCCAGTGGTACTTTGTTATGTAGACTAATACAAAGAGTGTGGCTGAATCTCAGTGATAAACTTCATTATCACATACCATTACAGGTAGAAAAGGCTTTCAGGATGTCTAATGACCTGGAGAGACATGATCTATCAGAGAGAGACATGATCTATCAGATGGCTTTTCTGTTTATCCGTTTGCAAGGGCAAATGGCTTGGAATGCTGTAATGCCCCCAAGCAGCTCATATTCTGCTGGGGAGAAACAAACACATAAATAGATAATTGTAAAATAATGTAGTTAGTGTACTGACCAAGCTATACACAGCATATTATGACTGTACAAAGTATATTCATGAAAAATGGTTCATTTTGAAAATCTTGCCTTCATTGAAAGAAACCTAATACAGAGTGTATGATATAGTTGAATATGTGCCAACTGTGACCCCACTAACGTAAACTACAAAGATGCTTTTAAAATGAACAGAATTTGCAAATGTTAATATATTCCACATATTTTAAATGGTAATATGACTTTACCACAAATTCATCAGGGCAGTCAGAAGAAATGTGATATTTAATGAGGAAAGACTTAGTTTAACTAAGTCACTGAAAGATAAGTTATTATGTAACCTAGTGCTCAAATTCATGGAAAATAATTTTTTTCAAATACATGTGACATTTAAATTGTTTAATAAGTCTTTTTGGATATAGCAATTAGTCCAATGCCTAGAACAGAAAGCATTTGTGAATGAATGAATGAACAAATGAGTAAAAGAATGAAAGCCAGTAAGAACACTTGCGTTCTAATCTTGGCTTTGTCACAAAGTAACCAATTAGGTAAGTCAATTAACTTCCCTAGGAATTTCTTTCTTTTTCAAAAAAAATTTACTTATTTGGCTGTGTTGGGTCTTAGTTGCAGCACGTGGGATCTTCATTGCAGTGTGCAGGCTCTTTGTTGTGGTGTGTGGGCTCTCTAGTTGTGGCACATGGGCTCAGTAGTTGTGGCGCACAGGCTTAGTTGCCCTATGGCATGTGAGATCTTAGTTCCCCAAGCAGGGATCAAACCCACATCCCCAGCATTGGAAGGTGGTTTCTTAACCACTGGACCACCAGGTAAGTTCTGGAATTTATTTCTTAACCAGTAAAATTAGGGGGTAGAATTTATTGGGGGTTTCAGTCTTTAGCCATATCACTCTTTTTTCAAATAGAGTATTATTTGGAAGATGGCTGTCAGTGGAGGGGTGTGTGTGTGTGTGTGTGTGTGTGTGTGTGTGTGTGTGTGTGTGTGTGTGTGTGTGTGTGTGTGTGTGTATGTGTGTGTGTATGTGTGCGTTATATGTGTGTTGTGTGTTGGGGTGCATTCTTGGTTCCTTTTCATCTTCCCCTCCCCTGGTGATCCGAGAGTCACATCCTCCAAAGAGTAGAGTCTGAGAGCTACTGGTCTGGAGGATCCCTGAAGTCATTTCCAGCTCTGACACTGGATAATCCTATTATTGCCAACCATTTGGCCACAGAATACTAGTTGAGAAAATGTCAGAGAAAACTTAAGGTCATTTTGAACTGACCAAACTTGGTAGCATGTCTGAGAAGCCAGAAACAAAAGACAGAGCAGCTCTTTATTCTGATTCACTTTTAGATTAGGTTGTTAAATGGAGAAAATATAAATTAGCTTAGGCCCAGAGTCAGGTCTTCCAGAAGGATTCAAGGGGCAATTTCCCCAGCACAGTGAGGTGGCTTTTCTCAGCCTTCTCTGTTTAATGCTCTTAGCCAAAACATCACAGAGGAGAACTCCAGGCTTGAGAAAGTCATGCTATTAATACTAACACAGCCCGCCCTACTGATAACAGATGTGGTTATAATGGGAGCTGAGTGAACAGAAACACATTTCCCCAACTCGAAGCCTCAAGCACATTTTCCATCCTCTGTAACAGATTGAAACACTGGCTCAGAGCAGATGCTTTTCCTTGCTCATTTGTGGGCATTGCTTCATGCCCTCATGGAAAAGGAGAATCTGAGGTCTCTACTGGCAAGTATCTGCAGGAATTGGCAGGGCTGCAGAGAATCCCTCTCCCTTGCTTATAGGAACTGCTCTGGGGCTGGTGCTATGAAGGCCTTTTTGTCCACACACTTCATCTCTGAGATAACACATTTCTCAGAGGAAGGTTCCAGAAAGCTGAGCACTGCTGAGCTGAACCTTCACAGTCTTATGACTTATGCCTTGGCCAAAGCCACCTCCATAATCCTCTGCCGTGAACTTCATCCTGTGTTAGTGCAAAACCACATGCCATCTGGAAATAGCCTTGAGGAACTCATGCAGCAAGAGACCGAACCCCAAAACTTTACCCTCCCAAAGCCAAGCCACCACAATTGATCACTTTGTCAACCCTGAAAGTTTCTCTGGGAAAAGAGACTGAGAAATGACGATGTGAGAACTGAATACTACATCAGCAGCAGAGGCCTGATTTGAGCTTCTGGCTTCCAATCTTGCACTTAATAAATTAGTCCAGCCACTTCTTTGTACAAATTTACTTCTGTAGACTATGGGGAGAAACCATTGTCAACAACGTGCATTTTATAGACAAGTTCCAAACCACATAGCCTTTCATTTTTCTCAACACAGCCCTCTGTGTTGAATGATTCACTGTGGCTCTCTGAATAGCCTTCATCTGAGCATCTGGCAGGAAGGAATCTGATTTTCCAATGGATCAGTATTAGCTAAAGTGTTTGTCATTATATATACCCAGGGGTTCTGTATGCTTTGTTAGGTCAGCTCCTGTCCTTTTTGGCAGTAGCCTCAGAATCATTGTCAGGGAGCTTGGTTTACAGTACCGCTGTGAAGTCACCCAGGGAAGCTCTTGTTTAGACTGGAGTTAAAGCCCTTGACTGGATACTTAAGCTTTCCCTTCCCTTTGTCCAAACTCCCAAGGATGGAGCGCCCCAGCTAGTGCCACACCACATCTGTATTATGTCTACTAAAGATGAGTTTTAGTCACCCAGAGCAGCATCCTTTAAATATTGTGTAATCTGGCTACCCAGCAATGTCTACAGTATGATCCATATTTGGTTATAATATATGTGTTAAGACTGGAAGGAAATTCCCCGATCAATAACTGTCTTTCTCAGGATGGTAAAAATCTATATGATTTGTTTTCTTCCTCCATCCTCGTATTTTCCAAAATGTCTACAAAAAACGGTATTAGTCTTTTTGTTTTAGTATTTATTTATTTATTTGGCTGCGCCGGGTCTCAGTTGCGGCATGCGGGATCTTTCGTTGCGGCATGCGAAATCTTAGTTGCAGCATGAAGGATCTAGCTCCCAGACCAGGGATCGAACCCAGGCCCCCTGCATTGGGAGCATGGAGTCTTAGCCCCTGGACCACCAGGGAGGTCCCAAAATAGGTATTACTCTTACAGTAGGAAAAAAAAAATAAAATGTGTGTGTGTTGAGTGTGATATGGCTGTAATGCCATAACCAGCATAGAGTTTTCTCTCTAGAGAGCTCAAGCTCTCATACTTAGACTGTTTATTGAATTTCCTAGAAAACTTTCTTAGCCTCAGCAAAAGTGTTTTGAAGCAATGGAATCATTCCCAATAATATCAGAGAAGATGGGTTTGAGCACTTATAAACACCAGTCCCATCATAATGGTGAAGAGTAAAGCCTACCATGATACAACTTAAAAAGCCAACAGTGAGTTAGGACAGGCACAGCAACAGCCTAGAAAACCAAGACTTGACGGGTTAAAAAACTTTGAGAAGCAGAGGTTAAGAGTCAGCATTTTTAAGATGTCCTTGTATGACTGTAAATAGGAAGAAAAATTTTTTTCAAAAACAAGGGCTCATAGGGTAAGTTTTAATAATTTAGGCAGCTAACAAAGGAACTTTATTAGACTCAAAATTGGCATTAATCAGAATTTTCCATTAGACTCACTTTCCTTTCCATGCAACACTCAAAATCTCAAAATGCTTAGACATTAACCAGTTGTTATGAGGACTGCATGTTCGTTATTATTTTACACAGACTGTGGGATTATTTTTCACAATAAAATTTTAGAAGTTTATAGTTGCCTGATAAAGATTCGGCCTTGCCAAATTTTGGCATGCCTTGTTTCAGCGCCCTTCCCAGAGTGGATGTTTATTAGGATAATATGCTGTAATGATACTTTATGAGAGAGGAAGTTTGCATGAGACATACTTTTGGAAACAGGCCAGGATACTCAGATGTGCTATTTTTGAATTCCTAAATCCTTTCTTGTTTTAACACCACTTGATTCTAATAGTTATTAAGTAGCCCTGGAAGAAGTGGCAGAGTTTTCTTTAGTAATTCATAAATCATACACATAAATGCCAAATCCCTTAAACAAAAGTTAGGATAGAAGGGTAGGCACAGAAACACACACACAGACACACACACAGGGAACCAGAAGACAGTGTGGGCAGAAGGGATTTTTCTGAAATCCCTCTTTGTGAGCAGAGTTGGGGAGTTGTGAAAGGGAAGCCCATGTTTTTCTATAACAATGGTATTCTCTTCCCATAAAGATGTTTCTAGCGGTGATGAATCTGAATGCATTCATCCACGCACTCCAATCATATATCTTTCATGACTAAAGAATATGTTTTTGCAAGATGACTGCCTGAAATAGAGATGGAGGAGGGGAAGGGGAAGGTAAATGAGCAGCCTGTAGCCCCAGAACAGGAAAATGCATCTTCTTGACCTTGGCCATGTGACTTAACAAGATAACCGCTAGTTCTTGGTGTCCCTGTTCTAGCCAAGAGACTCTGTGACATATTATTGGGTTTATAGATAATGTGAGAGAAAAGCCATGCTCCCTAAGCCAGCATCCCCTTTTGGTATCCTGAAAGGGCCTAAAAATTTGCATTTTGTAGTCACTTGAACAGGGGTGAAGATTAGAAAGAAAACATGTATTAGAAGAGCACTAGTGTAAATGGTTGAAAGCACAAAGTCCCAGGCCAGACAGCTTGGGTTCGAGTTCTGACCACCACTTAGGGCTGCCAACTTTGGGCAAGCTTCTTTAACTTCTTTGTGTCTTTGTTTTCTCATCTGTAAAGTGGGGGATCATAACACTACCTGCCTCACAGAGTTTTTGAGTAGATTAAATAAAGTGATATATATATATAGCGCTAAGTCTACAGGTATCGTATGTGTGTTATTATATATTGAATACCCAGTAGGTGCCAGACTCCATGTTAGGTGCTTTTATATAATGTTTTATTTAATCTTTAGAGCAAATTTAAAAGGCAGGTAATATTATTTCCATTTTATATTGATAGATAAAGACATTGAAGCTCAGAAAAGTTCAGAAAATTGCTCAAGTATACATGGGTAAGAGGCCCAACTGGAAAGCATCAAATCCAGGTGTGTCTGCTCCAGCGTTACATCAAACACCATTAGCGATCCTGGCTCACTTCAGGAGCTAATTGATAAACACCTACATTATAGTCTAGACCATTACATTGCTAATCAATTTTATTGATTAGAAAATTATTCTTCTCTGCATCATCATTTGTCTAACTCATTAAAATTAATGGACAGCATTGGGAAATATGTTTGACACCTGAAATTGAGTCACTCTGGACCTTGGGAGAAAGCCCCGTGTGTCATGGTTTTCAATGCAGTTGGAAGGAAAGAGAACAGTTGTTCCTTCCTTCCCTCCTGCACCAGACAGGAAGGGCCAGCAAATGTACAGCTGCCTCTCAACAAAGTGACAAAGCCCAGGGCAGCCTTCTTTCCTGAGCTGGGCAGCATCTGCTAGCTCAGTTACCTGGAAGTCATTCTCAGATGGGTTATCCTTTAGGGGCCCCAAAGCACTCAGAAATTTGGGAACAGGGCTTTCTTCACCAAGCGCACTCAAGCAGGAGGCCGGCCTTCCTCACAGGCTACCCTGCTCAGCTTCCTGGTTACACACAAGAAAGAGGGAAGAAAATGCAATGGAAAAACACTAATCAGAAAAAAAAACCCCACAGCAAGTGACAGTGTTGAAATAGCACAATGATTTATAGTTTGAGTTTATAGGAGATGTTGTAGTCCTGGCTGACATTTATCATCTTTATCTGCCAAACGTTGACAAAGTCCTTTGGAAGCTTTTCTAGGGGTCTCCTGCTTGGGCAGAGGGGCTGGGGGTGGGAGAAGAGGGTGAGTATTGCTGGAGCCCAAAGAGGTAATACCTAAAAGACCCAGCAGACAGGACGCTATGACACCACCATCAGAGAGAGGCTTACAAGGGGTTGGTCTCTGTAAGGCACATGGGCTGGTCATGGCCAGAGAAAAAACATAGCTCATTGATACATCCAGAGATGAGCTTGTGACCTAACCAAAGTTACTAACTAAAGCTTTACTTTAGCACATCCAAACTGGTGTTTAAGATGAAAATAATGGATAGGCAGAAGGGGCCAACTTTCTCTGTTGGAAAAATGCTCCTAGACAACTTCTTTATACATGCGCCCTCTTTGAAGGAAATACAATGTATACATACTTGGATGCATAGAACTGATTAGCTTTTATTCATGTTACAAAGAGTTCTTTTCTTTACAAAAATTATCGTTCTGTCTACTCTTAAATAGCAAGTTCTTTTTAAAATACATGCATCTTTCTAGGCACACAACTCTTTCTAGGCACACAACCAATACTTGCTTTGCATCAGTGGTTCCCAAATAAGAATCCTACGTGGTTGCATCAGAATCATCAGGGTGTTTTTTAAAAATAGATTCCTGAGCCCTTCCCCAAGCCTACTGAATCTGAATCTCTGGAGATGGAAATCTGTGGAATCTATTTGTGTGTGTGTATGTGTTTTTAAATTTTCTATTAGTTATAGTCTTTTTTTCTTCCAGTTTTATTGAGATAAAATTTACATACATCACTGTATACGCTTAAGGTGTACAGTATAATTATTTGACTCACATCCATCATGAAATGATGACCACGATAAGTTTAGGGGAATCTGTATTTTTAGGGTCCAGGTGATTCTGATGTGTGTGTAGAGCTGGAAAGCAACTCTCACACAATAGATTTCTAAAGTGTTACATAATTTGAGTTTGGGATTAAAAAGAAAAAGGGAAAAATAAAGAGGTATAGAATACCTCTTTATTTTACTTTAATTGTTTAAAGTTTACCTAACCATGAAATATTTGAAACATATGGAAGAGCACAAAACATAATAAGAGATGCTTGTGTATCCACCAACTCCATTCCTCATTCCTTTCACTGACTTGCTTCCCCACCAATGGTGTATTGCTAAGTCTACTCTCTGTACTCGGTTATTTCCATTACGGCACTTAAATGGCTTGATATTATCTTATAAATTTGTTTGCTTTATGAGATTTTTTAGACAGGCTCATATTTTGCACTAGATTGATGTTCTAAGAGGGCAGAAGTCATATCCATCTTATTCATTCACCACTGTATTCTCAGCATCTAGCACAGTGCCTGGCGCATAGTAGGTGGTCAATAAATACCTGTTGAATGAATGAATAAGAATATACCCATCCCAAATGACATATTTTTTTGGTGGCAGGAAATAAAGAAATTTATAAAATAATGATAATAGTAGACAGTAGTGCTTTTTAATGATCTTGGTTGGCAAAATTCAACAGACTCCAGAGTTCCAAAGTACTTTTTATCATGAAAGTGTGTTGAATTTGTAAACAGCTTTTTTCTGCCTCAGTGGAGATGATCATGTGGTTTTTTTCCATATCTTGAACTTTCCTTGCATTTCAACAAACTAGGAATAGAAAGAAACTACCTCAATATAATACAAGCTATATATGAAAAAGCCACAGCAAATATCATACTTATTGGTAAAATGAAAGATTTTCCTCTAAGACCAGGGATGAGGCAAGGATGTTCCCTTTCACTACTTCTATTCAACATAGTACTGGAAGTTCTAGCCAGAGCAATTAGGCAAGAAGAAGTAGTAAAAAGCATCCAAAATGGAAAGGAAGAAGTAAAATTATCTCTGTTCACAGTTGATATCTTACATGTAGAAAACCCTAAAGATTCCACACAAAAAATTGTTGTAACTAATAAATGCATTTAGCAAAGTAACAGGATACAAAATCAACACATAAAAATCAGTTGCATTTCTGTACATGAACCATGAACAATCTGAAAAGGAACCATATAAACAATTTAAAACAATTCATTTAAAATAACATCAGAAAGAATAAAATATTTAGGAATTAACTTAACCAAGCAGGTGAAAGACTTGCACAGTGAAAACTACAGAACATAGCTAAAAGACATTAAAGACATAAATACAGTAAGTCCCCTACATACGAACGAGTTCCATTCTGTGAGTGCGTTCGTAAGTCCAATTTGTAAGTCCAATTTGTTTGTAAGTCCAGCAAAGTTAGCCTGGGTACCCAACTAACACAATTGGCTATATAATACAGTACTGTAATAGGTTTATAATACTTTTCACACATATAATACATAAAAAACAAACACAAAAAATAAAACATTTTTAATCTTACAGTACAGTGCCTTGGAAAGTACAGTAGTACAGTACAACAGCTGGCGTACAGGGGCTGGCATCGAGTGAACAGGCAAGAAGAGTTACCGACTAGAGGAGGGAGAGGAGATGGGAGATGGTAGAGCTGAAGGATCCTCAGCAATGGGAGACCGAGGGCAGGCTGCAATCTCACTCAGGCCTGACGTTGATGGAACGCACGTTTGCATCTTTGAAAGTTCACAACTTGAAGGTTCAAATGTAGGGGACTCACTGTCATTCAAAATGTTTAAAAAACTTGTACATGGATCTTGTGCCTGAACTCTGGCCTCAGATTTGCTACCCTGGTCAGAGGCACAGAATTGGACTGACTTGAGGGAAGGAGGTGGAAGTTGTGAGAGAAGGAAGGAGCCTGTTTGGCTTCCAAAAGCACTTGACCCCAAAGAACTGGGTTCTGGAAAGGCGGAGTCAAGGCAATCCCACTTTGAGGCGCACCTCGAAAGTAGTAGGATCTCTGCCAGGGCTGTCGCATGCTGTGTGAGGACCAGAAAATTGAGGCCCAGAGAAGTTAAGTGACTTTAGAGTTACTGGGCTCCTGATTTTCAGCCCACTGCTTTTTCTACCACAGTGTTCAACATCCCAAAATATGTGCTATTCCATCTTAATGTGTGCGTTAGTATAGTCCTTATTTTTTTAAATAAATTTTATTTATTTATTTATTTATTTTTGGCTGCGTTGGGTCTTCGTTGCTGTGCACAGGCTTTCTCTAGTTGCAGCGAGCGGGGGTTACTCTTCGTTGCGGTGCGCGGGCTTCTCATTGCGGTGGCTTCTCTTGTTGCGGAGCACGGGCTCTAGGTGCGTGAGCCTCAGTAGTTGTGGCTCGCGGGCTCAGTAGTTGTGGTGCATGGGCTTATTGCTCCACGGCATGTGGGATCTTCCCGGACCAGGGCTCAAACCCATGTCCACTGCATTGGCAGGTGGATTCTTAACCACTGTGCCACCAGGGGAGTCCCTCATCATTTATTTTTTTCAATTACTTCCTCCCATAAGTGGGCTTTTAAAAAAATTGAGGTATATGTCACATAACATACAATTCATCATTTTAAAGTGTATGCTTCCATGGTTTTTAATATAGTCACTACTGCTTTCTAATTCCAGAACATTTCCATAACCCCAAAAAGAAGCCCTGTACCTATTAGCACTTACTCTTCATTCTCCATTTCCTCCAGGCCCTGGTAAACACTAATCTACTTTCTGTCTCTGTGGAGTTGCCTATTCTGGACATTTCATGTAAATAGAATCGTATGGCCTTTTGTGTTTGGCTTCTATCACTGAAGTGTGATAATTTCAAGGTTTACTCATGTGGTAGCATGTATCAGTGCTTCATTCCATCTTATTAGCTATATTTATGGGATTTTTTTTTAAACAATTAGACGTTGGATTATTTATTTATTTACTTATTGACTTCACCACGCAGCATGTGGGATCTTAGTTCCCCAACCAGGGATTGAACCTGTGCCCCCTGCAGTGGAAGCACGATGTCTTAACCACTGGACCGCCAGGGAACTCCCGGAGCTCTCTATAGGCTTTCTATAGCGGATTCTAGACTGATAAAAGAGTAAGAGTCTTTCCCTCTGAAGATGTTTTCCTGGAGGTAGAACTTAGACGTATCTGATCTGGGGATTATGCCGCCCTTTTCTAGCAGGCAATTTCATTGCATGCAACTCACCATGTGGACTTAATTTTCTCCCTCTTTGTACACACTCTTTCTTCTCTTCAGCTGGAGAGGCCTCATAACAGGAAGCATGCTTTCAAATTCAGCCAGGATATTGTGACCACCTTGTCCAGTCTTTAGCAGTAATGTAACTCAGAGATGTAATCAGGCAAGTGCTGCCCTGTAATTAATTTCCTTGCTTAAATATAATAAGATATCACAGAGGAAAATTCTGCTAGACATTGTGCCTAATTGTACCTGAACATAGCCCAGGATTACTGAGCCAGTTCTTCTCAAGCACAGTTCGCCTAGCAGCATACCCAGACGAATACATAGCTGGAATCAGAGGTAAACCAGCCCTATTTAAGCTACAGCTAAATACAATTCACTGCCTTGTTTCAGAGCTTGGGGTGGGTTGGGGGTAGGGGTAAGGTGGAGGGGGCGGGGAGGCTGGGCTGCCATTCGCTCTTTTTCAGCAGGAATATGCTATGCTTTCTTTGTATTATAAAATAGCCCCCAAATGTGAAGGTTCTATAATTGGGAAAGGCTGTAGTACCATTGGATCCATTCCAGGTGGATTTATCATCTATCATAATATAAAAGGGGAATTTGGCTTTATTTTTTAATGTTCAAATCTCTTTTAATAGGTTATATTGGGCATTCAGAATTTTTGGATTTTGTGATTGTCTTTTTTAAATGTGTTACTTTCTAGAAATTCCTTTGCTAGCTGATTTTCAAAGTTCTTCCTTGGAATAGGTGAAATGTTTCAGAAACCAGGAAGTCTTTCCTCCGCCATGTTCATGGATAATTTGGTGTGTTTTCTTAGGAAGTTTAGGTAGGATTTCATTATGAGTATTTGAATGTTTGAGATAGGGAGGAAGATGAGCTGGGGGAAGTCACTACTTGATGGCAGGACAAAAATGGGAAAGTTCAGCATTATTTTTCTCTAAAGCATGAAGTCCTACTCATATGTCTCACATGAACTGAGAAAAGCATGTCGTGTAGAATTATTTGGCTTCAGAAACGCATTGTGAGAAGACCAAGAAGGCGTGAGTACTACAAGCCATCCACTCTTCCAGCACCTGTTGTTTGGCTGACCCACCTGGGGCCCTTCCCATCTCCTTTTGCCCATCTCCAATCATTACGTGTTCACTTTCTCAGCCTCTGTAGCTAGGAAAGTCCATTTGACACAGTCACATGGAGAAAGCTTTTGCTTTTCTGATAAAAGAGGAAAGTATTGTCACTGTGACCCACTTCTCCTTTTCTTCCTTCCTTGAAAGTGGTATAATGCCTGGAGCTACAGCAGACTTTGAGGGCCGTCATCTTGTTAGGATAAAGAAAGGCCAAGAGAACTGCAGAGATATTAGCATGCATCACATCACTGAGCTGATGAATCGACACCATTAACTGCCTACTTCTACCCTTTGTGTGTTTGGAGAAATGTAAACCCTGTTTGTTGAAATCGCTTTTAGTCAGATTTTTGCTACTTGAATGCACTGATCACTGATACAATTTATGGAAAGAACTTCATTACATACCCATCCTCTGCTTTACTAATATTTATTCTAACACTTCTTCCTAAATGTCCATCATTTGCCTCTTTTCTCTCTCCTGTGGATTTCAGTACTAAAGTCTGTTTTTATTGTCCCTGCAGGTTCTTCTCACAGAGAAGTTTAAGTTTTAATTTTTTGCGTGTGGTGGGGGGAGATGTACAATCAATTTTGAAAGAAATACATTCATGAGTAGTTTTATTTTCAAATCTAATGTGTGTTGTTCCATTTAGATTAAAGTGTTTCCTGAGGCAGTTGCAACCCACACGTGGCAGAACCAGTTGGTGTAGAACCGAAGAGGGAAACTGTGACTGGTCTGTAAGCACAAAGCTGTCTGACTACAGGCCTGTTTGCGCATGAAAACAATGCTTTCAGAAACCCATAACCTTTAGCAACCTCAGATGCCAAAAGCAGAATGTGAAGTAACCAGAGGCAAAAAAAAAAAAAAAAGAATGGGAGCCTTATTATTGAACTTTGTTACAGTACTATACCTTTTTATTTCTTAGAAGAAAACAAAAATCTCTATTTTAAATTATTTTCAATTTAATGCCTTGAATATGTGCATCTGGCCTGTTTAAGAGACTGAGTAGCTGATACATTGTTTTGTCTGTCAAGGATATTGTCCATTGTATCACATAGTTTCCTGTTTATCAAAGCCCTTGGAGAAATTCTTCTGTCTGATCATAAAACTGAGAATATTTATAGCTGAGCAATAGGTTTATTTTTATCTCATGAATTGTAGCTGATTTAATTGTCAATGGGCTGCTGATTTTTGTTTTATTGGATGTTTTTTAAAAAGGTATCTAAAATGGTGCACAAGTCTCACAGTGTTAGTTTCTATTTGAAAAAAATGAGTTAGGTCAGGTTTTGATGTAAAGGGCAAGAATGACTCTGAACAATCATATACCCAACACCTCCACTTCGTGTTTTCCATTGACTCAGGACGTGCAGCGTTAACTAACATTATATGAATTTGATTCATCACTATCACCAGCTTTAAGGATTTTTCATTCTAATGACAATAAACAAAGGTTAGTGGTCATTTAAGTTAACATAACAAACAGTTCCAAAAGATACATAATTGCTTTAACATCATGATTGAAGTTTATTTTTCACTCAGGTCAAGTCCAAAACGGATGCAGCTTAACTTGAAGAAGAGACCAGCCTGGGAATCATGAGACCTTGTGTCTAGTTGGAGTTTTGCCACAGATTCACCAGGCGACCTTGAGTGAGATAACCACTTTTCCAATCCAGAGCCCTTGCAACTCATGGCTCTACCATCTTTAATACATAGCTTCCATGATTGCCCTGCTGCTCAGCATCAAGCCTGCAGAAGAGGAAAGATCCTGGATGACAGAGCCTGGGGAGGTTTTATGGGGCAGGCTACTCATATTTCATTGGCCGAAAATCAGCCCCATGGCTACACCTAACTGCAGGAGAAGATGTGAAACGAAGTCTGGCTCTGTGCCCAAGAAGAAGAGGAAACAGGTGAGGTGAGGACCCAGCCAGTCTCTGCCACAATGAAACAGATAATGAAGTAAAAGATACAAAGAGTTCTATAAACTGAAGAGGATGGAAAATTCAATTAAATCTAATCACTTGGTGAAAAGATAGGCTACACCCCAAGGGGGACTGCAGAATTCTATCTACCCAAATCATGTGTTAAAAAGTGAAAGAGGCTATGATAAAATTAGGATAAGGGTGAACTTTGAAAGACACTCTGGGATGCATGGCACACTCCTCCTCCGGTGACACAGTAGACAGAACCAATCCAACTATGAAAAGCAGCTCAGTGTGTTAACCCGTTGCTCAGATAGGATCATCCAGGAAAAAAATCCTAGTCTTGTATGTCTTACTGAGAATCTGTATGGCAGTTCTAAATAACTCCATCCTGCCTGAATTGCCTTCCTGCTCCCCTTGGCTGGTTAAAGTGACTTTACTTCCATGGAAAAGACGTAGAAAAAATATGCAGATGATGAAGCCAATCAAACTTGTAGTATTATTACTTCCGTGTTAAGTTTTATGAGTTAAGTTTGTGTGTGTTATTTAAGGAGTTTGAAATGTTTAAGAGAATCTAACCAATTAGCCTTGTGATTTTATTTTGAAATGATAAATTGGTACTCCATTTGTGATTTTCATCTGAAAGTTGTAAAATAATTGAACATGTTCGTAAATAGTGTTTGAATGTTTAAGAGAACCCAATTTACGACAGATATAAGTTAGTTTTATTAGGTTTGTAAGAGTTAATTGAGATGTAGAAAGATTTTACTTGCTGGGTTTTGTAAGTGTTGCCCCATCAGGCATTTGAAATATTTCAGAAAACCAAATATATCAAATTTGTAAGGGTAGTTGAAAAATATTTTAGGAAACTTAATTACATGTGTAAACGTGGTCAGTTGAGGAAACTTAGTCTTTTTAAATATATAAGTTAATTGAACACTAATCAAATAACAAAAAAGCAGTCGTTCTCATTTTTACATAAATCACTGTATTTACAAAAAATTTATAAGTTAGATTTATAGGTTAAGTTTGAAGGCTTAAAAAAGGTAAAGTGTTCAACTTTAATAAACTGAATATTAATTAGAGTAGATATTAGTAGTTCCTTTTGCTCACAGATCTCTCGCACTTAAATAGGTAATCGATAGGAGTAAAGAAGAGGAAAGAGAGAGAATGATAGGCATTTTCTAAAAAGCAGAACCAACAACACTTAAACAAACTGGTTTCTTTCAAAGAAAGATATCTAAAGTAGTCAAACTCCTAGAAGCAGAGAGGAGAATGGTGGTTGCCAGGGGCCGGGGGACAGGGAAAGGGGAGTTGCTGTCCAACTGGTATGAAGTTTCAGTCATGCAAGAAAGTTCTAGACACGTGCTGCACAATACTGTGCCTATGGTTAGCAATACTGTTTTGTACACTTAAAACTTTGTCAAGAGCGTAGATCTCATATTAAGTGTTCTTACCACAAGAAGAAAAAAGATAGAATGATTTGCTTGTACTTAAATTTTTTTTCAATTATTTTTCTAGTTGGTACATTGGCTTAGTTTTTCATGTTAATAATTAATATATGCTTACCATTATAAATCTATTTTAATGCATTTAAACATAGGTATGTTACTTCTCTGGGGTTCTTAACATTCCTGTTGGAAAACCGATTTTGTTTAAACCACAGAGCCCATTATGTTATTAGTGAGCGGACCACTAATCACCTAGTGGTAACAATAAGAGGCAAAGGGCATAGAATGGTGGAGGAAAGCACAAAATACCTTTAACATCTTCCCCCAAATACCAGGTGTAATAGCAACATTTCAGAGGAAACTCTGTTGGATTAGCAGGGTGAGTAAGATTTTGATGTATCTGGGAGGCCAGGCCAAGAAGTTGTTTTAAGGTAGTGGGCACTGGAGCACAATATGTTAGTTACATGGTGAGCACAGTTCCACGTTGTCAGCAATGCCCTCGGAAGAGTCTTCAGGCATTGGTGGGCAGGGTGGACAGCAGAGGGGAGAGATGCACTAGGATGGGCTACAACACAAAGTAAACCAAGGGAGTTGGCTGCTGGAGCTCAGAACCAAAGGAACGCAGTGTGGCAGTTACTGCAAAGCTGTGCTTCTGAGTGAGGACAGGTTTCCATGAGGCTCACATTGTTGGTTTACAGTTCGCTGAATTTAACAATGTAATGATGATAATGGATTTATTTTCCTTTGAAAAGTGACTCTGAGAAAGAGTTAGTAAGCCAGGGTCATAAAGACCTGGACAAACCAACTGCTCTCACTGCTTTAGACAGCCTTGACCGTGGAGTAAAATCCAGTGTTATCTGCAAATGAGGGGATTATTATGTCTCAAGGCTAATCAGCTTCAAGATAAAATTCTAGGATGGAATCTTCACTTTAAAAATCATTTTCATTAAGATCTGGAGAATAATTTTCAGCTATTATGAAGTTACAACCTCTTAGCCATGGTTTTTAAAATATATATATATTTTATGGCACTGTAGCAGAGAAAACAAGAGAAGCCCCTATATCCATTTTTAAAAATCTCCTTCAGTAACAGAATCCCTTGTTTTTCAGCTGGGGATATGGGTTCTCAGACACCACACCTTATGTCCCAGCTTCCCTGTTGCTAAGTTCTGACTGATGAGATGGGGACAGAAGTATCATGCGGCAGTGCCTGGGAATTTTCCTTACAAGACACCCAGTGTCTGCTCTTTGCCCTCTTTTCTTCAGCCCCTCTGCCGGGACCCAGCCATCCTGGGCCATGAGGAGGCTGACCACTCTTAGGGATGACAGAGTGGGAGGCCGAGGGGGCCTGGGGCCTTGAGGACTTTGAAGCGCTTTCCACACCAGCCCTGGGTCGCCTAACTGGACCATCACAGGAGACAAAAATAATCTCATACTTTGTATAAGCCTCTCTTTGGGGGATTTTCTGTTACTTGAAGTCAAACTAATCCTCAGTAATATAAAAAATAAAATTCTGTTCTATTTTCTCTCACTCACTCTGTTAAAAATATTCTTTATCTTCTCTCCTCCTTCATTTCATTGTCTTCACAATTTGTCGAAGACTTTCTTTTCCAAAGACCACACTGTTTCCTAACAGCTCTCTCCATCATTCTCCTTGGTATCCTTCTTTGACGGTGTCTTGTCTGATTAAAACATACTCAGTGATTGAACATCCCCAGAAGTACATAGTCTCATTACTTAACTTACTTTGATAGAGTTTTTTTTTTTTTTTTTTGCAGTACACAGGCCTCTCACTGTTGTGTCCTCTCCTGTTGCGGAGCACAGGCTCTGGACGCGCAGGCTCAGCGGCCGTGGTTCACGGGCCGAGCTGCTTCGCGGCATGGGGGATCCTCCCAGACTGGGGCACGAACCCACATCCCCTGCATCGGCAGGCAGACTCTCAACCACTGCACCACCAGGGAAGCCACTGATAGTGCTTTTTGCAGTTCCAATTTTATAGCTGATACCAGATTTACTTCTTAATTACATCCTCTGTCCAGCCCAACCAACAGTCCTTTGCCTCATCTATTCTGTCACTGAGGAATAAGGTCTTGCTATCTGGGTCAGGTCACGTCCACACAATCAGGCCAGGCTACACTACATGTGGCCCTGGGTATTGGAAGTCATGATCCTCCCCTAATTTCCTGCTCACATAAATTTCCCGAAACTCGCTTTCCCCTTTTGTGAACACACACCTCCAGTCAGCTCCCCTAATCTTTTCTTCCTCCTCTTCTGTTCCCAAAGGCCATTCCCAGCAGTCATTCAACCTGCATCAAATCACAGTGCTCTCAGCTCTCCTCATTTCCAAAGTTTTCTTCTGTTCAACAGATCTTTATTGATACGCTCTCTCACGCCAAGCCCTACACTATGCTGTGGAGATATAAAGAAGATGAAGGCTTGGTTTCTGCTCTTGACGGGAAGGGCATATAGCTTCCCCCTTTCTTTTTATTTACGTAACACTCCTTCAATCATTGGTCCACATGGATAGAACATTTCCTAGGAATCGCCATGTTTTTCAGGGACGGGGGCTATACCACATGACCCTACTGTTCAAGCCGACAAAAGACATTCAGATGAATGTCTCTCAGGGGAAAGACTCTATCTCTCTCATTCCTCTTTCCTTACTCCAACAAATTTTTAAAGATATTTATTTGGTTGTGCCGGATCTTAGTTGCAGCAAGCAGGCTCCTTACTTGCAGCACGTGGGCTCCTTAGTTGCGGCTCGTGGGCTCCTTAGCTGTGGCATGCGAACTCCTAGTTGTCGCGTGCGTGCGGGATCTAGTTCCCGACCAGAGATCGAACCTGGGCCCCCTGACAATTTTGCATCAGAAATGCCTAATTTGACTTTTCCTATATGCTGCAGGTGAGATTTGGGAGGGAAGGGACTTGCTTGTTGCTTTTTTTTTTTTTAATACGTTTCTTTTTTAATATTTATTTATTTGGCTGTGCTGGGTCTTGGCTTGCCAGCATGCGGGATCTTCGTTGCTTCATGTGGGATCTTTGTTGCGGCATGCAGGATCCTTTAGCTGCGGCATGTGGGCTCTTAGTTGCAGCATGCGGGATCTAGTTCCCTGACAGGGGTCGCACCCGGACACCCTGAGTTGGGAGCATGGAGTCTTAACCACTGGACCTCAGGGAAGTCCCTTGCTTATTGCTTTGAAGCAAAATGAAACTTGGGTCTAGAACACTTAAACCAATTGATTGGCTCCTATTTTTTCACCCTAACAGGGTTATCTGGGTATCTTGCATGACAACCTGGTAAGTAGAAGAAGGTCCACCATCAGGGGAAAAAAAAAAGAAAGAAAAGAGTGATGGAATAGGGTATACCAGTTGTCCCAAGGAAATGTAAGACGAGGATGGGAAGAAAACTGTGAAAATATAAATCTGTGAAAGGTTGTATTTCCTTTGCTTTGATTCCTCCCATTCCCCCACAACTCCTGGGCTTTCCTCCTTGTCTTTGATCTGGAGGAAGTATCTGTAGCTCTTCTGTGGGGAGAAGTAAGTCCACCAAGGAGTCAGTGTTACTACTTCTCTAGCTAGGCCATCTCCACACATGGTCCCCTCCTCACTGGTGGCACTCCCTAAAGATATCATCTTCTGGTTAATCTCTGCAATTAGCACCCACTAGGTCTTTATTATACTTTTTAAATATCTCTCTTCTTTCCTATTTTGAGTTTCATTACAAAGCCTTCCTCTGTGAACTTAGGGCACCATGCCTGATCTTGGCCTTCCCCCATCAGCCACGTGAGCATGTGGATGGGGATGGGGGCATCCAGGACAGTCCCCTCAAATGATAACTGACAGGAAAGATGAAAGTCAGGGACAATTACTACTGGAGACTTTTGAGATTTCTTGAAGTTTTTTTGCCTCCCCAGTGTTTGTCTTTAGGTATATGTGTATATGTATGCATGTGACTTTATTTCCACCAAGCAGTAAAAACCTTTAAAAGTAAAAATGAGGGGCTTCCCTTGTGGCGCAGTGGTTGAGAGTCCGCCTGCCGATGCAGGGGACACGGGTTCATGCCCCGGTCCGGGAAGATCCCACATGCCGCCGAGCGGCTGGGCCCGTGAGCCATGGCCGCTGGGCCTGCGCGTCCGGAGCCTGTGCTCCGCAACGGGAGAGGCCACAACAGTGAGAGGCCCGCGTACCGCAAAAAAAAAATATAAAAATGAGATTGTGTGCTTGTCTCACAATCACAGCAGAGGATGAAACTGAAGGGTGGGATGCATGCCTCTACACTATTCTGAACCTCAAGCTAAGCAAAGAAAGGGGCTCCCAGTGAAGAGTTGCCGGAACCCTGGGAAGAAGAGGTAAGCAAAAGACATCCTTGGGACTTGTGTTATCAGTAAGAAGGAAAGGGTTGAGAAAGGACCCTGCTTGGGACTGAAAAGAGAGGGTTTTCATCGAGAGAGAGGCCCAGCTCCAATATTTCTGTGGCATGATAGTAGGTTTTTGACATTTCTGCACATTTATAGAGTAGATGAATGAGAGTCCAAGTACTCTAAACTCAGTCGCTGGGGCTTTTTCCTGGAAGCACCACTGTGTTTCAAGACAGAGGCCAGGATTCAAGTCCTGGGTCCTCAGACCCCTAGCTGTGTGATCATGAGTCTGCTCTTATACTCACTGGCTTCTTGGTTTCTTCCTCTGTGAGGGGGATAATAATACCTGCTTACCTACTGCCCAGTCAACAGGTATCTATAGAATATAATTACACTCCAGGTACCACGCTAGATGCCTGGAGCCAGCAGCCTCTCGTAGCTTATGTTCTAGTTTGAAATTGGACATGAACAAGTAACTGCAAGTGTGACATTGTCACAATGGAAAACTTCCCAGACGTATGGGCACATTCACCAGGGCACCTCACCTAGGCTGGGAGGTCAGGGAGGTTTTCATTGAGCAAGTTGTTTGAGCTGAGATGCAGAGGATGAATAGCAGTCAGACAGATGAAGGGGGAGGTGAGAGCTGGTCACGGTAAAGGCACAGTGGTGAGAAGACTCAGTGGGGGAGCATGTCGTGTGTTGAACCAAGAAGAGGACAGAGTGACCAGGAGCACAGAACCACACGGGGAAGGTGGAACAGACCATGCTTAGCCTCATGGGCTATAATAGATGGATTCTAAGAGGAAACAAAATGATAACTAAATGTTAACATTTCTTGGGCCAGGTGGCCTGGTCATCACCGTATGGGTATCATCTCATTTATCTCTCCCAACAGCCCCAAGGTCACATAACTATTTAATGGTGGAGCCGGAACCCAAACTCAGGCAGCCTGTCCCAGCCCCCTCCCGCTGTAACGTGCTTTATATAAAAACTCTGCAGACTCGAAGGCAGTAATGCCACTGTCATACATGGACAGTTTAAGCCCGAAAGGAGTCGTTTCTCCTTAATCTCTTTTGGATAGTTCTATTTTTGTAGAAGGTGTTTCCCGAGGCCACAGAGAATGTGAAAATAAAGAAATCAGCTTCTTTTTAAAGAAACTCCTGAGGAACAAATGATTCTTAGTCAGGCCGTTTCTCTCTCTGGTCAACATCCTGGCAGGAAACTTCCAAAGCAAAGAGACTTGCTAAGGAAGGAGTGTTTTCCTTGCCTATAATTTGACTTCCTGTTTTGCTTTCCAAAATTTGCATAGATTTTTAAAATGCTTTTAGGAAAAGTGGGTTGTTTTTTCATCTTTTCCCGGAGACAAGATTTATGTTGGTGAGAGATCAGCCACAGGAGTTGCACAGGACCAGCTAGCTTGAGTTGCCTGGATATAAACACGGCTACCTCCTCTTTGAAGCCTATTCTGTGTCCCTTTACCTATTCACTTAGAAATACCCACTCCTTCATATGTGCTCTCACTCTGGCCCCACGTATTCCTGTGGCACGTGGTCAAACTTATTTGTTTATGTGCCTGTCACTCTACCAACTGTCAGCTCCTTGGAGGCAGGAAATGTCTGACTCATGTGTTTATCCCAATGCTTACCCGGTGCCCAGCACACAGCAGCCGCTCAATAGATGCTTATAGAATGAATGAGCAATGACTGCTTGAAGGGTAGCAGCCTTGAGTTAGTGCCTACTTTGTGACAAGCACTATGCCAGTTGTTTGCATGCATCGTCTCTTTAAATTCTTATGAGTCTGCTAGGCAGTTTCTCTTATTCCCCACCTTTCAGGTAAGGAAACTGGGGCTCAGGGAGCTAAGCAAATCACACAGATAATAAACAGCTGAGCCAGGAGTCAAGCTCAGGTGTTCTTTCCCATTACATCTCTTTGCCTCTTCCCCTAAAGTGGCAGATGAAGGAAGTCAGCAGTTCAGAGCCTTTGCTGATCCTAACAGATACTGATGAGTTATTACCAGCTGTCTCCTATTTAGCATGATAAAGCTTGCTTTGGGGAACTCCGGCAGGATAACTGCCTTGATTTTCTGAGATCTTTCCTAGAAGAGGCTGCATGGAGCGGGGGACGGAAGGAGGCTGTGGGTCAACCAGCCGGGGTTCGGATCCTGGTTCTGTCACCAGCTGTTTGACTTTGGCAAGGCGTTCAGCAGTTCCGTGTCTCTCATAGAGGGACAACCACACCTACTGCACAAGAAAGTGAAGAGTCCATCAGAAGTTTCAAGCAGAGTTGCCGGCGCCCGGTGAGTGAGCACCGTATAAATGGTAGTTGTCTTTAATGTGAACATGCCCAAGAGGTGACAATGTCACTGCATCAGTGGCCTCTGGCTAGCCCTGTCCTCTAGCTTTAGCAGGCACACAGCATCAGGCACAGCTCAGTCCCTCTGCCTGTAACACCCTCCCCCTTATCAACTCGGATGGCTTGATCCTCTACAAGACACCTTCCCTTACCTCCTTTAACCCTGCTGCATGGTTGGTTTGTTGTTTATTTGGTGGTTGATTGGTAGTTGGTTGGTTTCTGGTTGGTTGTTAGTTGACTGGTATAAGGGGGATCTTGGAATCTTGACATAAGCCAGGGGATGACAAATTAGAATCTGCAGGCCAAATTTCTCTCTCCCCCTATTTTGGGCCACGAAATAACAAAGGTTTTTACATTTTTAAATAGCTGAAAACATTTTTTAAAAGAATACCATTTCGTGACAAATGAAAATCACATAAAATTCAAGCTTCAGTGTTCATAAATAAAGTTTTATTGAACTCAGTCATGCTCATTTGCTTACGTATTGTCTACAGCTGCTTTCCTGTTACAACGGCAGAACTGAGCAGTTGCAATAAAGATTGTATGGCCCCTAAAGCCTAAAATATTTCCTGTCTGGCCCTTTGCAAAAATAGTTTACCCATATCTAGCATAAGCAAATAGCAGCAGAAATACCCGACCAAACCTCTTCCCTTACCCCATCCCCCAAAACAGCCTCAGTTCAGAAATCCTTTCTGATTAACAAACTGCAAATACTGCCTGAGAACTTTACAGAGTGCACACCATTCTTCACACTTTGATTTTTATTGGACGTAATCACACCTGAGCTCGGTGCAGAGGAGAGAAAACAAGGTGGAAGTAAATGAGGAAGAGAAAGAAAGGGAAAGAGGGAGGCAGTGAGAAGACTAAGCAAAGTCATAAAGAAATTTGTTCCAAACAAGCAATAACGCCAGTTAGAGAAGATTAATTGAGCAAATGTTGTTGAAACAGTCTAGTATTTACTCAACTGAGGAACTGACCAGTTGACAGAGATGAACTCAAAACTCCTGGCAAAATTTGCCTGTTCCAGCACATGAGGTGAGGAGTGAGGTCTCTCTACGAGAAGTCACTGAATCCCTTATGAAGAAACAAGCAGCAATTTCAGTGGTAAAACCTTAATGTTAAAAGACTATAATAATCAACAAGGAAAGCCTCCATGGAAAAAAGATGAGGATATTATTTTTAAAAATAGAAATTAAGAAGTATACACATTCACTTGATTAGCATAAATCTTATTTTTTTGAGAGAAAGAAAACCCCCAGTGATGGTAACATCAGAAAAGATCTGGTTTTATCCTTGAAGCCTAGGAACCTCATAGCAAGATTTCTAGGCACAGGCATAGGGATGGTTAAAATACCAGAATAAGCCTAGCAAGGCATTTCTCCTTTTTAACATGAAGACCAGAGATGAAGACCACAGGAGCACAAGAGTTTGCCAAAGTCAAATCCCAGTGGGCTTTGTTTTTTCCGAGTATGCACTTGATACAGAGGAGAGGTGTAAACTAAAGGGGACTCACTGAGGGATGTGAAAAGCTGAAAAATCTCATTTCCTCACCTCCAAGGCACCTGCTAGTAACAAAAGAAGATAAAAAAGGAGAAAACAGAAAAGCAAAAAGCAAAGCAGTGCAAGCAAAAAGATGCATGCACCCCAATGTTCCTTGCAGCACTATTGACAATAGCCAGGACATGGAAGAAACCTAAATGTCCATCAGCAGAGGAATGGATAAAGAAGATGTGGCACATATATACAATGGAATATTACTCAGCCATAAAAAACTAAATAATGCCATTTGCAAGAACATGGATGGACCTAGAGATTGTCATACTGAATGAAGTAAGTCAGATAGAGAAAGACAAATAGCATATGATATCACTTATATGTGGAATCTAAAAAAAGGCTACAAGTGAACTTATCTACAAAACAGAAATAGAACCACAGATGTTGAAAATAAACTTATGGTTACCGGTGGGTAACTGGAAGATTGGGATTGACAAATACACACTACTATATATGAAATAGATAACTAATAAGAGCCTACTGTATAGCACAGGAAACTCTACTCAATACTCTGTAATGGCCTATATGGGAAAAGAATCTAAAAAAGAGTGGATATATGTGTATGTATAACAGATTCACTTTGCTGTACACCTAAAGCTAACACAACATTTTAAATCAACTCTACCCCAATAAAAATTATAAAACAAAACAAAACAAACAGAAAAAGGTGGTACAAACAAGAAGAATAGTATACCAGTTGCAATGCTGTCCACACCCTGGTTCGTTCAGCATTTGCTTGTGCTCCTGGCTCTCCCAATCCAGGGGTCCTTCATCTCCCATTTGGAAGAGTTTGTTCACAGGTTTATGCAAAAACTGTAAAGGGCACCCCAATGGTTGATTTCCACCAATTAAATAGCAAAAGGGGAAGAGGAAAATTAAAAGGAACCATTCTAATCAGTACTCCTGCAGACTGTCAAGGTGACCAAAGAACAAGCTAGTCTGAGAAACTGTCACAGCCAGGAGGAGCCTAAGCCATGACGACTAAATGTATTCGTGTCATGGATGGGGTCCTGGAACAGAAACAGGATATTGGGTAGAAACAAAAGAAATCCGATTAAAGTATGAACTTTGGTTAATAACATATCAGTATTGATTGATTGTGACAAATCTACCACAGTAACAGAAGATGCTAATACAGGAGAAAACCTTGTGCAGGGTATACGGGGACTCTGCGTTAGCGTCACAACTTTTCTGTAAATCTAAAGCTGATCTAAAACAATAAAGTTCATTTTTCCACAGAAGGAATTATTCATTCAGTGAACATTTAGCAAATGTCTACATAGCAGGCACCCTGCCATGAGTCTCACTTGAAGTCTGGAGTTCCCGTGAATTTGCATCCTCCAAACTTCCCAATTGTCTCACTACAGAAAGGGTTAAAGGAGTAAACTGTCCCCTTGACCTTGCAGTAACCAATGTCAGTGTTTTCCAAAGGTAAATAAATTCACTGTGAGATTTAATGGGTGTTAGAGAGAGAGGGAGAAGAGGGGTCATCTCTGGTTCAACAAATTTCAGAGAAGTTAGATTAAAACAAATTAAACACGTTTCTTTATTATAGCACCTCTCAGAGCCTTTATTTTGCTTATGCATATTGCAGCTATCCAAAAAATATCTATAGAATGCAGCATTTCCCCAATTTATTTAACTATGAAACTCTTTTATTGCAGAACACTTTTGGGGATTAGCTTCCTCCTGAAAATACTTTGGAAAACACTATGCAATCTAAAAAGAGGACTGAAATAGCTGAAAACTACCAAAGGAAAGGCCTGATACAGTGAATTGAAAAGAAACACGATGAAAATGATCTCGTTAGACATTACTGATTTTTAACCGGTTGCCTCAGGGACCTCAAGAGCCAGAAATTCTGCCAAACTAATTGCTGAAAATTTTTCATTTTATGCCCAAGGCCTTAAACAAGAGCCTAATGGACTATGTATCTTGTTAAATGTAACTGCACGAGGAAACTATTAACATTAGGCTCAGTTGATGTCCTTTGTGGCTGAACAAAAGGCATTTGTATCTCAATCCTTTGAAAAGTTACACAGATTTGGGTGGGCAATGAATATTTGGTCGAGATTGGTTACTGCAGAGATGAATAAATCATCCCTATCTTGGGGAACAAAGGCAATTCAGTTTGCAAATAGCTGCAGACACCCAAATGTACCTTGGACAGCTAGAATCTTAGGAACTCATTTATGGAAACTGTACATTTTATTCCTTTAGACATGCAACTTTCTGAACCTAAATTGCATTTTAATTTAATCAGTTTGGGCAGTTGTATCTCTTCAGCAGAGATTAAAATAATAATAGGCTCAGACGGTGGGGGGGGTGTCAGTGGTCTTACAAATTTGTTTCAAAATATAACACATGACAGGGGATAAGACTTGACTCTTGACAACACAGGCTTTGTTATGGGATACAGAAGTAGCATTTTTACCAACCTCTGACTGCCTTTAGCACAATCCTTGAAGAATTGGAAAAATCTTGCTTGAGATGCATTTAAAGTAGCAGAAAAATTATTCTTGAGGAAACAGAAGACCTGTGATAGCAGAATAGGGTAAGGAATCAGAATTCAGCAGAAAGAGTGCAGGCTTTCTCCAGGGTGAAAGAGGTGGGTTTGAATCCTAGACCCATCGCGTGGAAGCTGAGTAACCTTGGCCAAGTGACTTTTGGAACCTCATCTTCCTCATCAGAAAAATGGGAACAATAATATCACATTTGCAAGGTTGTTGTAACAGAGACAGGGTTTGCAAAGTGCCTTTTATGGTACTGGACACCTACTATACCCTTAGTAAATGTTTACTCTAATAAGAAGGTACCATCTTCAATCTTAAACAGCAGAGTTTAGCAAGGATTCGAGCAAGTACTGGAGCATCACCACAGAACAACTGGAAACCATGTTTATAAGAAACAGAGGAGGGAAAATTTTTCAGGCCAGCTAAAAGTGAATGCTGTATGGAAAGAACAACTTAATTTGCATCAGCAGGGTTTTGGAAGGCAGGCAAGACTAATAAACTTTTAGCCATTTGGCATAACTGAACTCAATTACAGTGGTTCTGCTTAAGTCAAGTTTGTCAAATGGGCTTCTCTGTACTTCTCAGATCAAAACCTTCTAAAACTAGTAACTTCCTAGACTCAAATAAGAAAACTATTGGATCCTCAAAAATGATACAATGAAAGGGAACCAAGGAAATGTTTCCTAAAGTACATTCTGCGTGTTATTCAGGGGGAAAATCATGGAATTATATAATTTAGGAGCTGTTGGGTTAAACAAAGTTAAGCCAGTTTCTAGGCTTCTTTGAAAAGTAATGCATATATATTCAACACATGATAAAAATTCAAACAGTAGAAAAGCACATAAAATGAAAGTAAGATTTCTTCTCACTTCACCTTCTGTCCCCCAGTTCTTCACAAAATCAAGAATTGTACCAGTTTCCTGTTCTTCCAGAATCATTGTACACATCTATAAGCATCTTATTTAATCAATATATAGCTAGATATAGGTAAATAGCTTACATAAGTGGTAGCACACTAAACACACTTCTGCATCTTTCTTTCTTCACTTAATATATCTCGGGGGAAATATTGGTTCACTTGGATCAGTAGTTTTCAACTGGGGATGATGTTAGATACATCTTTGATTGTCACATCTTGGGGGGTGTGGGTACCGCAGGCAACTAGTGGGTAGAGTTCAGGGATGCTGCTAAATATCCTACAGTGCACAGAACAACCTCCTACAATAAAGAATTATCTAGCCCAGAGCAGCAATGGTGCCGCTGAAATCTTGGTTTAGATCTATATCATTCTTTCTAATGGGCACATACTATTCCACTATATGGTTGAATCATAATTTGTATAACCAGTGCAATATAGTGGTCGTTTAGGTTATTTCAAGTCTTTGATTAGAAAAAGAAATCTGAAATGAATATTCTCATGCAATTGCAGAAGCATATCTATAAGATAATATTCTGTAAGCAGAAGGAGGGAGTCAAAGTTTGTGTGTATTTTTATCATAAATATTGTCAGTCGTCCTCCAAAGATAATATAGCAATTTACATTGCCTTCAACAATGCATGCAAATTCCTGTTTCCTCATATCCTACCCAAAACAGTGTAGTAACATGATTTTCTTTATTTGCCAATCTGGTTTAAATAGTGATAGTTTTAAAATTTGTGTTTACTTATAAGTGAACTTGAACTTTTTTTCATACATTTAAAATCCATCAGTTATTTCTGTAAACTATCTGATCAGTTTTATTTAATACAACACTTCTCAGAGACTTTAATATGATCATCTGTATTGTGACTTTCCAAGAGATAGTGTTCAACATTTCCCAACTTTTATCCTTATAACCTTATTTTTAATAAATCACTTTCAGTAAACATGGTTCTGTAAAACACTCTTGAAAATTACTGAAAACAAGATACCAGAATAAAATTGACTTGTGAAAGGACTTTGAAAATTGTCCAAAGAATGTATAATAGTGATAATTATTTGGTGGCATTTTTAGCAGATCTGGAAACCCCTAACTCATGGTTAGAAGCAAGATCAATGAAAACTTGAGTTTTATAGACCCCTGTCAGTACTCATCAGGATTCTTTTCCTTGCAGACTAAAATCCAGTTGACTGAAACCCAACCAGCTCAAACTAAGCTAGGCAAAAACCAAACCAAATCCAAACAAAACAATTTATTTGCTCATATAAATAAGCTTTGGGAAGGTCTTCGATTAAGCTGTGCCTCAAGCATAAGAGGTGCCAAGAACTCAGAATGTGAGGTTTTCCTCTCTTGCTCTCTCGCTTTTCCCTGCTCCTCTGTTCAGGTTTATTCTTTCAGCTGAGACACTCGTCGTTTCTATCCCCAGTATTTCACTACTTCACCATCAGAGAGATTGAAACACTTGCTCTCAGGCCCCAGGTTCAGAAGTACCAGGGAAGAGCTGGCTTATTGCCCATATCTGAGCCAAACAGTGGTGCCAGGGCCAGTAACCATGAGGAGGCTGAGCGCCCATTAGTGCCTCGTGATGGCAGTAGGAGAGGAGCTTTGCCGAGAAAAAGAACAAAGAGCGGTTCTCTTTCACCAATAGATGACATGACATCCTCCATGTTAACAGAAGAGACAGAAACATCCCTGGAGAGTATAATCATCGTGAACTAAGTGAAACTTGGCAAAGAAATTTTAAAGAATTTAATATTCAATGTCCTTGTGCAGCTTGTACAGATTTGCTAATGTTAAAAACAGCATCAGACACTGGAAAAAAGGTTCTTAATTCACTGGATTTGGACAGGTGAAGTAACAAATAACAAAAGGATTGCCAGCTGTGGGCCTTATGTAGATTTATAAGCAAGCCTTGCAAGATACAGAAAACCAATTCTCTGCTTCACATTCAAACGGCTAGAATAGTACCGAATGGGGAAAACTGGACTACTCAGTACAATAGTTTGAGCATTTATAAGTTGTATTAGCTTTCTATCCTCCCCGCCCCCCCACTTTTTTTTTTTTTGGTACATGGGCCTGTCACTGTTGTGGCCTCTCCCGTTGCGGAGTACAGGCTCTGGACGCGCAGGCTCAGCGGCCATGGCTCATGGGCCCAGCCGCTCCGCGGCATGTGGGATCTTCCCGGACCGGGGCACGAACCTGTGTCCCCTGCATCGGCAGGCGGACTCCCAACCACTGTGCCACCAAGGAAGCCCCCGCCCCCCCACTTTTAAAATTGAAGTATAGTTGATACTGTGTTAATTTCAGGTTACAGCAAAGTGATTTAGTTATATACACACTTTTTTTTCAGATTATTTTCCATTATAGGTCATTACGAGATATTGAATATAGTTCCCTGAGTGATACAGTAAAACCCTTGTTGCTTATCTATCTCACGTATAGTAGTTTATATCTGTTAATCCCATATTCCTAATTTATCCCTCCCCCCTCCCTTTCCCCTCTGGTAACCATAAGTTTGTTTTCTATGTCTGTGAATCTGTTTCTGTTTTGTATATAGATTCATTTGTATTCTTTTTTAGATTCTGCATATAAGTAATATCATATAATATTTGTTTTTCTCTGTCTGACTTCCTTCACTTAGTATGATATCCTCTAGATCCATCCATGTTGCTGCAAATGGCAATATTTCATTCTTTTTTATGGCTGAGTAATATTCCATTGTGTGTATCATATATATATATATATATATATGTGTGTGTGTGTAATCTTCTTAAACCAGTTGTCTGTTGATAGGCACTTGAGTTGTTTCCATGTCTGGCTATTATAAATAGTGCTGCTATGAACACTGGAGTGTATGTATCTTTTCCAATTAGCGTTTTCATCTTTTCCAGATATATGCCCAGGAGTGGGATTGCTAGATCATATGATAACTCTATTCTTAGTTTTTTAAGGAACTTTCATACTCTTTTCCATAGCAGCTGCACAAATTTACATTTCCACTGACAGTGTATGAAGGTTCCCTTTTCTCTACACCCTCTCCAGCATTTATTATTTGTAGACTTTTTGAAGATAGCCTTTCTGACCAGTGTGAGATGATACTTCGCTGTGGTATTGATTTGCATTTTTCTAATAATTAGCAATGTTGAGCATCTTTTCCTGTGCCTGTTGGCCATCTGTATGTCTTCTTTGGAGAAATGTCTATTTAGGTCTTCTGCCCATTTTTTGATTGGGTTGTTTGGTTTTTTTGATATTGAATTGTATGAGCTGATGGTATATATTGGATATTAACTTCTTGTCAGTTGCATTGCATCATTTGCAAATATTTTCTCCCATTCCGTAGGTTGTCTTTTCATTTTGGTGATTGTTTCCTTTGCTGTGCAAAAGCTTTTAAGTTTGATTAGGTCCCATTTGCTTATTTTTGCTTTTATTTCTTTTGCCTTGGGAGGCTGATCTAAGGAAATATTGCTACAATTTATGTCTGAGAACGTTTTGCCTATTTTCTCTTCTAGGAGTTTTATGATGTCATGTCATATTTAGGTCTTTAAACCATTTTGAGTTTATTTTTTTAAATGGTGTGAGGGAGTGCTCTAATTTCATTGAATAACATGTAGCTGTCCAGCTTTCCCAATACCACTTGCTGAAGAGACTGTCTTTTCTCCACTGTATATTCTTGTCTCCTTTGTTGTAGATTAATTGACCATAGGTGTGTGGGTTTATTTCTGGGCTCTCTATTCTGTTCCATTGACCTATATGTCTGTTTTTGTGCCAGTATCATGCTGTTTGTTTGTTTTTTTCTTAAACTGTTTTTTTTAAAATTTATTATTTGGCTACGTCGGGTATTAGTTGTGGCACGCAGGATCTTTCATTGTGATGTGTGGGCTCTTCATTGTGGTGCACAGGCTTCTCTCTAGTTGTGGCACGTGGGCTCCAGAGCACATGGGCTCTCTAGTTGTGGTACGCGAGCTCAGTAGTTGGGGCACCCTGGCTTAGTTGCCCTGTGGCATGTGGGATCTTAGTTCTGTGACCAGAGATCGAACGGGTGTCCCCTGCATTGCAAGATGGATTCTTTTTTTTTTTTTTTTTTTGCGGTACGCAGGCCTCTCACTGCTGTGGCCTCTCCCGTTGTGGAGCACAGGCTCTGGACGTGCAGGCTTAGCGGCCATGGCTCACAGGCCCAGCCGCTCCGCGGCATGTGGGATCCTCCTGGACCGGGGCACGAACCCGTGTCCCCTGCATCGGCAGGCGGACTTTCAACCGCTGCGCCACCAGGGAAGCCCCCGCAAGATGGACTCTTAACCACTGGACCACCAGGGAAGTCCATCATGCTGTTTTAATTACTGTAGCTTTGTGGTATTGTCTGAAGTCTGGGAGGGTTATGCCTCCAGCTTTTTTCTTTTTCCTCAGGATTGCTTTGGCAATTCTGGGTCTTTTGTGCTTCCATATAAATTTTAGAATTATTTGTTCTAGTTCTGTGAAAAATGTCATGGGTATTTTGATAGGGATTGCATTAAATCTGTAGATTGCTTTGGATAGTATGGCCGTTTTAACAATATTAATTCTTCCAATCTAAGAGCATGGGATATCTTTCCATTTCTTTGAGTCATCTTCAATTTCCTTTATCAATGTTTCATAGTTTTCAGCATATAGTTTTCAGTTTTATAGTTAACTCTTTGGTTAAGTTTATTCCTAGTTTTTTTGTTGCTGTTGTTGTTGATGTTTGTTTGCTTTGATGCAATTTTAAATGTTTTTTCTATCTTCTTTTTGATATTTCATTTTAGTATAATTGTAAGAAATGCAACAGATTTCTGTATATTAGTCTTGTATCCTGCTACCTTGATGAATTCATTTATTAGTTCTAATAGTTTTTGTGTGGAGTCTCTAGGGTTTTCTATATAGAGTATCATGTCATCTACAAACAGTGACAGTTTTACCTCTACCCTTCCAATTTGGATACCTTTTATTTCTTTTTCTTGTCTGATTGCTGTGGCTAGGACTTCTAATACTATGTTGAATAGAAGTGGTGAGAGTGGGAATCCTTGTCTTGTTCCTGAATTTAGCAGGAAGGCTTTCATCTTTTCACCAGTGAGTATTATGTTGGCTGTGGCTAGTCATAAATGGTTTTTATTTTGTTTAGATATGTTCCCTCTGTACCCACTTTGGTGAGAGTTTTTATCATGAACGGATGTTGAATTTTATCAAATGCTTTTTCTGCATCTATTGAGATGATCATGTGGCTTTTGTCTTTTCTTTTGTTAATGTGGTGTATCACATTGATTGATTTGCATATATTGAACATCCTTGTGACCCTGGAATGGGTCCAACTTGATCATGGTGTATGATTCTTATGTCGTTGGATTTGGTGGGTTTTTTTTTAATGTCTTATTATTTTCAATAGCTTTAATTATATATTTAAATTAGAATCCCTGATTCTTAAAAACCTTAATTTCCAGTGACAACCAAGAGGCAAGTAATAGTTACCAAAATCTGGAGAAACTATTTTAGATGATTTTTAGAACATAATTATTCTTATGGTTTACCTAAAAGCTCTTATCTCATTTATATTTAAAGTTTCATCATATCAAGTTATTTTTCTTGCTGACAAATTTGCAACAGATATAACAAGACTTCATTGAACTTTTATTAAACCTAGATGCAGTGAAAGTACTATACTTAATGTTGATGGCTCTAAAGACATGTCTATATTAATTAGATCAACAAACTTAAACATTAATACCAGGTATTAATTTAATACTATGTATTTCCCAGTTCACATGAACCTGAAACTCATTTAGCTTAATTTCTCTTGTATTTAGAATGGTTTGGTTTGTAAGCGCTTACTTTTCTTTAAGCCAATTAAATAGAGCTCATTTACAGATTAACCTCAGCAATGTTATCCAAAGACAAACAAACAGAGAGACATCATAGTTCTCATTTCAAAATTTCAGCCCTGAGTCAGGTACAGCAATGTAAAACCCATCAGTTTACAAAAGAGGATTAAAGTTGGTTTTCTGGCAGATGGAACAAATCAAGCTCACTTGTCTAGATGGCTTGTCTAGATGGCTAAACCCTTTCTACTAATATTTATGGAAAACAAGTCAAGTTCTAAATTACTGTACCCGCTTTTTCGAAATTTGCATTTTGAAAAGATGGCAGAGGTAAGGGCTCTCGAGAAGACCAGATAGACATTTGTATCTCAAAGATACAGGCAAGTTTCTCCTGGAATGACTTTGTTTCCCCTTTGTTTAGCATTTACAAGCCTCTTAAGATCTCCCATATTTATTAGAAAATCAATCAATTTGTTCCCCGCTGTCAATGTTACCCAGCCCCCCTGTGGGGAAATCAGAATCCGATGCCTCAAGTGCAAGGAAGTCTGATGGCCTCTTACAAGATATTGGGGCAAGGGAAATTGCCCTGCTGCATAAGTGGCTCCCGGTCCAAATTGGGTGCCTTGTCTGGTCTTAGATGGTGATACTAAACCAGGTCGCTGTGCCCCGGAGGTTACCATAGAAACTTCTATTTGGTCCCCTTGGGTAGGGGAAACAGGAGGCAGTGAATATGTTGGCGGCATGGGAGGGGGCAGTTGGAACAACTGCCAGTGCCGCCAGCTCGGCCACTGGGGGAGCTGGATAGGCTGGAGGGGGCTTTCAGTTTTGAAATAACATGTCTCCACTCTCATTTTTTTCTATTCACTTGTAGAACAGGTTTCCCCTTGGGTTTCCTTTCAGATCCCTGAACCATAAGGTGGCAGCCCTCTGACTCCTTTTCCTCCTGATGCAATATAGCGTAAATGCTCCTACATATGGAAGCTCAACTCTTTTCCCTGCTCTTTTTTTTTAATAAATTTATATATTTATTAATTTATTTTTGGGTGTGTTGGGTCTTCATTGCGGTGCACGGGCTTCTCATCTCGGTGGCTTGTCTTGTTGCGGAGCACAGGCTCTAGGTGCGCGGGCTTCAGTAGTTGTGGCATGCAGGCTCAGTAGTTGTGGCTTGCGGGCTGTAGTGCGCAGGCTCAGTAGTTGTGACACACAGGCTTAGTTGCTCTGCGGCATGTGGGATCTTCCTGAACCAGGACTTGAACTCATGTCCCCTGCATTGACAGGCGGATTCTTAACCACTGCACCACCAGGGAAGTCCTTCCCTGCTCTTCTGCAGAACATTTCTAACTGTGAGATTGTGTAATAATTGAGTGAGCCATTCAGGGGCCATCGTTCTTCTGATCCTAACATATATTGGGTCCACACCCTATTACAATAATACATCATGTCTTTCTTAGTCATAGGCTCACGGGTATGTTTTGCCCATTTATCTAATATATTCCCCAAAGGGCTCTCCTTCAGGATAGATATTTTCCACTTTTAAAAGTTTGATAACATCAAGACAGAGAAGACGCAGACAAATTCCAACACACAAGGCACAAATTCTAGCACTGATGCACACAAAACCAAGACAAGACCAACGAACCAGTTCCCAAATCGGGTAGACTTACCCTACAAAACCAATGAACTAGTTCCCAGTGAACCGCTTCCCAGAATCAGGTAGAGTCCAACAACAATTCCCCCCTCTAGCAGGGTACCCCCACCAGATTGGCTTTCCCATAAAGGAAAAACTCAGACTGAGGGGGAAATATGTTCCTAGCGTGCATGCCGGAGTGACTTACCCTCCAGAATCGAATCGAGTGCATCGACTTGTAGCCCCAGATGGAACCGAAGTTCCCGAAATGGAAGTTTGTTGGTTCCTTGCCTCAACTGCCAAGTGCTGGGGTAGCTGGTGCCGCTTCAAGGGAACTTTGAAGGGAAGATCCTCAGGACAATGGTCCTGGCAGCTGCTAGGGCCCTGCCCCAGTATTCCCTGAGCGGGGCCAGCTAGCCATGAGCAGCAAGGCTCCTGGCTGGCTAAGCCAAATTTGTTACTGCGTCCAAGCTCACCCTGCTCGCTGGACGACAGGCGAACGAATCGGAGATGAGGTGTTGAGGCAAAGGAATACAACTTTATTTGGAAATCTGGCAGACTGAGAAGATGGCAGACTAGTGTCTCTGAAAAACCATCTTATCTGGGCCTGGATGCCAGTTTCTTTTATAGAATCAGAGAGGGAGAGGCGGTGAGGAAGTGAAGTAAAAGGGCCATCAGTCTTGCAAAACATCTCCTGGAATCTAGATGCGGTTTTGTAATAGCTTTCTGTTTGCTGCTCTAACATTACCACAAGCTTAGTGGCTTACAGGATACAAATTTATCTTACAGTTCTGGAGGTCAGCAGTACAAAATGGGTCCCAGTGCTAAAATCAAGGTGCTGGCAGGGCTGCATTCCCTTCTAGAGACTTCAGGGGAGAATCGGCTTCCTTGCCTTTTCCAGTTTCTAGAGGCTGCCCACATTCCTTGGCTCTGGTCCCTTCCCCCCATCTTCAAAGCCAGCAGGTTCAGCCTTTCTCACATCACATCATTCTGACTCACTTCCATTGTCACATTTCTTTCTCTGGCTCTGTCTCCTCTTCTGCCTCCCTCTTCTACTTTTAAGGACTCTTGTGATTGCATTGTGCCCATGTGGATAATTCAAGATAATTTCTCTATGTTGAGGTTGGCTGATTAGAAACCTAGATTCCACCTTCAATCTTTTTTAAAAATTAATTAATTAATTTGGTTGCTCCAGGGCTCCTTAGTTGCAGCAGGCAGGCTCCTTAGTTGCGGCTTGCAGGCTCCTTAGTTGTGGCATACGAACTCTTAGCTGCAGCGTGTGTGTGGGATCTAGTTCCCTGACCAGGGATCAAACCCGGGCCCCCTGCATTGGGAATGTGGAGTCTTCACCACTGCACCACCAGGGAAGTCCCCATCTTCAATCTTAATTCGCCTTTGCCATGTAATGTGCCACGTTCAATGGGGATTAGGATGCAGACATATTTGAGGAGGCATTATTCTACCTACCACACAAATTAAGAACTTAAAGACAGCATCAGGAATTTACTGGGACATGCGCGTTCCTGCCGAAAGGGGGGTGAATTTCCCAGCTCCAGGAATTTGTGGCAGAGTGGGCAAATAACCGCGGCTCTCCAGGAGCCCCATGCTCGCACCACGTTGAGGCGCCAAGCAGGCGAAACCGCAACACATCACCTGGGAGGAGGACCAGGGCGACCAGGAGGACAGCAGCCGCAGCAGGGAGCCCCGGAGCATGCATACGCGGCGCCGGCGGCGGGGAGCCGGGTGCTCCAATGAACTCCCCAGGGGGTGGCGGTGACGTGACTGTGGACCGAGCAGGGATAAAGAGGCCTCGGCGGGAGGAGACTCACATCTGTGAGAAACGCCGTGCCAAGTTGTTCAGTTTCTCAGAATTCTTAGACCATAAGAAAAATCGCACTAAACATCCACCTGTCCTCATCATGAACGACAGCGAGGGGCCGGTGCCTTCAGAAGATTTCTCCGGGGCTGTGCTGAGCCACCAGTCACACAGCCCAAGCAGGAAGGATGGTCACAGAGAGGATGATGGCAGCTCAGGGGACACGAAGGAGAAGCCGGGGCAGAGTCCGTCGTGTACTTCAAGACGGAGGCCGCCCTGCCACCCACACCTCAGGACATAAGCTATTTACCCAAAGGCAAAGTGGCCAACACCAATGTCACGCGTCAAGCACCACGGGGCACCAAGGCGGCCGTGAACCGGCGGAGCGCGGACGCGCCCCCAGCCCTGCTGCCCGGCGCCAGCAGCATCCCCTGGGTCCTCGAGCAGATCCTGTGTCTGCAGCAGCAGCAGATCCAGCTCGCGGAGCAGATCTGCATGCAGGTGAACCTGTGGACCTCCCACGCCCTCAACTCCAGCGGCGTGGCCGGAGCCGACTCCCTGAAGACGCTGGGCGGCCACGTGTCCCAGCAGGCTTCGGCGGCTGTGGCTGTACTCATCCGGAAAGCGGGGAGCCCAGCTTTGCCCCCTGAACACCTTGAAACCAGCCAAGCTACCTCACACCAGCATCCCTTCCGTTGCCAGCTCCGCGTCCCCGGCGCTGACGCCCTTCTCCCTGAAGCCAGATGGGACCCAGGTACTCCCCAGTGTCCTGTCGCGCCCCTCGGGGGTGTTGCTACCTCAAGCCCCAGGCTCTGTGCTCTTCCAGAGCCCCTTCTCCGCCATGGCATTAGACCCGTCCAAGAAAGGGAAAGGAAGCCACTGAGTGTCTCCCCGGTACATGTCAAACCCAAGGACAAAGTCCTCTACAAGCACAAGTGTAAGTACTGTAGCAAGGTTTTGGGGACTGATAGCTCCTTGCAGATCCACCTCCGCTCCCACACTAGAGAGAGACCCTTCGTGTGCTCTGCCTGCGGCCACTGGTTCACCACAAAGGGCAGCCTCAAGGCGCACTTCCATCAGCATCCCCAGGTGAAGGCAAACCCCCAGCTGTTTGCCAAGTTCCATGACAAGATGGCGTCAGGCAGTGGCCTTCCCTACGCGCTCTCTGGCCCTGTCTCCGTAGATGAATATCTCTAAGGAGAGCCCATCTTTGCGATAGGGACCCCCAATGTAGGGCTACCTCAGAATCTCTCTTTGGGGACTAACCCCAAGGACCTCATGGTGGCCCATTGCCCAACAATCTGCAGCCCAGGCCTTCTCCGGAAAGTGAGGGTAGATCCATCCTACCCGGGGTGAGGTTAAACCATAATCCCCTGAGGGTTGGTGGCTTCCAAGGGAGCGGGACACCTGAGCTGGGGTCAGAGACCCTGAAATTTCAGCAGCTGGTGGAGAACATCAACAAGACCACCACCGATCCCAACGAATGTCTCATATGCCACCGTGTCTTAAGCTGCCAAAGTTCCCTCATAATGCATTACTGCACCCACACCGGGGAGAGGCTGTTCCAGTGTAAGATCTGTGATTGAGCCTTCTCCACCAAAGGCAACCTGAAGACGCACTTTGGGGTGCACTGGACCAACACGTCCATAAAGATGCAGCATTCGTGCCCCATCCGCCAGAAGAAGTTTACCAACGCGGTCATGCTGCAGAAGCATATTCAGATGCACACGGGTGGTCAGATTCCCAACACGCCTCTGCCGGAGAATCCCTGTGACTATATGTGTCCCGAGCCAATGATGGTCGATGAAAATGTCAGTACAAGCATTGTCTGTCATGATGATGTCGAGAGCATCGATGTAGATGAAGTCTGCTCCCAGGAGGCCCCTGGCAGCTCCTTGAAGCTCCCCATGCCCCTTCCCAGCATCCACTCGCCATCACCTACTCTAGGGCTGGCCTCGGTGGCTTCCCTAGATGCCCTGGGGAAGGCGGGTCTCGCTGGTCTTGTCCTGCAGCGACAGAGCAGCCGAGAAAATGGTTCGGTGGAGAGTGATGGCTTGACCAACGACCCTTCCTCCTCAGTGATGGGGGACCAGGAGTATCTGAGCCGAGGTCCAGATGTCCTGGAGACCACGTCCTTCCAGGCAGTCTCCCCAGCCAATAGCCAAGCGGAGAGTGTCAAGTCCAAGTCTCCCGATGCTGGTGGCAAAGTGGAGAGCTCCGAGAACAACCGCACTGAGATGGAAGGTCAGAGCAGTGGCCCACCGACATTTATCTGAGCCCAGCCAACCTATGTCAAAGTTGAAGTTCCTGGTGCATTTGTTGGTCCTGCGACCATGTCCGCAGGTATGACACCCTTGTTAGCGGTCAAGCCCCGAAGACAGGCCAAGCAGCACAGCTGCACAAGGTGCAGGAAGAACTTCTCACCTGCGAGCGCGCTTCAGATTCACGAGCAGACGCACACTGGGGAGAAGCCTTTCGTGTGTAACATTTGTGGGCCAGCTTCTACCACCAAAGGCAACTTGAAGGTCCATCATATGACGCATGGGGCCAACAAGAGCTCAGCACGCCGTGGCAGGAAGCTGGCCATGGAGAACACCATGGCTCTATTAGGAACGGACAGAAAGAGGGTCCCCGAGATATTTCCCAAGGAAATCCTGGCCCCTTCAGTGACGGTGGACCCTGTTGTGTGGAACCAGTACACCACCATGCTCAACGGTGACCTGGCCATGAAGACCAACGAAATCTCCGTGATCCAGTGTGGTGGCGTTCCCACCCTCCCAGTGTCGCTGGGGGCCAGGTCTGTGGTGAATAACACTGCTACCTCCAAGATGGATGGCTCCCAGTCGGCCATGAGTGCCGAGATGGAGAAGCCGGGAGCTGCCGACAGCATCCCCAAACACCAGTTCCCTCACTTCCTGGAGGAAAACAAGATGGCCACCAGCTACGCTACAGGAGAGCGCACGTCGAAGGAGCAGTGCAATGACCTCTCTAGAACTGTACCTTTTTTGTTTGTTTTCCTTAAAGATCCCCATCTCCTCCAGTTTTCTTCCTGATGTGCAAATAATGTTTTGAGTTGTGGTCGCAACCTCAGGCACATCCTACAGTCACAATGTTGCTATGCTGCTTTGCAAAAACAAACAAACAAAAAGAAAAAAAATCATACTAAAACAAATACAGACTAGTAATTTTTTTTAATTTTGGAAAGAAGCGACTCTTGCAGAGTACTTTTGTTACTTGCAACAAACTATATACATAAAACCTTTGTACAACCTAGAGTAACTGTTTCCAAAGACTGTCACCTATTTCAAGTTGGAAGGTGTTGAACCACCATGGAGAAGACAACTGTTTTGCCTGTTTGGGGGTTGGGAGTGGGTAGGTGGGTACTGTGTACTTACTTCTGGGGTGACTGTATGCTGGTAAATGGACGTCTGTTTAGGGACCTGTTTTGTATTCTCCCAACACTACACCCATTTTTCTCTTCTTTTTTGAATGTACTTTTTTTTTTTTTAAACCAAGGTTGTAGAATTCCAAATTTTTTTTCAACCTTGGAAGCTTAAGTAGAATGCCCTAAAGTGGACGGATTTTAGTCCTTAGAGAGTCAACATGTGTGTTGCTGCTTATTTAAATGCAGTTCAGTTGGAGCCCCAAGAGTGCCAAGGTCCTCCCTATGCTTTCCAGATGCCCTTCTTCTTCCTAAAACCAGGAGAGAGGAGCACCTGAGCAGGGAATCTCAGGTGACTTAATTTAGTTCACCAGTGCCTACTCTGAAGAGCTGGGTATCCGTTCTTGCAGAAACAAGCTCACCAGAAGGGCATGTTTTCTTATTATATACTAATAACTTCTTATACTAATTTGTACCAGAAGTTCCTTGATTGTGACTTATGCCAAGTAATTATGAAGATTTTTTTTTTTCTGAATATTGCATGAAGGCTACCAAGTTGGAACAGGCAAGTCTTGGGTGTGAAAGCTTTAATTTATCTACATCATTCATGTGTTATTTTTGTAGCTATAGTCTCTATTTTCTTATTTGATGACCGCTGAAGTGTTCCTAGGCCCTGTTGTAAACCTAAGAGTTGATGTATTCGTGGAGCAGCTGGAAGTTCAAGATGTTGTTGTGGTTCTTTTTTTCTTAATCCCCCTTTTGTATATGTGATATTAAGCAGACAATGAAGCTTTACTCTTGAGGATTTAACAAGGAAGGAGAAAGAAAGACCCACATTTCTAGGTGAAGTCTTTGCCCCTCAATGGGGAAAAGTGGATTGGGACTGTTCTCAAGTCTGTCTCTCGGTAATTGCACCTAATTTTAGGATCCAAAAAAATTTTTTTTTGTTTTGCCAAGTTGTGCCTTTCCTTCTGGAATTGTAAGTGAACACAGTAATAGGACCTGTTTACACTGTGAAGTGGATATTGTTACAGAAAATACACCAGAGGCTTTCTCACTTGTTAAGCTAATAATGCCTTGTGAATGTATTATCGACAGAGAAACCCCTGTAGTTTTTACCTGCTGATGTCTGTCTGCTGGAGAATAAATTTTGGATGTTTCTTTGTTTCACCAAAAAAAAAAAAAAAAAAAAGACAGCATCAGCATTTTCTCCTGAACCATCAAAAAGATGATTGACATTTGAAATACTCCAAATGTATAAATTCTAAAGTTTAAATGTTTGAAATGCTCAGGAGACAGTTTACATGGACATGGAAAGGTAAGTCTCTCTGTAGGCTAAGCCCTAATTTAGAGGCAAGAAATTTATTGGAAAAAAATCAGGTTATTTTTACAAACTGGCTATTTATTTTTGAATAATTCAGGAAAAATTCCCCATTGCTTAATTTCAATTATATCCTCCCAGCAACAGTACTAATCATATACAATATAACCATAGCATTACATAGTACCCACGTATTAAATTTTGAAATGTAAAATACCCATAACATAAAACCAGAGGGGAAAAATTCTTATAAAGCATTTTAAAATCAGCAAAGCATTATCCTTTTCTTAGCCAACTGGGAAGCTTCTTCATAATACCACTGAGATCACTCCCTCCTTCCCTGAAGACAAAGTTATGCTTAAAGCTGCCCAAATATGTAAAGACAATGATGAATAGAGTTTACTGCAGATACATCACCAAATAAGAAAAAGGGTGAATTTCATGGTACATGAGTTATGGTATTGAATTATATCTCAATAAAGATGTTACTAAAAAAAAGTTCAGAGACTCATAAGTGGTAGATCTTCCACCTTTAAGTAAGACTAGGCTTTTCAATAACAGTTTATATGTACTGAGTACTTATTAAGGACCAGAATTTTTCTAAGTATTCTCTTAGAAATACTCATCTAATCCTTACAATAACCCTATAAGATAAGCACCCCACACATAAAGAAACTGTGGCTTGCCTAAGATCACACAATAGTAAACGGCAGAATTGGGATCTGAACTCAGGCCATCCAAATTCAGAGTCCTATTTCTTAACCAATTCACTGCTTATGTCCTTAAGCGCTATACTAGGCCATACTGCTTTCTTGAATGCATGGAGTCCCTTACTAGAACACAATTATTTGGAACCCAATTCAAATACTACTAGATATTCTAGCAAAGAACTATGGTATAAGAGGAACTTATTATTGCACTCTAAATAGCTGTATATTTTGGCAGAACTAAATAATATAATCAAGAAGAATCAGCCTACAGTCAAACCTGGTTTGATAAAATATGAAAGGTTATAAAGTAGAACAAGTCATCATAGACAAAAACCCCGTCCTCCCAAGTCCAATAGACGTTTGTTATTCTGCTGTATGCCCATTTAAATTTTTATCAAGAAGAAAAATGATGCAATTAGAGGAGACCATATATTACACATCCCATAAACATTTTCTTTAGTAGTCTAAACAAAGTGGTTTGACGTCAAGATAAAATATAAATATCTTCAATAACCACTTCGGTGTATAACTGCCATTAGAATTTCTATGTCACGTAAAAAAAATACCTTTTTCTTTTGTTTTGATTTCTGTTAAGTTATTTTGGTGGGGAAAATTGAAGTCTATATGAGAAATGAGGGAAGATTTCAATAGAATTTGGTTTTTGTCTTCACAAAATAAAAGGCATACATCTGTTAAACAGAACACAAAAGGATAAGGTAGTAACAGTTCATGCTTTATAATAAAGGTGACATTTCTTTGATCTTTTGTTTTAAAATTAAGCTCAAGGGTCCTGCTTGACTGACTAACATTCACAAACCTAATGTTTTGTGCCTTACAGGCTGCACAAAGTATAGTCTTCTCAGAAACTGATGGTGCTGTTTACCCTAAAAATTTCCTGCATACAAAGGCATATTATCACTCTCACCCTGTGCCAGGGTTTCACAGGATACTAGGACAGGGGGATGGAGTAAAAACTGCATCAGAAGAGCAGGCTAGTTGGCTTGGATGTGTGCCTGAATTATAATTCCCATTACAAACGTGAGCAGTATGCCTGTGAGCTTCTCTCAGAGATGTGGAAAAGAAGAAAATGTGGCAGCTAGCTACTTACTGATTGAGCTTCTTCCATTGCTTTCTTCCATGTCTCTCTTATCCAAAACCCCAGGCTTCATCTCCAAGATGCCTTTCTGATGCCTTCCGACATCTGTTCTATACTCCGCCACCGCTGAGTCTTTGTGCAAGCTGCCCAGATCCCTGGAGAAATCGTCTTCTTTCTACAAAACCCAACCTCCCTATCACCACCTGCAACACATACATACATACACCTTCTATGCTTTTTCTTCTTCAACTCACCACTGAACTCGCTTAATTCCAGGATTTTTTTTTTTTCGATACGCAGGCCTCTCACTGTTCTGGCTTCTCCCGTTGCGGAGCACAGGCTCCGGATGCACAGGCTGTGGCCATGGCTCACGGGCCCAGCCGCTCCGCGGCATGTGGGATCCTCCTGGACCGGGGCACGAACCCGTGTCCCCTGAATCGTCAGGCGGACTCTCAACCACTGCACCACCAGGGAAGCCCCAGGAATTTTTCATTATCTTTCTCATTCATTCATTTGATAATTTTGTTCAACCAACATCCACTCATTTAGAACAAAAACTATGTGCCAGACATTGCGAAAACAACCTTTAAGTGACATTTCTTCTAAGCAGTTTTGCAACTAACTAGCGCACGTGTATATTTATAGGATAAATCTGTCTCACTCTCCATCCTGTTGCTAGATGGGGGCTTGCTGGCTCTTTGTAGCACTCTGGACTCTGGCATACTACCGATACTCAATAAATTCTAGTTAACCTACTAAGAGACTGATGCTGCCAACAGCAGCTATTCTAGCTACGCTTCACAGTAAGAGAAAGTAAATGCCCTTTGTCTCACATTTCTGAGCCACGCCACTCCAGCCGACTTTTGACCCATCCTCCTCCCTCCCCCATCCTAGTCACCAAAACAAACATGGAATATTTATGCCCAATAAGTAACCACATATCCCATTCAACTTTGGCCAAAAACAGGAACCCTGAGGTTCAGAATCCTAGTTTGTTGTTTAAAATACTGCTTGTTATCTGTGAAGTAAAGTGATGTATTAGAATACAGGGACAAGGAGACAGGATTTGAGTCCCAGGGCTGCCACAAATCAGCTGTGATATCCTGGGCAAGCCACAAGTTTTTGGAGGTTTAGCGTCCTTATCTGTAGCAAAGACAGAAATGCTGGTACCTGCTTTCAGAGGCTCCTTGGGAGCATGAAATAGGGACTGTATAAGAGGGTGTTTTGGGGACTTCCCTGGTGGCACAGTGGTTAAGAATCTGTCTGCCAAGGCAGGGGACACAGGTTCAAGCCCTAGTCAGGGAAGATGCCACACACTGTGGAGCAACTGAGCCCATGTGCCACAACTACTGAAGAACTATGGTCAGAGTTCTGCATCTCTCTCTCCTCCCCGGTGGGCTTTCCTTATTGACAAGATGGGGGAGTGCAAGTTTTGATTTGTGGTTTAATTACATACTGGCTTTTGAACTTCTGAAAAAATCTTTCTAAGTAACAAATATCTGCTAAGCATTTTTTATACATTATCTTAGGAGGAAGATTTGAATTTATTATTCTGATTGGGAGTAAAAAGATAGAGTAAAAGATTGTATAATAGGTGGTTTTCAGATCAATGGATTGGGGATGATACAGTTTCCCACAAAATATTCATGGCATGGGTTTTCCAACTTTGTAAACTTCTGCCTGACCCAAATGGACCCCCTGCTTCAAAGTGGGGCTCCAGACATCAAGGTCTTACAGATGGGGTCTATTTTACTCCTAAGTGTCTAGGGAACCAGTATCCCCCCTACAATTCATGCCCACCCCCAATGACCCTGCCTAGTGAACATGCCAACCCCGGTGAAGCATTTCTTTTATTTTCTTCCGTATCCAACCTGTCCATTTGCCCTGCTGTATTCCTGGAACACCTTCTAGGTGTCCCTGTTGCCATGAAACGCCTGCCTTCTGCCCCAGGGAGAAGGAACATGCCTGTAGTTCCATTCAGGAACTAGAACCTCAGATGCCCCCAAAGAATATGTGAGGGTTTGATAGGGTCGTTTTGAGTCTGTCTTTTGATGTTATCCATATTTTCACATTTGCCTCTCTTTTATAAAAGGTAAAACATCTAACTTTTGGCCTCGTTTGATTACTAAACAATGTGTCCAATAGATGTGGCAATCCCATCTCTGTGCCACTCATCCCTGACACCCATCCCCAACACCTGTCCCTTAGGAAGCCACACCATTCTTCATGAGAGGTCCAGGCTGCCCCTTACCACTTGGCCTGAACTGGGGTGAGGCTTCTTCTCACAGCCATGCTATTTGGTCCTGTGCACCCTGCTTTACTCCTCCTGAAGGAGGAAGTTTGGCCCTCAAATCAACTCTAATACTCCACTGCCTACTGCTTCCTTCTCTCCCTCCAGCTGCTTCCTCTCTTCCCCCAGAGGAGCTCTCCCAGCTCAGTGAATAAATTCAGCCCCATGACATTTGCCCCCTCTTTTTTAGAGTCTCTCATTACAGTTGCACTTTGCCTAAACTTACACAACAAAATCGTGGCCAAAAATGTCACGATAATCCAATTCATTTGCTCCCAGGAACTTTCTCCAGCAAGCTGACTCTGTTGAATTAACTGAAGAGCCCTGTCTCTCTAATGTATATTCTTAGACTATTGGTCCATCATAGTCAACTCCTTTGTGCCAGTTTTTTATTTAAATTGCAGGCATAGCTGTCAAAAGATCAACAGCAACATTGAGACATAATTTATCTGCCAGCAACAAAGGAGGCTCATAGGTAAGGAAGACGGACAATCAGGAAAAAGAAAGGTCTGTGGATAGACTTGCTTCCACTTTGAGAACAGTCTGAGTCAGAACAGACAATTACAAGCGTGTTAACTGGGGCACCAGCAGGACGAATCTCCTTCCATTCCAATTCACAAAGGTGTTTATGCCCCAGTTACCATTGGAAACTTTTACTTATTTCTTTGGGCTTTGAGGTCTATGACCTGGTTTTCAGTTTACCTTTTCTACTTGGCCTACAGCTTCCGTATTCGAAAGCACAGGGCAATTCCATTTTATTCGAGGCAGGAATGATCTTTCAGGACTACCCCTGAATGAGAGTCAGGAGCGGGGGAAAGATTTCTCCTCTCTTCCTCTCTCATCTCCTCTGCATTCTTCCCCACACAGCCCCAGGGCCCTTCTGACTGAACTCGAATTCTCCTATCAGCTCTTCAGCCTTGAGTGCAATCAAATGGGGTTGGACTAAGTTAAACTTGAAATATCATGAGAAGAGATACACATTAAGTCTTATCAGTCATTTGCATTTTGATAAAAAGTAGTTGATAGTATCTCTTTTCCACTTTCCCACAGGGCAGGTTTTAAGAAAAGGGAAAAGAGCAAATGGGTCATGGACACTGAGGGGGAATAAGGGTCATGGAAGACTCTAGAGTCCAAGTGCCTACATCACAGTCTAGCCAAAAGCAGGGTCAATAGGGATTCCTATTTCCAGTTCTGCCACATCCCTTTGGCCCCACGTGGTGTCCAAAGGCAAACAGCTCACTCCTCTCATCACTAAGACATGGGAGGGAGAAAAAGTAAATGGATTGCAAGTGGGGAGCCAAAAAGAGATCAAGTCAATAGTTTGGGGTGAGGTGCGATTCCTTAAGTTTAACCTTATTTTCTTGTTCGTACCCCAGTGCAAGTTCAAGTCTTCGACTGATCTTTGTTTTCAGAGTTACAGGAGCCAAGTGATGTACAACAAAGGCACAATGATTCCTGGAGTGAGATGGGGAAGGAACCCAATGGCCATCATCTTGGGACATTGAGTCTGATTTTTGATTAAAAACTTGACCCAGAGATTTCTGAAATGTGAGTGGAAAAATAGCCATTTCAAGACTGCAAGCAGTTTTCAGTCTTATGAGCAAGGACATCTATAAGGGCCAGTCAGGACCAGCTGTATAATGTGTGGGGCCCAGTGCAAGGTGAAAATGCAAGACCCTTGTTCATAAATTTGTAAAAATTCCAAAATGGTGACAGCAGAGCACTAAAACAAACACGCCTTCTAAGCATGGGCCCCTGTGGAATTGCACAGGGTGCAGCCACATGAAACTGGCCAGGGGGCCATTTAATTACTCAAATGTGGAGTGTGGAACCGCTTCTCACATGGAAATGGTTGAAACATGACTCCAAGGAGCATAACTGCTGTTTAAAAAACATGACTTTCGTAAAGACAAGAATCTGGACTGTTTGGCTTATTACCATATCAGTGAATACAGAGCAGCTGCTCACTAAATATTTGCTGGGGGAAAAATATGAATAAACAAGCATAAAATAACGTGTGCAGTAGGAAGCTGTGTCGTTACAGACTTGTGTCTGCTTCCAAGTTTTCTCTGTAGTGACCAAGAGACACATGAAAAGATGCCCAACATCACCAATTATTAGAGAAATGCAAATCAAAACTCCAATGAGGAATCACCTCACACTGGTCAGAATGGCCATCACCAAGAAATCTACAAAAAATCAATGCCGGAGAGGGTGTGGAGAAAATGGAACCCTCTTGCACTGTTGGTGGGAGTGTAAATTGGTACAGCCACTATGGAGAACAGTATGGAGGTTCCTTCAAAAACTAAAAATAGAGCTACCATATGACCCAGCAATCCCACTACTGGGCATATACCCAGAGAAAACCGTAATTCAAAAAGACACATGCACCCAATATTCACTGCAGCACTATTTACAATAGCCAGGTCATGCATGGAAGCAACCTACGTGTCCATTGGCAGATGAATGGTTAAAGAAGATGTGGTACCTATACAAAGGAATATGACTCAGCCACAAAAAGGAACAAAATTGGGTCATTTATAGAGACGTGGATGGACCTGGAGACAGTCATACAAAGTGAAGTAAGTCAGAAAGAGAAAAACAAATGTAGTATATTAACGCATATGTGTGGAATCTAGAAAAATGGTACAGATGAACCTGTTTGCAAGGTAGAAATAGAGACACAGATATAGAGAACAAATGTATGGACACCAAGGGGGGAAAGGGGGAGTGGGATGAATTGGGAGATGGGGATTTACATATATACACTAATATGTATAAAATAGATAACTAATGAGAACCTGCTGTATAGCTTAGTGCTCTGTGGTGACCTAAATGGGAAGGAAATCCAAAAAAGAGGGGATATGTGTATACATATGGCTGATTCACTTCACTGTACAGTAGAAACTAACTCAACATTGTAAAACAACTATACCCCAATTAAAACAAAAGTTTTCTCTATAGGAAACTGACCCTTAAGTGCAGGTAAACCATTGCCTGTGCTTATGAAAACATGAATATTCTTTAGGAAGCATTTACTCAAGAAAACCAAGGGGCAGTTCACATTAAAGGGCTTGAGAGAATCTGAGCACATATGATACACTAGAGTTGAGAGGACTGAGTGTAGCCCCAGTTGGGAGCAGGCCCTTCTTATCACTCCTGAAAGGAACCCAGAGCCTTTCTTTAACCTCAACTGTTAGAAGCATCAGGAGTGTGTCTTGAGGCATTAGTACAAGCAGTGGGCTTAAGACGATGGGCACCGCCGTCAGACTAGCTTCATTATTACCTTATTGGGCAAGTTACTTAATCTTTCTGTGTCTTAGTTTTCTCATCTATAAAATGGAGGGATAATATAGTATCTGCCTCACAGGGCTGTTTAAAGGATCAAAGGAGTTTTATGTGTCACGCCCTTAGAACAGTACCTGGAACATGGTGAGTGCTTTATAAGTATTTGCTGCTTATTATAACCCTCTTTGGAAGGACACCATTGCCTGTGGCAATAATGAGGCCCCTTCAAGCACCTTCCCAGACAGTAAGCGTTGATGAAGGGAACAGGAACAGAAGAGAAGGAAAAGACTGGATGCTGCCAATCAACAAGTGTGTGAGCACTTCCATGCCTCTTCCCTGACCTTAGCAAATTGCCCAAAATAGCCAAGGAAAGGAGGGTTCTTTACTTGGTGGGGCCTTGGGGTGAGAGGGTATTGGGGGTTGACAGCCTGCAGGCACAGGAACTTCAGGCACCGATGCTATGATGTGACTTGACACTACTTTTATTAGAGGCAGAGTTGCACAGTGGCATCAACACATCTTGATGGACATAAGTAAGGGTTCTAGAGTCAGACTGAATTCAAGTCCTGGTCTATCATGTGGTCAAAGCTAATCTAATGGTGTAATTAGAACTCAACCATGAGTGATAATCTTTCTAAAAGGGCAAAGTTGAACTGGGGATTCTAAGTCCTCCTAATTTCTCACGGAAGACCAAATCTATGTTTGAATAACCAAAAAGTCTGCTAGCCTAATAGGCACCTACGTGCTAGTCAGGAAAAGTCTTCATTTCTTGAGCCTGACAAGGCTCATGCTGGACTTTACTCCCAATTCCCCCTCTTTCCAGGAGCCCTTGTTCAGCACCTAACCTTAACGCATATAATCTGAGCACAGTTAACCAATGTAGTTAATATTTTAATTTGAAGGAAAAAAAACTTGGAAGAAAAATGTCATTTAATTAAAAAATAATAAAGTCTATGAATTTTACATAAATTTTTGCAAATATTCAAGATCAGGAAGACTGAATCCTGAAAGCCAGGGCCAGTCTTACTCTTGTAAGAGAATTAGGATCCTAAGCAGAAAACAAGATATATGATCATTCTTAGACGGAAGTGTTAGTAAATGGTTTGCCAAACAGAGATTGGAATTGAAAACTAATGGTTACTCTCACCGCCATATACGAAGCGTAGCAATAGTAATAAAACAATTTTCCTCATGAATTCTTTAAGCAAAAAATCCTAAGAGTAATTTGAGAAAGTTGTATAGTAAATTATCTCTGCCTTTTTGAAATAGGGAGAAAGCAGATACATTAAAATATCCTCTACGTGTAATTTACATATAGCTGCAAGGTATAATGAAGTCAGTAGTAAGAGATGTGAAACCCTTGGATTAGGAGAGAAGAAATGATTTAAAATGTTAACAGTTACCACCGATTTTGTGTATTTTCCTGGCTTGTATTCTCCCGTGATCTCTAGAACAGTCCTGTCAAGAATGCTTCCCAAGACTGGGGATTTCTTTCCCTGGTGGTATGGAAGGATGAGGGCTGGACTGAGTGAGGGTATGGGAGTGTCAGTTTGCACTTTACCACCAATCAGCTGGACTGCATGAAATTACCTTCTTTTCATTCTCCATCTGGGAAACTCCTACTCATCTTTCAAAACTCAGCTCAGGTGCTACTTCCTCTCGGAAGCCTTCAAGGACACCCCTAGGGAGAGTCTCTGGGTGCTTATACACTTTGCTCAGTCTCTTTTAGAGTATTTTTTGCTGTTTCATAATTTTGGTTTACCATACATGGTTTACTGACTAAAATATAACTTTCTCAAAGGCAGGCAACGTGACCTGCTATCTTTAATTCTTGGGCACGTAGCACGGTATTTGACTAAATAAATGATTAATTGAATTAATGTCCCTAGGTACCTCATGCAAACTCTCTGGTACTGCATTTTCTTCATCTGTAAAAGGAAGGCATCCATCTGTTTTCTCAAGTTCCCATCCAGTTCAAATGCTCCTTGAATGTATAATATTTAGTTACAGATATTCCATCCAGATCTTTTCTAGGGGTAGGGCAGACAGAGTTACCTCTGGGATTCTGCTATCTCCTCTTTGAACCCTCTCCATGCATCCGATTCCCCTGCACATCCTGGATATGACTCTTTTCCACAGGCCCTTGCACTCAGCTACTTGTCAGTAGTGTCAAGGTTAAGAGCACAGATCCTGGAGACAGACTGTCTGAATACAAATACTGGCTCTAGCACTTATTAGCTATATGATCTTGGGAATGTTATTTAACCTCTCAATTCCCTAATTTTCAAATAGGGACGATGATGGTGATGATGATAATGATGGTGATAATAAATTGCGTCTACCCCATAGGGTGTCTAAGACAGGTTCTGATCAATCAGAATGAATGCCAGCCTTCCTGGACATAGGACTCTACCCCACCCCATGCTGAGTGTGTTGTGGTTGTTGACTGTTTCAGAGAATGGGAAAAATAAGGTTTTAGTAAAAGATACTACAATAGATATTTTCAATAGGCAAAGGGGGAGGCATAATCCAGGTCAAGTCCAGGTCCTAGAAGGCTCACCCCAAGACAGGTTTCCAAGCTCTGTTGATTTCACAGGCAATAAATAATGAGACCAGGCTGTGGAACTTACTCTTCCTCTGTCTACTTTTTATCAGAAAATAATATTAGGTGGTTTCTCAAGAGTTATGTTTCTCTGATCATATCTGCAACTTAAGAAACTGTTATTTTTAATAATAGTAATTAATAGTAGAATAACACTTTATTTTTTTTCATAAGATTCTCACAATCCTGTGAGATGGGTAAAGAAGTTATTATCTGCTCTTTTAAAAGAGTGATCACTAATCTATTGTATTTAGGAGTGTTAAACATGTAAGATTTTTGGCAATGCTTTGGAAACTTACATGGACATTGATGAATCAGCAGAGTAACTCAGATTTTCTCCATCAATTTCCTGGAATCTAATTGTAAATCTTGGATGATTTTAGAGTCTAAGTATAATAACTTATATTAAATGGATCCATAGCTTAGAAATTGTTGCTGTCACAAATAATATATTACTTCACTTACTCCAAGAATACAAGGTAAGTAACTTTTTAAATTCACAGAGCAAACTAGAAATAGACATGCCAAATTCATAGATTAGGTATAAAATTATGTAACAGCATACCTTTGAAATGCAAATCTATCAGGAGCTCTATAGACCACCTCTCCTTTATGGAAATGAACATGGTGTTTGGTCACAAATTAAAATTCCACTTGACAGAATACATGGTGCAGAATGAATAATCTTCACTCAAGCAATTCACAATTATACTCCTAATCCTCTCTCACTGTTCATTATATTAATACAGACTTGACTTTTAAGGGAATGCTTGACAACGGTTAAAACTAATGCCTTAAAATGTAAGCTTGGGTATAGATACAGATCTATGGAATAGATATTAATATATAATAGCTGGCTCTTCTGTATTGAATTCTAGATGGGTATTTGTTTGCTGGTAATCTTATTTGACAAGTCCAGAGAAAAAGAATTATATCAGCTCCTCACTAAATGCAATTCCGGTGATGCTTTCTTATTCCTGAGAGCAAGTGAGGTAAGCAATCTTTTTTTATTGAACAGATTGATGGAATAATATTTTGGAAAAATTATAGGGAGTAAACAGATGGGAAATGGGAGAAAAGCCACATGGGTAAGAATCATGAGTTTTCACTATATAACTATAAAATATAAAGGACAATTCTTTTGGGAACTCCATAGGTCACTTGATTCAACAACAGTGATATATTTTCGTTTCAGCAAAGCTTCTAAACTTTGGGAGTACGGGAGTTTTATGACATATGGCTCTCAGCACCAGCTGTGACAGAGAAAAAGGCCTGTTGATAGAATAATTCTGATTAAGATAATAAGATCCTTGGCTGGCCACATTTAATAGCCTCACAGGAAATTTTAGGGTGGAAGTCAGCCAACAAGCCCATCTTCATTTGCCCTTTCCTTTGAGTTGGCATAAACAGTAGACACTTACTTATTTCTTTGAAAAATTAACTCCTTAAAAAATTTTTAATGGAGTCATTTCACATGGTAGTCCAGCCTATATTTTAAATTAGGTAAAAGCTTTAAAATAACTCCCTATCTTACTGACTTGCTACATCCCCTTCTTGTCCTCATTATGTCATCCTGGGCATTGTGTCATGACTACGAAAGGTGGAGGGAACATTCAAGAACTGGAACCATTTGAGATGGGAGTGCAGGAAGGAAATGCCCCATAAGGAACTCTGAATCCATGTAGAGAAGTATCTTAAATGGCTAGGATTAGACCACAGATGATTTTTTTTTAATTAAGTAATTTACTTTTGGCTGCGTTGGGTCTTCATTGCTGCTCGCAGGCTTTCTCCAGTTGTGGCGAGCGGGGGCTGCTCTTAATTGAGGTGCACACGCTGCTCATTGCAGTGGCTTCTCTTGTCGCGGAGCACAGGCTCTAGGCACACGGGCTTCAGTAATTGTGGCGTGTGGGCTCAGTAGCTGTGGTTCGCGGGCTCTAGAGCACAGGCTCAGTAGTTGCGGCGCGCGGGCTTAGTTGCTCTGCGGCATGTGGGATCTTCCCGGACCAGAGCTCGAACCCGTGTCCCCTGCATTGGCAGGCAGATTCTTTTTTTTTTTTTTTTTTTTTTGGGGTACGCAGGCCTCTCACTGCTGTGGCCTCTCCCACCGCGGAGCACAGGCTCCGGACGCGCAGGCTCAGTGGCCATGGCTCACGGGCCCAGCTGCTCCGAGGCATGTGGGATCCTCCCGGACCGGGGCACGAACCCGTGTCGCCTGCACCGGCAGGCGGACTCCCAACCACTGTGCCACCAGGGAAGGCCCGCACAGATGATTTCTAATTAAGAGTGCTATGGATTGAAGCATTGTGCCGTCTCCAAATCCATGTGTTGAAATCCCAACCCCCAAGAGGATGGTATTAGGAGGTGGAGACTTTGGGAGATGATTAGGCCATGTGGTTTGAGTCCTCATAAATGGGATTATCACCTTTATAAAAGAAGCCAAGAAAGTACCCTTGCCCCTTCCTCCATGTAAGGTTACAGGGAAAAGGCAGCCCTTAATGAGACAACAAGCTCTTACCAGACACCAAATCTGCCAGCACTATGATCTTAGACTTCCCAGCCTCTAGAATGATGAGATATAAATGTTTGTTGCTTAAAAGCCATCAAGTTTATGGCATTTTTGTTATAGCAGTCCAAATGGACTAAGACAGGGAATTTGGCATAATCAGATTTGTGCTTTAAAAAAATCACTCTGGTGACAATATGGAGGACAGATTGGAAGGGAAAGACATTGGACTTTGTGATATTACTTGGAAGATTCTAGAAATAGGCTGAGGGGAGAAATGCTGAGAAACTGAACTAAGACAGTGACTCTGGGAATAGAAAGGAGAAAACAGATTCAAGACTAGTCATCAGGTCTTGTCCTTTCTCTCTCTGAAGTACCTCTACCAGTTTAGTCAAATGTCTCAATAATGCCCTTTAGAGCATCTTGCTTTCCTCCAGTCCAGGATCACGTATTGTATTTGGTTGCTGTCTCTTTAGTCTCCTTTAATGGGGAAACATTCATCAGTTTTCCATTATCTTTCATGACACTGACATTATTAAAAAGTACAGGTCAGTTCTTTTATGGACCGTTCCTTAGTTTTGGTTTGTCTGGTGCTTGCTCATGATTCGATTCAGGCTACGCACTTCCAGCTGGAATACCACATATGCAATGTCATGTCCTTCACAGGGTCACATCTGGAGGCCACATGATGTCTGCCTGCTCCTCATTGGTTATATTCATCTTGATCACCCGGTCAGGGTGTTGTCTGGTTACTCCATTGTACAGTTACTGTCTCCCTTTTTGACCAATAAGCAATCCGTGGGGAAATACTTTATTACCATATAAATGTTCAGCTCTGTGGCAGACGTCCCTCCCTGGATTGAGCATTCTCTTTTTTTTTTAATTAATTAATTAATTAAATTTTGGCTGCGTTGGGTCTTCATTGCTGCGCGCGGGCTTTCTCTAGTTTCAGCGAGCGGGGGCTACTCTTCATTGTGGTGCACAGGCTTCTCATTGCAGTGGCTTCTCTTGCTGCGGAGCAGGGGCTTGAGGTGTGCGGGCTTCAGTAGTTGTGGCACGCAGGCTCAGTAGTTGTGGCGCACAGGCTTAGTTGCTCCGCGGCATGTGGGATCTTCCCCGACGAGGGCTCAAACCCATGTCCCCTGTATTGGCAGGTGGATTCTTAACCACTGTACCACCAGGGAAGTCCGACTGAACATTCTCTGATGATTCCTGTCCAGATGAATTTTTACCATGTTGGTTGAAAAATGGTCATTTTTCCAGAAGCTCCTTTTTTAACTAGACATAGTGTTGCCTGAAATCTATATATATGTATATGAAATATATATGTGATATATAGTTGTGGTTTTGTGGCTAAATTCTCATGGAACTGTTCTGTGGGACTTCCGGGAAGTCTCCTTAAAAGCACAGGGGTCGGGGGTGAGAGGGTGGCAGGTGTTTATCTCCCTCCCTCCTCCTTCCTGCTGCCTATAACACAAACATGATAGCTGGAGATCTGTCAGTCAACTTAGACCACCTTGTATCTTGCAAATAAAATCCTCAAACAGGATTTTGAGGATTTTGAGGATGCCATAACATCCTCAAAGAAAAGAAATTGGGTCCCTGTTGACACTGTGAAACTTCCAACCAGCCCTGGACTGCCTACGTCCAGACTTCTATCTTGTTTAAGCCACTATTTTGGGGATCTCTCTTACAGATGAACAAAAGCTTCTAGCTAGATACATACTTAGTAGTTGAATCTTTGAGAAAGTATGGGCAGCTTTCTCGGTAGAGCATGAAGTAAGAAGAGAGAAGGGTTAAGGATTAGGGCCCTGAAGAATACTGAATAGTAAAGGAGCCAGTGTAGAAATCTGTGAAAAAATCAAATATCAGGACAGAGTGGTGCTTCCAAAATCAAGGGAATAAAGAGGTTGAAGGGAGAATGGCATGAACAGTTCAAATATCGTAAGAGTTCAAATGAGATAAAACTGAAGAGCCTCCACTGAGTTTGGCCATTACAGGTCTTTGGTCACTTACCAAGAAGACTTTTATTAAAATGCTCATTTTCAGTGGTTTCCAGGAAAAACATTTTACAAAAATGAATAAGAAAATTCTCTGCCCTTAGGAGCTTACTGTCTAGAAGGAAAACAGAAATTCATAATCACAATATATAGCATATTATAGGACTTAAAAATCGGTACATGATAGGAGCCGTGAAAAAAGGAACTAATTTCAGCTTGATGTACTAATTGGAGGATATAAGGTTTGAGCTGAACCTTGAAAGATGATTGGAATTTCCCCCATGAAAAGGACATTCGAGACTAAGAAAACAGAAAAAGCAAAGATTTAGAAGTTATAAAGTATAGGATTTACTCTTGAAACATCTCACTTTTCTGGTGGTGGTAGGATAGGGTTTTAGAGACTTGGGTGTAAGGTGATAGGGCTTCAGAGGTGGGCTGGGGCCTCACTGTGGAAGGCTGCGTAAAACAGCAGAGAGGACGGACTTTCTTCTGTAAGCACTGGGGAGCTACCACAGGTTCTTAAGGGGCAAGTGATTACTATAAATGTTTTATAAGGATGTGACTAGAGGCCAGGTATCGGGGGAAGAAATTAGTGATGGGGATTACTTAGAAGATTTTGCCATGGTTGTGGCTAAATAGCATGAGCATAAATATGGGCAATGGCAGTAGGAAGGAAAGGAAGAGGATGAATTCAAGAACCATTGCAGAGGGTGGTGAAGGGAAAGTGTCCTGAAAATATTATTACCATAGGATTCCTGTCTTTGTAAAGCACTACCCCTAAACCAGGCTTGGGAGACCTAAACAAACCATGGAGTGACTCCTGCTGCTGTTGGTGTAGGCTTCCTCCCTAATGCCAGCTGGAGTAGCCTTCTGCTAACTATGACAGTGAAGGGCGGTCTGTGGTCATCAGAAGTCATTATTCTTTAGAATACCCATCTAACAAAAGCTTGCCACCACTTATTAAGTACCTAGGTGACAGTCACTGCATGAGCGCTTCGTGTATTTTACCTAGAGATCTTTACATCAATACAGTAAGGAATAATTTTCCCATTTATCAGGTGTGGAAAATGAAGCCCATTGAAGGGAGGGAACTTGCCCAGGGTCACTCAGGACTTTCCAAGTCCAAGGCACTTAGCCTGATGGAGATGATGACCAAAATGCACAAAATCCTTTGAACCTTTACTAAAACATTTGCCTTTTCAGGATAGCTAAATTTCTGTCTTTTCCCTTTACTTAAAAAAAAAAATCCTCCTATCTAATCTCTTGTCTTTCTTACTAATATACATCCAAATACATTGCAAGTATTTCTGAAAAAATGATTTCAACATTAGGCCTTCCATGTACTTGACTTTCTTTTTTTTTTTTTTTTGCGGTACGCGGGCCTCTCACTGCTGTGGCCTCTCCCATTGCGGAGCACAGGCTCCGGACGCGCAGGCTCAGCGGCCATGGCTCACGGGCCCAGCCGCTCCGCGGCATGTGGGATCTTCCCGGACCGGGGCACGAACCCGTGTCCCCTGCATCGGCAGGCGGACTCCCAACCACTGCGCCACCAGGGAAGCCCTACCTGACTTTCTTGACTTCAATCCACAGTCATATATTAGATGATGCTCCTAAGTTTCCTCCATGTGCTGAACTTGGATTCTTTGTGTTCCAGCTAACAAATGATTATTTAAGGTCGGAGAGGGAAGTTGGCTGGTAGGCAACAGTCTGCCTCACACTGTTTGGATAAATATTTGAATAGTTTACTGCATTTTGCCTTTATTAAAAGAGTATAAAATATAGATAAAAGTGTTGATAATAGGAATAAGAAGCATTGGTCTTATAAATTTAATACAACCATGACAGTCAGAAAGGAGCAAATCTTCATCCTCCTCAGATGCTTTTTAGACTTCAACTGATTAATTTTTTATCCAGTTGTGATAGAAGAATGCAAAATTGAGAATATGAGTAAAGTGCTAGAACCACATTATCAGAGATTACATCTACACACACACACACACAGGAATAAAATCCTCCCTTAAAATATATAATTCTATTATTTAGCTTTCACACATTTTACTCTAATTCACATTTTCACAAACTCATATATGAAAAGGGGACTCTCTGCTTCTCTTTATATTCGTAGTTCTTAAATCTTGTGGGCTTTTTAAAATAACTTTTCTCGTTTCTTCCTAACACCCACCTTCTTTTACCCTTAAGAGAAGTCTAATGCTGCCGTTTCCCTATGTTTGGCTCGAACTTTTCCTCTCTGTTCTGAACTGCAACCCTCACACCTTCATTCCTTTCTATCAGTTGCACTTGCTTTCCTTTCCCCTAAAATGTTTCCTAAATGTCTGGATGATTTTTCTTCCCAAAGTGATCCTAAGTGCCTTTAAGCAAAGAAATTAGGAATACAGTCAACATAAAGAAGTAAGAACTAGAAATAGAAATAACTGATGTATTAGCAGCTTCTTAGTGTTTTATTCCATGTGGATTATTTCTTGATTGTGCACTTCAGACCACAAGAACTATTAGAATTCCTCTGCTTGGCACAGTCTTGAGGATCCTGTTATAAGCACCAAATGTAATATTAAGAAATGAAATTTAGTGAATAGTGCACACAGAGGACCTAAATTCCAATCTAATGTCTGCCTTTTGTATAATAATTAACCCCACAAAATCTTGCTCATTTTAGACTTAGTAGAAGGAAAAACAAATCTAAATTCATGAAAAATGTGAATCAGGGACTATTTTTAAAAGCCAAATCGTTGTGTTATTTTCCTATACCTAGAGTAACTTGAACTGCTAAGGAGGGTTTTCTAAGCTTTGCCTACTCTAATGATCGAATAACACTTTGGGTAGTTAGTAGGATCAATTTAAATATAAATAGCAAATGCATGTATTGCCTTAAAAACCTTTCTTCTTTTAAGTAGGCTAGCATCCTAACCACACAATCACTGTCTCACTTAGGGGACTAATTTGCTGTTGGGATAGCACTGAGAGTTAGTCCCTCCGTGAATGGTTTCGTTAGAGATTTACATTTTATTTTAATCTCAAGAATGAGGGTTACATCTCTGACAAAATTAGAAAGGGATCCACTGAATGAAATAGCATATGTGATTTCAACTGTGAGGGACAGGGTCAAACATTGTCTTAAGTGGTAACCCCCAGACTATCACTTTGCATTTATCATAAATAATTAGGTGGTAGTTTTGTTATGTCATCAAGTGCATGGGCCTTGGAGTTAGAAAAATAAATCTGGATTATACTGAGAATTTGTGGATTTTGAAACACTTAGATACAGCACTTAACTGATGCCACCCCATGGCCCCCCACCCCCGAAATTCTTAGGGACAAAATAAAGGGACAGCAAAGTGCCATTCAAAACCCACAAGATTTAGAGTAAAATGACCAGTTTGTATCTGGAGCACATAGCACTGTGACTTTAGACAAGTCCTGTAACCTCCCTGAGCCTGTTTCCCAGCTACAAAATGATACTACCACCCTCAGAATGCTGTTTTGAGTATTAAGTTCAATCATGCATAAGAAAGTGCTTGAAAACTGTTTAGTATCATTCAAATGCTAGAGTAAAAATGGAGGAACATTTCATTTGCATTTGATTGTTGTTTTTTTGTTTGTTTGTTTGTTTTTGCGGTACGCGGGCCTCTCACTGTTGTGGCCTCTCCCGTTGCAGAGCACAGGCTCCGGACACACAGGCTCAGCGGCCATGGCTCACGGGCCCAGCCGCTCCGCGGCATGTGGGATCTTCCCGGACCGGGGCACGAACCCGTGTCCCCTGCATCGGCAGGCGGACTCCCAACCACTGCGCCACCAGGGAAGCCCCATTTGATTGTTTTTAAAATGAAACTGTTCTTGTCTTGGCCAGGGAGAAAAATTTCCTCCAACACTTGGCATCTTTTGAAAAACCAATAATAAACTCTTTCACCCATGATTGACTTGTAATCATTTCATACTTTTGTGAAAAGAAAGAAACATGATTTCAAAAGTAGTGATCTTAGACAAATTGTCAAATCGCCCCTACATTTGTGACAACTTTTGGGTCAGGAAAGCATCTCCTTGTAGATGCAATGTGGAGTTTAAAGTGTTTTTTCACAGAAACATCAACAACAACTTTTAGCTACGTTGTTAAAAATTAAATTTTCCTTATGTTTCATTTAACATGAACTAAAGTTTTACAACGATAATCCAGTAATAGGATCCTGAGAGATGACAGGCAAGCATTGAAGGGAAGAATTGCCTTTAATATATTTTGTATTTATACATGAAGGAAAACCAAGATAGTGACTTTTGACTAGGCTAGATCATCTGACTCCAGATAGTGAAGTAATATCATCAACAATTTGTTTATTGTTAGCAGGACTCTAAGCACTGAATGGAGAATAACAAAGAGGGAATATAAATATGTAATAACACATCACCTATCAGAGTTCAGAAATATAGAAATTTCACTTTGGCTGAAATGCCAATCACTTTCCCCCTGACGAAGTCTCCTCAGAGAGCCTGTTGCTCTCTGACCAGCTAATTTGACCAGGGACAGATACTTGGCCCAAACTGAGTCAATCAGATTTTCAGAGACAGGAAGGCTGAATTGGAGGGTGCTGGCATTGAAGATGCAAGGTCATGATGCAAGGTCATGCATTGCCAAAATTGACAGCATGGCAGCCCAAAGCCGGTGTTATGAAGGAAAAGAAAGTAAAAACTCTACAGAGAAGCAAAATAACTAATTTGCAGAGAAGAACGTGGAGCAGATGTGAAACAGGACAAAGAGATTAGGGAACCAAGTAGCTAGAAGGAGAAAGGGAAAGAGAAAGAGAATGAGAGAGAAGCTCTCTGACCATGCATACTTCCTTCAGTTGGGTTCTGAATAATGTCTTAAAATAAGTCTTCTTTCCTTTCCTTGTATGTTTTGGTTCCTGAGAATCAAGGGATACTTTAATAAGCCATTCACTGATTGGACTAGAGCCAAAAGTAAACAAGAAAGGCATCTGAACAGTCAAATTACATTTCGAAAATACTATCTACTAAAGTTCACGTGACACTAAAAGTCTTTCATTGCTTATTTAATTTCTTATAACAGCTTTATTAAGATATAATTCACATAATATAAAATGCACCCCTCTTTAATTACCTGTTTACTTTAAATTTGTTTTAATTCCACCAAGCTTCCAGATTTCATGTCTAACTCTATGAGTAGCCTTAATAACGAAGAGAGAATGGCTAGTAGAAGCCAGCACACTGCAGCAATAAAGTGAGTTGACGGCCTAGCAGCCAAGGAGGAAATAGAAGAACTATAATTAGGAGAACAATAATTCCAAACGGGGAAAAAGGAGCAATCTGGGGCCACGTAGAGTGTTTTCATCAGGCTTTTCTAGTTCCGAGGAACAGCTCAAGTTACATCTAATATTAGGGGAAGGAGTTGTAAGGAATGAAGAAAACAAGGATCTCAACCCCTCAGGGCCTCGTGGGAACCAACAAGGGCCAAATCACCAAACCTCTGGAACACCAGGCGCTGTAGCAGCGCCAGACCTCAGGAAGACTGGGACTAGGACGCCATCGAGAATCCAAGGTTACCCCGGGACTTCAACATCGCACATCGTCACCTCAGTGATCAGTTATTTACGGCCTCAGCTCTCCCCTCTGGCTGCGCTTAGCAGTGTCTTGCGTCTTCTCTGTCTCCCCTGACCCACTTCCTCAACCCCTCTTAGGAATTTATAAGCTGCCAGCTCTTGACCTATTGCAACCTGCAGACTCATTCTGTTTGGCCGGTGTGGTGCCTTCACGTTTAGAGTTCCAAAGTCTTAGGGTGGGGCATGAACTTGGCCGTCACCCGAATCTTTGCCAAGCCCGGGCTACCTTCGCCACGCCCCCTTCTCTCATTTGCATAGCCCACCCCCGCTGCTGAAGGTCGGAGTTGGTGATTCCTGCTCTCTACCTCTTTTCTACCTCACAGCTTGTGCTTAGCATCAGACTTGCTTCCTCATAACTTTGGCTTATTCTACCCCATTGGCTCTCTGTGTACATGTTTCTAGCTCCCACTGTTCACCAGTAATTCCCAGCTCAAATTCCCCAAAGGGAGAATCCGAACCACACCACCCAGTTGTGGCTAAACTTTTTCCACTGGTCCGTGCTGTAGACTGCTGGCCAGCCTAGAGCATGGCTGCTTTAGGACAGGAGTCCACTCTGTGTTATCAGGTGTGGCTGAGGAACTGCAGGGCCTGCGGAGAACAGAACACAGCTGTCTGGGGCTGACACCTCAGCAGTGCCCATGAGCAGCGCAGGTACCTTTAGTTGGGGCTGAGGGAAAGGTGTCTGCAGTAATTGTCCAGCCCAGTGAAGTCTGAGGGACCTAACTAGGCAAAACCTTAAAAAGACTGAGAGAATCAGGTTCCATCTAGCATCCTCAAAGTCTGTGATCCTAACGTGGAGTCTTCAAGAAAAGGTTAAATTGTGTTCAGTGCTCTCTGTCTAAGGAAACAGTGATGTGTATAGTACACTTTGGAAGAATTTTGAAAGTCATGAAAGTAAAAATAATGGAAGGTATTTAATGTGTATTCAGATATTTGAGAAACCTTGGATGGTAAAAACAAAACAAAAACAACAACAACCAAAAAAACTTCATTTTCCATTGAAATAGGAATTTGTCCTACAAAGTTAAGAACAGAAGCTCGGAACGTTTTCTAATCCTGGCTCTGCTACTTACCAGCTAGCAAAATCTTTAGTAATTCATTTCCTCAACTGCCTCATCTATGAAATGAGGGTAATAACAGTACCTATCTTGTAGAGTTGTCAGATTAAACTAAATATTCCAAATAAAACCTTTAGAATGGGTACCTGGTGCATAGTTAGTGCTAAAAATTTATTATTATTATTGCTGCCATTGTTTTGTTATTATATAAATAAGGGAGTTATGTACTAATACATTAGTAGGATTTTTATAATGGTTGATAACTGTCGAGATTTTCCTCTTTGTACATATATATTCTCTTTAACATTTTGTTCTAGCTCTGTCACACAAATTATGTATTGTATTTCCACATGAAACAAACTGCTTCAGTTGACTTGCTATACTCTATAACAACAGTGTTTTGTTTGAGGGGATCCAAGTTTATTTTAACCCTAGTGCTGGTCTGTCTATCCATTAGCTTATCTTGGTGCCTAGACTGAAAGGCAACCCTGGCAAGGCAACCTTCGGAGCAGGCCCCTACGTGGATAGCTGTCAATTCAAAAGTAAACACCTTTGAAAAACAACAAAGGCTATAGCTGATGCTAAAGGATTTATCTAAAGTCAGTCTCTTTGGCATCTCTAGCCAGTTCTAGGTTGACTTCCTGCCTGGAAATAAGACAGGAAAGTGCTGGAATGGGTGCACGCCAAAAGGGCTGAGACCTGAAAGAAGTGGCACTCAATGAACCCATTAGAATCAGTGAGGGAGCTTTAGAAAACATATCACTGCTGGTCCCACTTTACACCAATTAAATTCTAAACCTCAGGGGTAGGGCAGGGGATGGGAGAGGGCAAGCAGCCATATTTTTTTTAATTAATTTTTATTGGAGTATAATTGATTTACAATGTTGTGTTAGTTTCTGCTGTACAGCAAAGTGAATCAGTTATACATATACATATATCCACTCTTTTTTAGATTCCTTTTCCATATAGGTCATTACAGAGTTTTGAGCAGAGTTCCCTGCAAGCAGCCATATTTTTAAAGCTCCCCAAATGCTTATAATGTGTAGCCAGGGTTGGAACCCCACTAGGGCTTCTGCTAATTTTCTTCTGCCACTGGGCAGGCCCTCCTCAGAAGAGAGGCTTCTGGGCAAGAACAGAGGAAAGGCGAAAAGAAGACCTTGCCTAAGAACCTGCTCATCATTGCAGCCACTTCAGGCGTTGGCCAGGCCTTACCCTCTGCTCAGCACTGGGTAGAAACCAAGTGGGAGGAGACAAGAAGATTGTGATTAGCGTCACCCGCCTTCACAGAGCTTTCAGAACAGTTGGGGAGTCAATATTAGCACACAAGAAATGGTCGCAGAACTGTGAAGCATTACTTTGTGGCTGTGATTGAAGGGGCATGCTCTGAGAGTTCAGCCAAGGGTGAGGTGAAGGTCAACACGGAGGAGACAGAAACCTCCTGAGGATGAATCAGATCTGGGCACAAAGGGAGCCTGGGGAAGGCAGTTACAAGAACAGTGAACAGAACGAACAAAGAAAGGGCGTGGGGTGGCACAAACAGTGATGAGACCACTCTATCGAGGATGCAGGATATTCCTGGGGAGTAGTAGGAAATGCACTTGGATGATTTAAGTAGACTGGGGCCAAATTTTAGAGGGCTGGTGTATTAGCCTGAGTCATTTAAGTGTCATGAAATAGGAATGCTGTCCTGGGGTCTTCAGTAATAATAGGCAGTGTTTCTGAGTAATCTAACAGAATATTGGAGGAGACTAGAGATAGCAAGACTGAGTAATATTGATTGTTTCAATAATCCCAGTGTGGAAAAGAAAACCCTGAAGGCCTATCGGTTATCATAGAAACAGATGAAGAGTAAATCCTAGAAATAGCTGTACGTTCCTTTTGTATGTGCTTATTTTGATTTTTATCAGATTATATAATATATGCACATTATAAAATTTGAGAAATCACAGAAAAGTAAAAAGGAGAAAAATGCATAATCTCTCTAAATACAAGCAACGACTGCTTTGACATATTTTTTCCAGTTTTTCATATATTTTTATGTGGTTGTGATCTCACTGTCTAAGCAATTTTGTATCCCATCTTTTTTTTTGTTTTTTCTTTTTGCGATATGCGGGCCTCTCACTGTTGTGGCCTCTCCCGCTGCGGAGCACAGGCTCCGCGGCCGCGCAGGGTCCGCGGCCATGGCTCACAGGCCTAGCTGCTCTGCGGCATGTGGGATCTTCCCGGACCGGGGCACGAACCCATATCCCCTGCATCGGCAGGCAGACTCTCTACCACTGCGCCATCAGAGAAGCCCTGTATCCCATCTTTAATATAATATGTGTGAGAATTTTTCTACATCCTTAATAGCTTTAAACTTTATTATTACATTAGCTGTGTTGTCTCTATTGGTATGGATGCACTGTGATTTATTTGTAGGACAATAGATTTCAAATTTCTTTCAGTTCTTCCCCTGTTAAAACAGTGCTGAGGACTTCCCTGGTGGCGTAGTGGTTAAGAATCCGCTTGTCAGTGCAGGACACCTGGGTTCGAGCCCTGGTCCGGGAAGATCCCACATTCCGCGGAGCATCTAAGCCCGTGCGCCACAACTACTGAGCCTGCTCTCAAGAGCCCACGAGCCACAACTACAGAAGCCCGCGCACCTAGAGCCCGTGCTCCGCAACAAGAGAAGCCACCACAATGAGAAGCCCACGCACCACAATGAAGAGTAGCCCCCCGCTGGTCACAACTAGAGAAAGCCCATGCACAGCAACAAAGACCCAACACAGCCAAAAATAAATAAATAAATCTATAAAATAAAAAAAAAACAGTGCTGAGTAGAAGTATATCTCTATATATTAAATGTGCCCATCTTGGTTGTTATATCCATAAGATAAATTCCTAGATATGCCATTACTGAATAAAATTTTTTTTTAATTTAAAGCTCTTGCTACTTACTGAGAATTTGCATTTCAAAGTATTGAATTAATTTGCACTCCTGCCAACAGAATATAGCAATGCTGTTTTCACTCTAATTATCTTTCCTAATTTGCTAGAGTAAAAAAATGAAATCTAATTTGTATTGTTTTAATTTGTGAGGTCGAACTTTTTATGTGTCTATTAACCACTTGTATGAATGATTTGTCCATTCTCTTTTCCCATCTAGAAATAGTAAGAACAAACAAATTTTAGAATTAGTAATATACTGAGGATGAAAAAGAGAGAAAATTCAAAGTTCTTGGCCAAAATAAACAAGAGAAAGCAAAAAAATAAATAAACAAAATGAAAGGTCAGATAGCAATCTAGAAAAAAATTGCAACACATATGGCAGAAAAAAGTCTGCTTTCCAAAAAATAGAAAGAGCTTATACCAATCAACAGGTCAACAATCTAATAGAAAAATGGGCAAAGGACATGACAAGTAGTTCTAGAAAAGGAAATACAAGTGGATTTTAAACGCAAACTGATACTCAGCCTCACTCCCAATAAAATATGCAAGTTAAAACGAAAATGAGATGGCATTTTCACTTAGATTTGCAAAGACCAAAATGTTTAATAACAGACTTTCTCAAGGAGTTGTTGGAAAACAGGCACTCATCCATGGTTGATACACTGTTAATTTATGTGATCACTTTGGGGGATAATTAGACAATAGATATCAATGTGGAAAGTAGACATATCCTTTGACCAACAATTCTACTTTTGGAATTTATCCTACAGATAATTCACAATTTGCACAAAATACTATATAACCCAGATAATCATTGCAGATTTGTTTATAGGAGCATAATATTGGAAACAACCTAAGATACGTCAATAGAAGATTATTTAAGTAATGCATGGTGTATCTGTACAGTTGAATATTATGCATCCATTAAAAAGAACAGTGTGCCTTTGTGGGTACTGATACAGCATTTCTCCAAGGTATTTTGTTGAAAAAAAAAGTAAGGTGCAAAGACTACCACTCTGTAAAAGGGGTGAGGGTGGGCAGGATAGATATTCATTTGCTTGTATGTGCACAAACTTGTTTTGCATTGATACATGAGACACTGACAATAATAGTTGCATGGGGGAGGGGCATTGTGGGAACTGAAGGGCAGAGGTTTACAAAGAGAATTTTCGCTCTATCCTTATGTTCCTTTTGAATTTTGTGTCATATATCTACAATGGGAAAATGTGACTGTTAAGAGTATGGCTTTTCTACATTGTGTAAAACCAAGGTTCAAAAAGGCAGCTGCTTGGATTCTCTCCAAGTTGTGATTTGGAGTAAACTGTATTGTTAGCATTCTACCCTGGACTGTAAGCCCAAGTTTGCAGTGGCTCTCAACGTTGACTTCCCTGTTGAATCACCAGCATCTAACCCAGATGAGAGGTGTTTAATAAACATGTCTTAGATGAGTTCCAGGATTCTAATCTAAAGAACAGAAAAATGAAGCTGCCATAGAAAGAAACAGGTCAATGTGAAAGGAAGAGTCAGAGACAAAGGCATTTAGGAGTGTAAAGAAGATACCTTGCAAAAATGTTGCAAGGTTATCAGACTTCAGAAGGAGTGGGTCAGTGCCAGCCTGCTCCTCCTGTACCAGCGCTGTTGTCCACAGCAATGTCAAAGCTGTGGCGAGGAAGCTGGAGAGGTGGGCAGGGCCGAATTGTGACGGACCCTAGACAGGATGCAATGGAGTGAGCAGAATGAATGACAGAAGTCAGAAAGAAATTGAAAGCCCAGACATATTGTTCAGACTACTTTGGCTTCAAGAAACAGATCAAAACCAAAGAGGGACTTTATTGGCTTGTGTAACTGGGAAGTCCAGAGATTTGACAGTATCGGTTAAGATATTCTTTCTTTCTCCACCCAGCACACCCACTTTTCTGTGCTGGATTTATTCTCTTGTAGACTCTTTACATGTGCTGGCTTCTGACAACTCCAGTTTCATAATTAACCGGTAGGTGGTCCCAGTAGTTCCTAACAGTTCTAGTAAAATCTTAGAAATGATACTTATTGGACAACTTGAATCGCATGCCCATCCCTGAAATAATCCTGTTCAAACTACTAGAAGACCAGGCAAGTGTCATAGATCACCGCTAAAGGGTTAACACCACTTTAATCTTATGAACCAAGAGGGAGGGAGGGGTAGTCCTCCAAAGAAATCAGGATGCTGTTTCCAAACACAAAGTGCTGAACAAGTAAAAACAATAATAGCACTCCACTCTAAGCAAAAACAAAAGATCAAATGAATATTTTTCCATTCTTTAATAATAAAAATTGGAAAGCATCTTTGGAGGGAGAAAAAGTCAAGATGCTAGAGATGGTGGGAGAAATTGTGGGAGCAAACTCTGGAAGAAATGGGCAGTGAGGGTGTTCAGATGGAAACACTGGTGGTAGAAAATAATTATGGACTCATAGGGCTGGGAAGGATCATGGAGGCCACCTAATGCAGCTCCCTTTCTTCTATTCTGCGAGCCTCCACACATGAATTAGGCTCCCTTACAGGACCATTCGAACTCTACTTGAACATATTCGTAATGGATAGCTCATGATTTCAGAAAGTATTTAATTTCATTGTCATACAGGTTTGATTCTTTAAAATGTCTGCTTTTCATTGAGCTGAAATCTAGTTCTCAGTTTGCCCTCTGGGTTAACAAACCTCAAGGCTACTCTTTTCATCAGACGATCCTTTAAGAGTTGGAAGACACTTACATTCCTTCCCCAGTCTTTTCCCTTTCAGCCAAGCACAACCAGTTCTTTTGACCACATATCAGGCAACGTGGTTTCCAGCTTTTTCTACAGCCTAATTGTCTTTCTCTGGATTCACACTGATTTATATGTGTCTCTCTATGTCTTTATCTTTATTGCCTCCCTTTATCTGGACACTATACTTTACTAATGCAACTTAAGATTTCATTGGCTTTTTTTGCAACACTGCACAAACTCTCCCATTTTGAGCTTGTTACCAGTAAAATCCCCAGGTCTTTTTTCTCGTGAATTGTTGCCAAGTCAGGTTTTGTAACTATGCAAGTGGTATTGTTTTTTGAGCCAGAAGAATGGAACTTCCTAATTTTTTCTTTTCAGTCTCTTCTTGTTGTTTCTTTCAGACTCCACCCTGTTACTTCCCTGCCAAAATGGGACTCTTTATAACCGGGTGGTATAAGGCCTATAGACCTTGCTTCAAAAGAATAACCCTCTGGCGTTCCATTAACCCAACAGGTCTTTTGGCTTATGCGTGGGTCAGTTCTCATGCCTGATTCCTAAATAATCTGATAATCTGGTTTCTATTCTTTGCTGATGCCTTGGTCATATGTTGCACCACTAATAAGTGGGCAGCCTTTCCAGCCCATAGCTTGTGTGTGTGTGTGTGTGTGTGTGTGTGTGTAACAGTTGATGAGCTTTGACCTGTGTTTCAGGTCAGTCAGCTTTGTTCCAGCTGTTCTAGATGAGCAGACACCAGTGCCTATAAGCTGTCCCCTCCCCGACACCCATGGCCAATGAAACAGTAGCAGCCAGGTCAGCTCCAGAAAGATTTAGAATTAGTCACATCTGGCCTGTGCTTTAAAGCAGAGTTGCGAGAGGCCTAACTAACCATCACGCTGTAGCCAAACTGTCTGATGAGTCTTTGTTCGACCAAAGTCCCAGATTCCTAGATGTCCCCCCACCCTGCCCCAGTCCTTATTGGAACTAAAGCCCTCTTTACTTTTGCTGTGTCATCTAAGGTTCAGATTCCGTTATGAATCCCTCATCTGGTTCATAGAAGACACTTTTCAAGGAACGATACATCTGCCCCCAGAATTTGGAAAGGCCTCCTTGATCTAAGATTTGCTCACCACTTATTTTCTGAAGAAGCTAATATCTAGAAGGCTTTTCCTACACATCACCCCAGGCCCCCTGGACTAGACCCTTTGCATATAGACCCTCCAAAGTGAGCTAGCATTCACCTTGCTCCTTGGACTTGATGATTTTGACTGCTGACCTCTCCCTGATAGAGGCTAGCTTGCCTCTATCAGGGAGAGGTTTAATTCATCTCCACTGCTTTAATTCATCTCCACGTTTGCTTTAATTCATCTCCACTGCTCTCTCAGCCTCAATACCACCCTCCTATCAGCTTGAGCCTGCTTCTGCACCAGGAGGTGCTAAGTACTTGAGGCTCTGGGAAAGTGCCAATTATGATAACTAAAGAAAATGTGCAACTGTGACACTGAGGGTGTGTTCAAAAGTGGAGCCTCTTCTCTGACCCAAAGAAGGAGGGGGTACATTGTGCCAGGGGTAGATACCAGCTGCCCTTTCATCCTGTCTCCTGTAATGCATGCATTCAAGACCCAGTGCAGTCACCCTTAAAGCAGAAGGACTGAGGTCTCAGACTTTCACTACAGTATAGGATTCACACCTCAAACATTTGAAGGGCCTACCTGTTTGCTAGGATTTAGTTCTCAGTTTTCCCACAAATCTCTATAATAGCTCATTGTCAGACTGTATCAACAGCAATAAAGAGATGATATATTTGTGCTTCTGGCTCACATATTCTGTGTCCCTGATGAAGAAATGCTGGCTTGAAGAGCAATGGTAAAGCAAAACCATCAGTGATGCTCTCATCACCTTTCCAAACTTGTTTCGTGTGATGCTCTTTTCGTATTACTTTAAAAAGAGGAACCAGATGTTTTCCTAAGGGGAAATTTCTAACACCTTCTTTCTGAAAAATAAGTCACTGGAATTGAGAGACCATACACTCGGGATTTTCTAGGTTATGACCACAATAAAGTAATGGATGACATCACCTATAGGAGAGAGGTTTTCATGAATCAATGCAGTAAATAGAGTATAAGAAGTAATTACTAAATCTAACAGAAAATTTTCTAGTTCCTAGATACTGGAACAATCTTCCTTACCAATCCAAAATTAGTAGATCAGAAAATTCAAATAATTTTTCTTTATAGTTGCTAGCCAGTCTAAGATTAAAACTGAAAAACCAAGATTAGATGTGTGTGATTTTTTCAGAGCAAAATAGAAAGTACCTGGAAGGCAATCCAAATAAAATCATTTAAAAAGAAGTAATGCTGACATATCTGCCGAGGAACTGTTCACCAGAATGTTTAGACCAGGTCCAAGAATGTCAATCCCCTGGCTCCTATTCTGATTGTTTTGGGACAGAACACAAATTTCAAAAGGAAAAAACACAAGATAGCATTCAAAGAAACTCTGCCAATCCTGAATTTGAAGATATTAGCAAATGTATTCAGTGTGTTTTCATCAAAGTACAGCTTTGATTTAATACAGACTGTTTAAAGGATTTAAGAGAAATATCATTTATTTCAGAATAAAAACTAATGAGAATGATAGGGAGTAAGGTCTTAGAAGAAGGAAGAAGGGAATGAATTCAAGGACTCATGGGAAAGGATGTAAGATTGGCTCGTCTTCTGAGACAGGAGGAAAAATAAGAAATACTTGAGTAAGAGACAGAGAGAGATGACACAGAGAAAGGGAAGATGAGAGGGTTGATGATTCCCTAAAGGCCTGGATGTTTCCAGTAAAGCAATAAGGGCAGGAAGCTACCTTTTTCCCTCGCTAGACTGTAAGATCTGTTAGGGCAGGGACAGGATCTGTTTTGTCCCCTACCGTATTACCCTGTCACTTAGCACAGTGCATGGCACATTGTTGATTCTCAATTAGTATTCGTTGAATAAAATGAATGAAAGAGTGTGGGCACTAGGGACTTAGAAGAGTGGGACATGCTGGGAATGGCTATGTTAGGAATCAACCAGAAATGAATAATGTGGTTGCTAATCTGAGGTTAGGTGGTATGCATTTAAATTGAATCAGCATTTCTCTGAAATTCAGAAGCAAGAACAGAAAAGCAGACAGACGGGAACTGGCGTAACAAGAGAACAGAATGGAAAAAGGATAAGAGGGTCTAGTATGCCTGTGAGAGTGCTGAAGGTCAGGCTGAAAATGGGGTCAAGGATGGGGACAGACTGAAAGCAACAATAGATTGCCAAGGTCACAAGATTACAAATACTTCTGAGTGCTTTAGGCAAAGAGCCCCTTTAAAACACCAGTGTAGCATATAGCTTTGTAACAGGCTGAGCATCCAGTTCAAATTTTTACTCTAAATTCTGTGAATATTCAGACATGAATTGTATCTTATAGCCCAAATTCTTGTAGCCCAGTGTGTTAATTAAATGAATAAAAAAGGGAGGAGAAAAAGAAAGAAGACATGATTGACATGTGTTATGTCTATTAAAATTATGAGCTACTCAGATTTTTTGTGTCTATAAGTGTATAGAAGTATTTGGGGGTGTATGTGTAATACTATTCACAAATACACATTCCATCATAAACATCCCTAGATATTTTCTGCAGTATTGGGGTTGATAGCAATGATTGGAAAATCTGTCAATTAATTGAGTTCTGCTCTATCTTCTGTGTGGTAGGATGGAGCCAAGATCTGGTAAATACTGGGCTTGAAGACCCAGGGGACAGGCTGGAGATTTGGAATTGCTGAGGACAGAGAACCAGAACCAAATTCCTTGTCCAGAGCCCAGTTACTGAAAGGAAAGGGCCTAGAAATGACACAGTTTCACCAGGATCAAAGACCGTGGCACCAGCCAGGTCAAACAGAGGGACAAATTGGCAGGTACCATATAGAAAGTCAAAATCCAGAATTACTATGTATTTGCCTCTTTGGAAGGCCCCAACGTCAAACCCTTTGCTAAAACCCGTCAGCTGTTTAAGTTCTCTGCCTTCAGTATCAAACATATCAATATTTTCCCTTCTAGGATTTTCTATTTAAAAGGTGAATCTTGGGCTTCCCTGATGGCGTAGTGGTTGGGAGTCCGCCTGCCGATGCAGGGGACACGGGTTTGTGCCCTGGTCCGGGAAGATCCCACATGCCGCGGAGCGGCTGGGCCCATGAGCCATGGTCGCTGAGCCTGCGCGTCCGGAGCCTGTGCTCTGCAACGGGAGAGGCCGCAACAGTGAGAGGCCCGTGTACCGCAAAAAAAAAAAAAAAAGGTGAATCTTTGGAATTAATTTTCTTATCACCTCTTCTTGAAATGTTATTATAAATTCTTTTAATTTTGTTCATGTCGTTTCTTCTGCAAATACATGTACTCATATACTTAGGATTCTCAGGCTGGAAATCCTTCACTTGTGAAATATCAATGCAAAGGTACATTGGAAGCCTAATTAAGAGAAACAGTGACTCATTGTCAGATGGGAGTGAGGTGGGAGAAGAGAATGAAAGGAACTTCCACTCTCCTCCAGATATCCTAAGTCTTCAAAACTTAGGAAAGTTTTGAATGTTTCAACGTTTCAAGGGAATCCATTGTTCATTTAAAAGGAAAACAAAAACTCTACACTTGTTTCCCTATTGGGTCTATAAATCAGTAAAATATTAAGGTGGAAACAAAAGAAATACCTCTTTGCAATTGATCATCTACTTCAGTCATACAAGTCCTTGTATTTGATTGTGTTGCAGATTTATGCTTCTAAAAATAGTAAGTCTCAAGTATTCTTTCTAAATCCCAAAGTGCTTGCTACTAAATTATTTTTCCTCTATTCAATGCTGAATCACAGAGAAGATAATTTAAAAGATCTCATGTGATGTATGGAACCAACATTGTACAAAATCTGGATCGGGCACCCTCCTGTTCTCGGTAAGAAATGAATTATCATACAACTTTAGTGTGTGGGAATTTTTATTTGAACAAAGCCATCTCAAAATCACTGCACTGTAGCAATTGTTTAGTTTCCCCCTCATGTCCTTGAGATATATTGTTTAAAATTTTTGCTTTTATCACAGGATATAAAACAATTTGAGATTGAATACAGATCTCTGGCCCTGAGACTTCAGATATTTTTCTCCCTCGCTCAGTTATCCAACTGGTTTCAAATCTTATTCTCTTTGATCATGGACAAGAATGTTGGCTTGGCACAGTTATTTTCGCTCCAAACTTGTGTTTTTTGGTGTTTTTTTTTGCCAACTCCCAAGTATGAATTTCAACAAGTTAACAAAGTTAAATTCTCCCCTCTAGCCCTAAATGTCAGTTGATGCATTCAAGGTATGACATGTCATCTCTTGTCCATCTTTTTATATCGTATAGACTTTTCAATTAGCCATTTTGAATTCCAGCCACATTTGCTAGGAAATAACTGTTTAAATACGTCCTCTCCTAACACATTTCTGATGGGATTCCCCTGGCAAAGGTAGATGGGATTTTTAAAATTGGAACCATACTAGAAACAGAATTGTTTTTGGTAATTGCTGATGAGTTTCCTGGCTAGCATACATGGAGCTAAAGTGACAGTTCCATTGAACAGCATGGATGGCAGAAAAGGGTGAAAGATGGCACCTGCAGAACAGCTGTCCACTCCCAGTAGGGCTTCGTTCGGACTTAGTTGTCTCTCCCCAGTGTTTTCTCCCTGCTTAAATGTTTTGTATCTTCTTACTGTTTCAGTGCTGAGATTCTGCCAAAAATACTAAACACGATTTGAAAGGAAAAGAAAAACATAGAGATAAAACTTCCCAACATGGTATTACAGGGAGGAATAACATTTTCTTTCTTCCTTACAATTCTATTTTCCTACGACAGACTATCTTCAATAAAAGCCACTGAATCCAATATCCACTCATCTTAAAATAATACTATTGATAACAGCTAATATTTACTGAGCTATTACTAAGTGCCAGGTACAGTGCTAAATGCTTTACCTTTATTATTTCATCTAATGCTCCCAGAAACTCTAAGAGGGAGATATTTTTATTACCCTCATTATAAAGATGAAACAGATATAATGGAACCTTGATCTATGAGCATTTATCTGCCAGTACTAGTAATTTTAGACCTTTTATTGGAAGGTCTCTGAGAATCCAAGTGCACACATGTATTTTTTCACCCACTGAATATGAATACCTACAAGTATAATCAAAGTGGAAGTGGGCCACAAGATGGGTTATAGTATTTTTAAACTTTTAAAAGAGTATCTTTAGTAATTCTGCTTCTACGTATATACCCCAGAGAAACTCTCCCATTATACCAAAAGAGATATGTATAAAAATGCTCATTTATATAGTAGTTAAAATGAATAAACTAGATTTTCATGTATCAACATGGATAGATCTTGAAAACAATGTTGTGTAGGGAAAAAAAAGACTATAGAATGATATGAATTTATAATATCATTTATGTAAAAAATATAATATCATTTAGTAAAACTGATGTTTGGAACATAAAACAACAGAATATGTTATTTGGAAATAAGCATTTTTATAGTAAAAGGATAAAAATGTGAGCCAGAAAGGTAGAATTTTCAGGATAACAGTTGCCTTGGGAGGAAAGGAATAGGATGGGGGGAAGGGACAAAGTAGGCTTCAACTCTTTGTCTCATTTCTTTTGCTATAGAAAATAATACAAATACGAGAATATGTTAACATTTGTTCTGTCAAGAACTACATGAGTCTGCTACCTTATTTTCTGAAAAATTTTTTTTATTTTAAAAATAATTCCATCTTAAGAAACACAAATAGGTATATTCACGCTGGAAAAGGGCAGGGATCACTATACAGAACATTATCTCCATAATTTGGGGGTAAAATTTTTCTGAAGCAGATTTGACTAGGTGCCCAATTTATTTATAAAATAACTCAGTATACCATCCATAGAACAGCTAGCTTTGAGTCTTATAAATTCAGTGCAACCTCCAAACCAAACTAGTTATAAAATGTATTCTTCAGTAATTTCATTAAGGTGAATTTTGTGGTTTCATATTAGCTGCAAACCGAAGGAGCCAGACCGCAAGATCCCTGCAATATTATCAAGGCCAACAGAAAGAACAGTTGTCTGGGGACTGTTACGGGCCACACGCTTCTGGCCAAAGACTCCTCTTCATGGGTCATCATTATTCCTGGACTGTACATCCCCAAATCTGACTCCCTGGCCACCCCTCTTCCTTTCCCTTTCTTCATCTCCAACAGCACAGGATTTCACTGTGAAGGTAAGCACTCCTGATTGCTATCTAACTAGGCCATGTGGTTTCAGTAGTGAGCGTTCTTCATTACATGATTTGGTATAAGGTTCTGGGTCATAGCTAAAAATATTTCAGCTTGAAAATTAATCTAATCTCTTGTTTGTTTTCTTTTGTTTGGAATATTTTCGCTTTTTAGACAATAATGTAGTTGAAGAATGCTATACCCAGCATTACTTAAAGTGCTATTTATTTGTTAACATTATATTTTGTAAGTGAGAAAAGTATTCCTCGTGTACATTTAAAAATAATCCCCTTCAGTTATATAACTAGCAATCAGTACCAGTTTGTTTGTGGGCATGTGTTCATATATATTTTTTATACCTGCCTTGTTTCAAATAGCATAAAAGCTGGGTTACAGATATAGATAGATAGATAGATAGAGATATAAATAACACCAGAAAAATTAAATCTGAATTCAGTGAAGACATGGAAACAGAGGATTTAATTCAGGAGTGAGTTAAGTATGTAAAGTGCATCCTGTTCAATATTATACACAGGCCGGAAGGATGCCTCATACATGGCTCTACGCTTCCTCGCAGCCAAGGAAAATACTGTCAGTCCCACAATTGGCTAGCCAGAAAGCAAAACAAATGGGGATAATACACAAGGGAAACACAACTATACCAGGTGCGAAAACTAAAGGAAAACATTTTCCAGATATTGTTAGAGTAAATATAGCAATAAATTTCATGGTGCTTTCTTATAAATCCTTTACTATAGGCCCAAAGTATGATACCAAAGTAAGTTCATTAAGAAATCAGAGGGAAGAAAGGAACCACGGCATGGTATTGGAGGCTGGGAAGGTAGGACGGGGGTAGCATAGGCACAATCCAGGGGCTATGGCATTGCAACTGTTGGTCTTGACATGAGGCTCATTACCAGGATGACCATATAATTTATTGTCTAACCCAGGCCCCTTTGAGAGTGAAAGGTGGTACTATTGGGACTTCCTTGGTGGTCCAGTGGTTAAGACTCCACGTTTCCACAGCAGGGGGCACGAGTTCGATCCCTGGTTGGGGAACTAAGATCCTGCATGTCCTGCAGCATGGCCAAAAAAAAAAGAAAGGTGGTACTATTAATTAAGCCCACACACAGGTATAAGCCTGGAGTGTCCTGAGCCACCTGGGGCATACAATTACACTAAGTCCTTGTTCCTCACCCAGTGACATCCTGCTCCCATTGCAGCCCACCACTGTGGACCTTGTCAGCCGAACTCATTCTGTCCAACCTGGAGTGAGTCTAACCAGCTCTAGTTATAGGCGACTCTGGGAGTTTCTGGCCCAGGTCACCAGCATGGGGTTGGCTTGCTCATGAGTCAGCCAAAGAGGGAAGGTAATCAAGAAAGACTGGAGTAAGCAACGGGCAATGTCATAATGGCTGAAGCACTTAAGCTATAGTTCTCAAACATGTGGTATGAATTACCCAGGAATCTATCTCAGTAAGCACCCCAGGTGATTCTAGCAATGATGCTTCTAGCCTAGGCTTTGAGAAATACCACCCTAAAGGCTTATTAAATAGCCCTTCAGGGAGTCGAACCTTCCTACAAGGAAGAGTACCTTGGGTGGGCTTTGGGGAGGATACAGTGCCAGTTCCCTGTGCAAGGTCAGAGCAGTGGGATAGGTGGATCAGAGGCGCTCAGCGTTCAGCTACCTGAATGACTTTTCCATTGAGAGGCCTAGGTTCTCAATTTGGAAGAGAAAAGGTCTCTCCTCTCCGGAGTCTCTATATGGTCCTAACAATTAAGAGAACCACTCAAGCCGGGACACAGACGACCCCAATTTTTAAATCCTAGCTGGAATATCTCCCACTCTAGTGAGTTTCCCTTTACCTAGAAATAGTAGCTAACATTTACTGATGATTTGCCACGTGCCAAGCCTAAGTGTCGTATCTGCATTTACTCATTTAGTCCTGAGAACAACCCAATGGGGGAGGTACTGTTTTCACCCCCATTTGATGGTGGGGCATGTTGAGCACACCCAAGGGGAAATGTACACAGTGTGGTCTCTGTCTGAGGCACCCTTGTGGTAATGCAGGCCACAACCTTCACAGTCTTACACACTGGGCCCAACGTTGTGGGTCATAGAAGTTTGGTAAATTTCCCAAGGTCCCGCAGCTAGAACCCAGGTTCTGAAATCTCATAGATGAGAAAAAGGAGGGAACTGGCTAAGAAGACATTTCTATGACCTGCCAGGAAGGGAACTGGACCAATTTGGGAATCAATATATGTAATCACAAAAGGATAGGTAAGAGTGAGCAGTTAGGAAGTAGCACATTCCAGTGAACCAATTGTGGCAACTGAGAATCTCCCAAGTCTTCCTGGATGAGGTCCCAAGACTGCCTCCCCAAACCGTGTTAAATGATGATGGTGAAAAAAGAAACCTAAGCTCCCCTTCCTGGTTGCATATTTTCCAATGAAATGATCCTAAGGCTGAGCTTCTTGCTTCCAATGTCCTGTCCGGTGTTCCTACAACATGTCTTTATCACACTTTTGGCCCTTGTATTAGAGTGATTTTCTATGTGTCTGTTTCCTTGCCAAGTTTACAAGCTTCTTGAAAGCAGGGACAATACTTTACCATATTTGTATCTCTCATTGCCCAGGGAAGGCATGCCATATGTGCATGGCTAGGCATCTTTGATTTCTTCCTTCTTCTCTTCCTTATGTGTCAGGATTAAGCTACCTGACTTCAAAGGGTAGTGGAAAAGACCTACAAAAATAATGAAGTGCTTTACACAGAAAATTATAGATAGGCACAGGATTGCTGTGGAGCCAGAGAAGATGGGCTCAGCTTAGCCTGTGAGGGCCAGAGAAGGTTGATAAATTGAGCTAGACAGAGAGAAGGGAGGGGGCGCTCTAGGCAGAGTAGATGGCATGTGCAAAGAAAAGAAGATGCTCATGTGTGAGAGAGAGAGAAAAGAAGGAGAGGAAGGGAGAAAGGAGAGAGGATTTGTGGTACTGCAAGCAGCTTTGTGTGGTTGAAGAAGTTTTCACTTTGACTGTGTTGTCAATGGAGGGGGCTGGGGTAGGGATGGGAGAAGGGTAGGAGCTCTGGAGCCAGACAGCCTGCATGGTCCAAATCCCAGCTCTGCCACTTATCAGCTATGTAACTTTGTGCAAATGACAACCTCTCAAGCCTCAGATCCTCATTTGTTAATGGGATAATAATAGCACCTACCTTTTGGGACTCATAATTAAATGGCCTAATACTTATAAAGCACTTAAAACAGTGCCTGTCATATAATGTGCATTCAATAGAGAGTAGTTATTATTGTAACCCCATTGCTCTCTTTCTCTCATTCCCTACTTTTACTCCATTCCAAGTAAGTCTTATCAATTCTTCCTCTAAAACAAATACCAAGACCATCCTCTTTTGTCACCACCTTGGTCCAAAGAACTATGATTTCTTTCCTGGATTCTTGTAGTAGCCTCCTAACTGCTCTCCCTGTTTCTATTCTTGCTCTGTTACAATCTGATCCACAAAACAATTAGAGTGATCCTTTTCAAAGGTAAATTGGGTGTCACTCCACTTAAAAATCTATTGTTTCTCATCACACATCATCCCAACCATTTAGAATTCTTATCATGACCTTAAAAGGTCGTAAATAGGGCTTCCCTGGTGGCGCAGTGGTTGAGAGTCTGCCTGCCGATGCAGGGGACACGGGTTCGTGCCCCGGTCCGGGAAGATCCCACATGCTGCGGAGCGGCTGGGCCCGTGAGCCATGGCCGCTGAGCCTGCGCGCCCGGAGCCTGTGCTCCGCAGCGGGAGGGGCCACAACGGTGAGAGGCCCGCGTACTGAAAGAAAAAAAAAAAGGTCTTAAATAATCTGGCTGCCTCTTACCTCTCTAAACCTACATCACCTTCCCTCTTACTCACCATGCTTCAGCCTCTAGTTGCCTTGAACTTGGCAAGTTTGTCTTGCTAGAACCTTTGCATCTGCTGTTCTCTCTGCCTTCCCCACCCCGTAACTTGTTTGCCTCCTTCTTGTCTTGTACTGGGTTGGCCAAAGGGTTCATTTGGTTTTTTCCATAAGATGGCTCTAGTAGCACTTAGTTGTCTTTAATTTCATTCGAAACAATTTTGTTAGATTGTATGTGACAGCTGTCATATCAGCGTGCATTTCAAAAAAAAAACATCAAAATTGGTGAATTTTTGTGTAGCCATTTTAATATTGAAGATGGAAGAAAAAAGCAACATTTTCAGCATATTATGCTCTAGTATTTCAAGAAAGGTAAAAATGCAGCTGAAATGCACAAAAAGATTTGTGCAGTGTATGAAGAAGGTGCTGTGACTGGTCGAACGTGTCAAAAGTGGTTTGCAAAGTTTCGTGCTGGAGATTTGCTGGACGATGCTCCACGGTCGGGTAGACCAGTTGAAGGCCACAGAAATCAAATCGAGACACTGGTTGAGAACAATCAATGTTATACATGTGGGAGATAGCTGACATACTCACAATAACCAAACCAAGCATTGAAAATCATTTGCAGCAGCTTGGTTATGTTCATCGCTTTGATGTCTGGGTTCCACATAAGTTAAGCAAAAAAAACCTTCTTGACTGTATTTCTGCACGCAATCCTCTACTTAAAAGTAATGAAAACATTCCCTTTTTAAAACAAATTGTGACAGGCGCTGAAAAGTGGATACTGTACAATAAAGTGGAATGAAAGAGCTTGTGGGGCAAGCGAAATGAACCACCACCAACCACGCCAAAGGCCGGTCTTCATCCAAAGAAGGTAATGTTGTGTATATGGTGGGATTGGAAGGGAGTCCTCTATTATGAGCTCCTTCCAGAAAACCAAATGATTAATTCCAACAATTACTGCTCCCAGTTAGACCAACTGAAAGCAGCACTCGATGAAAAGCATCCAGAATTAGTCAACAGAAAACACATAATCTTCCATCAGGATAAGGCAAGGCCACATGTTTCTTTGATGACCAGGCAAAAACTGTTACAGCTGGGCTGGGAAGTTCTGATTCATCTGCTGTATTCACCAGACATTGCACCTTTGGATTTCCACTTATTTAGGTCTTTACAAAATTCTCTTAATGGAAAAAAATTTCAATTCCCTGGAAGACTGTAAAAGGCACCTGGAACAGTTCTTTGCTCAAAAAGATAATAAGTTTTGGGAAGATGGAATTAAGAAGTTGCCTGAAAAATGGCAGAAGGTAGTGGAACAAAAGGGTGAATACGTTGTTCAATAAAGTTCTTGGTGAAAATGAAAAATGCCTTTTTTTTTAAACTTAAAAACCGAAGGCACTTTTTGGCCAACCCAATAGAACCAGCTCAAATGTCAGAGGAGTGGACTTTAGTTTGAGACACCAAACTGAAGTAACAGCCTCCCTGGTTTCTATATGTTACTCTGGTAAATTTATTTCCTTTTGTTTATGTCTCTTTTGTTATTTACTCTGCCTTCCCCAACTCTGTGCCCCAGAATATATGTTCTATGAGAGCAGAAACAAGGCCTGTCTTTTTCATTGCTGTATTCCCAGTTTCAATAACAGCAAAACTCTCTGCCTGAACTAGGCACCCAATAAATATTTATTGAATTGATATTGAATGAATTAAAAGAGAGTAGGGAAAGAAGGGAGAATGCGGCCAAAAATGAAGGCAGCTGGGGCCAATTATTATGCTTTTGCAGTAATCCAGTGAGAAATGATGAGGCCCTCCAGTGGTTTTCAACCTTGGCTCTGCATTGGAATCACCTGGGGAGTTTTAAAAATTACTGATGCCTGAGCATCATCCTCAGGGCCCCTGATTTAATTGGTGGATGCAGCCTGGGTGTCAGGATATTTCTTAAAGCTCCAGAGGAGATTCTATCATGCAGCCCAAGCTGAAACCACTGCCCAAAGGCAGAAGGGGGATATAGAAGAGAGTAAGTGCAGGGATGTTTAGGACATGCAATAAGCAGGACTTGGTGGTTAACTACAAACTGGAACTGATGAAAAGGAGGGTGCCTAGGAAGAATCCTAGATTTCTGGCTTGGGCCTGGGTAAAAGAGAGAGGCAAGTTTTGAGAAAAAGATAACAAATTATGTCTTGGACAGGCTAAGTTTGAAGTGCCTGTGGGGATTTGAGTGGAGATGTTCAATAGATATTTCTTTAATAGATTTACGTTGCCCTAGTGAAGAAAAGGAAATCCCTCTAGTTTTTAAGATGACAGGGAAAGGCATCTCCGGAAATTATGACAGAGTACAAGACCATTCCCACTCTGCACAGACTCTTTACTCAAAACTCCCTTCCAAGACAATGCCCCATCAGTTCTGAAATGTTGTTCAACATGTTGATATATTTACAGGAAGGATTATATTATGGATGGGTACCATCCTATAAATCCATTTAACTTACTATTCTTGTATTACCTGTAGGCTTAAAGTATCCCACTGATTAAATTGCTGGCAGCCTCCAAATAGCATTTAAAGGAATATATAACAGCTTTAAAACTTTCTGATAAATGAAAATGAACATACCCATCATTACTTCCTTTAAGAGTTGTGGTCAAATATACTTAGACCTAAACTGCTTAGAAACCTTGTTTAGTTTTTTAATTGGTAAATATTTACTGGGTTACCAAAGATACCAAGTACCCTCTGAAAGACCATGGCTCCTTGGTTTGTTTCTAATTTAAATTAGATACACTAAAACAAGGATTGATAGGGGGATATATTTAGTTAAGTAACAGATGGCGAAAGGACATTTCTGTCCAGCATCTATCACATTCCTGTTTCTCAGTATTCCAAAGAGTGACTAAATCTTGAAATCAACTAGGAAGGAATGGACTGAATGTGTTTATTCAACGAAGCTGAACTGATGCCCAGTCATGTGTAGGTTAAAAAATTCAAAGGGGGTATGGCTGGCTTCAAGGATATGGGGGGTGGAACGGATAAAGCGGATTAAAGTAATTCAGAAGGTATCAAACATAACTGAAATATGAATTCTGAATTCTTAAGGGACTCTGTGATATCAAGTGGGAAAGAAAGAGGTGAGTGGAAGATATTCTCCGAACCCTCACGCAAGGTGTTCACCTGTGGCTAAGGGCTGTTCCTAGCAGCCCCTGCGGAAAACTAAGGTCTGTTAAAAGCAGGGTGCGGTGGGGCGCCGCCACCCTGAGGGAAGGACATTCCCTCCCGGAGAGGTTTGAAACTCGCTGCAGCACCACCGCCCTGCTCTCCCTGGGGCTGCCAATCTAGCAGGTGAACCGTGAGAACACAAAGGAATGAATAATGGCGTGCGAAACGCCGAAAGCCGGGCTCCGCAAGTCCAGCATCTCCCTACACCTCCAGCCACTCCCACCCGTCCTTGGAGGAGACACCTGCCCCACAGCCCGGCCCGCTTCGGGGAAGTCTTGCGGGATGATGGGCAGGAAGGGCCGCTGATAGCCCCGGGCGGGTAGACAGGCGGGAGGGGCCACACTCCCAGCAGCCCGAGTCGCTGGCGGGGAGCTCCCGGGCGTGCGCGGAGCGAACACGAGCGAGCGAACAGCCGCGTCCCAGAGCCGCCCGCGACGGGCCGGGTGGGCGTGACGCCATGACGCAAGGCACGCGGGCGGTGCGCAGGGGCGGGGCGGGGGCGGGAGGAAGGAGTGGGAGGAGGGGGCGGAGACAGCGGGGGCTGAGGGAGGGGGAGAATGGCAGTTGCGGCGCTGGTTCCCGGGAACAGCAGTCAAGACAGAACTGCGGAGGAGGAGTCCGGGAAAGCGGCAGTCTGGACCCCTCCTCTCCGTTCCCCCCGCCCCAGCTGAGAGGCGCCTTGGCGGGTCTGAGGAACCCTCCTCCGTACTTCCTTTGGCTGCTGCCGCCGCCAGGAGATGGGCCTGCTCGCCCGCAGCCCTGCGCCCTGCGTCTCCCTGAGGAGTTGAAGGTACTGGCGAGTACGGGGGGAAGCTGCGCCCGGGAGCCAGAGGGCAGGGGCGGCTCCAGTTTCCGACACGGGGCGCTCCGGCTGCTACCCTTGCGCCCCTCCCCGGGACGGAAATGGATTCGGAAATCCCACGGGAAAGGCGCCCCTGCTCGTGCTCGGCGCGGGGCCGGGGCGGCCCGGGGGTCAGGCCTCGGGCTGGTTCCGCTTCCCCGGCTTGGCCCCGGCGCTGGCGTTCCCTCGGCCGCGCGGGCGGAGGGAAGGCGTGGGATACGCCCCGGGCTCTGTCCTCCTGGCCCGAGCAGTCTGGGGCGAGGGCGGCCGACCCGGCGGTGTTGTGACGGGCGGAGGCGGCGCTCCCCTCCTCACTTCACCAGCCCCTGGAGCAGGCGACGCGGAGGGCGGCCGCGGCGGGGAGGTGGCGGGGGCGGAGCGCATTCCTGATGGGTGAAATCGGCTCTAACGGGACTGATTTCCGGGCCTTGCTGCAAATTTGGAGCCGGGGCCAGCGCCCCCCACCCCCTGCGGCTGGAGGCCTCGGGGAAAAGAGAGGCAGGCACTGGGGAACGTTCATCCGGGGGACTGCCACCCCCTGCAAAAGCAGAAATTAAACAAACGAAAAATGGTGGGGTCTTGGGGTAAAGTATGTCTTAAGAGGGGTCCTCCAGGGTTGTCTCCCTCACACTAAACCTTCAGGGAGTTCTCATTCTTCAGCCAGTAATGCCACTATTTTTAATTTCCAGTTTTTCCTATCATTTGGCTTCCCCTCTGCCGTTGCCCTCCCCCCCACCCTTTTCATTAATGGGAAGAAGGAAAATAAGTTCAGGGTTCATTAACCTCGCGACAAAGGGCAGTAAATAAAAGAGGGGAGAGAATGGTTAAAGCTACATATGGGAGAAAGAAAGGTCTTATTTTTTTCCCATTAGCTCTTGAAGGTAGAAATATACGAACGATGTTTTATTTTGGTTAATATTTACTATTCAAAATGTTGCGGAACGTCCTGTTGGGTGGACGTTGGAAAGAACAGCATTTAAATGCCTCTGCAGTTTTCACACCCAGGTGTTGGCTGCAAACGCTAGTATTAAATGTTAGTAAACGGTGGAGGAATAAAGCAATCCTTTCCTCTGATCGGTTGCCTTAAAATGTGATTTTTCCTTAGCGTTCCACTTTTCTTTTCTTTTTTTGGTAGTAACATGGCTTTCTTTTTATTTATACATATGTATTTTTTATTTTAACCTAATTCCTTGACCCTTTTTGTTATGTGAAGTCTGACGGTATGCCAAGTTTCATTTTCGGTTTTGTCATTAACCATCTTAATGAGCATCTTTATGAGTCAAACTGTTATTACCGTATTGGCTTGTTTATGCTTCCTTAACACCCAACTGTCAGAATTGAATCAAAATGTAAATATTTCTATTTAGAAAATGGCGATGATCTATTGTTGACGCTTATTTTCAAATGTTCTTTGCTTGCTATGTGCAATTCCATGGTAAAGATCTAGAATTAAGTCTTGGGACCTAAACCACATTATGCAACAACAACAACAACAAAAACCCTTTTTATTTGTTAGTTTTATTCCTCTTTCTATTATTGTATACAGTGTAACTGAAATTTAAATTTCATGTGTCCTCAAAAACTATTTTAATGTCACCACAAGGTGTCTTTCTGAGGAAAAAATTACATTTGGCAACTAATGTTAGTGTAGTTTTTCAATATCTGTGACTTCCAGGAGGATTCCAGTAAGATTAACTTTTAAAACTGTAACATTATTTTAGGAATTGAAACACAACTCAATTTTTAGTCTCCAGATAGTAGCTACTTGAAATATTGTTGTTTCGTTTGAATGACGCCTCAGTTGAGCATTAGAGTTTATATAAAGAACGGTCCATTTTACTGTCTTCAGACCAGTATTGGAATTTTTAAAATTTTGGTGGTGATTTGTAGAATTTTGGGTGCCTTTTTACTTGGTTAAATGAAACTGTTTTTTTCTACCTAACATATGAAAGATACTAAGATTATTGTCTGTTTTTAAAGCTACTTCAGCATTTTAGTGGAAAATAAATGCACTTCACACATTTGAAATAGAGGAAGTCATAAGGTCATATTTTTGCAGTTGTGAATTAAGACACTTGGGGTCGCCTCTCTTCAATGGGATCAGATTGAAAGATACTATTCTCACGGGGTTGTTAGATGGAATTAAATATAGGTAATTTAAAACAAACTCTTTTATCATTTGAAAGACTCTCTTGTATATTATGGCAGGTTCTGATTTTATCCTTAACACTTCCTTAGATTTATCACAGAAATTCTTTGGTTTCTAATCATCCCTGCCCACACTGCCCCACCCCCACCCCCCCAATCTGGAGGGCGCTGAGGATTGAAAAACGTAGTTTTCTGAATTTTTCAAGGAGGAGAAGGAAGACAAATATTTGTGATAACACGTCAAAATCCCTGGTCAGGTGCTGGGCAGAGAGTAAGCTAGGGATAAATTTTGTTGCATTTATATCTGAATTGCCTCCTTCTATTTCTTCCCTACTCAGGTTATAAAGGAAATCTTAGAGAATTGCTATTTGTTTTTCTGATGCTTCTAACAAGTGACAGTTGATTGTCAAATGCAGGCTGGTTTCGTGTTAAGCTTTATGATCTTTTATCATTTAAGGCCCATGTAAAAATTAGGCCATTTTAGGCTGAAGGCCAAAAAAAGGTTGAATTTCGAAATTTATATTTGATTATATTGGCATTGTGTTTGGCAAACTAGCACTAGTAGTTTAATGATGGTCTGAAAGGACCCATGGTCGTACATTAAGTACTTTAGCTTCAAGGTTTTGGTTTGATCTTTTTTTGAGCAAAATGTTAATCTGATTACTTACGGAGATCACCTAAATTTTCCTTAGGTGATTTTTTTTCTCCAGTCAGGAGTAATTATTATTTTTCTTTGGCTTTTTAATTTTTAAGTCATGAGGTACCAGCTTTTGTTAGTTTTGTATAACCCTGAAACAACTATATGTATAACCACACCTGCACAGCTAAAGACTGTGGGATACTGTTCCTTTGCTAAACACATCTGTATTTCAGATGATGGTAGATAAAAGGCAGTGAAATCATTTTGGGTGTTTAAAACTTGGATACTTTGTTCGTTTCTCAATAGCTGTCATATGTCAGTAATACTTTCTGTATTAAACTGAGAAAAATTAGCACCTTTTGATAAAGTAGTTTTTGCTTGTATTGCTCTCTTTGTAGCTGTCAATAAAACCTGAACAATTAATTTGTTTATTAATGACATTTTCTCGAAAGCTAGGATATTAGCCTAAAAAGCATTATACATTCTTGTTCTATTGATGTTACCTACTATTTTCTTTCAAAAGTCATTTACTTGAGAAATGCTACTTGTTAATTTGTTTTTGAAGTCCTTCTTGGTAGTTTCCTTTTTTGTGTGTGAGTATACCAGTATTTTTTTTTTAACATCTTTATTGGAGTAAATTGCTTTACAATGGTGTGTTAGTTTCTGCTGTACAACGAAGTGAATCAGCTATATGTATACATATATCCCCATATCCCCTCCCTCTTTCGTCTCCCTCCCACCCCTCTAGGTGGTCACAAAGCACTGAGCTGATCTCCCTGTGCTATGCGGCTGCTTCCCACTAGCCATCTGTTTTACATCTGGTAGTGTATATCTGTCTGTGCCACTCTCTCACTTCGTCCCAGCTTCCCCTTCCCCCTCCCCGGGTAGAGTTTTCTTCTGTGAAATCCTCAGTAGGATAAAACTAATAAGGAGTTGTTTTACCCCTCAAATAAATTTGTGCCTTGAATTTTGAAGCAAAATCCTCAGAAATCACCCTAGTTTGTTTAAGCCGAAAAGAAACTTCAAAACTCAGTCTTGGGTTCAAAAAAACTGAACTTAGCCCCTTAAAATTATGTACACTTAACATTTTCGACCTCTGTCCTCCTCTGGAGACCCCTGAAAGTATAAACAGCCCTGCTGTAATGTGAATAGCAAGCAAGGTTGCCAGTTGTAGAGACTTCTGGTAGAGATGAGCCGTAGGAGGGAGCAAACTAGTTAGAGGGAAGGAACAAGAAACCAGGAGAAGCTATAGGGAGTGAGATAGTGTTAAGCTTCCAGATGAATCGTATATAGCATAATAATATAACTAGTGTATCACAAAAGTAGATGGCCATTACTATAAATCTGCTGATGATTTATATTTTGTGATTTCTAAGTCAGGTATTGGCATTTGCTCCCCAAATGGTGAAGTACTCTAAGTTATTCTTATGCATATGAGATAATACATATGAAATGTGCAGTAGAAGTGTAGGAGATAATGTAAACTGTATGATGCCAGGGACCATAATCACCATAATCTTTGTTCACTCTTAAGGTCTCAGCACTTAGCATAAGGCTTGACAACGATAGGTGTTGGATAAGTATTTGCTAATTGAATAAAGTTATGTATTGTAATGTAACTATTTCATAACTCTCTCTATAGCAGGGCTATCTAATAGAAATATAATGTAAGTCATAAATTAATTTAAGATTTCCTTGTTAGCCACATTAAAAAGTAAAAAGAAACAGGTGAAATTAATTTTCATAATATATTTTATTTAATGCAACATATACAAAACATTATTGTCTCAGCATGTATTAGTGAATGACTTTACATTCTTTTATTCATATCAAGTCTTTAATCCACCATGTGGTTAACACTGGACAGCACAGCTCTAGGAGTATTTTGTATGAAATGTTTTTTCCTTTCCACAGAAATTCTTTAGTCTTTTCTGATAGTCTCTTCTTTTGTCTTTTTTGATAGTCTCTTTCTAACATGTCTTTTGAGTCCAAATACAGAAGCACATATGTCATTGAATTGGAATTACTGAGTTGGATTGAAAGTCAGGATACCTGACTTCTTTCGTTTGTACAACTTTGCCAAAATGGCTCTGCCTCACTCTCTTTCCCTGTTTGTAAAATGAGGGAGAATGTGCTATCATCTGTTTCATTTGATTAGTATAAATTATGTCTTTGAAACACTCTTAACTACTCAGACAAGACTATTACAAAATAGATTTTTAAAATATTAGTAACTTGTCATAGCAAATCTCAGTATAAAAACAGAAGGAAAAAGTACCCATGAGACTACTGGTGCGGAGGTCCTGTTACCTCCCACACTGGAATAAGTTACAATGAATGAATCAATACAAGATGCTCCTGTAACATTGAGTCAGGAGAGGTGACTAGGTCTGCTCCAGAACCAGATTTTAAACCTCTGATCTATTTAAATATTGCCTTAACTAATTTATCCTTCAGTTTTTGTTTGCATGAATAACCTACACTTCTTACATAGGCATCCTTAAATCAAAATCATGAAATAAGATCCTTTGGGAAGAGAGGGTGGGGACTGATTAAGTGCATTTAAGTGGGGGAAAATAAAGCAAACATTTAGAAAAGTCTATCATCACATCCTATAGTACAGGATATGTACTATACTATATAGCACAATAACTGATTCTTTTATCCAAACCAGGGGTTGCAGTGGTTACCTGGTAAGCAGTTACACATAGCCAAATATAGCTAAATCAGATACGTAGCCAAATCAAATAGGTATCTCCTTATAGCCATATCCTTTCATTAAAAATAATAATAATAGTAACTTTTAAAAAATTATAGATGAACATCCTTTGGCTTTTTGCATAAACATAACACACTTTACTGATGACCTTAGTAAAAATTTCTGGAGTCATATAGTAGATTGTGTGGTGGCCCTCAAAAAGATGTTCACATACTAATCTCTGGAACCTGTGAATGATACCTTATTTGAAAAAAGAGTCTTTGCAGATGTAGTTAAGGATCTTGAGATGAGGAGATCATCCCAAGTTATCTGAGGGGTCCAAAATTCAATGGCAAGTTGTCCTTACAAGGGAAAAGCAGAGGGAAATTACAGATAGACAGAAGAGGGGAAGATGCACAGAAGAGGTGGAGGCAATGTGAGGCATGGAGGCAGAGACTGGAGTGATGTGGCCACGAGCCAAGGAATGCTTGTAATCACCAGAAGCTGGAAGAAGCAAAGAACAGATTCTCCTGAACCCCCAAAGGGATCGTAACACTGCTGGATTTGAGGCTTTTACCTTCCAGAACTGTGAGAAAATAAATTTCTGTTGTCTTAAGTCACCCACTTTGTAGTTAGTTGTTAACAGGAAACTAATATACAGTCAAAAGTAAAAAGATCTGTGCTTACCTTTGTTTTGTATCATGCATTGTGACTCTCAGAGACCAGACAGCCCTTCCTTTAGAATTCTTATCCGTTCTGAGAAGTATCAGAGGAAGTGTCTTAATACCCTCAAGTCTGAACAGGCCTAAGAAATAGCTTATATCATGTAAGATACACTGTTATTGTCTCTCAGGTCGTTCTTAAGATACAGTTTATATTTAGGGGAGGGGGCAAGTGTAATACTGATGGGATAGACCAAGAGGTTTTGTCTCATGAGGGTGTGATTCCTTCCACCTTCCCTATCTCCTTTACTGGAGCCTCCTCTTCTACCCTATATCTTAAAGTTGGAATGCCACTGGGCTCAGTCCTTACCCTTCTTTATTCCTCTGGGGACTTCATCCATGCTTGTGATTATACCCACCATTGGTATAACAACTCTTCCCAAAATTTTATCTCTAAGCCAGACTTTTTTCCTGAACTCCATGCCTGTTATGTGGGTATTTGGCTGTACATTCTCACCTAAGGTTTAAAGGCATCTCAAACTTAAATGTCTGAAAATGAACCCCTGCTCTTAGCTCCTCCCTGAACTTGTTCTTTTCACAGCCTTCTCCATTTCAGTGGACAGCAGTTTCAGCCTTCTGGTTAATCAGGGCAAAATCCTCTTGGAATCCATCAGGAAATTCTGTCAGTTCTAGTTTCAAAAGATATCCTTATGCCCATCATCATCTCTCTCCTAGAGTATTGCAGTAGCCTTTAAACTGTTCTCCATGTTACTGTCCTTCTTTCTTCTCATTCTATTCTTAACACTAGAATTATCCTTTAAAATTGTTCAGATTCTAAACTGTCTCTGTTTAGAAGCCCCCTAAGTTTGCCCATCTCGCTTAGGATAAAAGCCATAGTTCTTACAGTGGTCTATAAAGCCATACACAACCTGGTCCCATAACGTTCTGACCTATCCCGTATATTCTTTGTTTTGCTCATTTCCCTCTGGCTACATTCTGGCCTCTAGGCTATTCCTTGAACATACCAGGCACATTCCTACCTTAAGGCTTTGCAGTGGCTGTTGCCTTTGCCTTGGATGCTCTTTCCTCAGATTTCCTCGTGGCTAACTCCCTTCAAGTCTTAGTTTAAATGTCATCTTTTCAGTAAGCTCTGATCACCCTTTACAAAATTGTAATCAGTGCCACATGTACACACACTCTTGATTACCTTTACTCTGCTTAACTTTTTTCCCACATTCTAGCAAAGAATCACAGTAAAATATTTAAGTGAAGTATTTAGAAAATTGTAAACTTCTATATAAAAGTATGAAACAATTTTTAGTAGTTTATCTATAATTACTGACCTAGAATGATTTGTGGAAATAAGGTAGGTGTTGGGCCTTGAAAGAAGAGTAGGACTTCAAATAAGCAGAGAAGGTGGAAAAGAGTATTCAGGCAGAGACAAAGACATAGGAAACATCACGGAGGTGAAACTATGTTTTGTTGATATATTTAACAAGTAGACCAGTTGGCTAGAGTGTGTTTTTATATAGGAGAATGGTGAGAGACTAAGGTAAGATTGTGGAATGCCATGTAAAGCTTAAAGTTTGTTTACCTGTGGGAAGCAAATGGATGCTTGTAAGCAGAACTTAACAAAAGGCCAACGTGATAATTCAGAAACCAGGTGATTAATGAAGGTCTTGTGGAGGAAGTAAAGTAGTAGAAAGAGGACTGAGACTTTGGCTCTGCCACATTAGCTGCATGGATAAATCAAATAATCTCCAGACCAGCACTATCCAATAGAACTTTCTGCAGTGATGGAAACATTCTAGACCTGCACTGTCCAGTATGGTAGCCAGTGGCCACATATGGCTGTAGAGTATTTGAAATGTGACTAGTGTAACTGAGGAACTGGAGTTTAATTTTTTTTAATTTTAATTAATTTAAACTTAAATAGTCTCATATGGCTAGTGATGATACATTTGACTGAGTAGCTCTAGAATACAGTTTTCTCACTTATAAAATGTAAGGTTAGATTGGAACATTAGTGGCACTAGAAGGATAGGTTCCACAGCCAAATAAAGTTGATGCAGTGTTCTGAGAAAAGCAAATGGGTATCTAGCTAGCAGATGCACCTGTGCATGACTAGTATTTGTGAAACAGTTCCAGGTTTGTATCCTTTTCATTTTTTGTATCTCCATGACTTATTTGAGATCCCCTCTGTCTCTTGATTGCTGATTTTTTAAATTGGTCTTTAGGTTGATGCTTCCTATAGTTAAATATCTAATACATCTAATTTAATAGTATGTTTTATAATTATAGTTAAATCTATCTTGTTTCTTTTGAATTCTTAATGAGAAAGCCATAACAATGAAAAACCTTTATGATTGTTTACCTGTTGTGTAATTCTTACCTAGATTCTTCTGCTTTCCTTAGAAAATACTCCCTTACTTGTTTTCTTCCCCAATAAAATTAAGAAATATTTCATTTGTATTTCAGTTTTGATTTTATTTTCGGGGGACATGTTTAGAGAGAAGCTCTATGAATGCTGTGTATCCAAAGGAAAATAGACACATGTTGCTTATTGTGCCTCTTGTTTCCCAAGAGATATTGTTCCTTCTGAGAATTACTTTATAATTTGCAGAAAGTTTTAAAAATAGCTTTTAGAACTTACAATCAAATAGCTCTTCCAGCCTGTGCCCTACCTAGTTATGTACATACGTCATAAAATTAAGCGCACACACACACGCGCACGCACACACACACACACACACGCGCGCGCGCGCGCACACACACACACACACACACACACACACACACACACACACACACACACACACACACACACACACACACACACACACACACACACACACACACACACACACACACACACACACACACACACACACACACACACACACACACACACTGATTTAGCCTAACCAGAGGTTTCCGCTTCCCCCACCCCTCATGTTCTTTAGGAGAAAGAGACAAATGAAATTCCAAAATTGGAGAGGCAGGATACTGCTGTTATCAATACTTTTTATTAAAAAAAAAAAAAGAAACAACTTCTAGAAAAAATGGTAAGGACAAAATTAGCCCAAACATTTAATATTTGTAATTGTCCAAATAGTAGAATTACTCAGATTAGTGATGAAACTGGTAAAATTCAGTTTGCAAAGATAATACTCATTACACTGGATTTACTAAGACCAAAGAGTATACCAACACTGTAGAGAATTTGGAGATATTTTTAAAAGAACAGAAAGAAATATAAATTGTCCACTTTTAACCCTAGAGTATGGTATGTATTACAGCTGTCTATATATTTGTATATTAGAATCATAGTCTTTCAGAACTAAGGGGCCTTAGACATTACCTCATCCAATCACTTTAGCTTTCAAATAAGGAAGTTGAAATTCAAAAAGTAGACAGACTTGACTAATATCAGACTAGGTTAATATTTCCCTTCTGTTGATGTATAGCAATGAGTATTTTAACCAGTTCAAAAAAATTTTTTTGACAGTTGGATATCTTTTTTAAACCTATTTAAAAATTTTTTCATGTCTCTGGGCCCTCTTATCATACCCATCGTTTTGCACTACTCTTTTCCTACCTTCTCCCTATTGGTGTATTGTTTGCCCTTCTGAACAAAGAGTGCCTGGAATGGGCTAGTCAGAATGTTTTAAATCTTTTTTCTTTAATTGGAAAATGGAATGAATAATGCTTTTTCTTTCTGCAGCAGATTTTTTTTTTTTTTTTTTGCAGTACACGGGCCTCTCACTGCTGTGGCCTCTCCCGCCGCGGAGCACAGGCTCCGGACGTGCAGGCTCAGTGGCCATGGCTCACAGGCCCAGCCGCTCCTCGGCATGTGGGATCTCCCGGACCAGGGCACGAGCCCGTGTCCCCTGCATCGGCAGGCGGACTCTCAACCACTGCGCCACCAGGGAAGCCCCAGCAGCTTATTTTTGTAATGGATTGAGTAATGAGTATTATTTGTAATGAGTATTATTAAAACCACGTAGTACCATTCTCTTCTACATCCCAAACAAGAATAGGCTTAAATAGATAAATGTAGCAGGTGTATGTTTGTGAAGCTGTTTAAGAACTATCTCTTTGGGGAGGCTTTGTGGCATATGGGAATAGTTTATTCTGAACTTTTAGTTTATGTTTCTAGGCGATCATAGGAATTATGTTAAGGATAGAGCTCAAGGTAGTATATTTGAGTCTTGATAAGCATTCACTTTCCGAAAAACTTGCTGGAAACTGATATGTGCCTATGTTAATGCTCTGTTGAGTTACCTCCACCTCCCCCATATATAAAAGTAGTTAAGTTGAAATTATTTACCCCATTTTCAATATTAGACCACTTGTCATAGGTTTGTAGCTATATAAACATAACAAGGCTGAAAACTATATTTATGTTGGAGAAATTCGTGTACTATAATGATGTATTCCAAACTTGCAAATGGCTAACTATTCTGGTGACATTAGACAAGCCATTTCAGAGCCAACAGTTTGTTTCATTTTATTTCTAACCTTAAGCATGATAATCTCTTTTTAAACAGTTTTATCCAGTAAATGGTTCAGTTACATTTGTGCCATCTCCTCAGATATTTGTAATAGTTATAGCTAATATTTGTTAAGTGATTAATATGTCATACTGATGCTGGATTCTTTATATATTTTATTTAATCCTAGTAATAATCTTGTGGACTGTAGGTTATTTATTATTCCTGTTTTACAGTTGAGTAAACCGTCTTAGTAATTTAATGCAGTGTCACACAGCTAGCTAATAAGTGTCAGAATCTGAACTTGAACCCAAACTTTGTGACTCCAAAGTCTGTGCTTTACGGTTTGAATAAAAAGATGCTATCATTACCCCATATTTGTATAGTATTTTTAAAATTTCCCGTCCAAGCTACTCGTAAGTTATTCCCTCATTTTATCTTGGGTAAGATAGTTGTGTCTGAAACAGACAACCCCAAAATCTCAGGCGGAACACTATAAAAGTTAATTTCTCACTCACACAGAGAACCGTGTGGATGACTCAGGTATCCCAATTCCTTCCATCTTGTGACTCAGCTGTCCCCAGAGGCCTACTTGGAGTCAATCACTAAAATTACTATATTCAGCCAGCTAGGGAAGAGGGAAGAGAGAGAGCTCAAAGGATGATTGAAAGGATGATTTAGGGACTAGTCCTGGAAAGGGCGTACATCATTGTACTCACATTGCACTGGCCAGGACTGGATACATGGCTGCATCTAGCTGCAAATGGAAGGAAAATGAAACAGGTGGGTATAAAACATCATCTCTGCCACAGATGATACAGAGAGGTTATTGCTGAACTAAAGCCACAAAACCACTTGGTAGCTATCTATAGAACCTAGATTTCTTAGATCTGCGTATAATAGGCTCATGTTTCTGAGGAGACATTCCGGTAATTAAAAGGCTTTTTGGTTGTATTTCTAGCACCGTTGCTGACTCTTTCTCATTGGGCATCAAACATTTTACTTCTTTGTGCCTGTTACATTTTAAATAGGAATATTGTTATTGACTTACCTTATGAGGAATGATAAACTTAAAAAAAAGTTTTTCCGTGGTAATTGCCATTTTAAGTGAAGATGACATTATTGCTTTATAATATCTTTATATTTATACTCAATTGTCCTTTGAATATACAACAGTTAGCCTTGTTAGATTTTGTTTTTTAAACATGTGATGAGTTATTCTAGGCTATCTACATACCTTATATTTATTCTTGCATTCTGAATCTGAGACATTTGTTTAGGGATGAATGTTGTTTTTTAATGTTCCCCCAAACTTAACTCTTTTGGAAGGAACTGCAACTTCAAATCTTAAAGGAATAGAAGTATGTTCTAACTGAGCTAATAGTTATGAATATTGTACTAATAATATAAATTAGTGAGAACAGACACAATTTACAGAAACTGATGGTAACTTTTACTGGCAAATTAAATTCTGCCATCTCTTCAGTAGCAATTAACCGTTTGTTATACTTCAGACTCCTTGGAGAATCTCTTGAAAGCTATGGATTCTATCTCTAGAATATACCTATATTCACAATTTAGTACACAGTTTTAGAAATTTCATGGATTTCTCTGAAGCCTATCCATGCATTAGCTGCTATTTTTAAGCATTTTTATCCTTCTCCAAAAATTTATTACCGTGCCTATTATATTTTTACTTTAACAGACTGTATAAAGAGATGTTTAATGAGTCAGTTTTTATAAGATTTATAAGGAGAGTCTGTTTCCTTAATATTATTTGGACAGCAAGAATTATGCCCAGAGCCTGCACTGCTGCTGTAGCTGAATTTCCAGCTATATTGGGGAATAGATTTATTAGAGGAAAATATGACATTTCCACATTTGACATTGACAAGATGAATGACATAAAATAACTTTAAACATTTAAATAACCTTTTTGAGCAATATCAAACTTCATTATAATGAACTTTAGTGATTTATCACTGTTCAGAGAAAGCTGTATGTGAAAATCCAAGTAATTTAATGCCTCAAATTTCTCTTAATGAACTTCTTGTTCAGATGTACAAAGGTCTGTTTATTTGGGGCCAAAATTAGCTTGTGTGCAGATACATCATTTCTAGTACATCACTTCTAGTTGTGGTCGATCAAAGGATGGCTTATGATAGTTAATTCTGTTTTTTGGTAATCAACTACTACCAAATTGTACCTAGGCATATTTAAATTTGTTATGTTGTTTGCAACTCTGTATATAGGAAATGCTATGGAAGAGAAATATTTCCTTTTTTCAGTGCCTTTGGAACCTTTATTTAACACTAGAGGAAGAGCAAGGCCAAAAAAGTGAATTAAGTTTCAAGGATATCCCCCACTGTTTATTTACCATATTTGTTTCTGAAGTTACGCACAGTGAGCTAAACTAATTTCTCTATACTAGATCATTTGGTCAGATAACTAGTGATTCTTCTTTGTACAACTTAAATTATCTGCTATTTATTATACTAGAAAACCATTGTCACTGTGAAAAATAGAGTGCTGTCAGAAGCACATATTTATAGTCATTTAGAAAAAAAGCTTTAAATGGGATATTGATAAATATTTGTTCAGATTATGGGACTATCATATATGCTCAAATATAAAATCAGGTCTTTTTTCTTTCAAAATTATGCTTATGAAAAAAGGGAATCACTTTATTATAATTTATATCCTTGCCAAGTCACTAATATTACTGTTTGGGGAAGACATAGTCTGAAATGTCTTTATTCAGTGCTTGGTTAGAATGCACTAGAGTGAAAGTTCCACCGAACAAGGACCTTGTCTGTCTTGTTCACTATTATATGTCTACCACCTAGAACAGTATTTGGCACATGATAGGCACTGAACATATTTGTTGAAAGAGTAAATGAATTAATGATTATAAAGAATAATGAATTAATGCATGCTTAAGCTAAAATTTCCCATGACAGCATCGTATACAGATTCAAGAATACTGTATCTCAGATCCTTTGGTAAAGGTCTCCTTTGGAAAACCGCCAAATGTTTTTCCCCCAAAGTGTATACAGCTTTCCTCTTGAGGAAAAGTTCATGCAGCACAGGGCAGCTGAAAATCAAGCAGAAAACTAAAGTCTTACTGGCCTACGGTGTCAAGGGACGGAATTTGGGACTGCTGGAATGGCTGGAAATTGAGTGGATAAATCCCAGAAAGGAGGGAGTTGTAGTAGGATAGCCCTAAAATCTATGAAAAAACTCCCCTGAAATACCTAGGTGACCCCTGAACTCTGCAGAAAGATTCCAAGGAGCTCAATGGAAAATAATAGCAGTTAGGCTGAAAAAGCTGACTATAGAGATTTCACCTGCTACTCTCTGCAGGGGAGACAATTTGGTGTTTGATTCCCACCAAATTAAGGGGTTTTAAACATTTGTGCCCAGAGACCCATTCTAAAACACAAAACCAGCCTCCACAAGTTTGACTTTATTAGCCAGTGATTTAACTGCCAGGTATAATAAAAATCCTCACTCTTAGGAGCAGATAAGAAGCTGTAAAAGTCTCTACTGCATAACATCCACAAAATCCAGTTTATAATAGACAACTACTAGACATGTGAAGAATCAGGATAGTGTGATTTAATGTCAAGACTATCCACCCCAAAATGGTAGCTGACCCTAAAATTAGCAGAATTAGCAGACTTTAAAGTAACTGTAATATATTCAGTGACCTAAAGGGAGATGCATGATCATGATGACTGAATAGATGGGCAATTTCAACAGAGAAATAGAAACTATAAAGAAGAATAAACAGTCTAGAACTGAAAAGTACAATATCTGAAATAAATATTTTACTGAATGGATTTAACAGCAGATTGGAGAAGGAAGAGGAAAAAGTTGATGAACTTGAAGCTAGATCAACAAAATTTGCCAATCCAAAGAATGGATAAAAAAGATTACAAAAAATGAACGGAGCCTTGATGGCCAGTGGGACAGTATCAAACTAACATGTGGGACTTCCCTGGTGGCCCAGTGGTTGGGAGTCCGCCTGCCGATGCAGGGGACACAGGTTCGTGCCCCGGTCCGGGAGGATCCCACATGCCGCGGAGCGGCTGGGCCCGTGAGCCATGGCCGCTGAGCCTGCGCATCCGGAGCCTGTGCTCCGTGGCGGGAGAGGCCACAGCAGTGAGAGGTCCATGTACTGCAAAAAAAAAAAAAAAAAAAACTAACATGAATAGCAGAAAGAGAGATAAGAGACAGACATAGCAGACAGTCGGGCAAAAAATATGTTCATTGAACCCCAGCTAGGATAAATAAAAGGAAAACCACATCTAGGCATATCTTAATCAAACTGCTGCACATCGAAGATGGAAAGAAAATGTTAATGCAGCCAAAGGGGGAAAAAAACCCAGATTACTACAGAGGAATTACAATATCAATGAAGGATGACTTAATCAGAAATGATTGGAGACCAGAAGACAATGGAATGACCTATTTAAAGTTCTGAAAGGATAAAGCTATCAACCTGGAATTCTATATTCAGAACAAAATATCCATGAAAATGAAGGTGAAATAAGGACATTTTTCAAATAAACAAAACTTGAGAGAATTCATTGCTATGAAACCTGCAACACCAAGAAATGCTTAAGGAAGTTGTTCAGGCTGGAGGGAAATGACATCAGATGAAACTTGGATCCACAAGAAGGAATGAACAGTACCAGAAATGGTAAATATGTCTATAAATAGATTTTATCCTCAGAAAATACTTTGTAAGCATATAAAGCAATGAAAGAAGAACTTGGTAGATGTGACTAAATAAACATCTTAAACTTCTTCAAAAATCACAAAATTAAAGGGCAAATATTAAGAGGAAGTAAATATGAAAGATTTAAAATCAAAGAGGACCATTAATGTTCCAGTGTTAAAATGGGTAAAAAATATGAACAGATAAATCATTGATAAAATAAAGAGGGCTGTAAGCGTGAACAAACGTTCAATTTGTTTAGTAATCAAAGAAATGGAAATGAAAGTACTTACTTTTTTTTGCCACTTAGAAAAAACTATTGAAATGATATAGGGTGTTGATGAGAATTCAGGGAAGTAAGCACCTTTCCAGTTGGTGGGAGCATAAATTGGAATGAAACTGTTGGGTAGTTTATTTCAAGAACATATTTTGGAAGTCCATACCACCTAGGTAGCAAGAAATTCATACATCAAGAAGTAGCCTACCAAATTAGGTCAGAGGTATGTAGAAAGGAGATCATTATTCAATAAGTGGTGTTGAGATAACTAGCTAGCCATTTAGAAAAACTCAAATTTTGATCTCTACTTAGTCCTAACATGAAAATAAATTGAAATGGATGAAAGATGTAAACAATAAACAAATCATAGAAGTACCAGAAAGAAACATGAGCAAATTTTAAAAATATAATCTTGGAGTGAGCAAGATGTTCCAAGACAGATATAGAATCCAAAAGTCATAAAGAGAAAGATATGTTAATTTGAACACACACACACAAAATTTTAAATTCCTACATTGGAAAATTACCATACAGTTTTTAAAAAAATTTATTTGACACATAATAACAAAGTTCCTTTACATAAAAGGCCTTATACCAACAGCAGGATATGAACATGTGGTTAGTTCACAGAAAATGAAACGTGACTTGGAAACGTTTGAGAACCACATATAATACCAAATATATAGTCATTAAAATTTTTTCTTTATTCCTCATCTTCTCTCAACCTCTCAACATAAGTATATATGGCTGAAAAAGTTTAATGGCCTGTTATGCTTTTGTAATATAAAATAGTATTTTAGTAGCATCTAAAATAGAAAGTCTCGTTTCTTTATGTTCTTGATTCTCACTTGAGTATGAGATAGCTCAGGCTTCACTAGTGACCAGAATTAATGATCAATAGAAACTGTGCTGGGAATCTCTGTACCTATTCCCTCCTCACTTCAAACAAACAGAAACAACTTTATACTTAGTCCTCTTTCTGTTCTCTTCAACAGTGCTATTAAGTGTTTTTGCATTCTACTTTTATTACATTCATGTTTTAGAGGTGCTGAACATCTGGGTGTCAGACATCAGTAAAAGAAATTGAAATCAGAAACCGTTGGTACTCTTTGCTCTTATACTTAGCATTTATCAACACAAAATTACTGGATTTTCTCTGTCTTACCTTTGCGAGAAGTGACAGAAGAAACCTAATTTTAGCTGAATAACAGAGGCAGAAACAGATATTCAAGAGTATAATGGGGTTTTCTCTTGGTAAATTAATTTCTTTATTGTCTACAAACTTTATTTTGCCTAGCCTTCTATCTCCAAAATACCCTTTCATGAGTCTTAAATCACATAGGCATGTGGGTGGTTAGTAGATGCTACTAAAACATTTGTAGTTAGGAGATGTTTATTGGTTGAATATTTTAAATCTGTAATTCTTGAAGTTGTGTAATGTCAGGATATTCAACATGTCTTATTTATCTTGTAGCACAAGGGTCCCTAGCACCCCTAACCCACGGACCACTGCCAGTGGCAGCACAGCAGGAACCGGGCAGCAAAACAGGAGGTGAGTGGCAGGTGAGCAAGCGAACCTTCATCTGTATTTACAGCCGCTCCCCATTGCTTGCATTACCGCCTGAGCTCCACCACCTGTCAGGTCAGTGGCAGCATTAGATTCTCATAGGAGCGCACACCCTACTTTGAACTGCGCATTCGAGGGATCTAGGTTGTGCGCTCCTTATGAGAATCTAGTGCCTGATGACCTGAGGTGGAGCTGAGAATATGATGCTGGGGAGCGGCTGCAAATACAGATTATCGTTAGCAGAGGGGTTTGACTGCACAGAGACCGTAATCAATTGCTTGCAGACTCATATCAAAACCCTATCAGTGAGTGGCAAGTGAAAACAAGCTTAGGGCTCCCACTGATTCTGCATCATGGTGAGTTGTATAATTATTTCATCATATATTACAGTGTAATAATAATAGAAGTAAAGTGCACAATAAATGTAATGCACTTGAATCATCCCGAAACCGTTTCCCCACCCCCGTCCATGGAAAAATTGTCTTCCATGAAACCAGTCCCTGGTGCCAAAAAGCTTGGGGATGGCTGCTGTAGCACTTGTGGGGTAAAGATTCTTTTCACAGTTTAAAAAGCTGGATGTAGTAAGATTGTATCACTTACAGAGAATCTTACAGCAATAACAAGCCAAAAGCAAAGATATGAACAGAATCCTCAGTTCCTCACTTCCACTTATGTGTGTTCTGCATCATAATTTATTTATCCAGTGTTTATTAGGCACCTACAATAGGTTACAAGTTGTATTAGGTACTAGAGATACAAAGCTTGTCTTACATTTCACTTCAGCTAACATTTAGCATAGTGCCTGGTTTTAGCACGTGCCAATTTCACTTTCTTCTCATAACATCTATTTGAAGTAAGTGGTATCATCCATATTTTGTAGTGGAGATCACAGACTCAGGAATGGACATTATCTGAGATTTTATAACTAACAGTGGCTGACCAGATCTTGACTCCCAAATTCTCTTCTTTATACATCCAGACTGGGTGTTTTTTATTTGCCCCTCCAGATCCACTCCTCATCCTTCCTTGACTTTCTCTGTGCCCCAGAGGAGGTTGACCTAGTCTAAGAACTGCCTCACTTGGGCTCCTTTTTTGGTTTCTTGTTGGATTTAGCCAGTGTGAGGCATTGGCGGATATTGGAGATCCAGAGAAGAGAGAAGCTGGGTATTTATTCTTCCAGTTGCCATTTGACAGCTCTCTCCCTGCTCCTTCTTTCAGAAGGCTGGCAGTGGCTTCCTGAGGACTTTGCCATCCCTGTTAGTTCCTTTAACCCTACCCACACCTTTGTAAATGAGCCCTTCAGTTATCTCTTTGAAACTGCTTTGTTTTTCTGCCAGGACCCTGACTGATACATAACAGCTTTTCAAACATGGGCTACTATTTTGTATGGATTTGAGTTTTCTAACTGTTTTTATCCTGTGTTTATAAGTTGAGCATTTAAAATCTGCAACACATTTTCATGTCAAACAATATTGTAATTGTTTATTAGCAATATTGTAATTGCTTCACCTGGAATGGTCAACTTCCATAATTTTTACGAAGAATTAAAAAATAGCGTGCTGCCAAATTAGATGTATTTTATGATGCATCAGTACGAAGTTATCAGCACTTCTACTACATCTTTGGTCCATAAAGCTTTGACACGTCGTAGAAATACCTTTGTTGTGGGCTATTCCTATTTCTTAATTCCATATTCCTCAAGAGGTACAAAAAAGTTAGAATCAAAGAGATCTTGACTTTAAAGAGGTATAAACACTGTGGGCTAGAGAAGGTTAGGTAAGTAGGTTCAGGTGTTTGTCCTTCATACCAGTCTCAGGTGCTAGTCTTCAATTTAAGTACATAAAAAGGTCAGGAGGTGGGGCTCCTTTGCCAGCGATAAAAACTAATTTTTCAACCGGTTTCTTCAGGGGGATGAAAGTGTGTAGCAGCAATTGGCAGAGAGTCTTCGTTACTTGTGGAGTTGTGCTAGACTGGGAAAGAGGGGGAAAGAGAGCCATTTCTCATATTTTAATTAGCAGGTGATTGGAATTTCTTGTGACATTGGTGTTAAGAGAATTGCCTCCTATGTGATATTAGATACTTGGTTGAAAATACATAATATGGGGTCTACTTGTATTTTACTCTCCTTTTCTGTTTCACTAAGCTTTTCTAGCATCTGCAGTTACAGATCTATACTTTTAGTTAGAGGGGAAAGGTATCCCCACTAAGCCAACAGCCATAACATCATGGAGGCCAACCTCAGTTATCTTTTTCCCCCACTGCTTTTCTTCATGTTATCGATGTGTTGTACTTCGACAAATCCTTGTGATAGTAAATCAGTTTAAAGAATATCCAAAGTTGGGGATTATTAGGAGTTGTATATATTTCAAATTATATCATTAAGTACATTTACTGACTCTCATCTTCTGTTCCTGCTCTGAAATGATGTAAACTACTCTAGGTTTTTAATACATAATTTATTTTGCATTTGATCCAGTAGACCTCATATTTGTCTTTGTAAACTTGGTGTGAACTAATTGGACGTTTTAAAAAGTAGAGCATGTATATGCCTAGGAGGCATGACAGTGAAATAACAAGATTTTTTCTTGTGCTTATGAAATAGTATCATCACTTCAGTGACATTGTGTCATTTTAAGAAATACTCATTTGGTATTTATTCACAGTGTCTATGTTCCTCACTTCATCTTGGCTGTGTGTGGTATTAAAGAAATCACAATATTCAAGTTCTACATTTAAAACCTTATTAAAACATTGAAGGTAATCAGGGCAGAAAAACAAGTGAACACCGTAAAAATTTCTCATCTGAGTTATAAAATGTGAGTACAGTTTAGTTAGGAGGAGAGAAAAGGGAGTGGCATTTCAGACGGGGGAATGGCTTGAATAAGGCATGGAATTGAGGGATAGTTAAGACCAGCCCTAGATGATATGTAAAATATAATTATCTTTTGTTTTCTGCGACAATTTTTGAGATACTGATAGTGACTGGAGTTGTTTCATGAAGGCAGCTGCAGACAGATGATGGTACTGAGGCCGAGATATCAGAAGACCTGAATTTGACCCTGAACCCTGTTATTTCCTAACTGTGCAACATTTACCCTCTCTGCACTTCAGTTTTCTCATCTATCAAATCAGGATAATACCCATTCCATAGGGCAATGAAGTTTAAATCAAAAGTGCTTTAAAAGCACTTTAAAACTCTACTGTGTAGTGGTATTATTATATACAACATATTTTCCCTTATTTTTCCAACCAGCAACCCAGCTGTTTGTTTTAGAACTCAAATAATATTTTTGTCTTAATGGTGTGTGCATTTATGAGGCCGAACATAACAGTAGTACCTACAGATTGATACAGTTGATAGTTTAAAAAATTGAGTTCAAAAAGAATAGTACTGGGGCTTCCCTGGTGGCGCAGTGGTTGAGAGTCCGCCTGCCGATGCAGGGGACACGGGTTCGTGCCCCGGTCCGGGAGGATCCCACATGCCGCGGAGCGGCTGGGCCCATGAGCCGTGGCTGCTGAGCCTGCGCGTCCGGAGCCTGTGCTCTGCAATGGGAGAGGCCACAACAGTGAGAGGCCCGCATAACGCAAAAAACCACCCCCCACCCAAAAAAGAATAGTACTATATTAAATGATGCAAATAATAGATTTTTATTTTTCATTGGAGAATAAAATCAGCTTTTTCTAAAAATAAGTAAAGTTTCTAAATCACTGAAAGTTTTTTTTATAATTTCACACATTTTTGTCATCTGTTCAAATTGGCAGAATTTCTGTAGTGCTTTTTTTTTTTGGTGGTTAAGGGTAGTCTCAGAAATCCAAGTTAGTTTACTAGTTTCTGAGTGTTTATGCAAATAAACAGTTTGATTAAAAACTCTTTGTTGTGGGTGAACCACATAATCTTAATTTCATATACCACTAGAATAATTAGGTTTAGTTCTTTACTTAATACTCTTGAGTCTCTGATTTCCCATCTGCAAAGTTAGAGTAAACTTTATGTATATGGCTAAAACTTGTATATTGTAAATCACTGAGAGGAGGGGAAGGAGGGACGAATATGTCCACACTTCAGGGTGGTGGGGTGAAATATTGACTATATCTTTTGAATCTGCTGTTATGCAGGGCCTCTTATTAATCTTGTAGGTGGCTTACAAGATGGCTTCCTTTCTTTTTAAGATGAATTCTGTAATAGCCTATAGTTTGTCATAATGTCTGAAAGATTCCCTCTAAATCTGGTGAAAATGGACTCAGCTGTTTTCAAGAGTTGTAGTAACAGAGACAAATTTAATATATATAAGTTTATAACTATTGGTTTTGTGATACATATTTCTTCTCCAGACATATCGCATTGAGTACAGAGACCCATGTCTATCTTGTTTATGGTGGTAACCTCCTGAGGTTTAGCACATGCTAGGCTTAGACTTTAACTTTGAAATTAAGCCAAAGTCCCCTTGATTGAGGCATTCCCAATACTGTTGAGTCACGTGCTTTTAGACACCTTTCATGGATTTTTTTCTACAGATAGTCATTAATTTATGTGGGTTTTTTTAAATGTCTCTCGTATCTCTATACATAGGTTTTTAAGTACTACCTCACTATAGCCCCATAGGCTGAAAATGACTATAAACTGAGGTTTTTTTTTTTTTTTTTTAATGGCACTTTTATTTTCAGTACCTGAACTAATGAAAAGCAAGGAGCCTTGTTTTGGAGGCCAAGCCTATAGAATTCTGTTTTTAAGTGAAAGTGTTTAGCAGACTCTCTTTAGAATTAGTGGTTCTTGACCAGCGTGTGCAACTAAATTACTGAGGAACATTTTCAAAATATACAAGTTCTGGACCACATCCTCAATTTGATTGGGTAGCTCTAGAGTGGAATATGTTTTTTGTTGTCGTTGGTGGGGTTCAATTAGCTGGGTTTTTTTTTTTTTTTTTTTGCGGTACGCTCTCACTGTTGTGGCCTCTCCCATTGTGGAGCACAGGCTCCGGACGCACAGGCTCAGCAGCCATGGCTCACGGGCCCAGCCGCTCCGCGGCATGTGGGATCTTCCCAGACCCGGGCATGAAACCGTGTCCCCTGCATCGGCAGGCGGACTCTCAACCACTGCGCCACCAGGGAAGCCCTTAGCTGGTTTTTTTTTAAACTATACGCAATAGATGCTCATGATACAATTGTAAACTATGCAGAAAGCAGAAAGTGAATACTAAAGATTATTCTCCCCAAGGTAGCCATTGTTAATGGTTTAACATTTTTCCAGAAATTGTGTAGGTACACGTAAACTTCTGTGGGTGCGTTTTTTTCCACATATGGGTTCATACTATACATACTATTTTGCAGTTATTATTGTTCACTCAGTATTATGTAGCGAGATCTTTTCCTTATCATTACATGTAAATTGTGGTTGGCTCCTTTATTTTTACCAGTTCCCTGTGGGACTCAAGTTATTTCCAGGTTTTGTGTGGGGCTTGTTCGCCTTGTTTTGTTTTGTTTGCTTGTATCAGCTAGGCTGCAGTGAGTTTCCTTGCACAGTATTTCTTTGCACACTTGTGTCATATTTTCTGAAGGATAAATTTTACATGTAGGATTGCTGGTCAAAGCAATTTTGAAGTTTAATAGATAGTGCCAAATTGGTTCCCCAGAGTTGCGCTGATTAGCGGTCCTCCCAACAATATGTGAGGTGCTTCTTTCAATACACGTTCACCAACCCTTTCAACCTTTGTCAGTCTGATGTGTACAAAGATGGTGTATCTGGTGTTTGAATTTTCATTTCTTTAGTGTTGTTGAACACTGTTTCCTATCTTCCTAATTTTTGTAATTCTTTTTCTCCAAACTTCCTCCTTATATCCTTGCTCATTTTACTGCTAGGTTGTACATCTTTTTCTTACTTATGTGTAAAAGCTGTTTGTATACTAAGGAAATTTGTTCATTGTTATACATGTTTTACTAATTTATCACATCATCCTACTCTGTAGTATTTTTTACCATATAAAAATATTAAATTTTTTAGTATTCAAATTTGTTTCTTTTCCTTTGATGCCTATTTGTTTATTTGCAGAATGTTTTAGGAAGTCTTCCTAAGTGGGATGACAGTATGTTCTAGTTTGCCCCGTTATCCTAGTTTAAATATTAATAGCACGTCCATTCACTCTTACTAGGTTCTTTTTTGGATAATGAATTATATGGGTATCAAATTTCTAAAAGTGTGTTTTGAAAAATTCTCCAGCTGATATTCATTAAATACCACTGGTTTAATGTTTTAAATGATAAATTCTTAGAACAGAATCCCCAAGATAGAGTCCCTCTACAGTTCTGTTCATTGATACATATATTGAACCCTGGAGTACAGAAAGCATTTTGAGATGCAAGAGAAAATAATAACTATAAAGAAGAAAATATGCAGAAATTTTTAGTTCATTTACCATCACACTCTATTTCCCTCAGAATTAAGGGAATATGCTGCAGATGATGGGAAAATATAAACTGATAGACATGAGTAAAGTTTGCCTGAGTGAAATTGTGTGGATATCACCTCAGGGAGCTTTTTTTTTTTGACCTTTAATCGTGGTATAACAATCACCAAGAAAAATGCATTAATCATGAATCTGTGGGTCAGTGATTTATCACAAAGTGAACATACCTTTGTAACCACTATACATGTGCCTCTTCCTTTGTGCCTCTCCTCAAAAGGTAGCTACAGTACTGACTTATAACGTCATAGATTAGCTCTGTCTGTTTTGGTTTTGTTTTGTTTTGTTTTGTTTGCGGTACGTGGGCCTCTTACTGTTGTGGCCTCTCCCGTTGTGGAGCACAGGCTCCGGATGCCCAGGCTCAGTGACCATGGCTCACGGGCTCAGCTGCTCCGCGGCATGTGGGATCTTCCCGGACTGGGGCACGAACCCGCATTCCCTGCATCGGCAGGCGGACTCTCAACCACTGCGCCACCAGGGAAGCCCAGCTCTGTCTGGTTTTGAACTTTATTTAAATGGAATTATACAGTACACATCCTTTTATGAGAGATTCATTCTTGTTTTATGAGTAGCAGTATTTTGTTCATTTTCATTGCTTTCTGGTATACCAGAATATACCAGAATGTGGAATGAATATACCACAACTTGTTTATCCATTCTACCGTTGATGGAAATATGGGTTGTGTCCAGTGTTTGGGCTTATTATAACTAGTGTTACTGTGAATATTGTTATGTAGATGTTTTGGTACATGTGTGCATTCATTTCTCATGCATTCATATCTAGGAGTATAAATTGGATAATAGAGTATCCATGTGTCCAAATTTGGTAGATACTGTTAAACAGTTTTTCAAAGTAGTTTTCCAAACTCCTACCAGCAGTCAACATCTTTGCTAATATTTGGAAATGTCAGTTGGAATTTTAGCCATTTTGCTGGGTGTGTAGTGGTCTCTCAGTGTGGCTTTAATGTGTACGACAAATGATGTTGAGCACTTTTTCATATTCTTTTGTGAAGTGCCTGTTATGTCCCTCACCCATTTTTCTATTATATTGTCTGCTTTGTCTTCTTGACGTCTAAGTATTCTTTCCATATTCTGGATACTGGTCCTTTATTAGTTTTATGTGGCAAATGTCTTCTCCCACTCCCTTAATACTGTCTCTTCATTTCATTGTAGTCCAATTTAACAGTCTTTCATTTTATGGTAAGTACTTTAGTATGTTTTGTTTAAGAAATCTTTTTGTTGAAATATTCTCTTCTGTCAACTCCTAGAAGCGTCATGATTTTACTTTTCATATTTAGATCTATGAACCATGAATTGATTTTTATGCAGGGGGTTAGCTATAGGTTAAGTTCCTTTTCTCTTCTCAGATGGTAGCCAGTAAAACAGTACTATGTTGTTTTTGTTTTGTTTTTGACAAGGCCATTCTTTATGCTCAGCAGTGTCACTTTTGGCAATAAGTTAAGTATCCATGTGTATATGTGGGACTTTTTTCCTGGACTGTGTTCTGTTCCACTGGCCTTTGTATCCATCTTTGTGATGTACCACACTGTCTTCCTAATTACTCTCACTTTATAATGAGTCATTATATCTGGCAGTGTAAGAGCATCCCCTGCCCCCCCACACACTTTGTTCTTCACAATTGTGTAAGCTCTACTTAGCCATTTGTATTTGCATGTCCATTTTATTATCAATTTTTTTTAAACTCCTAAAGGCAGTGGGAATCATTGAGGTTTGAGTGTGATAAAAATCATAAGTTTTGTACAAGATTTTTTTTTTTTTTTTTTTTTTTTTTTGTGTGGTACGCGGGCCTCTCACTGCTGTGGCTTCTCCCGTTGCGGAGCACAGGCTCCAAACGCGCAGGCTCAGCGGCCATGGCCCACGGGCGCAGCCACTCCGCAGCATGTGGGATCTTCCTGGACCGGGGCACGAACCCGCGTCCCCTGCATCGTCAGGTGGACTCTCAACCACTGCCCCACCAGGGAAGCCCTGTACAAGATTTTAAGAATAAGGTCAGCTCAAATCTAGACTCTTAAGATTAAGTAACATCCGTGTTATATCAGCATTGGTTTTATATTCTCTTGTAGACTACTCAATAAACTGGCCTTATTTAAAAAAATCAAAACCAAAAACTAATGATTAAAGAACATACTTGTTTGAAGTTTCATAGAGAGTTTGTAAGTTTATTAAGAAACATGCAATTAAATAATCTTGGTGTTTTTGTTTTGCTTTTCAGAACATCTGTGATAAGTCTACCATAAATTGAACTCCTTCAAGAATTCTCTGAAGGAACTATATAGGATTTTCTTACATCATGACTTAATCTGAATGCAAGAACAAGAAACAGGTTTTATCTCTAAATATAATGAAGGGCTGTGTGTAAACACAGACCCTGACTCAATTCTAATGAGCATTTTAGACATGAGTTTACATCGGCAAATGGGTTCAGATCGAGATCTTCAGTCTTCTGCTTCATCTGTGAGCTTGCCTTCAGTCAAAAAGGCACCCAAAAAAAGAAGAATTTCAATAGGCTCTCTGTTTCGGAGGAAAAAGGATAACAAACGTAAATCAAGGGAGCTAAATGGCGGGGTGGATGGAATTGCGAGTATTGAAAGTATACATTCCGAAATATGTACTGATAAGAACTCCATTTTCTCTACAAATACCTCCTCTGACAATGGATTAACTTCTATCAGCAAACAAGTTGGAGACTTTATAGAGTGCCCCTTGTGCCTTTTACGGCATTCTAAAGACAGATTTCCTGAGATAATGACTTGTCATCATAGATCTTGTGTGGATTGCTTACGACAATACCTAAGGATAGAAATTTCTGAAAGTAGGGTTAATATCAGTTGCCCAGAATGTACTGAACGGTTTAATCCCCACGATATTCGCTTGATATTAAGTGATGATGTCTTGATGGAAAAATATGAAGAATTTATGCTTAGACGGTGGCTCGTTGCGGATCCTGATTGTAGGTGGTGTCCAGCTCCAGACTGTGGGTAAGAAGATTTTGTTTGATTTTTCTTGAGTTAATTTTTTTCTCTGTGGATAAAATAAGAATTTGCTGACTGTTACTCAAAAGAAAAATCTTAACATGCCAGGTAATTCATTCATTCAGTAGACAGTAGACAAAAATATGTTGAGTATGTACCATGTGTCAGGGACAATGTTAGATATTAAAGGCAGGAATCTTGTCTTACTCATTTTTGTATTGTCTTTGCATCATATATTCACTTAAGACTGTTTTCAGAAGAAAAGGATAAGATGGTAGAGTGCAGGATCTAGTCCTATTTATTTTCCCCATCCATTTGGAGAATTTTTATTTTGTTATAATAGATGAAATGAGCAGACATTTTGTTTGTTTGCTTTTGGTGGGGGAGTCACTTGTTTAAACTTAAATGACCCTTTTGAAAGGTACCTTAATGCGTGCCACAGTATGATGTGTTCATGAGTTGATGTGTTCTTGAGACACAAGATCTAGAGGTTATGTAATACTTCATTTGCCTCAAGTTTTTGAATTACAAATACCATTTTCCCAATATTTAAAGTAAAATAATTTTGCTTGTATATTTGGTTATTATGTTAACAGCAGCTCCTGTTAATAGGGTATTTACCATGTATGGTTGTCAGAACTAGAAAAAAATAGTCATATGCTTTTCACGAATAAGGAAAGCCATAAACCCTGGATGAGTTTAGCATACCATTAGTAAGCCAGAGATTATAAATAAGAGTTTGGGAAAACCCAGAACTTCCAAGATTATCTGGGTATAATCAGAGACAAGGCTGAAATGTGAGTTTGATTTATCAAATGACAATTTCAGGACTCTGATCAAATCCATTATTAAAAACTTATTGAGCAGCAAATTTTCAGATTGTATTTAGTCTACCAATTCCATAATTTTAAGTGAGAAAGGTAATAGTATGTTTCTAGCCTGTGCAAATTCCATCAGTTTTCCCAGGTATCACTAGCACTTCACTGTCCACCAGGGATTTCTGTGAAACATAAAGCATTAAAAATATTAGATTATCTAATTATTTAACATTTTATGAATTCATTAGTTGTGTGAAGGACTCGGAGGTACTGTTCAGTATCACATTTGTATTATGATCTCCTATACTGCAGGATGCTTGTACTGTAACATAAATAACAAAATAATATATTAAAGATACTTTCTAAACTGGGCCAAGGTTGGCTGTGCTGCCAGGTGTATGGTAGAAGCAAACTCTGGACCTGTGAAGGGTTAAATTCTCAAGAAAAAGATGGGGAGAAAATAGGGATAATGAACAGTGCCTTTAAATAATTTGAGCTAGAGAAGAAGAGCTTAGGTACGATTGTATCACTCTTGATCCCGTGGACCCCTGCAGAATATTTTCACTAATGCAGGTGTGTACATTCATTAGAGTAGATTTCAAGTTGATTACAAATTTTAGGTTTAAAAAAAAAGCCTTTTGCAAGTCATTATAGCAAATACCCTATAGCAAGAGTTCAAACAGAAGTATTTTACATTTCATCTGGACAAAGTGTGATTTTCTAACTGTCTTTCATGGAACCCCAGGATAAGAGGCGTTTCACAAGTTCCTTTAAGCATTTAATAGCTTTAAAAGAAAATGTGTGAAAATGATGGAACAAATTAAAAGGAGGCTTTCGTGTCAGAACCTGTGACCAGGAGAGACTGAGAGAGTAAATCCAGGAGCACAAGCTTTCTGGTCACTAAATAGGTATGTTCTCCTGTGCTGGGTTGATGGATCATGTCATCATAGTGGATAATATCAACACTGTCAAGCTAATAGAACACAATAGATAGGGCTGACGTAGATTCTCACTTGTCTAAGAACTTGATTTGGGGACTTCCCTGGTGGCGCAGTGGTTAAGAATCTGCCTGCCAACGCAGGCAACATGGGTTCAATCCCTGGCCCAGGGAGATCCGACAGGCCGCAGAGCAACTAAGCCCATGCGCCACAACTACTGAGCCTGTGCTCTAGAGCCCGCGTGCCACAGCTGCTGAAGCCTGCGCACCTAGAGCCTGTGCTCTGCAACAAAGAGAAGCCACCGAGATGAGAAGCCCGTGCACTGCAACGAAGAGTAGCCCCCGCTTGCCACAACTAGAGAAAGCCTGTGCGCAGCAACGAAGACCCAATGCAGCCAAAAATAAATAAATAAAATAAATAAATTTATTAAAAAAAAAAAAGAACTTGATTTGGGGGGAAGAATGCCAAACCAACTGGGAAAGGATTGATTATTCACCATATAGAATTGTGAAAATTAGCTATTTAAGGGGAAAAAATTAGATTGTCACCACATATAATAAATTAAAACAAAATCAAAACAGATTACAGAGGTAAGTTATATAAATAAAAGGACAAAATTAAACTAAAAGAAAATATAGATTGATTAGATCACTTACTGCTATATTATTTAGTAAAATTGAACACACATCCTGTAACTTAGAAGATCCACTCCTAGTTAAATGCCTCAGAGAAACTCTTTACTTGTGTGCCAAGAGACATCTAGTTATGAGACATATTTAAGAATGTTCATAATAGCAAAGAAACAAACAAAAAAGTTCATTAACAGTAAAATGGATAAATGCATTTAGTTTCATGGTTACCTCTTGTGAGGAAGAAGAAGGATGTGAACTTCAAAGGGGCAATCAAGGAACTTCTAAAGCCACAGATAAACAAGGTAACCATAGGTTCTGGTTTGCCCAAGATAGTTCCAATTCATGCTTATTGTACTGGTGTAAATTTTAATAGCATTACCTTTCTTTTTCAGGTGTTCCAGTCAGGTTGTGAATTATATGATCACCCTACTGATACTATTCTTAACTTGTGTGGTAGATTCAGGGGGTATTCATTTTATTATTCTTTATAAATCCTTTGGTGTATATGACATTTCTCAGTAAATTTAAATTTTTTTCATAATCTCGTACTCTTAGGTATTTTTCACATTTTCTTCTTATTGAGACATCAGTGTTAAAAAATAATATGGCTTAGGTATTCTAAGTATTTTGGAGAGGAAGACATGAATGTTAAGTATAAAATAATCTTAAAATAATAGAAACACCTACTTAAATAGATTCCTTTATTATGAAAACCACTTGACTGTTACATAAGTTTAACAATTAGTCTTGATTAATTTGGCTATAAATTAATTTTTGGTTTTGGTGGTGGTTAGTAGTCTTACGCACAAAGGACAAAGAAAACATGTCACAGAGATTAATCACTTTGTGTATTTTCATTTGTATTCAATTTATGCTGGCTCACTAGATTAGTAAGAGCATATTTTATATACTTGATTACGTTATAGGTTTTATGGTTGTGTTATGTGGAAAAGATCACCTGTGACAAAATTTATACATATGCTTTGAAAACATAGAATACTGCATAAGACCTCATTACAAATTACAATTGTACTTGGCATGAGCGTGGACAGACCTGATTTTGAATCTCTATCCTATCATGTTTTAAGGATTGAGAAGGTTTTTAATGTTATTGGTAGCATAATTCCTAGCACACAGTAAGCTTTTTATAGTTCTTATTTATCACTCCTCATCTCCATTTCTGAAGTTTTGTTTTTATTTTTTTAAATCAGACAGTTCTTCAAATATTTACTGCACCCGTGTGCCAGGTACTGGGAATTTTTAATAACTAACAAAAGATGAAAATCTCTGCCCTCTTGGAACTTATTAAAATCTTTGGATTCACAGAGAGAAATTTCTTATTTAAACTCCATTTATTACTGAAATCTGGCACAGAGGATACTGGTAAATATCTGACTGTTTGACAGTTATTCATAGCAATGCATAGCCAGTAGTACGTACTAGGACCACAGGCATGTGTGTAGTATTTTAATCCCTTTCATTGTACAACACACTTGAAAGACTTTTTTCCAGAAATGCTAAATGTGAAATTATGTTTTCCTCTTGCTTTTGATACTTACCAAAATGACCATTTTCTGTATCTGACACCAGTTTTACTTAAACATGTAGTTTAACACACTGAGAAATATTGCCCTTAGCTCAGAGTAGAAAGAAAACCTGGACCTGGTTTCTATTTGAGACATCTGAGGGTTTCTGACCTAATAGTCTTTCCTCTCTTCTGAGGGCCAGGGCAGATTAAGCTTGTTTAAAGGACAGTATGTATTTCTGAAAATCCCTCTTGCGAAGGGGTCTAGGAGGCCAAACCTGTGTGCTGTGATTTAACCGGGGTGAAGTTATCTGGACTGCTTCTAGAACATGCCAGTCTATACAGGTTCAGAGAAAAATCTGGCCATGGCTGAGGAAAAGAATTACAGTGAGGGACATGTAGGAGGGGAAGCATAAGACCTGCCTTGGATAAAAATATCTATTACCTCTGCCTAGGAGGCTTAGTTTGTACATTGTCTAGGCAGATAGCAAAAAACTGGCATCTTGGTTTCTGTCATCACTTGTTTCAATTGGCTAAGACTACCCTTCTACTAGCACACATTATCCACGTCATCTCATGTGAGTGCTTTTGACTTTACTGGGGAGATTTGAATATGCAGGAACATTTATTATACTAGAATATAGTTAATGATTTAATGTCTGTGAGCCCCTCAAGAGTAAAAATAAAAAGTATTTTTTTCTTTATAACCACAGGTTAACCACATGCTCAATAAAGAGTTATTGAATGAACAAATCTGAATATATGCCATTAATGTAAATCGTATGTCTTAGGAACAGTTAATAAACCATTTTTAAGCAGTGTGCTCAACTATAATCAGGTTTGTTAAGCTTTGAGCTGATTTACTGACATTTAAATGGCTCTAAATAATAACTTACTCTGGTGGAAGATACTGTTCATAATGGACACTGTTCATAATGGAGTGGCACCATAGGCTTAGGAACTAAGGAACATGTATTTTTAGAATTTTATTCTATCTATATGACTCTCATTCCCGTCCTCCAAAGAAGAGTTTTAGCCATAACTTGCCCGTCTTTTGACATGCTGGAAATGCTTTTGTAGGCTAACCTTTTAGAACAGAGAACAGGTCCAACTTTGATTTTCTCCCGAGGAAACAAGTACATGTGTCTGAGAAAACAAGAACCGAGTTGATACATAAGACACAGGAGACATATCAGCTTTCTTTTACTTCTTTTAATTAGCTAAAGAAGTTAGCTTTAGATATGCATCCCAAATGGCCTAACACTCCACCCTGAAATTAGACAGACTTCTGCAAATAATCTGGGCGGTTCTCTACAACCGTAGACCTCCCCTCCCCTACAGCATGTACTTGAAAGCAGAACAGAAAGCATCCTCTCTAGGAAAGCAGATCCTGAAAGGGGGAACCAGGAGATGAGCCTCACTTTGTCTAAACCGTCTCTCAAATATATTAATTAAGTCACTCCTTTTCCACGGAATAATAGTAACTTCTTGCTAATGGGATCATGAGCATGTTGATTTGAATATAAAACTTGACTTTTCCCCTTAACTGGATCAAGTAATTTTGGTATTTCTGATTATATTTTCTTTGTTCTTTAAAGGTTGTGTTAAAGCTTTGTGCTTTTGGGGGAAAAGTTATCTTGGACTCCTGGATAATCTTTCTTTTCTTTTTTCTCATTTTTTAATTAAAAATTTTATTGAGACTATTATATCTTTCTTAGGATTCCATTTCATGTTTGGTATAGTTTGTTCTTCTTACTTGTTCCTTCATGAGGAATTTGCTCTAGGCAGAGTATACGACCCTAGTTGGTATTCCTACCTCCTCAATGCTAATTTGTGGAACTCTAGTACTGTGAAACACTCCCAGGAAATACATGTCATGGTCAAATAAATTTGGAAAATAATGTTTACTATATATGTACATTATTGGTATGTTAAAAATTATTTTAGCAAATCCTATAGTAAAAAAACAAACAAAAAAGTACTTTAATTTTGCTTAGCATGTCCCTAACTTGACCATTGAGTTCTTTCTTAGTATGTTTCACCTATTAACAATCCAACAAATAGAAAATATTTCTGGAAAAACTGCCTGTTTCAGTCCTTTCCGTCTTTCCCACTTTCTTCCTATCCCTCCACTGCTGCTAAGTAGGAATGTTTAAACATTTCAAGTAACTAGAGATCTTCAGCTGAAAAATAGAGACAGAAAGTAAGACCTGAGTTAAATAAGGGATCATAGAAAGAAATGGAACTATCTTCTGAACCAAGATTTGTGTACTGTTTAAGCCAGAGATGTTTACTTAGTTAACTAGTATTATTCAGTTATTTCTGTGACCTTCTGCTGAGCCTGTTATTTTCTCAAATAATACCTAATGCATTAGAGCATTGAAATTTTTCTTTAAAGCAAATATTTTGTATTTAATTTAGTTTTACTATTTGCTTCCATTATAATTTGAGAGCTGTTCTCCAGTGGAAAATAAGTTTGGCTCCCACACAATGAAAATCATCTTCAAGAGTCCTGACATTCTGTTTTCAAAATATGTGAATGCTAGGTACATTTAATTGCTCGATATATAATAGAATGTGCTTAACACAGTTACTAAGATTGAATGTGTATGAAAACGGAACACTTACATAGTAAACTCTCAATAATTGTTAGCATAAGAAAAAGGTTCTAGACAAAATACCCTAACTTTTATAGTTATCAAAATTCACAGTCATGAAAATATTTGGTTAGTATTGTTAAAGATAATCCTGTTTTTCTTTGGAATTTGCTTAGATTGAATGGGACTTAAATGTTTAGCTCTGGGGTAGGACATCTTAGCTTTTCTATTTAAAAAAATACTGCAGGGCTTCCCTGGTGGCGCAGTGGTTGAGAGTCCGCCTGCCGATGCAGGGGACACGGGTTCGTGCCCCGGTCCGGGAAGATCCCACATGCCGCGGAGCAGCTGGGCCCGTGAGCCATGGCTGCTGAGCCTGCGCGTACGGAGCCTTTAAATTTTTAAAAAATTTATTTAATTTATTATTTTTGGCTGCGTTGGGTCTTCGTTGCTGCACGCGGGCTTTCCCTAGTTGTGGCGAGCAGGTGCTACTCTTCGTTGTGGTGCGCAGGCTTCTCATTGTGGTGGCTTTTCTTGTTGCAGAGCACAGTCTCTAGGCGCGTGGGCTTCAGTAGTTGTGGCTCACGGGCTCTAGAGTGCAGGCTCAGTAGTTGTGGCGCACGGGCTTAGTTGCTCCGCATCATGTGGGATCTTCCTGGACCAGGGCTCGAACCCGTGTCCCCTGCATTGGCAGGCGGATTCTTAACCACTGTGCCACCAGGGAAGCCCTATTATGTCCTAATTTTTGAGATACATCAAAATCTACATTTTCATAAAAGCCAAGTGGCCAGATGTTTAATCAGTATTCATCCAAGGTCAAAGTCAAATATCACCAGTGATGAACTTTTGAGATACAGGAATAAATATAAAAGTTTATTTTAAGAATTAATTTTTTAAAATTAGCCATCATATTAAATGTTTGACATCATGTTGCGGGAATGGTAATTAACTAATTAGCTAACATGTCAGCTGTTAGTTTGCTCCCGGTAATTACACTGCATATTTTAAAAATTCTAAATAGATATCTATAAGCAGTCATTTTCAACAAGCTTAAGTCTCTAGACTCAAAACTTTAAGTAATTTTTATCTTAAAGCAGTTTATAAAGCTCTTTGGAAATCTGATTATTGAAAAGAAAATATGAGTCCTCAGTTTTTTTGCCATAACCCTTCATGTTTTTATGGATATTTTGCCAGATTGAACTTGTGAAATTTTGAAATGGCAAAATTGACATTCTGCTTTTAATTCTTCTTGTCAAGATGTGAAGAATTCCCTAAAAGGGCTTTTTCTTGAAAGGCTGTCTCTAGATAGCCTAAATCACTAACTAGAAATTAAGTCAGTTCTTAAAAGTTTTGCTTAGTGATATACTAGTACACTGAACAGCCTCTACAAAGGTTAGAATTATGATATAGCCCAATTTCTGCTAATCTACCTCATATATTTTTATAAATATTTGTTTTCCCAGAAAGAATATTTTCTTCCTAGATTTATCTAGTTAAAGCAATCTCGATGTTCATATTTACTGTAAATCTGTTTCCCTATTTAATTATTTGAAAGTTCTTAAGCTTGTGTCTAAATTTGGCTTTCACAATCATCACTAAGAATTACTGCATTTTATTCTTGAAGCACGGTGTACATTTATACTTCAGTTGTCCAGTAAGATTTCACCATATAAAGCAGTAAGCTTTTTACTTACATTATTTATATAGATGTAGAAATGATAATGGTCATTAATCAAGCATAAATGCAGAGGTACTAGAAATGTCATTGAAGCAGTCATTTGCTTATTTGGCCTTCTAAAGGTCAAGGCCAAAGCTGAAGCTGTTTTTGGCTGAATACTGAGGCTAAGCCAAACTTTAGTGAATCCCTATTTTATGTTTGGGAAAACTTAGTTGTAGGGAGATTGCGTAGCTTACATAAAATTATACAGGTAATAAGTGGTAGAAGTGGAGTTTGGTAGTCTAAACTTTTCTTCTGCTTTTATAATTGTGACTGACTTAAAAAAATAGTTGGTCATAACATAGTCCCCTACACACACACGGGTTTCCGCATTCTGTCTCTCGCCTTCCCTCCTTTTTTCAAGAAAAAGTAGGGTAGAGAAGAGGTTTAGAAGAGAATGCCATTTCCTTTTCACTGAAATTACTACTATTATAAAGACTGCTTTAGATTATAACTTGGGAGAAAATAAAGAGTCTTTCAAGAATTGTTTTCTTTTTATTGAGACTCCAATGAATAAGCCGTCAGGGAAATGGAACTTTCCTAGATTACCCTGTGTTGGTTTATATTGCCTTTAATTCAGTCGTGTTTGAACACATTTATGATAGACAATGGTAGTTGGAAAATGGCCTATCAAAAATAAATTGGGGGCTTCCCTGGTGGCGCAGTGGTTGGGAGTCCGCCTGCCGGTGCAGGCGACACGGGTTCGTGCCCCGGTCCGGGAGGATCCCACATGCTGCGGAAAGGCTGGGCCCGTGAGCCATGGCCGCTGGGCCTGCGTGTCCGGAGCCTGTGCTCCACAACGGGAGAGGCCACAACAGTGAGAGGCCCGCGTACCGCAAAAATAAATAAATAAATTGGAATTTCATATGTAAAATTTAAGTTTAAAGGGTGAGATACTAAGATACTAAGCAAGAGGTCCAAAATTGGAGGAACTTCCTTACTCCTAACATTTTGCATAATTTAATAGATTATCTTGAAATTCAATAAAAATCTCTGTTACAACTATTATTTAAATTTTATTCCAGTAAGAAGAGGAGCCCTGAAAAACTCCCCTAAATTTCTAGGCAAAATGTTTGATATTTACAAAAGCCTCTTATGCATAGATGACTTGTTTGTTTCTCTTTCAAACACTAGGCTTTTTTAATTGAAAGTTTTATTGAGATGATTGTAGATTTATGTGTAGTTGTAAGAAATATTACAGAGATATTCTTTATATCCTTCAAACAGTTTTCCTCCGTGGTACCATTTTGCAAGGCTATAAAGCAATATCACAACTAGGATATCGATATTGAATCTTATTCAGGCTTCCCTAATTTTACTTGTATTTATCTTTGTGTGTGTATTTAGTTATATACCATTTTATCACCTGTAGGTTTGTGCATCCATATCTACCACCATAGTCAAGGTACTGAGCAATTCCATCACAACAAATATCCCTCATATTGCTCTTTTTAAATACATCCACCTCGCTCCTGCCTGCTCCTTGACCCCACCCCATTCCTAACTGCTGGCCACCACTGATCTGTTTTCCATTTCTAAAATTTTGTCATTTCAAAAATGTTATATAAATAGAATCATAGGGCTTCCCTGGTGGTGCAGTGGTTGAGAGTCCGCCTGCCGGTGCAGGGGACACGGGTTCGTGCCCCGGTCCGGGAGGATCCCACGTGCCGCGGAGCGGCTGGGCCCATGAGCCATGGCCGCTGAGCCTGTGCGTCCGGAGCCTGTGCTCCGCAACGGGAGAGGCCACAGCAGTGAGAGGCACGCGTACCTCAAAAAAAAAAAAAAAAATAGAATCATAAAGTATGTAACTTTTTGAGACTGACTTTTTTCACTCAGCATAATACCCCAGAGATTCATCCAAGTTGTTAAGTGTATCAGTAGTTCCTTTTTGTTATTGAGTAGTATCCCATGGTATATATGCATCACAATTTGTTTAACCATTCACCTGTTGAAGAAGGACATCTGGGCTGTTTCCAGTTTTGGGGCTATTACAAATAAAGCTGCTGTAAACATTTGTATACAGGCTTTTGTGTAAACTTAAGTTTTCATTTCTCTGGGATAAATGTCTAAGAGTGCCCAGAATTTATTTTAAGTCAGAAATTCCTAAAGTGCCAAAAATATTAACTCAGAAAATAGATATTAGTCACAAATCTGCTGTTCTCAGGTTTTTTTTCTGAAGCAAAATAACAAATTTCCTGATGGAGAAATTAGAGTTTGTGTACCTTTTATTAGGAGATTGGCACCAAAGACAACTTCTGCCATGCATCTTAAAAACAAAAATATGAGAATTTATGCATAAACACAAGATATTCACAAAATGTATGAATTGGCCTCATTTGCCATTAACTGATAGGTATAGCTGATCCATAGTCATTATAATTTTAAATAGGTAATTTTTTTATCTTTCTGATTTTAGCATTAACAAGTAGTTGTAAAAATTAGAAATATATAAGTATATAAAGAAGAAAAAACCCTAATACCAGGGAAACTACTGTTAAGACTTTTGGTATATTTCTTTTTAGTCTTTTCTATGTGCATATAATACTAACTTAATAGAATTTTTATAAAATTAGGACTAGGCTATTTATACAGTTTGGTGTCCTAGTTAAAAGTTGAAAATTAAACTTTAATAATTTTTTTAGGCATTTATATGTCTTCATTTGTGAACTGTTTATTTTTTCCCCATTTTTATATTGATGAGATAGATAGTTTTAGGGTTTCTGACTGTTAGCTCATGCATAAATAGAAAACTTTTTCTGAAATAGCATTTAAATTGGATAGTATTTTTACTTACTGAGTATCTCTTATTTTACATCACATTTTAAATCTTTTTTCTTGTTCTGTAAAGGTATGCTGTGATAGCATTCGGATGTGCTAGCTGTCCAAAATTAACTTGTGGGCGAGAAGGCTGTGGAACAGAGTTTTGCTACCACTGTAAACAGATTTGGCACCCCAATCAGACCTGTGATGCTGCTCGACAGGAGAGAGCCCAGAGTTTACGTCTGAGAACTATACGTTCTTCGTCCATTAGTTATAGTCAAGAGTCTGGAGCAGCAGGTATTTACATCTAACTTCTTCTAGTAAATATTTTACACATATAGAACACCAGTTATTTTAATTTAAAAATGTAATATTCAGTCCTTGTATCCTTTCAATTTTCTAAAGTGTTTTACGTGTTAGCATTTCTGTCCCAGAAGCACTCATTCTTTCTGTAGAAGAAAGTGGTATTGAGTTGGAAAGATTTTATTGTCCGAAAAAAAAGGAAGAAAGGAAGTGTCAGTGATGATTTATATAACTGATAGCTGAAGGTGGTCTGAAACTGATGTTTATAAAGGTGTTTTATGCAAAGCTTAGCAACTATTTTAAAAAATATATTAATTTTGAATATATTACCCTTAGAGATTATTTCTCATTGTATAAATATCACCCAGTTACAGATTTAAAACAGTATTTATTTTTGGAATCCTTTTCATTTACATGTTTTGTGAAATACAATTTTTATTTACAGATATTACCAATTCCAGGATCAGGGATTCAGAATCATACCTTGGTGAGGAGTACACTAAGAACTTTGTGTCTTTGGCTAGGAATTTAAAAATTACTTGGAGATCTGTACATGAGCAAACATATACATCTCATAAATCTTAAAAAATTTTTAAAAAGTCTGACCATCTTAATGTTCTTTGAATAAAAATTCAAAAAAACTAATATTTCATAGAATTTTCACTGTTTATTGGAACTTCAGTCATTTTTAGAAAAATATTAACTTTTTTCATTGATTATAAAAGGAAAAAACTTGGAAAATACAGAAATTTATCAAGAAAATAATTTACATTCCTACCAGCAGTGTATTAAAATAGTCATGTACTTTATGCTACTAGAAAAAAAAAGTCTTAATATTTAAAGTTGAATTTAAAATTAAATAAACTTTAAATTCAACACTTAATATTTTATACAATGGACATGGATTTTCTTGCTTGTTCACTGGTTGACTTGTTTTATTTCCTTTCCTAAAGATTTGGGGTAGAACTCCAAAGGTATTAATAATAATCTGTAGGTATTGGTTCAGAAGCAATTCAGAGAGGACCTGAGTATACCTAAACTGTCCTCTGTAGAGTCAGCTATAGCTATTAAGTGGTCCCCTTGGAAATGATATCCCTCTTCTCTAAGTGGGGATGGATATTTATTGCTTACAGGACACACAGACATATAGAGTAGGAGAATGGATTCTGGAATCATCGTCTGGATTCGAATTCCAGCTTCTTCACTTATTCTCTGTGTGACCCTGAGCAAGTTACTTGCCTCATCTATAAGATAAAGATACTAATAATACTTAAATCCATAAGGTTGAAACATTTCCTAGCTCATAGTAAGTGCTTTGGCTATATGAGATAGGGAAACTTAGAGAAACCACAGTCCCCTGCTAGAGATTTGCATATATCTGAACCATCATTAAAGAAAAAAAAAAGAAAAAGAAAAGAAATGACTAAGAGATGACTTTTGTTATTAATTTTAAAGTAAACATCATGATTTAGTCACATCCCAGAGAATGTTGGCCTTCCTTATAGTCATCGTGGGGGATTTTATGTTTATTTAGCAGTGCTGTCCTGGAATGCCTTACTGGTCATAACCCTTATACGTTCACTTAAAATTATCCCTTTAATGTGAGTTTGATTTCTGGGGATAACCAAAAGTTCCGTTGCAGCTAAGTTTAACACCTAGAGTAACATGCCAAGTTGAATCACTGGTTTGGTGTGGATCCAAAGTAAGATGTGCTTATATGATCATGAGTGTGACTTTTTATATATATAAAGTAGCTTTGAAAGTAATTATGAAAGAAAAACTTCCAAATGATTTGAGTTAAATAGTAGCATTGTTGGAATAGCCTCCCTCCCAAGGTGATTATTTTAAAAAATAAACTTCATTTGGAATTTTTCCATGTTGATTTAAAAATCTTATCTCATTGTTCTGAAAATATAAGGTACATGCATTTTCACCTACAGTGTTCCAAAAATAAAAGCTCTCAGAACAAAAATTTAGTGGTAGTTTCCTTGATGTAATCTATAAAAAAATTAAAACTTTGAACTTGGCTTTTCACTGACTTGTGGAAAGACAAGAGGAAAGTAAACTACCATCTGAAATAGTTTTATTAATTCCTGTTGTTCTGGGTATCGTGGTGTTTTTTGGTCTCTCGTTGTCATGATACATTAAAAAATAGTCTGCACTTTTAATAATAATTGCTTGGTATAATAATAATAATTGGTTGGCTATTTCTTTCTAATCAGTTACCTAAAGTTAAATAAGTATGCTTAATTATATGGTACATTAAATAATTTCTATTATGATTATATTTGTCTTTAAACTCTGCCAGTATTGCATCTACATGAGACTCTTATAGCTACCAGGGAGTTAACACACTTTGAGTTACTGCATTTTAAATGAAACACATATTTTTCATTTTTGTTACCATGTTTCTCCCCCTTTATAAAAATATATTTAATTGGCTCAGCTCCCCACCTACCCCTATCCCCTATTACTACCACCCCTAAAGATATTCACTGTTAACATTTTGTTTTAAGTCTTTATAGGCAATGTTGCAGGGGCAGGGGAGTTTTAAAACAATTTTTGAGAACATAATATTTGGTAACCCAGTGTTTTTTCCTTAATATGACAATGGCACATATTTTAACAACAAATAGAAATATAGTAATTTAAAAAGACAAAAGCTTTGCCAAACACTTTAAATAGAAATGGAAAACATTTTTTTTTTTTTGGTATAAAGGAGCTGTGGATTAATTGATGCTTGGGGAGTGGGGCATCATTTGACCATCTAATCATTAAAACAGTTTTATTTAGGATTTTTGCATTTGGAGACTATTTTGAGAGAAATACATTATCTAATGTGCACAGTAAAAATTTTTTTTTCCAGTTTGTTGTTCCAGAAACGAGACAAAGCAGACAAAACAGCTTTTTGTAGACAAACAAGTATGCAGAGAGTGAAAGCATGCAAGTACAAATATATAAAAGAGACACATATCATTAGATTGCTTATGGTGTTAATTCTCTAACATGTAATCTTAGCATATTAAAAGGCCTTTTTGTGTTTTTAGAACCATGAAAATGAATGGGAATATCACCTGTCAGTTTGTTCTGAAGATTGCATATGTCAGAGCCAAAGCCTGAGTCTTTTTACTCTCACCACTAATTGGGATATTTACTATTTGAGAATACTCTGAAATGAGGAAGTTTATCAATTAATATGCCACTTAAGCAGAGTATTAGCATTTCTTTAATGTACTAGCTATTATATTAGCTATAAAAGCCAGCTTTTTTTCATTCATGCCCAGTGTTAAAAACATTTTCATGCAGACTTTGTGTTCTTTGGATCGTTTAAATCATGACTTATGGATTTTTAAATTTTTATATTCTAGTAATTATGTGTTTTGGTCTGGCTGCATAGAGTTGTCAGTTTGCTCAAAATTGTTTGAATCGTTAAAACAGTAATTGTGAGCATCGACCAGTTCTTAAGTTAAAAAACAGCTTTGGCCCTAAATGAAGCGCTAAGGAAACCTGAATTCACTGATAAAGCACAGGTAAAATCTGACCATAAAACTTGTAGAAAGGAAAATAGAATATAGCTTAATGCTTATCATGTAAGAAATTGAAACAAATACTTGAATTCAGTGGCTTGCACTATACATATCTTTTCTTAACTGTCTTATGTGTATTTCGAAAATACAGGTGATTACTAGTAACAGTAAATAATTACTGGTTGCTATTTAAATAGATGCCACAGTTCAAAATAGTTGCATAATTTGAGATAACTCTTATTCTGTGTCAGCGATTCCTAAAGTTATGTACCACTTGATTGTAACTTGGCATCTTTGTGCATTGTAACCATATTACTATACACGAAGCATACCACAGCATTTGAATAAATGAATAAAATGGACGAAGTTAACTAATTAAAAACAGTCATGAGCATAACCAATAAATGGTTGCTTTAATTCTGAAACTATTTTCCATTAAGTGTTTATAACCATACAACCCGTACTTAACCTCTTACCTCCTCCCTTTTATCTGAGTTCTGATTCTTTGCAAGGCCCATCTATCTATTGTATGAATTAAAATACGAGAAAAAGGCTGCTTTTCTACAGATACCTGTATTATTTTTACAGTGCCTATAGTTGATGTTACCTAGAAGAGAGGAGTAAACTCATAGTGCTATTTTTATGTAGTGCTTCAGGTTACTATCAAATTGTCACTTGCTGTTAGTATTCATTCACTAAAGGAATAGTATACAGAATATCTACATTTAATTTAAGTGGAGATGGTTAGAAAAGTCCTAGAACTTGAAGTGCTGCTCATTGAAGACAGCTATGGGGTGGGGACAAAGACAAACTTTATATAGTTCCCGGTTTGCCTCGAGCTGCCCTTGGTTCTCATTTCTCTTTTTATTATTTTGTTATTCTTTATTCTCATTGTTCTGCTACTGTTGGAAAAATGTTTACAGTTTGAAAATTTAATGTAAAATATGTTCCTTTCCTTGGAAGGGAAAAAAAAGTGCTTTATATACTAAAATTAGCAGGCTAAAGCTATCGGTTAACAAACCATACATGTTAAGATATTTTGGCAGTGCTATAATTATCTACTAGAAATTGTTATTTTTAGACCAGTCTTGTATACTAAACATGTCTATTTTCTTAATAGCTGATGATATAAAACCATGTCCACGGTGTGCTGCTTATATAATAAAGATGAATGATGGGAGCTGTAATCACATGACATGTGCTGTCTGTGGTTGTGAGTTTTGTTGGTTGTGTATGAAAGAAATCTCGGATTTACATTATCTAAGGTAAGCTTATAGAAGGGGCTATTTATATCTAAATATAATTTTATATTGTAAGACAAAAGGACTTTTTTTGGAAACAGCATTATCCTTAGTATTCTTAAGCTTGGAATTTATATGATACTTGAAGAGATCTATTTTATTCTAGCTACATAAATTTAATAGGAACCCAATTATTGTGCCAGTCATTTGAGATTAATAACTAGTCAAAAATAGGAAATGGAAATTTCTTCTTTTTTTTTGTTTGGCTTTGTTTTGTTTGTTTGTTTTTTGGCTGTACCACGCAGCTTGTGGAATCTTAGTTCCCCGACCAGGAATTGAACCTGGGCCTGACAGTGAAAGCGCCAAGTCCTAACCACTGGACTGACAGGGAATTCCCGGCTTTGTTTTTTGTTAAGCTAGAAAGTTAGCATTTAATACCCCATGTAATTATGGTAGGTCATAAATATTTCCATTTAATTTTCTCATAAATTTCCTCATTTAGGCCACTGAGTGAGTTTATGATATAATCAGATAATTATGTGCCTAAAACAGGGATAAAATAAGCATATTTTGCATTAATTTACTCTTCCAAAACTAACCTAAGGTTTTGAGGCTAATGGAGGACTAGGGATAAATGTTTAACCTGAATCCCAGTTATCAGTATATCCTTTTAATGTAATTTATGGTGGTGCTTACCTTAATATTTTAGCTTTTAGTAAACTCAGAATTCAAAGAAAGGGGAAAAAAATCCTCATTCCTAAATTCGAGAATTCTTTTATAGTTATTGCTGAATGTATTGTAGTAAATTGTTACTTTACATTGTAATTTTTTCCTTTAGTCCATCAGGATGTACTTTTTGGGGGAAGAAACCCTGGAGCCGAAAGAAGAAAATATTGTGGCAGCTGGGAACACTTGTTGGTGCTCCTGTAGGAATTGCTTTAATAGCTGGCATTGCTATCCCTGCCATGATTATTGGCATTCCTGTATATGTGGGCCGTAAGGTAAAATGCTTGATTCCTTGTTAATTTATTATCTTATTTTAAATCTTTAGATTTAGGATTGATGGTTTTGCTTTGTGTTTGTTTTTTTTTTTATTTATTTGTTTTGAAAGACAAAGGTCATTTTTGGTATCTTAAGTGTAAAACGGTTACTGTTTTTTCATAAGGTAATAAATTTTCAGTGTTTGGCAAGCTTATATGTATGCATAAAAAGTAGACTTGCTTTAAAATTATCTGAATCTTCAGTACATTTGCATTATAAACTTTACATATAAAATATTAAAGAATCCACACCTGACATTTTTTCTCATGGGTATGTCCTTGTAAAGTTAGGTCTATAAGGTTAATAGAGAAATAACATATGCCCTCAGGCAAAGAATAATTAGCCAGTTCCTGAATTATTTCCAACTTGAATTCAAAGCTTTTGTTTTCTTCAGATTACTGCTATTAGTAAATACACTATTTTGTAGATTACAACAATTTTGTGAAAGTCTGAACACCCAATACTTGCCACTGGCCTGAGTGATACTTCATTGGCTAAGCAAATAATTCTTTTTTGAAAGATTAAAGGGATAATATACAAAGTGGCTAAGAAGTCTGCTGCTGCCTAAATTAGTAGAATATCAGAATTGAGAAGTAACCTCAGAAATTATCTAATCCCAACCCTGTAGCCAAGCAGAACAAAGTATAGGAATTTTAAAAAGGGGAACTAACATTTGTTGAGTTCTAACTGTGTGGTAGATGTTTTATATACTTTGACTCATTTTAACCTCACAGCAATTTATATGTTAGAATATTGAAGTTTAGGAAAATTTATGTAATTTATCTTTAGTTACACAGGAAGAAGCAGAGCTGGGATTTAAACCCAGATGCACAAATTCTTTATATAAGATCCCTGATAAATTTCAAGCTATCCATTTGGGCACTTCAGTGATGGGGAAACCACCAACTCATGAGGCAGCCCATTCTGTTGCCAGGGAGCTGTAAGTGTTAGAAAATTCTTATGTTGAGTCAGAATCCATTTCCCTTTTAATTGTTTCATTTAATTCTAGTTCTGACTTTCAGGACTCAAGACAAGGCTGATTCTCTTTCATACAACAGCCATGTTTTTTTATGTTCAACACATATTACTTTTATAATCAGAAATAACAGTACATACTATTTTTTAAATTAGCTTGAGACTGAGGACAAACATATTTATGGGCCGAATGTTTATTTCAGAAGGTAATTGTTTAAAGTCCCAAACATAATACTGATTATAATAATTTTTCGTAAGTTGTCCAAAGCAAGGTTTTGCCGAAAAGAAAACTATTCAGATACTTAGAAGTAGAAGGGAAAGAAAGACTGTTGTACTGCATACACCTACAAATAATTTATAGAGGAGAGATTATTTACCTCATTGTTCAGTCTTAGGTGCAGTAACGAGTCTCCTTTTTTCAAACCTGTACTCAAATGGTTGCAAGTTGATGAATTAGTTTTCCACTGAAACAGTGTTCTCTGGGTTGTGTAGGGTTATAAACCAGCCCAGGAAAACCTATTAAATTGATAAAGTACCTAAAAGCTGAGCCTTTCTTTACAATAACAAATAGCAAATGTGGCACAAAATAGTAAAACAGAAAAAATTAAGTTGAACCAGAAGTAGTGGGATGATATGATCACTGTAATTGAACATTGGTGCTTGAGGATGTGGAATTATCTGCAAGACTCTTTCTCCTGGCAGCCTGCCTTTGCAAGTCTGCTCCATCAGTTTCTAGCTTTGTCTTTTTTCTGCTTCAGTGCTGAGTTTTGTAGGAATGAGGGTGGTGAGGAACAGGTATTAGCTAGAGTACTGAAGGATAATGAAAGGTACTTTGGGAAGGTCTGCCATCTCTGCCTGTATGGACTATTTAGGAAGTGTAGAGACCCATTCCCTGGAACATATAGTCAGTTCTGGGAAACAGAATTCTGACTAGGAAATAGAAATGTTCCTTGTCCCATGCATGTTTTGCCCACCTCCCCATCCCAGCCTTTTCACTGTTTAATACATCCCATAAGACTCATTGTACTTTACAGCCTTCAAAATAACCACATAATAATGATAGATTACTTCATTATGCCTCATCTGTAATATTGTTTTTAAGTCAAGTATTTTACTTTAGAGGCTACCTGTACCCTTTTGAGGCTGTTTTGAATCTGTCTTGAAACAGGGGGAAATGTACTTTATTAGCTTTAGCCCTTGAAAATCACAAGAACAAAGATACTGAGCTATTTCCTGAAGTTCATATAATAATCTCACAAGTAACTTTCATGGTGATATTAAGTTCTGTTTATTAACAACACCTGTACTCTACAAAGATGCCAAGTAGATCTAACTCCTGTCCTCTGGCAACATTATTTGTTCTTTTTTTCTCTCTGTACCCCTTACTTTGAGCTATAAGTGAGAGCCCAGGGTCCTGAGTCATTTGATAACATTTTTCTTCATAAAAAGGGATCTGAGAAAAAAATTGATTCTATTTAGTGATGTTTGCTTATTAGTACTGCTTTTTAAGGTCAGGTTTTTTTTTTTTTTTTTGAGACTGTGTAAACCTCTCCTAGAAGCCAACTAATTAGGGATGCTTATTTAGAATTCTGTGGAATGATACATTTCTTAGAAGTAATCCTGTTGATCTAACATCCAACTCATAACTATGTTGAAAATAATGTTCTTAATTCCTTCTTCTTTGCTCAAAACATGATTTATACTGTTCTTGAATAAGATTATAAGGACTACTTTTGCTCAAGATTGATTAAACAGAGTAAAATCTATTAAATCACTGTCTTATGTAACCAAACTATTAATAAGGAGCAAATCATATATAAGAATATGGTTTAAGAACAATAATATGTTTACCTTGAATTTGGACACTTAACTATGAAATTATAAGGTAAATCACTTTAAACTTCTAACAAATGTAGGTCTATTTCATTTAAATTAAATATGTAATGTGTTTTTTCTTTAACCCATCACCCCCATTTTTCTTTTTAATTCAAGATTCACAATCGATATGAAGGCAAGGATGTTTCAAAGCACAAACGGAATTTGGCCATAGCAGGTGGTGTAACATTGTCTGTAATCGTATCTCCAGTTGTAGCTGCAGTAACTGTAGGTAAGAAATGCTTAAAAATTCTAATTACCTCAAATTTTATAGAATTAAAGTTTTGTGGAAGAATTTTGAAAAACAGAGCATTATATTGTTGAAGATAAGAGAGTTACTTCATTTATTTATTTAGGGGCAGTTTGAGCCTACAGATAGCCTCTCATTCTGTAACTATATTGGTTAAAAGTAATATAAACTCAAGAGCCTAGCCTTAGGGATAGTTGGTAAATTATTAGTGGTTAATATCCCTTCCTCCCCACCAAAACACCGTTTAGAGCCCTGGCACTGAAAAAGAAAAAAGATTTACATCTTTTTTTTAACCTCATATGTGTCACCTGAGGCTAGAAGCTTTGAATCTGCTTGCATCCTTTAATAGTTGGGTAAATCCGCTTTTGGCAAGAGTTGCAGAAACCTAACACTTTTCTCCTGTACACCTTCTTTTGAAAAGACTTTCTGAAATGTGTGTTTCTGTAATTTATTTTTTGGTTTGTAATGAACAATTTAATTCCTCTTTAGGTATTGGTGTTCCTATTATGTTAGCTTATGTCTATGGTGTTGTTCCGATTTCTCTCTGTCGAAGCGGAGGTTGTGGGGTCTCAGCAGGCAATGGAAAAGGAGTCAGGATTGAATTTGATGATGAAAATGATATAAATGTTGGTGGGACAAACACAGCTGTAGGTAAGTCCTTTCAGCAAAGGAAGAAAATGTACGTACTAGTAGTAATAGTGTAAGGCTGTAGGTAACATGCAAGTCAGAATTCCCATTGCTCTCTTACTAGCCCTAATAGTATTCACCCAGAAGTACATCAGAGAAATGAGCTGCTGAGGAAAGGTGAATGGATGAAAGAGGGTGGGATGGTTCTGGGCACCTATAACCTCCGATGGAAATGTAATGTCTTAGAAATTCTAGATTATTTTGTGTAAAATGTTACAAATCAGTAATAAAAGGACAGAAGAGAACTGCAGTTTATAAAAGAAGAAATGCAGATGCCCAATGAGTAGAAAATATCTTTAACCTAATGTTATTCAAAGAAATAGGAATTATAACAAAAACTGGAACATATAAAGGCCCTCATAGACTACCATTAGGAGTACAAGTTAATAAGCTTTTTTAAATGTGCGTGTTCTTTTTAAAGAAATTCCCACAGTTCTCGTTAAAGAAATTGTCTTGGGGAAGTACAGGCATACCTTGGAGATGTTGTAGGTTCGCTTCCAGACCACCGCAATAAAGCAAATATCACAATAAAGCAAGACATGAATTTTGGGGTTTCCTACTGCATATAAAAGTTATGTTTACACTATACTGTATATTAAGTATCTACCTGAATTTAAAAATACTTTATTGCTAAAAAATTTTAATCATGTGAGCCTTCAGCAAGTCATAATCTTTTTGCCAGTGGAGGGTCTTGCCTGGATGTTAGTGGCTGCTGACTGATCAGGGTGGTGGTTACTGAAGGCTGGGGTGGCTGTGGGAATTTCTTAAAATACGACAACAGTGAAGTTTGCTGTATCAATTGGCTCTTCCTTTCACGAATGATTTCACATGCAATGCAGTTTGGTAGCATTTTACCCACAGTAGAACTTCTTTCAGAATTGGAGTCAGTCCTTTCAACTCCTGCCACTGCTTTATCAACTAAGTTTATGTAATATTCTACATCCTTTGTTGTCATTTCAACAGTCTTCATAGCATCTTCAACAGGAGTAGATTCCATCTCAAGAAACCACTTTCTTTGCTTATCCATCAGAAGCAACTACTCATTCATGAAAGTTTTATCATGAGATTGCAGCAATTCAGTCACATCTTCAGGCTGCGCTTCTAGTTCTCTTGCTCTTTCCACCACTTCTGTAGTTACCTTCTCCACTGAAGTCTTGAACTCCTCAGAGTCATCCATGACAGTTGGAATCAGCTTCTTTCCAACTCCTGTTAATGTTGATATTTTGACCACTTCCCATGAAACTGTGAATGTTCTTAATGGCATCTAGGATGGTGAATCCTTTCCAGAAGGTTCTCAATTTACTTTGTCCAGATTCATCAGAGGACTCATTGTCTGTGGCAGCTATAGCCTTACAGAATGTATTTCTTAAATCATAAGACTTGAAATTTGAAACGACTTCTTGATCTGTGGGCTGCAGAATGGGTGTTGTGTTTGCAGGCATCTTGTCCTACATCTCCATCAGAGCTCTTGGGTCACCAGGTGCATTGTCAATGAGCCAGTAATATTTTGAAAGGAATCTTTTCTTTTTCTGAGCAGTAGGTCTCAACAGTGGGCTTAAAATATTCAGTAAGCTATGTTGTAAATAGATGTGCTGTCATCCAGGATTTGTTGTTCCATTTATAGAGCACAGGCAGAGTAGATTTAGCCTAATTCCTAAGGGCCCTAGGATTTTTGGAATGGTAAATGAGCATTGGCTTCAACTTCAGGTCACCAGCTGCATTGGCCCCTAGTAAGAGGGTCATCCTGTCCTTTGAAGCTTCAAAGCCAGGCATTGACTACTCCTCTCTAGCTATGAGAGTCCTGAACAGCATCTTCTTCCAATATAAGGTGTTTCATCTGTATTAAAAATCTATTATTTAGTGTAGCCACCTTCATTAAGCATCTTAACTAGATCTTCTGGATAACTTGCTGCAGCTTCTACATCAGCACTTGCTGCATCACCTTGCTTTTTTATGTTACGGAGACGGCTTCTCTCCTTAAAGCTCATGAACCAACTCTGCTGGCGTCAGACTTTTCTTCTGCAGTGTCCTCACCTCTCTCAGCCTTTGTAGAATTAAAGACAGTTAGGGCCTTGTTCTGGATTAGGCTTTGGCTTGAGGGAATGTTGTGGCTGTTTTGATCTTCTATCCAAACTACTACAGCTTTCTGCATATCAGCAATAGTCTGTTTTGCTTTCTTATCATTCATGTGTTCACTGGAGTAGGACTTTTAATTTCTTTCAAGACTTTTTCCTTTGTGTTCACAGCTTGGCTAAATGGCACAAAAGGCCTAGCCTTTCAGCCTGCCCTAGCTTTCAATGTACCTTCCTCACTAAGCTTAATCGTTTCTACCTTTTGATTTAAAGTGAGAGATGTGCAATTTTTCTTTTCACTTAAACATTTAAGAGGCCATTGTAGGGTTATTAATTGGCCTAATTTCAATATTGTTGTGTCTTAGGGAATAGGGGGGCCCGAGGAGAAGGGAGAGAGATGGGGGAACAGCCCATTGGTGGAGTGGTCAGAACCCATACACATTTATCAATTAAGTTAGCTGTCATATATGGGTGCGGTTCATGGCACCCCAAAACAATGACAATAGTAACATGAAAGATCACTGATCGCAGATCGCCATAACAAATATAATAATAATGAAAAAGTTTGAAATACTCCAAGAATTACCAAAATGTGACACAGAGACGCAAAGTGAGCAAATGATGTTGGGAAAATGGCGCTGATAGACTTGCTTAAAGCAGGGTTGCCATAAACCTTTCACTTGTTTAAAAAACAAACACAGTATCTTTTTAAAATTAATTAATTAATTAATTTACTTTTGGCTGCGTTGGGTCTTTGCTGCGCGCGGGCTTTGTCTAGTTGCAGCAAGTGGGGGCTACTCTTCGTTGTGGTGCATGGGCTTCTCATTGCGGTGGCTTCTCTTGTTGCAGAGCACGGGCTCTAGGCACGCAGGCTTCAGTAGTTCTGGCGCGCGGGCTTAGTTGCTCCACGGCATGTGGGATCTTCCCAGACCAGGGCTCGAATCCGTGTCCCCTGCATTGGCAGGTGGATTCTTAACTACTGCACCACCAGGGAAGTCCCAACACAGTATCTCTGAAGCGCAATAAACTGAGGTTTGCCTGTAATCAGGCATATGTGCAAAGATAATGTTCTCTTCCTTACCTCCTGTTCTCGCTTGAACTCACTCCAATCAGATTTTGGTCCCTACCATTCCAAAATTTCCTCTCTGCCACTCCACCAAAGCAGAGTCACCAGTCACCTCCATGTTACCAAATATAGTGGTCAATTCTTGATTTTCATCTTACTGTAACAGTACACATGACATGGTAGAGCATGCCCTCCTTCTTAAAACATTTTCTCTACTTGTTTTCTGGATAACCACTTCTCATCTCATCATATCTCCTGGCCACTCCTCAGCTTTCTTTGCTGGTTCATTTTCCTCTCCTAACCTCTAAATTTTGGAGTTTCCCAGGGCTCTCAGTTCTCAGATTTCTCTTCTTTATCTACACGCACTCCCTAAGTAATCTCCTGTTAAATAATATATAGACAAACCACTCTTCAGTTTATGTTTAGGCTAGAACTGTCCTCTAAACTTCAATTCATACATCTAACTCTTCTACCTAAGCTGCACTGGAACGTCTAACAAGAATTCCAAGCTTAAGAGTCTGTAACCAGACTCTTCACTCTAAAACCTGTTGTCCTCTCAGTCATCCTTCCCTTGTTTAGTAGCCTCTTCATTCTGCTGTTGCTGTGCCAAAACCTTTGCTGATGATGACTCTCTCTTCTCCCTTTTTACCCTACGTCTGATCCGTCAGCAAGTTCTGCTGCTTCCTTCAGTATTTAGCCATAATTCCACCATTTCTCACCATCTCTACTGCTATTCCACTAGTCCAAGCTACTCTCTTTTATCCTGGGTTACAGTAATAGCCTCTTAAGTGATCCATCAGCTTTCAGCTTCCACTCACCATTCCACATAATGATATTTCTAAAACATAAGTTAGATCTAACTTGTGTTCAAAATTCTCCCAGTGCTTCTAACTGTACCAGGGGCGGGGGGATGGAATCGACAGTTGCTACCATGGCCCATAAGTCCCCCTCTGGTCTTTCCTGAGCTACATCTCTGAACTCTTCCCTTATACCACCTGTCCTTAATGTTGAGGATGCCAAACATACTTCCACTTATAGGCTTTTAAACTTGCAGTTTACTCTGCCTGGAATACTCTTCCCCCAGATAATTTCATGGCTCACCTCTTCACTTCCTTTGAGTCTCTACAGGTGTTACCTTATCAGAGAGGCCTTCTCTGATCATACTGTATAAAACAGTACACAGGCGCTTGTGTGTGCACACACAGACACGCACTCCTCATCACTCTCACTGCCTTTTACTCACTCCCCTTTACTCTGCTTTATTTTTTCTCACAGCATTTATCACCATATAATTTTATTTATTGCGCTCCCCAACTAGAGTGTAAGCTTTTTGAGGGCAGGTTGTTCGTCTCTTTGATCCACTGTGTCCTCAGTACTTAGAAACAGAGTTGGGTTATATAATAGGAACTCAAATATTGGAGCAAATAGTCAACTTTTGGCCCATTCTTATTGTCCTAGAGAATACTAAGCTCTTTAAATAACACCCTTATTGAAAACTGTCACATAATTTTTCTCAAAGTCAGCTAAATTCTTCAACCATCAGGTTCTTTATAGAATTCCTAAATCTTCTTGATTTTCTTGTAAAGTACAGGCATACTTCATTTTATCGCACTTTGCGGCTAATTGCATTTTTTGCAGATTGAAGGCTTGTGGCAACCCTGAGCTGTCAGATGATGGTTAGCATTTTTTTTTAGCAATAAAGTATTTTTTAATCACTGTATATACTTTTTTTTTAGACATAATGCTATTGCACACTTTAGTATAGTGTAAACATAACTTTTATATGCACTGGGAAACCCAAAAATTCATGTGACCCACTTTATTGTGATATTTGCTTTATTGCCATGGTCTGGAACCAAACCCACAATACATATCTCCAAGGTATGCCTGTAGTAACCATTTAAAACTGAGGGCATCCTTAATCCAACTTTACCCTGTGAGATATTTCCGTTTACTCTTATCCCACGGTTATGTTATGTGTTCCTGACTCCAGACACTTTTTCTATTCCTGTATATGTTTTATACTTTATATGAAAATATGTCCTATCTGAAATCATGACAGACTTTATGGAGAGGGAAATCAATAATCACACTTATTTAATTTCTTTGAAATATTTGCATTTAGACACAACTTCAGTAGCAGAAGCAAGACACAACCCTAGCATAGGGGAGGGAAGTGTTGGTGGTTTGACCGGCAGTTTGAGTGCAAGTGGAAGCCACATGGATCGAATAGGAGCCATCCGGGACAACCTGAGTGAAACGGCCAGCACCATGGCGCTCGCTGGAGCCAGTATCACAGGGAGTCTGTCAGGAAGTGCCATGGTAAACTGTTTTCACAGGTGAGAAAACTGTGCTTTGTTTTGTTTTGGTTTGGTTTTGCCTTAACTACAAATTATTAATTATTATAGATGAGGAGAGTTTTGAACACAAAGCATGATGATGACATATAATCTTACTGTGTCAGGGTTGAAAACAGTAAGGTTTCAAAAATGGAAATTTAGTGGTAAACAGTGAGTAAGGAGATTTGATGAGGTAAAAACCAAGTCTAAGGGATAACATGCCATTTTTTTCACTGCACTTGTCAGATTTTATGTTATGAGTCAGTGCTGGAGCTGCCTCGGTGAATACTGTAAAGGCAGTGATTAAGCTTGGACCTTACCTCTGGAGGTGGCCACAGCTGTTAGGAAATGAGACGCTGGCTGAAGCCTGGGGGAGCAGGTGGAGTCAGGATATCCGGAAATGCAAGAACTGAGGCCAAGAGAGTCTGCCTGGGTCCTTTTATGTATTAATGGTTATTTAATTCTCACGAAGTCTTTTACCCAAAGCCATGTAGATAAGTAGGATAAGTTAAAGCATTTTTATCTTCTTTTGTTTCCTCTTTAATTTACTTTTCTTTACTTCTGTTTACTAGCTATGGGGTTTTTTTTTAAACGTAGGGGAGGGTACATGAATTAAAAGATAAATCAGGGCTTCCCTGGTGGCACAGTGGTTGAGAGTCCGCCTGCCAATGCAGGGGACACGGGTTCGTGCCCCGGTCCGGGAAGATCCCACGTGCCGCGGAACGGCTGGGCCCGTGAGCCATGGCCGCTGAGCCTGCGCGGCTGGAGCCTGTGCTCCGCAACGGGAGAGGCCACAGCAGTGAGAGGCCCGCGTACCGCAAAAAAAAAAAAAAGATAAATCAGTTATGTTTATCTTATGTTTAGGTAGTGTGCTTTTAAACACAAACTCTTAAGTTATAGTGGTGTATATTATGTCTCTTTTTTTTGATAAATTTATTTGTTTTTGGCTGCATTGGGTCTTCGTTGCTGCACAAGGGCTTTCTCTAGTTGCAGTTAGCGGGAGCTACTCTTTGTTGTAGTGCACAGTCTTCTCACCACGGTGGCTTCTCTTGTTGCAGAGCACAGGCTCTAGGTGCACGGGCTTCAGTAGTTGTGGCGCGCAGGCTCTAGAGCGCAGGCTCAGTGGTTGCGGCGCACAGGCTTAGTTGTTCTGCAGCATGTGGGATCTTTCTGGACCAGGGCTCGAACCCGTACCCCCTGCGTTGGCAGGCAGATTCTTAACCACTGCGCCACCAGGGACGTCCCTATTATGTCTTTTTTAAAGAGTCAGGTGTTAAATTTGGAACTATTTTTAATATATAGATGCCCAGGATTTTTTGAGGCACTGATTTGTCATGTAGAATGGTTTTTAATGTATTCTGATTTGGTGTTTTGCACTGAAGTGTGGCAAGCAAAGCACCGCATCATAAGTAAGAATATTGGAGCATGTTTAAGTTAAAATCCTTTATGTTCTTTTTGTAATACTCTGTTATTACCTTACTTGGCAGACAGCTAATTTTACCATTTTATCTGGATGGCTGGTACTGTTCAATGTGCTGCAGTAGAATTTGAATAATCAAATAAAAGGAAACTTAGAAAAATAATGTTTATAGTTGTTTCTAAAATAGCTTCTTGTTACTGAATTATTTAAAGATACATTCTCATAGTAGTGTTGATATTATATGTAGTTGATTTGTTTTCTAATACCCCTCTCTTTAAGGTTGGAAGTACAAGCAGATGTACAGAAAGAACGGTACAGCCTAAGTGGAGAATCTGGCACAGTCAGTTTGGGAACAGTTAGTGATAATGCCAGCACCAAGGCAATGGCAGGATCCATTCTGAATTCCTACATCCCATTGGACAAGTAAGGAAAAAAATTGTTATAAAGTCAGAAGTATTTTTTAAATTAATTTGTAAAGAATTATCCCTATCATTAGGCAAAATTATTGTGAATAATGGTTATCTACTGTTAGGTTCTCTGCAAGAAGAAAGTGGTGAGATGTCCAGAGTAGGCAGATCCATAGAGACAGAAATTAGGTTAGTGGTTGCTAGGGGTTGGGGAGGGGGAAGAATGGGAACTGGCTGCTAATGGGTTTCTTTTGGGGATGATGAAAATGTTCTGAAGTTCAATAGTGGTGATAGTTGCAAACTCTGTGAATATACTATAAACCACTGAATTGTGCACTTGAAACAGGTGAATTTTATGATATGCAAATTATATCTCAATACAACTGTTCTGAAAAAAATGGAGAAGGTAGCATAGTACCTGGAATAGCATAAGCAATGAGTGTAGTTGCTTCTGTTTTATTTTAAATTTAAGTATTATTTTAAAGATAGTCCTCTTATTTCAAGCAACTTTTTTCTATTAGTAGAATGTATCCTGCATTAATTTGTTCTAATAGCTTTTATATAGTCTTTGAAGTTTTCACACAGAAGCCTCTCCCCCTTTGCTGTCATTTGCATTTTTCTTTTTAAAAAGAGGAAGTCAGAAATTTATATGTGTTACTCTTATGTTCCAGAGAAGGCAACAGTATGGAGGTTCAGGTAGATATCGAGTCAAAGCCATCCAAATTCAGGCACAACAGTGGAAGCAGCAGTGTGGAGGATGGCAGTGCCACCCGAAGTCATCCTGGGGGTTCATCCAGTGGCTTGCCTGAAGGTAAATCCAGTGCCACCAAGTGGTCCAAAGAAGCAGCAGCAGGAAAGAAATCAAAAAGTGGTAAATTGAGGAAAAAGAGTAACATGAAGATAAATGAGACCAGAGAGGATATGGATGCACAGTTGTTAGAACAGCAGAGTACGAACTCAAGTGAATTCGAGGCACCATCCCTCAGTGACAGTATGCCTTCTGTAGCAGATTCCCACTCTAGTCATTTTTCTGAATTTAGTTGTTCTGACCTAGAAAGCATGAAAACTTCTTGTAGTCATGGTTCCACTGATTATCACACCCGCTTTGCTACTGTTAACATTCTTCCTGAGGTAGAAAACGACCGTCTGGAAAATTCCCCCCATCAGTGTAGCATTTCTGTGCTTACTAAAACTGCTTCATGTTCAGAAGTTCCACAGTTGAATCATATTGCTGAAGAACATGGCAACAGTGGTATAAAAACCAATATTGATTTATATTTTGGCAGTGCACTAAAAGAAGCAAATAACAACCACTCACATCAGACAGTGGAATTAAAAGTTGCAATTCAGACTGATATATAGACCTACAAATGCTGCAAAATAATTACCACTTGAAAAACCTTGTTTGGAGCTGGTTGAACTGCACGTGACTATTTTAAGTTTCAAGTTGCCAGCAAACGCTGGGTTGCATCATCATAATGCAGATACATTTTCTGTGTTCAACAAAGCATTGTGTTTCATGTGGATCTTAATTACCAAACTATGAGATGAAGGCTTTAAAAGTGCATTATTTTAAGGACAGTAATTCTTAAGAGAATTATGTTTTGTGTGTTTGCCACAAAACATTGCTTGAAGCACATACTTGTGTATTTAGATAGAAATTTGGCTTAATTTATAATCAATATAAAATACTAATGCAGTTCTACAGCATTCTTATGAAGAGAACTTGAGGCTTAGGGCTAAGTGGTTAGTGACATTTTATTGAAACCACTAAAAGATACTGTTTAAAGAACCTTGCAGGTTACTCGCAGTATATGATACACTTTGTAACATTTATGTTCATAACTGGGCATAAATTTCATTTTTTTCTTCGTATGCAGTGTGGATATATACAGCTTAATGCAGCCCATTTGCTACCATTTGGATACTTAGACACTTTGAGCAAGATTGTGGCAGTTTTTGCACAACTTCGAAATAGAAACACCTGGTACCCTATATATCTTGTATATTGTTGCCATCTTAGAAGAAAAGTGTAAAAGTAGGTAATTAAGTATACTGACAGCACCAAATAAAATATATAAAACTGCAAAATAAAATTCCATTAGTTTATAAGTATTACAAAAAAGTCACCTTTCATTAAGGGGAAGTTTGCACCCCACTGATTCTTGGTGCCTTCAGAATAGAGTAGATTTTAAGGACCTACTTGTTTGAGGGTTTTGCTGTATTGTTTTCCATAATGTCCTCTCTAGCCACCTTGGATTATGTAGAAAAATACAGGGTAGAGAAACATAAATATGATTAACAGTAACAATGCTGAAAAAGTATTAGCCTACCAAAGACACACTCAGGCTTTAGTGAATAACTTTACATAACCTCAGTTTTTAGCACATGTATATCTTCTCCAATCATGAAATCAAAGCACGGTGCAGAGTTTGTACCAAGTACTAAGGAGGGGTCTGTATATGGCTGGCTTTATTTTCCTTTGCTTTTGTTTATGGAAGATGTTCAGCTGACATAAACAGAAGTTGGCCAAAATATTGCCTATACTGTTAACTTCCAGTATAATTCACTTAAATAAAACAGGCTAACCTCAGTTAAAATATTCCATCTTATGTGTTTCTTTTAGGTATTACCATTATGGTGCTACAGAGCTTTTTCTTTTGATAAAAAGAAAAATGCCATGGGCTGCAGTCTTCTTTCATCATTTTTCTCACCAGGCCCATTAATATGCTTATAACACTAGTGCCAGTTATTTTATTTTATAATGCTTATTATGGTATTTGTATATTTGTCTGCATTCCAATTTTGTTCAATAGTGAGTGTGTAAACTGCATACATGAAATAAATGTAAATACTAATGTATCACTGCCTATGGTTTGTGCACTGACATTTTTATAAGAACAGGAATATTCATTTGCCATGTGGCAAATTCGTAAATATTGCAAGCCACTGAGAGGATTCTGCATTCTAGTCTCAGCCTAGAGGGAAGCATCTGCTGAACTTCTCAACAAACAGTGTTAGAAACTATCCTTTCTTCATGTCGAATACCTGCCTTTCCTCCAGAAAGAAGCTGCTTTATTCATCAACATAAATTCATTTCTTTAAAGTATGTTGGTTGAAAAGTAAATAGAGCTGTCATTTAAATTGTGAAGAGATAAGCATTATAAATCCTCATCTTAAAAGAAAAGTAGGGTTTCCCTGGTGGTGCAGTGGTTAAGAATTTGCTGCCAATGCAGGGGACACGGGTTTGAGCCTGGTCCAGGAAGATCCCACATGCCGCAGAGCACCTAAGCCCGTGCACCACAACTACTGAGCCTGCACTCTAGAGCCCGTGAGCTACAACTGCTGAGCCCGTGTGCCACAACTACTGAGCCCGTGCACCTAGAGCCTATGCTCTGCAACAAGAGAAGCCACTGCAATGAGAAGCCCGTGCACCACAACGAAGAGTAGCCCCCGCTCGCCACAACTAGAGAAAGCCTGTGTGCAGCAACGAAGACCCAATGCAGCCAAAAATAAATAAATTTGTAAAATAAAAACAAAGATTAAAAAAAAAGAAGAAAAGTAAAAAGGTCTTAAAAGACTTTTAAGAGATTCTACTCTGGCAACATTAGATTATGAAACTAGAGCCATTTAAATTCAAGCTAATAATTGTAATGAAACGCTTTCTATTCTCATAGCCTCTATAAAATACATAGATGGTTTTTCTGTTTTCCTGTTACATAGTTAATACTTCATGAAAATAATATATATGAATATGTTGACTGCCTGCTTGACATTTCTGTAAAAAAGCTAAAGAGTAAATGGAAAGCTAAATGATCTTAGGAGGAATACAGCAAAGGCGGTGCCGAGTTAGGAGGCCTGTGCAGTCGGTGCACCCCATCCCTCTCCTGGTTGTACCCCAACCAGTACTGCCTCAGTCTCACTTTAAAAATGGCCTAATCCTTTCAACTGACTTAAGAAGTTCCTTCAAACTTGGATTAATTAAGGACCAAACCAGATTCCTCTGGAGCTCAACCTTGGGCTATCATAGCATAAGAGAACACTCCACAGTTCAAGACAGGCCTTAACACATCAAAATCTTTTAAAAGCCCTTTACACTTTGCTTTCTTTAAGGGGAAAATCGCATAGTGGTGAGAGAAAGAATACACAGATAGTGATCATATACCCTAGTGTTTATTGTGTGGGCTACCAGTTTAACTGAATTCTCTTAAATGTACAAATTTCCAGCTTCAGAGCACTGAGTTAGTAAGCTTTTTATGTTAAATTTATACAATTCATCTTTCTTATTTTCACCAGAAATTGGGTTAATTTGTAAATATGTAAGATTTTCCATAGTATATTGTCTAGTTAAATACAGATTTTGGAGAACTTCCCCATGATGATGGAGAAGGAAGACTAAACTCACCTCCTCCCATGGGCACACCAAAATTACAATGATTTACAGAGTAATTATCTATGAAAATGACCCGAAGACTAGCAGATAAGATTTTCCACAGCTAAAGATATAAAGAAGGGGCCACAACAGATGCGTAGAAGGCGTGGAGACTCGGTATAGTCAGGACTCACACCCCCAGGTCAGTGACCCACAAATGGGAGGAATATCACAAGCACAGAGGTCCTCCCCAAGGAATGAGGGGTCTGAGCCCCATGTTGGGCTCCTAGCCCAGGAAGTTCTACGCCAAAAGATGAGCCCCCAGGACATCTGGTTTTGAAAATAGGGCTTTTTAAAAACATGCTGATTCTAAAAAGCAGAGCTTATGTTTAAGAGCTGGAGGGCTATAGGATAGAGAGACTCTGCTCTTAGAGGGCACATGCAAAGTCTCACGTGCTCAGAGTCCCAGTGCAGAGGGAGAAATTCGAAAGGAGCCCAGGTCCTAGACCCATGCGCTTTTGCACAGCAAAGGAAACCATCTATCAAGTGAAAAGGCAGCCTACTGAGTGGAAGGAGATGTTTGCGAATGATATGTGTGATAAGAGGTTAATATCCAAAATATATAAAGAACTCATACAACTGAATATCAAAAAAAAATTCCGTTAAAAAAATGGACAGAGGACCTGAATAGACATTTTTCCAGAAAAGACATACAGATGGGCAACAGGCACATGAAAAGATGCTCAACATCACTATCATTAGGGAAATGCAAATCAAAACCACAGTGAGATAGCCCCTCACATCTGTCACAATGACTGTAATAAAAAAGACAACAAAAACAAATAACAAGTATTGGCGAGGATGTGGAGAAAAGGGGACCATGCTGCGCTGTTGGTAGGAATGTAAATTGGTACGGCCACCATGGAGAACAGTATGGAGGCCCCTCAAGAAACTGAAAGTGGAATTACCAAATGATCCAGCAATTACAGTTCTGGGTATTTTTCTGAAGAACCAAAAACACTAATTTGAAAAGATAAATGCACCGCTATGTTCATAGCAGCATTATTTACAATAGGCAAGATATGGAAGCAATCTAAGTGCCCATCAGTAGGTGAATGGATAGAGAAGGTGTGTGTGTATGTGTGTATACACACACACACACACACACACACACACACACACATATAGTGTTGGCCAAAAGTTCAGGTTTTTCCATGTGAATATAAGCCATAAAGAATGAAATTGTGCCATTTGCAGCAACATGGATGGATGTATAGGGCATTATGCTAAGTGAGGTAAGTCAAAGACAGATATCATATGATCTCACTTATATGTGGGATCTAAAAAAGCAAAATGAAAACAGACTCAGATAAAGAGAACAAATGGGTGGTTGCCAGATTCGGGGGAAGGAGGGTGCTTTGGGCAAAGTAAGTGATGAGGATTAAAAGATACAAACTTCCAGTTATAAAATAAATGAGGTCCAGGGATGTAATACACATCAAAAAGAATATGGTCAATAATATTGTAATAACTTTGGAGACAGATGGTTACTAGATTTATCATAACGATCATTTTGTATGTAAATGTCAAATCACTATGTAGTACACCTTAAACTAACATAATATTGTATGTCAACTATATTTCAATTAAAAATAAAAAAATAAACTTTGATCACCAAAGGATAAAATATATGTTGAAAACCATCAGAGCTATTAATTCATACATAACATGAGAAAAATACCTAAACTCCTACTCCTTATATCATTTTGCCAATTTTAGAGTCAATTAAGATTTTCAGCTACATTTTATATGGCTCTTTTAATGAGTTTGTTTCATTTATTTCCCTTAATTAAGTATGAGATATCATTGCTTAAAGCCAGTATTTACATACTGGTGGTTTCTGGATGCCCAAAATAGTATTCTAAACCTGGGAGAGTTATAGCATTTTGGTAGCCATCAGTTAATATATGAATAGTGAAGGAGAGTTTGCAGTTTATAAGTTTAGTTCAAATTTAATCACTGCATTTCCTATGCCAGGGAGAATCTTTGTGATTTCTGCCAATTTATTTATTCATTCAACAAAGAGTAAATCTGGAGATACAGCATTGTACTAAATAAACATTCTCTGGTTTCAGCAAGCTTATAGTCAAGCGAGTGACATAAGTAAAACATATACACATACCTTAAAATAATGGATGCTATGAAAATATCGGATGGGGGGAAAAGTGACCAGAAGTATTGGGTAGTGCTGTTTTATACAGGGAAAACTGGAAAGATGTCTTCTTAGGTGCCATTGGTACAAAGATCTAAAGGAAGTGAGGGAGGAACTATGAAGACATACCTATTGGATGAGCATTCCAGAAAGAGATCTTCCCCCAGGTGAGTTAATGGACGAGTTAGACGTCCGTCTTGGAATTTGTTTGATATCTAGAAATATGTTGGCCACCTTTTTTTTCTTGGAGAGTGTCTTGACTGTTCTTAGCACTTTACATTTCCATAAACATTTTAGAATAACCTCGTTGCATTCTATCAATTTTGGTTGGGATTGCATTGAACCTATACTTATTCCTCTAGAGATCTTTCACATCTTTTTTTAAGTTTTATTCCCGGGTACTTGATTTTTTAGGTATCATTTTCTGTTTGTTAGTATATAGAAATGTGGCTAATTTTTATGTAATGATTTTGCATCTAGGGAACAGTACTCTTAATTCCAAGAGTTTACCTCTAGATTCTTTGAGATTTCTCTATACACAGTCATCATCTGTGAATAATTATTTTTTTATTTAACAAACACTTTTACAGTGCTTTGTAGTGTCAAACACTTTCTATGTACTTTTAAAATATTCTCGTTTACTCTTTAGAACAACCCTGTGAAGGAGGTACTCATTATCCCCATTTTACAGATGAGGAAACTGAGACACAGGGTTAGCATTTTGCCCAGAATTACATTGCTGGTTAGTGGCAGAACAGGGATTCAAATATTTCTCTTTGATCGCTGCATCATATATTTCTTTTTCTGGCCCATTTGGACTGGCTAGGACTTCAAGTGCATAATGCTGAATAGCAGTGGTTTTGGGGGCATTGTTAACTCGTTAATAATCTCAAAGGGAACCCTTTCAACATTTCAACCATTAATTACGATATTTATATTTCAGTTATATTTGTAGATATATTTGTAGATACCCTTTATCAAAATTATTAAATTCTTTTCTAACTCTTAGTTTGCCAAGAATGTTTACCTTGGGAAATATGCTGAATTTTATTGGCTGCTATTTTGGGGGGAGGGTCATCTATCATGTAATTGTGATTTATTCCTTTAATGTGTTAACATAGTGAATTTGATTCTTTAAATGTTAAACTAACCTCCTGGGATAAACTTCAGTATCAGAGTATGTAAGACTGGAATTATGTCTTCCTTGAATGTTTGGTAGAAATTGTTACTAAGGCTGTCTGGACCTTCTGAATTTTTTTTTTTATACCACGGAGGTCCACATTTTCAGGGTTAGTAAGCAATTCCTTTTCATTTACATAATAGGAGCAGCAAGGTGTGGCAAGCTCTTTCCTCTGTGATCACAGAGTTTGCTAATCCTAGAGTGTGGCAATTTGCTGGTTGTCTGGTGCTGACATATTCCTGCTTTTATTGTTTTTCTTTGCAGCTTTTTGCCTAATAATGTTGGAGCACATTTCTGTTACCTTTTGGCCTGCATGAAGGAGGTAAAACTTAGATATTTCACAACCGCATGCGTACCAGGTGCCTCCAAATTCTGAATTCAGGATACTAGGAAACCAGAAACGTTAAAAAGAAAGAAACTGTAGGCTCTCGGGGACAAGAACTATATCTTTACTTTTTCCTATGTGTGCGCTTAATAAGTACTTCATCTACGGAGAGGGAATTGAGGATAAGCTTGCTATGATGGGACAGAACAACTGAGCAAAGACATGAGAATATTTGTGGACCAAGGCCTCAGAGTTGGTGACCAATCACTTCATTAATTGTCCACTAGAATAAGTTTTGAAACAAGACAGTGGCTGAAACTTTTAACAAGGTTTTATGCCAAATAGGTTAATTCATAAATATTCTAGGATTTACGACAGCCACTGGAACATCTTTTTTCAGGGTTGGAATAGCCAAGGCATTTTACTTTTGTTTCCGGGGGCTTCTTTTTTTCTGTTTAAGGAAAATGTAATACGTTCAGCTAAATAAAGAATCATCGTTGCTTTAGAGGTAATGTGCAAACTGATGTTTTAGAGACAAGTACTACTGAGAGTTTAAATAAACTGTGCACAGAAGACTTTCTTTCCCCGTCCCCCCTTTTCCTTTCTCTTTTTTCTTTGCTCCCCCTTTCCCTTCTCTACCCTTCTTCCCACATTACCTTCCCCCATAACCACTGAAAATGACCAAGTATGTGTGATAGCATAGCTTTCTCTACATTCATATAATCTTACACAGTGCGTATATGTATTGATTATTGTCGCGATTTTCTCAATATCTATTGATTATTGTCGCGATTTTCTCAATATCTCAGAAATCAGTCTGAGTCACGTGATATAGCTCCAGTTCATTCGTTTTGATGGCTGCATGTTATGGGTATTCACTTTGTGTCTCTTTTGTTTTGTTTTCCTCTCTACGAACACTGCAAGAAACATCCTCATACATAAGTCCTTGTTTTCTGGTGGTTTGGAGTATGGGAGATGGATTCATGGAAATCAAATAGCTACATTGAAAAGTATATGTATTTTTAACTTTAATAAGATTATCAGATTGCCTTCCCAAAAAGGTTGTCACAATTTCCAATTCCACTAACAATACACGAGTCCTCTTTCCCCTGTATTCCACCGACAATAGATATTAGGAGCTTTATAGTTTTTGCAAGGCTGTTTGGTATAAAGTAATACCTACTACTTGATTTTTCATATCCCTATGAGTGAATTTGTACATCTTTTTGTGTGGTTTTCTTTTTTATGAGGGGAGGGAAATGATGGTATTTGATTTGCTGTTCTCTAAATTGACTTTAATATTTTTTGCCTATATTTTTTGAGTTGTTTTCTCCTTGTCAGTTTAAAAGATATCTTTATTATATATAATAGCTATCATAATAGCTATATATTATATATATTACTATTAAGTTATATTTTTATTATATTTTTCTCTAAATCTAGTATTTGATTATTGACTTTAACTTTTCTTGCTGTGCACTTTTTTCTTCAACTTTATTTAGAATTTTTTTTTTTTTTTTGGCTGCGTTGGGTCTTCGTTGCTGTGTGCAGGCTTTCTCTAGTTGCGGTGAGTGGGGGCTACTCTTTTTTTTTAACATCTTTATTGGAGTATAATTGCTTTACAATGGTGTGTTAGTTTCTGCTTTAGGGGGCTACTCTTTCGTTGCGGTGCGCAGGCTTCCTTGTTGTGGAGCACAGGCTCTAGGTCTGCGGGCTTCATTAGTTGTGGCACGTGGGCTCAGTAGTTGTGGCTTACGGGCTCCAGAGCGCAGGCTCAGTAGTTGTGGCGCATGGGCTTAGTTGTTCCACGGCATGTGGGATCTTCCCTGACCAGGGCTCGAACCCATGACCCCTGCATTGGCAGGTGGATTCTTGTTTTTTTTTTTTTTTTTTTTTGCGGTACGCGGGCCTCTCACTGTTGTGGACTCTCCGGTTGCGGAGCACAGGCTCCGGACGCGCAGGCTCAGCGGCCACGGCTCACGGGCCCAGCCGCTCCGCGGCATGTGGGATCTTCCCGGACCGGGGCACGAACCCGTGTCCCCTGCATCGGCAGGCGGACTCTCAACCACTGCGCCACCAGGGAAGCCCTATAATATTTTTAAACTTAAAGAAGAGTTGCAAAGATAATTCAGAGGCTCCCCATACACTCTTTACTCATATATATTATTTTGCCGTATGAAAGCTCTAATTTTCACGTGTCTAATGGTATATTTCAGGCCTCTAATCGTGGTTAAGGTCTCCCCTGCTCCTAAATGATACTTAGTCTCCTAGGTTTCTTGAGAGATTGTTATTTAATTTTTTACCTTTGCTTTAATCTGTATTGAATTTATGTTTAGTATGTAATATGGGGGTCCAATCTTATTTTCTTCCGTTTAGAAAGCTGTTTGTGATGACACTGTTATATAATCTATCCTTTCCCTGTGATCTGAATACTGTTTTTTTTACTGGAATTCCTAGATTTCTACAAAAAAGCCTGCTGGGATTTTTATTGTGATTCAATTGAATCTATAGATCAGTTGGGGGAAAATTAGCATCTTAATGATATTGACTTTTCTGATCCATGAATACATTGTATCCATTTAGTTTTTTAAATTTCTTTAAACAGTGTTTTGTAGTTTTCAGAAACTGTTTTTGTAGATTTTTTTAAAAAAATCTGAATTTCTGATTTTTCATTAATAGTATACAGACATACCTTGTTTTATTGCACTTTGCTTTATTGTGCTTTGAAGATATGGTGTTTTAATAAACTGAAGTTTTGTGGCAGATGATGGTTAGCATTTTTTAGCAATGGACTATTTTTTTTTAACTTATTTTTATTTTTGGCTGCGTTGGGTCTTCGTTGCGGTGCGAGGGCTTCTCATTGCATTGGCTTCTCTTATTGCGGAGCACGGCGCGCGGGCTTCAGTAGTTGTGGCGCACGGGCTTAGTCGCTCCGTGGCATGTGGGATCTGCCCGGGCCAGGGCTCGAACCCGTGTCCCCTGCATTGGCAGCAGGACTCTTAACCACTGCGCCACCAGGGAAGCCCATCGATGGAGTATTTATTAATTACGGTGCATACAATTTTTTAGACATAATGCTACTGCATACCTAATAGACTACAGTATAGTGTAAATGTAACTTTCATATGCACTGGAAAACCCAGAAATTCATATGACTCACTTTATTGTGATATTCACAATAAACCTGCAATATCTCCAAGGTTGCCTGTATAGCAATACAATTTTTGTAGGTTGATCTGGAAATCCTACAAACTTCTAAGTCATTTATTAATTCTAATAATTTTTTGGCAGATTCTCTAGGATTCTTCTACACAGACGATCATGTCTGCAAATAAAGACAGCTTTATTTCTTCCTTTCCAGTCTGGAAGTCTTTAGTAACTTTTCTTTTTTTCCTTCTTTTACTGGCTTCAACCTCCAATACATTATTAAATGGGAATGGTTAAGACTAGACATGCTCGTTTCCCATTGTAGCATGGAAGTATTTAGTCTTTCACTCATCCATAGCTTTTATTCCTTCTGATAAATTAAAGGAGTGGCCATGCTTAAAGGGGTGACACACTTAAAGGGGGTGACCTGTTTGAAATGATTGGAATTTGACCCTAAGTTGTTGTCTGAATTGGATGGTTTGCTTTTTTCCCCCCTCAATTTTAAAAATTGAGATATAGTTCACATATAAAATAAGAAAAATAGAAAACCGAGTTTGGTTTGTAAGTATCCTGACTGGTTTCTGACCACTTCGCAGTGAAGCATGCCGACAGTGGCAGAGTTTCAAACTAAGTTTCCAGTGCACTGTGACACTGGAAATTCTACAGTAAAGTAATTCAATCAGACTGAGCTCTTTCTTCTCATCAACGCAAGTCAATTTAAAAATATGGCTTAGATTTTACCTCTTCCTGAAAATGTTCTTGATTAACTTTGGCCCTTTTAATAACTTTGACACTTGAACGTTATATTGATGCTTTTTTTTTTTCCTACTAGAGTCTCTTGAACTTGGTTTTATTTTCCGTTTCTTCCAAATTAGTCATAAGCTCATTAAAAGCAGGAGCTATCTTTTTATTTATCCCCTACAATACTTTATTCAGAGGGTCATAAATAGTTTAGTTCACTTAGATGCTTATGCAACTCAGATATTAATTAGTTATTACACACTCAGCTTCTAGGACAGTGGGTGTATATTCCAACTTGCCTAAGAATCACAAGAAATATTTTAAAATTTAGATTCCCAACCCCTGGACTCTAAGATTTCCAAGTGATTCTGATGCAAATATTCCAAGAACTACTGTTTGAGAAATATTTAGAGTGTCACTGTAAAGTTCTCAGTAATAGGAACTTCTCTAATCTGAATTTTGGAAACCAGGGTACCTTTTAGGGCAGCGTTCTTTTAGATTCATTCATTCAACATTTGCTAAGCACCTACCAACCTATGCCAGACTCTGAATATACATCTGTGTTGGCTCACTCTCAAAACAGTGACAGGTTGGAAAAGACACACGCTCTTACAAATAGGTTGTTAAACTCAACATGTGGAGTCATCTCTTGGCTGTTGTGACATGACTGATTTCCAGGAGATGGCACCAGACCACTTCTCTGGCTATCCATTTCTATTGGCGTGGTCTTAATGTGTGTGACTTACCCAGTAAGTAAATATAAAGGTGTCCCTAATATTTGAAAATAGCTTTATTATCCTTTTCTAACAATATAGATGAGATCATTATACTTATGGGAAGAAAGGAGTTCTATACATAGAAGGTAAGATAAGGAACTTATGAAGTAACACCAGGCATTTTACAAGAACTACATAATCCTACAACCCTGAGTGGTAGGAAGGTATCCCTCCTCATTTTGCAGATGAGGAATCTAAAGTCTTCAAGGTTATACAGCTCCTGAGTATCAATTAAATCCTGGGTTGGGATTTAATTCTAGGTTTATCTAATGCCAAAGTCTATGCACTAAAGCAGTTTCCCAGAAAAAAAGAAGGGGCAGCTCTGTCTCCTGCTGCTTTTTCACTGATCTTTATTAATTAACCGTCAACCATCTCTTTTATTTGATTTTTGGCAAAAGGTATCAAAACTGATAAACTTGACGAAATGCATTGTATTCTGGAGACAGATTTCGCACTAACAGACGTCTCTCGTGTGGGGAATTGAGAGAGGCAGCAGCCCATGACTTCCACATCAGTCCTTAGGGGTCCTTTTGGTCTGGGTGGTGCCAACTGGCTAATAGAGTAAAACAAATTCCTAATGAACCCGCTTTGCTTCATCCTGTTTCTAGATAGCAAACCCATGAAATAATAGAAAGGCAAGTATAATAAACTATCTTTGAACTCACTCTAATGTAAGTTTTGCTATAACTCATGATTAATCTTGATATCTTGCTCATGAAGGAGGTACTCTCTGCATATGCCTAAATAGATTAGCACTCATTCTGGGCAATTCAGAAGTATAATAGCCAGTTTAGATTCGGTATTATAGCTGCCCTTACAGCTTTGCTTCTTCACCTTTCAGTTTCACCTCCTTTGCCCACAAATCTCAGCAAAAGGGCAAAACCAACGCAGTCACCACTTCTCAGCGTTTCATACTATACAATATTTTGTTGTGTTCTTATTTGGGCTTCAGTATAAATAAAGGGATTAGCTTTAGGTGAGACTATCTCTAAAAAATTTCTTTAGGCTACAAGAGTGTAACACAATTCTATGACTAAGAAAAGCCTTCTGGATTTGATCCAGGTGGTTGAGAGCAGTTTCAATAGTGATGGGAGGTAGAAGCCAAATTTCTTTCAAAACAGGAAATTTGGGAGGTGGGGAAAATGGAGAAAATTATCTATTTTTGAAAACAGGATGGTGTAGAAAAGGATGGAAGCTTGGATGTTGAAAGAGGGACTCTTCTTTAGGTGGGAAGAGTTGAGTCAGTTTGTAGGCTAGAGTGGGGACAGTAATAGAAAGGGACATATTGCAGATGCAAGAGGTGTTATTCTTGGGGGTGGGATCAAGGATCAGCATTAGGAAGGAGAGGAATACTGCTTTCTGGGAGAGAGAGAAGGAGCAGGGAACATTTGGTCATAAGCCAAGAGGAAGGGAAGCTGATTGGAGCAGTCATATGGGATGGCCTCAGTTATTTCTGCTAAGGTCAGGAGGCTGAGGGCAGCCAGGGCAGTGGACCATGGGATCATGTGGTAGCAACTGCAGAGAGTGGACATTAACTGATGGGCCATAGTCAGGAGACGTAGAATCCTAGACTCTAGTTCTTTACAGAGGGAGCTTTCATATTGTCCATGAACCAGAAATAATGATAGTCTCTTGTGTCGTGTATAGCTTAAAAGGTATTTTCATAGGTTATTCCACAACAAACATGATTGTCAGCGAGACAGTACCTACTAATCATTTAAAAATATGCAAACTTAATGATTATGATTTGCTCAGGTATATTGTCATGTATAGTTTTCAGAGCCTGTGTTTTCTTTTTTTTTCTCTCCTTCTCTGTTTTACTATTTTGTCCTTCACTCCTAGTCTAGAAACTGCTTAAAAAGGTCCCTAAGGCATGAGTTTAAACTTTGATGATAAATCACCCTCACTCTAATAGAGAATTACTTTGACACTTTTCTACTTCTGGATGCATGATTTACAGCAACCCATCAGATATAACAAGTGCAAACATCCTGCTGAAATAATTTAATATATGTACCCTAACATATAATGATAAAGTTAGCAATGCTTCTCATTCATTCCATGCAGATTTATTGAGTCTCTACTGTGTCAGGCATTTTGCTCATCAAGGTAGGGAACAGAACTAAACGAGACATTTTCTGTCATAGACAAGTCAACTCAGAACACCGCAGCAGTGCTTAGAGCTATGATAGAGCTGTGCACATGGCACCATGAGGAAACAAAGACAGATCATCTAACTCAGCCAAGGGAGGTGAGGAAAACCCTCTGGATTTTAAAATCCATTTGAACTGGATTTTAAAAGATGACTAAGAATTCACTCTTTCGGTTTTTTCTGGAGGGAAGGAAGAGAGAAGAGCATCGGGAGCAGGGAAACATTCCGTGCGAAAGCAGTCAGTGTTTTTTTGTTTTGTTTATTTATTTATTTTATTTATTTATTTTTGGCTGCGTTGGGTCTTTGTTACTGCATGTGGGCTTTCTCTAGTTGCGGCGAGTGGGGGCTACTCTTTGTTGTGGTGCGCAGGCTTCTCATTGTGGTGGCTTCTCTTGCTGTGGAGCACAGGCTCTAGGCGCGTGGGCTTCAGCAGTTGTGGCACGTGGGCTCAGTAGTTGTGGCTCACGGGTTCAATAGTTGCGGTGCACGGGCTTAGTTGCTCCGCAGCATGTGGGATCTTCCCGGACTGGGGCTTGAACCAGTGTCCCCTGCATTGGCAGGCGGATTCTTAACCACTGTGTCACCAGGGAAGCCCTGAAAGCAGACAGTGTTGAGTGAGTGCGCCATACTGGGTAATGAAACAAGTTGCCTGGATGAAGTATTGGATGTGGAGTTTGAGAGAGCAAGGAAAGTCTAGGATGAAGCCAAAGTTCCTGGCCGAGGCCAGTGTATGAATGCTGGTAACTTTCACTAAACAAGTGAAGCCTAAGTTTGAGGGAACAGAGTTTAGTTTGGGGACATTACATTTGTAGTAATGAGACATCTAGGTGGAGATGAACCATTTGAAGTTGGCTTTACAGGCCAGGAACTCATGAAAGATTTAAGGACTTAAGGTGGAAGAGATACAGAAACAGACTGTGAGAGGTTAAGTCTTTGGATATAATTACAAACAATCCAAAATCTCAGTGGCCCAACACAAAAAAGCTTCTTTCCTGTTTAGGCTCTCCGTCCAGGGCAGATTAGCAGGCCTCTGCTTCAGGCCCACACTCAAAGCACCAGGCTGTTGGAGGGGTCATCATCTTGTGACCCACTAACTGGAACATGAGGCCTTCTCAGTCACTGCAGCGAGGGAAAAGGCTGTGTGAGGGCTTTGTGCCAGCTCGTGCATACTCTGGCCCAGAAGTGACGGACAGCTTTTACCTGTACCCCAGCAGTCCCCAACTTTCTTGGCACCAGGGACCCGTTTCGTGGAAGACAGTTTTTCCACCGACAGGGCTGGTTCGGTGGTAACGTGAGCGAACGGAGAGGATGAGCCAGGCGTGCTGAGTGCGAGTGACGGGGATCGGTGGGGAGCAGCAGTGAAGCCTCACTCGCTTCCCCAGAAGGGGAAGAAAACCAGGTACTGGTTAAGAGTGGTAATGCCTGACTAGGAAAAGAACTATTTGTATAATTAAACTATTTGTATAATTAATTAAATTGTATAATTAAAACTCTGATATCACTACCATTTCATGTGCAGCATGCAGCTATATCCAATTATAATTCCTTCAGGCTTTATCACACAAAGCTTAGGCTCTACTAGTACTAAGGTGAAATGCAGTTCCCCAAACAGGTCCAGATATTTCACCCTTTCATTCAACACGCACCATCACTATGCATCTTGATGCCTTTGTGTCTCCTCTGCCTGGCACATTGTTTTCTCGCATCCAAATGGCAAACTCAAGCTGCAACATTAACTCCTTGAAACCTTTCCTAACCTTCTCACGGCAGGGCTGAGCACTCCTCTTGCCCTGCATAATCACCCTAAATACCTCTATTGGGGTACCAAAGTTGGTAAATTTACATATCCATTGCCTCTACTAAGCTGTAATTCTTAAAGGCCAGGCACCTTACTCATTATTCCATTCATATATTTAAAATTTTCCTTTACACAGCACAGCGCATATGAGTTCAAAAGAAAGACTGCCCAGGTTTGAATCTTGGACTGGCCATTTGCTGCATTTGTAATCCTTGTTAATTCATAAGGATTTAATTTAACTTAAATTTTCTGTTTTTAATTTTCTCTGTGCCATGGTTTCCTCATCTGTAACAGAGTTGTTATTAGGATTAAACTAGACAATGTATGATAAACTAGGCACAGTGCCTGGCACAAAGTGAAGCTAAAAAAAAAATCACCTGCAATTATTTTTACATTGAAATATATTTGACATATAACATTGTATAAGTTTACGGTGTACTACATGTTACTTGATACATTTCTATACTACAGTATGATTGCTGTGGTACTGCTAGCTAGCACCTTTATCACATCACATAATTATCATTTCTTCTTTGTGGTGGGACTAATTAAGGTCTAGTCTCTTAGCAAGTTTGATGTTTATAATACAATATTGTTATCTATAATCACTATGCTGTGTTAGATCTCCAGGACTTATTTATCTACTAGTTGTTAGTTTGGACCCTTAAACAACATCTCTTCTATTCCCCCACCCCTAACCCCCTGATATGCACCATTTTACACTGTTTTTATGAATTCAGCTTTAAGATTCCACATATAGGTGGTATCACACAGTATTTGTCTCTGACTTATGTCACTTAGTATAATACCCTCAAGGTCCATCCATGTTGTCACAAATGACAGGATTTCCTTCATTCTCATAGCTGAATAATATTCCTTTGAGTATATATATTCCATATCTTCTTTATCTATTCATCAGTTGATGGGCACTTTAAAGTATCAGGTCTTATAAGTCCTTGATCTATTTTTAGTTAATTTTTCTGAGTGGTGTAAGAGGAGTCCAATTTCTTTTTTCTGCATTTGTTTACCCAGTTTTCCCAATACCATTTGTTGAAGAGACTACCCTTTCCGCATTGGGTGTTTATGGTTCCCTTGTCTAATATTAGTTGGCATATATGTGGAGGTTTAATTCTGGGGTCTCTATTCTGTTCCATTGGTCTGTGTCTATTTTTATGCCAGTACCATACTGTTTTAATTATTGTGGTTTATTGTATAGTTTGAAGTCAGAAAGTGTGATGCGTCCAGCTTTGCTCTTCTCTCTCATAATTGCTTTGGTTATAGGGGTCTTTTGTGGCTCCATACAAATTTTTAGGATTTCTTTTTCTATTTCTGTCAAAAATGCCATTTGAATTTTGATAGGGATTGCACTGAATCTATAGATGGCTTTGGGTAATATGGACATTTTAACAATATTAATTATTCCAATTCATGAGTGTGGGGTATCTTTCCATTTGTTTAAGTCATCTTTGATTTCCTTTTTTTAAAATTAATTTATTTTGGGCTGTGTTGGGTCTTTGTTGCTGCGCACAGGTTTTATTTAGTTGCAGTGAGCAGGGGCTACTCTTCGTTGTGGTGCGCAGGCTTCTCTTTGTGGTGGCCTCTCTTGTTGCAGAACATGGGCTTTAGGCTCAGTAGTTGTGGCTCGCGGGCTCTAGAGCACAGGCTCAGTAGTTGTGGCACATGGGCTTAGTTGCTCCACAGCATGTGGGATCTTCCCGGACCAGGGCTCGAACCCGTGTCCCCTGCAGCCACCAGGGAAGCCCATCATCTTTATTTCTTTAAACAAAGTCTTGTAGTTTTTGTTGTACGGATCCTTCATTTCCTTGAGTAAATTTATTCCTGGTATTTTGCTTTTGATGCTATTGTAAGTGGGATAGTTTTATTTTTCAGGTGTTTCATTGTTAGTGTACAGAAATGCAACTGATCTCTGTATGATGATTTTGTATCCTGCAAATTTACTAAATTTGTTGATTAGTTCTAAGAGTTTTTTTGGTTGAGACTTTGGGATTTTCTATATGGTCGTCCCTTGGTATCTGTGGGGGACTGGTTTCTGGAATCCCCACCAATACCAAAATTCACAGATGCACAAGTCCCTTATATAAACCTCTCATGGATTCTAAATCTGTAGATTCAGTCAACCCCAGAATTCAAGCCATGGATACAGAGGGCTGACTGTATATAAAATCATATCATCTATCTGCAAATAATGAAAATTTAACTTCTTCCTTTCCTATTTGGATGCCTTTTCTTTGTCTTGCCTAGTTGCTCTAGTGAGAACTAATGATACTAGTATTGAATAAGAATGGTGACAGTGTGCATCCTTGTTCCTTAGAGGAAAAGCTTTCAATTTTTCACTCTTGAGTATGTTTGCTGTGGGCTTGTCACGTATGGCCTATATTATGTTGAGGTTATGTTTCTTCCATATCCAATCTGTTGCAGGTTTTTATCATGAAAGGATGTTGCATTTTGCTATATGCTTTTTTCTGCATCTATTGAGATCATCATGTGATTTATTTCTTTCATTCTGTTAATATGGTATATTAGATTTATTAACTCACATGTGTTGAACCATTCTTGTATCCCAAGGATAAATCCCACTTAGTCATGTATTTAGTTGTTCCTACGTTGAGCCCATACATCTTTATGATTGTTATAAATTCTTGCTTACTGACCCCCTTTATCATTACATAATGACTTTCTTTGCTTCTTGTTATTGTTTTTGGCTTAAGGTCTATTTTGTCTGATATTAGTATGGTTATCCCCACTTTTTGTGGTTTCCACTTGCATGGAATATCTTCTTCCATCCCTTCATTTTGAGCCTGTGTGTCTTTAAAGCTGAAGTGAGTCTCCTGAAGGAAACATATAGTTGGGTCTTGTTTTTTTAATCAATCCAGCCACTCTGTGCCTTTTAACTGAATTCAATCCATACATTCAGAGTAATTATTGATATGTACGGACTTACTATTGCCATCTTATTGATTGCTTTCTGGTTTCTATTTCCATTGTTTCTTTCCCCTTTGTTTTTGTTTTTTCCTTATGTTTCTTTTTCCTTTTGTTTCATCTTGGTAAACTGGTGATTTTCCATGGTGATATGCTGTTTTCCCTTTCTGAAATCGTTCATGAATCTGCCCTATACTTTTGCTTTGTGGTTACCATGAGGCTTAGCTAAAACAGCTCATAGATGAAACAGTCCATTTTACACTGACAGCACCTTCATTCACCTATGAAGACTCCTCCCTTCACTAGCCCCCCTTTTACATTTTTGATGTCACAATCTATCGTTTTATGTTGTATATTTAATTATAGTAGCTATAGTTACTTTTAATACTCTTTTCTTTTAACCTTTATCTGTAATTGGTGGCTAATACACCGTCTTATTATAGAATTAGAATTTTCTAAATTTGAGCATGTATTTTTCACCTTTACAGGTATAAAGGTGTTTTCATGTCATTGATGAGCCTCTTTTCATGTCAGCTTGAAGAACTCCTTTCAACATTTCTTGCAAGGCAGGTCTAATGGTGAGAAACTCCCTCAGCTTTTGTTTGTCTTGAGAAAGTCTTTATTTTTCCTTCATATCTGAAGAATAACTTTGCTAGATAGAATATTCTTGGCTGGGAGTTTTTAATCTTTCAATGCTCTGAATATGTAATCCCACTCTCTCCTAGCCTGCAGGGGTTTTGGTGAGAAACCTGTTGATAGCCCAATGGATGTACCTTCGTAGGTTACACTTTTTTTCCCCCCCTGGCTGCCTTTAGAACTCTTTATCTTTGATTTTTGGTAGTTTCATTACAACGTGTCTTGGAGAAGGTATTTTCACATTTAGATAACAGGGTGATCTATTAGCTTTGTGAATTTGGATGTCCAAGTCTCCCCAGATTTGGGAAGTTTTCAGCTATTACTTAAGTAAACTTTCTGTCTCCTTCTCCCTCTGGATCCCCAATTCTTCTAGTATTGATATTTGCTCTCTGTCTCAAGTCCCATAGAGCATGCATGCTTTCTTTGCTCTTTTTTATTCTGATTTATTTCAAAATTCTCATCCCCTAAGTCATTTATTCTGTCTTCCATCTGCTCTGAGCTACTGCAGAGGCTCTCCAGTGCATTCTTCATCTCATTCACCAGAATTTCTGTTTAGTTCTTTTTTGTTATTTTTTGGTAAAGAGTTAATTTTGTTCACGTATTTTCCTTCCTATTGTCATGAAGCTGTCTTTCTGAGTTTTCTTGTAGCTCACCTCAGAACAGCTTCTTCAGAAGAGTTTCTTCAGGACAGCTATTCTGATCTCTTTATCAGCTACATCAGAGTATTCTGTCGCTTTGAGCTCGATTGTTGGAGGATTACTGGTATCTTTTGGAGGTGACATATTTTGATTTTTCATGTTCCTTGTATTTTTGTGTTGCTGTTTTTGCATTTGAAGTAGCAGGCACCTCCTTAAATCTTTACTGGTTGCCTTCAGTTGGGATACTAATCATTGGTGTTGCTATATGAGGGGTTTCCTCAGTTTCTGAATGGGTAGACCCGCTCCACTCTTCTTGTTCTGCCTTGTGGCAGAATCCTTAACCTTTTATGTTTCTCCTTATTCTTAGAATTCATCAGACCGGCTGCTGGAAACCTCTCTTTTGTCTTCCAGAAGGTGGTGTTATAGCTCCAGTTGCAATTTCTCCCTTACCCACAGACTCTGGTCCATCCTTCTGAGAATACTCCAACGACTGCGCCTGCTCTCACTGCTGCAGCACTCAGGAGCATGCAGAAGGATCTGGTCACAGAATGGCAGGAGGTGTGGGTTTAGCACTTGGGGTGTTGGGGATGCCCACGGACCCAGTGGGGAGATCCCTAAGTAGGGTACTCCCAGAGGCTTGTGGGCAGACTTCCTGCTGAAGTCCTGAAGCTGTCTGCAGGAACTGTGCTCCTTTAATGCCCTTGATATTCTTATCTGCTTCCTTCACTTTCTCTTCCCTTCCTTCAGTCATGGAGGTCCTCCCTCAGGACTCCGGCTGGGGAGAAACAAGTTTCTCCAGGTGTGAACCCAACAGTTGGGACAGCCCGGCACTTGCTCACTGCTTACCACCTCCTCCACGGGAGAGGCTGCCCCATGCAGCTAGTACTGGGTATGTAACTGTCAACAAAAGAGAACGTTTCCTTTTTATGTTTCTACTGTAAAGTTACTAACACACTCCATCATGTACTTGCACAGAAACTTAGTATCATTCAAAAGGAGAAGACTGTTTTGTTCATTTGCTTGAAGACTAGAGTTAAATACCCATCACAGCAGATTTTCATTTATGAGCTTAGGAAAGAATAGTTTTTTTAAAAAATGGCACAGTTTGAAACCATTTACCCACAATACTTTAAATATTCTTTAATTATTAAATATTAGATAATAATGGCTATGGTAATAATGAATGTGATAGCCATCTTTCGTCGTCTGCTCTTCTAAAGAGCAAGAAAATGCTTCAGAAGAAGAAACCTGACCAAAGACTACAGGAATAAATGACAGCACACTGATAGAGACCTGAAGGTTTTATCGTAAGAAACACCTTTACTCTGACCCAGTTAACAAGGGAGCTCTCAATATAAAGAGTTCTTCACTTTCCCTTTTGCAGGAAGGGAATAAATATGATTATGCTTAAAGGAGGGGGGAAAAAAAGAAAAAAAGAGGGAGAAGTCATTTAAAATGTTTGGGGGAAGTGTGGGAGTGACAATTCAAATAGAAATGCAGGCTTAGTTGCTTTTATATAGTGGTTGTTTCGTTATTGCTTATATAAGCAACACATAAGGGAAACTTGCCTTTAAAAATCTAGTAAAAAGTAGTAGAATTTCAGGCAATTTTTGTTCTTAATTATTAGGTAATGCTTCCATATTAGAAAAAAATAAGTTCCTCTTATAGCTCTAAATTAATAATCACAATTTATTTAATAATCATTTCATATTATAGACTTAAGTGTTACATTTCATCTTAGAGGCCTGTAATCCACAAGTAGTATAAAATGGGATATATATATATCTTAGCAGGAAATAAAAGTGATGTAATAATCACTTAATGATTTTCACTTTTAAAAATGAACTGTAAAGAAATACATTTCTATCAAACTTAACAGGACTCCTTCATACCCAAAGAAGTGTAATTTAACTCAAAATTTTAACAAGTCAGTTATTAAAAGAAAATGTATAATATAAATTAAAATGCATCTTAACGAGTTCCAGATATACTTATTATTAAATATAAAGATGTTAGCTCTGGTACATAAGAAAATATTTACAACTAATAAAAAGCAGATTGTAGAATATATGTGTTCTATGTATAAAAATAAGTAAAATAGTTTATAGTCCAGACCAAGGGATCTTTTCTAAGCCAGGTTTTATCCATGCAACTCTATTACAATACCATCTCATTAGCATTACTGGGACACATATATGCATGGAAGAAATCTAACAATAATCTTTATTTAAAGCTCATACTGCCTTTTGAGGGCCTGCACGTCTTCTAAAGTAAAATGTTTGTTTGGTGTGTCTGAGAGGTCATCAAAGAGCTGTTTAATCTGCTCCTTTTGGCCCTTGCTAATCAGTGTCAACATCATCTGAAAGAAGGAGAAAAATTATATTAGCATACAAACTGGCATTTTAAAGTTGTTATAAAAACCCTAAAAAAATCAATCTCCATGAATAACATAGTTTGACACTTACTTTAAACCTTTCTGCTTTACTCAGATATAAAAGATGCTGATATACCAAAGAAGGATCTTTATCAATAAGATTATTTTTCAGAGACTGGATGAGGAGCAGGAATGTATCCCCTTCAAGTTTGTTGCTCAACAACACTGGCAAGTCTTTCGGTTCAGTGATGGCTAACAGGTGTGCACAGGCTTCTTTATCTTTCCTAGTACTGACTGCGTTTATAACCTGGCCAAATTCGTAGGCATTGTTAGGTTTGGGGATTGGTAGTTTCTCATAGAATTCTCGTGGCCCGTTGCTTGTGTCCCCCGTCTCAGAAGCATGGGAGTCAGTGGAGACGTCCTCCGAGGTCCTTTCAGGCTCCTCTTTCTGGCCTTCATTCACCTTCAGGGGGAGACAGATTACACTGTGACACAACGGCCACTGCACACACCCCAAGTTACCTTCATTAAAACGGGAAGGGGGCTTCCCTGGTGGCGCAGTGGTTGAGACTCCACCTGCCGATGCAGGAGACACGGGCTCGTGCCCTGGTCCGGGAGGATCCCACATGCCGCGGAGCAGCTAGGCCTGTGAGCCATGGCCACTGAGCCTGCACGTCCGGAGCCTGTGCTCCGCAGCAGGAGAGGCCACAACAGTGAGAGGCCCACGTACCGCAAAAAAAAAAAAAAAAAACAAAAAACGGGAAGGAACTGAAAAACACAAGTGGACTGTAGTTTAGTCGTTCTAAGTGAAAAATATATAACTTGTAATAATAATAAAATCTTTTTTTTTAGGAAGAGAACTTTTAAAGTATCCATTCATAAAAGCATTCATTTTTAAAGTTTAAAAAAAATTTTGACACTGAGAATATGACAGTGAAATTTTATAATTTTCCACAAGTAAAAGCTGCTGCATGGAAGAAGACCTGTAACAGCTTTATATCTCTTCTTCATGATAAATTTTACATTTACTTGTTTCGTTACATTTGATAGAGAAGTCAACTTATATTTTTCACTTCTCTTAAAACAGCTTTTTCCTTCCCTCCTTAGAGGGAAAAAACTCCCTAGCTTCTTTCACATATTAGCCTCTATAACTCTTAGTAGAAATGTAAGATGATAGGTAGCTGATATAGTATTCATGAATACACAGGAATCCAAGAGCTGACATTCTTCACTAAAGGCAAAACAAAAGGCTACAGCACAACGCACTGAGTTGTCTGAAATCACAAAGGTAGGTCTGATTCTAGGGTAGTCCAGGACCCCTAATGAGGCCGGTCTTGTTTACAAGTTTACTAAAAAAGTCTAAATCAATCACGAACCCTCTATGGGGTGTGGCGTGCAGGACCACTGAAATTGAATCAGTCCTGTAGGGTTCCCTGGGTCGACCAGGAAGCAAAGCTCAGCGGCCACAGGCTCGCAGGGCAACCTGGAGTGGAAGCAATAAAACCACAGGCCGGTGGTACCAGGGGAGGGGAGCACAGAAAGGAAGAATGCAGACACCCAAGGGTCCTTGGACCCAAGCTGGGAAATGCAATGGCTAATTGTCACAACAAAAGAAAAATCTTGTCATTAATTTGTTAAAATGTCTTCATTGATCATCAGAATAAAAACATGAAAATTTTTAAAGTCATAGGAATATGACCTCAGAATCCCATATGAGTATAGGATCTCCAAAAGAGTACTTTCAGAGATAATCAAATACACATACCTCTTCAATCTCAATTTTCCTTCTCTCCTTTTCTTTGTTGAATAATGCTGCATTCTCCTGAACATTCAGGGTTCTGGTTACCTCCTCCAGTTCCATTTTTGCCTCAATAATATTTGGGTCTAGTAGGAGAACTTTATGGAGATCGTTTAAACTTTTCTGATAATTCTGAAAGCAGGAAGGCAGAGAAAATAATTTTCATACATAAAAGGAGAAGGGGCACAGATGAGCCCAGGTGGGAGTGAAATTGGTGAGATGAGTACACAGAGTATGTGTAGTGGGTTCCATTAGTACCGCAGTAGTAAAGTTAGGCCTATGAGATAAGTCTTGGGCTAAAATATTGTAGCCCACAACACAGTGGCCATCCTCTACAGAAGAGTGAGCACGGAATCTGGGGTTAGAAGGCAAGTTAAGTTCTGTACCACCACAGCTTTCATAGTCCCTGGCACACACAGGCATTTGTGGTCTGCTGAATGAATAGATGAAAGAGCAAACAGCCTCACATCAGCACCTACTAGTAATGAAAGCTTGAGCAAGATCCCACTTCAGCTCATCTTGAAAGTAAGGATGAAAAGAGATTCTACTCTAGTTTTCACGAGGTTGTGCCGAGCAATCAGCTCATTAATAAAATAACATGGGAGTGGCTTAGCCTTAGAAAGAGCTGGGCCAGTGTTAGCTGTTACCATGATGCCCTGTTCTGTAACACCCTTCTGGTTGCCTACTGCTCAAACAGCCTAGAGTCAACCTTTATTCCTCCATAAAGAGTCAGGCAATACACTGGAGAGGTTGAGGGGAAGGAGAAGGGATCTACGCTTAACCAGACACTGCACAGAACCTGCTGGCAGAGACGGACACCGCAGAATCACAGTCTGCTGTGACAAGCCACATTCTAGAACTACAGACTAGACCCGTGTTTTGATTAAGCCAAAATTAATTCTGTGAGGAGGCCAGGAATTCCAATGACGTGTCACCTCTCAAGTACTCACGACATATAATAACAGCATGCACTGGACGCTGAAGCACAGGTAAAATAAGCTGGTGGTTACGCGACACTCCTGGGGGACGAGCTGTAATGCTGCGGCCCTTCCCACTCCACCCAGCAACATACTAGAGCAAGAGTGATGTGTTTAAAAGGGATAACCTTAAACCTGCTCTAACGTATTTTTTAAAAAGGTAAATTATTTACAAACTGTAGTACATCAGCGCTATTAACAACAATCTCCACATAGCACTTTGTCACAACAGCGCAGTTGGAAAACCTGCTACAAAAGGCAAATGACACTGTGTTTCCATCCTAGGTGTTCCAGGCACAGAATCATACTGAAAGGCAAGAAGCGGGGGCAGCGGGGCAAGCTGAGGGAGTAATAATAGCTAACTCTTACCCGTCTCAACATTTTGCAAGTATTCTTATTTTAGTCCCACAATAGCCCTATAAATACTGTTACTGTCCCCATTTAAAGATGAGGAAACTGAGGCATAGAAAGATGATCTTTGAGATGATGCAAGCAGCAATGAGCAGAAGGTGAATGATAAGACAGTTGTGGAGCTCAAGTGAGAGGCCTGAAAATGGAGATTTGTGAGCTGCAGCCTTGGGAATAGAAGGCCACCGGCAAGGAGCTGACATGACTATTTTTTCATCCATTCAAGGAACAACTGTGCCTAAAGACCAATCTGTCTGGTTGGAAGAAACCTAAGAAAGCAAGAAATACACTTTGATAAATGTTAAACAGAGGCAGGCAAGTGTGAAGAGAGGGCCCGACAGCAGGAGGCACGGGGATGGCCATGGAGCAGGGAGGCGGTGGCAGAGGAGGGGCCGGGGTGCCGGGTCAACACAGCATCAGACTAGATCCGGCCTCCGTGGGCCAGGGGCTAGGACACCATGGGAGAAAGGACAGCCGGGGCCCTGGCCCTCGTGGAAGCTTACGTCTTATGAGGGGAAACAGTAAGAAAACAAGTGAACAAATGAATAAATAAAGTAAGCGTGCACTGTCATTTATGCAATTAAGAGAAGCAAGGATGGAGACGGATGCTAACGAGGGGAAGGAGTCTCCTTTGACACGGGTGTCAGAGAACAAAGGACCTGAAGGGAAGCCAGCCACGCAGAGTGGGGGGCAGAGCAGAGCTCACACAGAGAGAAAAGTGCGGCTCCAGCAAAAAGGAGGACGTTAAAAGTTGCTAATAACCTTATCAGGCCTCAAAAAAAAAAAAAAAAGGTAAAGTATAATCACGTGTTTGTGATAACATTTACTATTAATAAATGTGCTTAAACTCCAATAACAGCAATTATTTTAGACGATATTACTCTTTTTGATACTTTTGGCCTGATAGCATCCCCGGTTGGCTGTGAATTCCCTAAGGCAGGCACTATGTCTTACCACCTCTATGCTCCCAAGGCCTGGCACGTGAGTGGCACTCGACAGAAGATATAAATTGTAAGTAAAAGCAAAATGTTCAATTATCTTTTCTTATGAAGAACAGCTGAACATTAAGGAAAGCCCTATATTTTTCAAACCTGGCACACAGAAAAAATAAAAATAAAGCAAGCTAGAAAATGAACAAAATATCTGAGAAAGCACAGGCAGGGCCCCAGCTCCCTGTGAGCCTCTGTGCCACTTCCTCACCAGTCACACAGGGGAAGCCAATCCAGGTGTGAGTTCTGATGCGTTTTATAAGCAGTGGTAGCCTTTGAAGATCCTGAAATTAAATTCACTTGGCACGTAAACTACAGGGTATACAGATCAAGTTATAAGAAATCAAACCAGGAAAGATGCCAGCCTCATACTCCAGTGGGATAGCATTACTAAAAATTGGGATTATCTTTCTGCATCATAATACAATTTCTAGAATTCATTCCAAGGAATTCCGGTCTTTCATTAGGTACAACTTCTGACTTTGAATCAAGTAAACAAGTTCAAAGAGTCAGGCAGCCAGTATGGGATAAACCTGTTCTAAGGGTCTGGATATAAACTCATGAGTCATGCAGATCATGAGTACCTCACGGACCCAAATCCATCAAGTTCAAAAACAGTTGAGTAAATTTTCAGGAAGCCTCTTTTAATTCATGGTGCCACACACCACCTAGGAAATCTTTACATGAGGTTTACAAATGAGTATGTTGCTAACAAAAGAAAGGGGTCAGGTCAGGTCGCCTGGGCCCTGGGAATACAGTGAACACACTGTGAATACAGGACACAGTGCAGCTGTGGAGCTGCTGGGCTGGTGAGTGGGGCATCCACATGCTGGGAGGGTGACGCATCCCAGTTCCATGGGGACAGAAGCTCCTGCGCTCAAGACATTTCTGGACCTCGTCCTACACACCTCTTCACTTGCCTGTTCATCTGTGTGCTATATAACAAACTTAGAAGGGCGGGGGAGGGGAGGAAAGGCAGGGCAGCTGCATGGCCCTGCTGGTCAGGGGTAGAGGTGTGGCTCCACTGCAGCCTGAGGGGATCTAGGACCTAGAAAAGCCTGAGCACTCAGTGCACACAGGTCGTACTCATTTGATACAGGACACAAAAACATGACCACCCTCTCTCAACAAAACCTAGGTTTTACGGAATATATTTTTAGATATTTCCCTGACAGTGATGGGCAGGGAATTACAGGAACTCTCTCAAACTCAATAAGGTCAACACTCCTCCCTCAAATCTCTCCCTCCTGCTGTACACCCTCCTGTATCACACTGTACTGCTCAGCCACCTGAGACAGAAACCTGTACTTACCCAAAGAAAACGAAAACACTAACTTGAAAAGATACTCCCATGCTCACTGCAGCATTATTTACAATAGCAACCTAAGTGTCCACCAGTGAATGAAGAGAGAGAAAATGTTATGGAATGGAATATTATTTAGCCATAAAAAAGAAGGAAGTTCTGCCATTTGTGACAACATGATGGACTTTGAAGGCATCCTTGGAATGGAATGCCTACACAAGGAATATTATTGGAATATTATTTAGCCATAATGGAATATTATGGAATATTCCATACACAATGGAATATTATTTAGCCATAAAAAAGAAGGAAGTTCCGCCATTTGTGACAACATGATGGACTTTGAAGGCATCATGCTAAGTAAAATTAGTCATACAGAGAAAGACAATTACCTTATGATCTCACTTACATGTGGAATCCAAAAAACCCAAAATAACCACCACCAACAAAAAAACCCACCACCTGAACTCACAGAAACATCAAGAACAGAATGGTGGTTTCCAGAGGCAAGGTGGGAGTTGGGGTGTGGAGGATGGGTGGGAAAGGTTGAAGACCCTCAAAAGGTACAAAATTCCAGTTATAAAATAAGTCATGGAGATGTAAACAGCATGGTGATTCGAGATAGTAATCGTGTATTGTATATTGGAGAGTCTCTAAGAGAATAAATCTTAAAAGTTCTTGTCACACACAAAAAATTTGTAACTGTGTGGTGAACTACACATATTGTGATAATTTCACAGTATATACAAATACCAAATCACTATGTTGTACACCTGATACTGATATAAAATGTCAATTATATCTCAGTTAAAAAAAACTTTAAAGAGGAAAAAAAAAAGTCAATGACCTGTACACTGACAATGTGTGAATTTCATTGTATTAAACCTTAATCAACTTGATTCTTTAAAAATACCATTTCAGGAAATGCCATTTCCCAGTATGTTCTAATTTTTCCTTGTCATGTTATTTTCTACAAATGTGAACATTCACTCAAGTTTTCTGCACAGAAGAATCATCATAAAGAAAAACGTAATTATACAATACACTCCTTGAAAATAATGGTGTGGTTTTCTTAGAGAAGAATGCCATTCTATAGCCTCACGCTGACCACCGGCCAGTTTACAGCCCAAATCACAACAAACTTCCCAGCCTCTGCCATGTCTCTACCAACGTCCATGGGGTGAACACATTCTCCGTTCCGATACCTCCCTCCCACCCTACAGACAACCGCAGTCCCCTGCTTGAGGAATCCAGTGGCGGTGATGATGGCCTTCAGTAATTCAAACAAACCTTCCTGTCCTTTAAAGTGGACCTATTATAACTAACAACACTCCTTAGAAAATCAGGAAATAAATCATCGCTTTTGAGCTGGAAGGAATCTTAGAAATTATCTAGCTCCACATTATAGTCTGGGGAGATCTGAGGCATCTTCCAAGGTTTTGGGACTGCTGAGTACAGAACTGGGATTAAATCCCAGGATAATGTCACTGCCATTCCTTGAGCCCACAATTTACGTTCATGAAAACCACATGATCTGTTTAGAGCTGACATTTATATATTAAAACGAAGATTTCCTCACCTTGAGTCCTTTGTAAGCAAGAGCTCGTCTATAGCATGCCTTCACATTCCCGAGATCTATCTGAAGCGCCTGGTCACAGTCCTGCTTTGCCTCTTCAAACTGGCCCAGCTTCAAGTAACAGAGGGCTCTGGTATGTAATGGAACTCAGCATTATGGAAGTAAAAACAACATATCTATAAACTTGGACAACTAACAGAAATCAGAAAATAGATAAATAAGTCCGTTTCTATACCACAGCTGCTGCAATTGAAACCTAACATTTTCCTCCAATTATGGCATTTTCTTGCAATACTTGAAATTAGGGCCCTGGGGATACAACCGCAATCAAAACAGTCCCGGCCCTCAAGGAGGCTGCAGTCTAGGGGAAGAGACAGTCAAAAGAAGCAAACACAATAAAATCTGTAGAGGATGCTCTGGTAGCACAGAGCTGAGACTCTCATCACATTTGGTGGAGCTGAAGCAAGGGGAGGAATAGTCAGGGAAGACTTCCCAGAAGAAGTGACGTTTAAGTTGAAGCCCAGAGTACAAATTGAGAATTATCCAATGCAAAGGTACTGGGCTGAGATTTAATATGTAGGGAGGGCACAGCACGTGCAAAGTCCTACGGTGACAGAGAACACGGTGCTCTTGATGGACTAAGAAAAGAGCGCTATGGTGGTGATGAGGCTGGGAGAGTGGGAGGCCAGATCAGAAAGGTCCCGGCAGGAGGCTGAGCTTTATCCCAAGGTTAATGGTAGTCCAGTGATGGGTTTTTAAGCAGAGGCTGATCTATTCACCATGTTTTAGGAAGATCGCTCCAGCTGCAGCATGGAGAATCAGAGGGAACATGACTGTGCGGGCATACCTGGGAGGGCACTGCAGACGTCCAGGGAGAGCCGGTGTCAGCCGGAGGAGGGGCTGACGGTGAGGGTGGACAGAAAGGCTCACGCCCAAGAGGAATTTAGAAGGTAGGACATCTGAGCTGCTGACAGACTGGAGAGGGAGGCGTAGGTCAGGGATGATAACCCACCATGAGTGCAGAAGGGAGGGAGGTGCTCAGGTCCGGGGCTCAGAGACAAAGATTTGGGGGACATAATTGGAAGGTGGTAAATGGAGCTGGGGAGAGGATTAAATGGCCCAGAGAACATTAGAGCAGACAAGGGATCTATGCCTTTAGAAGCCCGAGAACACCAGGGAAAGAAAAAAGAAAAGTGAGAAGGGGAGAGCCAGGCAAGTGAGCTGTCTGCACCGCAGCCAAGAGGAGAGGTGGTCTCCAGGAAAAACTGAGTGGCCAGTGATGCCCAAGGCCACCGAGGCTGAACAGGAGAAGGGCAGAAAAGTACCTGTTGGGTTCAGTGACAGAATCTTTCACAAAAAAGGCTGCCAAAAGAGGAAAACATGTACAAAAACAAAGCAGTGAGAGATTAAGTTTAAAAGTTTTTTCTGAAATGGCTAGGAGAACCCATGCTGAGCCCCTGTTCTTTAGGAACCATACCTTATTCTTCCTTGTCACTGCAGACTCCATCTATGCCCTAAAAATCCCCAAATCACCATATTCTAGGTTAACTATCTTTCTTACCATAATGTGTTAAACATGGCACCTGAGCAGCATTCTGGAAAAATCTGCCCATTCCTACTACACATTAGAAGATGCTGGGCCCTTCCCTTAGCACTTCAAGAGAAAAGGGGCCCTTAAGACACTAGTTTGAAAGGCAGCTGATTCCTGCTCCCACTCTGGAGGACCGCGCTGAGGCCTCCTCACGAGCCGCGGCGAGGCCACACACCACGGAGAATCAAAGCAGCACCAGCCAGGGCAGCCATGGCCACGCGGGAACCTCCCAGCTCCGAGACACATCACATTTTCAATCTCTCCGATAGCCCCACCTCTTTAAAAAACACTCACTTAAAACAATTTGCTACATAGAGTCTCAGAATCATGGGAATAAACTTTGGCAAGTAATTTATCTATAATTTTTTCATCAAAACTATGAACATAAGAAATATAGAAAGTTACAAAGAACTTGCCTGTTTGTATAAATGGCACATTCCTTGTTAATTTTTAAGCATTCACTGTATTTACTAAGGGCATCTTTATAGTTTTTGTCCTTTACACATTGATTTCCTTCTTCTTTAAGGGTTTTAAACATTTCTTCATCTATGGGACACACACAAAAAAGAGCAAGTATTCATATAAGCACCTTTACAAAACTGTAAGTTAAGTGACCACAAACCATACAGAGCTAAAGTCTAAATGGAACAAAACGTTGTATACAAATTAAAAAGATAAATTGGCTATAAGTAAAAATGATTATACAATTATGACACTATTTTTTCAAATTAGAAAATAAAATACAAGTGATTCTATCCTTTTATCCATATTGGCACGCCTTCTTTTCTCTGCTGGAGATAGAAATATCTAGTGTTTGGTGTAGTAACTATTTCATGAAGAGTGAACAAACAAACCCATTAAAGCCTGAATTAGACACCTTCCAACAGTCCGAGTTTCCTTGGAATCACACCTCCTCCACTCTCTGCTTCTAAGGTTTAAGTAAAGCAAATCCCACCCTAGCCCTACCTTTCGGAGTAATCTTTGTTTTACTAACCAGCACACTATGTTCCCTTGGCCACAATAATCTAATTGGTCAGGAATGGACCTATGAGAGCCAATGAGCTACAATAAGATTTTAGTGGCAGCTTCTGGTAAGGTAATTCTTGCTCTTTGCCGTAGAACGTGAGGATAAAAGGAGGAGCTATTTTGCCATCGTGCGATGCAAGGGGAGAATCTGTCTGAGAATGGGGCCAACAGAGCAAGAGAGAGGCCAAGACAGGCAGCTAACGAATAACCTCTGAGTGCCGAATCCAGTCATCCCTGCAGCCATCCTACTTGCGGCCTTTTCCACAAGGGGTGCCGATAAACAACCTCTTTTGCTTAAGACATTAATGGTTGGGTTTTCTGTTATCTGCGATCAGAGTCCCAACTATTACTATTGCCTATTATCTTGCAGTGAGCATGGCTGACTCCTCACTCAGGATCCATTTCCTTCTTCCTAAGGGTACCTCAACATTCATTCAGCTATCACTCCTCTCCTACTCAGCCCATGTGTCCGGGGGAAGCTGACCCCACTGATCGGGAACTCATGGCATGGCATTTCTTCATTACAGGGAGGGGTTCAGCAATGGGCACATGACCCATTAGAATAAATACCAACAGAGCTCAGCCAACAGAATAACAGGCTAAAAAAGCTGGGTCTTTGGGGCAACACATCTCCTCATTCTTAAATTAATGCCACCAAAAGCAATGGTGCCTCTCTCCTTTTGGACATTGATATGTGCAGACATGAAGTCTAAAACCGCTACATTTCTATTATTTCTGGCCAGAGCCTGAGCCCTGACAAGTTGTGCCTGATTTTAGAGCCTGTCTGGGCCCTTTCAGTTACTTGAGCCAAAACTATTCCTTACAGTTATAAGTCAACAGATATTCTGTTACTTGCAACCAAAATTTTCTAACATACATAAAATGTTAAAATTTAAAGTTTTAAATCTATGTAATAACTTTACTCTATGGAGTATCTTGATATAAAATAAAATTGCATAACAATTTTAAAATATGCCTTTAAATTCTGTGATCTAAAAATCTTGATAGATGTACTGAATTTATAGTATAAACTTGGAATGTAAAAAATAATCTTATCTGTCCCTCTGCACAAATGGCATGACATATTAACTTTTCATCCTTTATTTCAAATTACAGAATATTTCTGCCTAATCGTTCATGTTTCAAAAGAACTCACACTATGTGGCCAAATGACAGTCCCCATAAATCTTGGTACATCTAAGCTCTGAAACAGAATATTACAGAGGATTTTTTTTCTTCCAAGTTGCTGAAAAACTTTCCTCAAGCTTTTCTTCCTACATTGTTTTTAAGCCTTTGGTATCCAGTCTCACTAATAATTAGTACACAAATATGAACAGAAAGAGCTGATTATTCTTGTGCTTATGATTCACTATCACATATCTATAGTATGGTTAGTATATGCAAGTTATTAGTAATGAATAGCTACCCTTTACTGAGTAAACGCTTTGTGCCAGGCCCCATTCATAATGGATTCTAGAAGCTAGAGATCTCCATGTTTTCCCCAGGACTGCTGAACCATCTAAAAGCCTTGGCAGAAGTTCCCGGCATCTTCCTTCTAGGCAATGAAAAGGGTGAGCCATTGGGACATCATGGCTCAGCACGTCTGCAAGATGAAGCTCGACACAGACACACATGGGGTTGCTAAGCAGGCAGGAGAAATGGAGCCTCAGCCAGCTTTCAAGCAGAAGGCAAGCGTGAAGCCACATTAAACACTCTGCACAAAGTTCTGAGATAAGCACTGTGAGGATGTATGTATGGATGTGAACAACTACGATACAAGGCAGAAGGAGGTACTGCTAGATATATGTTGTAGGGCTTTTTTTTTTTTTTAAAACCTATAGTTTATTTTATAAGAAAATTGGGATTAAATTACAAGGATCCATGTGACCCCAACTTCTGTCAGTCGTTTCATGATTTGTGAGGCTCTGGTCCCTTCCCTTGGCATGGTGGCACAGCCTGAAAAAAATGTATACTTTCTTGTTGTTACTTAATAGAGATCTTCCTGGGCATGTTCCCCAAAACACTCCACAGGATGGGAGAAAGGTGCTACTACAGAGTAACAATTTTTGTTCCTACTCCCTCTCTGCTTTGTAAAACCAAAGTCAGATGTTATATAGCCCTATCCGCAACCTTAAATGTAAACAACCAAACGATGTTTTAAATTAAAGCCTTGCATCTTTGACATTCTAGAATTTCTGCATGGTGAGATTTATAAAATTCATATGGAAGTACATAGAAGTTCTTATAATAAATGATGGCATTCCCTAAGACTTAATCTTTAGATCTCTCAATTATACTTTGTAAAACCTTGGTGATCTCATCTAACCTCATAACTTGAAATATCATTTATAACCTGCCTGCTTCCAAGTTTATATGTCAATACAACCTCCTCCCCTCTCAAACTCTAAGTTCTTTTGAATGTCTAGTAGGTTTTCTGAACTTGATGTGTTCACAATTGAGCTCTTGATTGTTCCAAATCTAATTTTTCTGCGGTTTTCACATCTAATAAATGGCACTTCCATCCTTCTACTTTCTCAAGACAGAAACCCTGAAATTATCTGTAGCTCTTCTCCCACATCCAACTAGTCAGCTTTACCTTTAAATTGTAACTAGAATCTAATAATTCTCACTACCTCTTCTACTACCCTCTTTATTCAAGCCACCCTTATCTCTTGACTGGATTATTATGGTAGTTTCTTAATGCCCCTATCTCTTCCTTCCTTGGCTTTCTATAACTGAATCTCATCACAGTAGCCAGGGTGATTCGTAGGGCTTTATTTTGCTTGATTATTTCAAAAACATCAATCTCATTAAACTAGCCTTGCCACATACATGGTGTGTAGAGAACTATATGCTACTCAATTCTTTTTTCTTATTTTTAATAATAATGCTGACTTAACGTTTATTAAGAGGCTACTATAAGCTTACACAGTCAGCACATGTGCTAAGTATTTCATATGCAACTCTCCATTTATTCCTGAGAATAACTCCATGAGACAGTTACCTCATATTTCCCCCTTTCATATACAAACACTGGAGGTATGTGGCAACTTCCTAAGACTGCAGTTAGAAAGAGGGAGAACAGGGTCTTAACTTAAACCCATAGCAGACGCCTGAGTTCAGGCACTTATCCTTCTGCTTTACTGTGAAAATACATGCACAGCTCCCGATAACCGTCAAAAGAAATAAGTGTAGGCTTCCCCTACCTGTGATGCCCGGTTGGTGATGGCTGCAGGAACCTCCCACTTGGTCTGGCAGCGTCTCTGCCACAGGCCGCCAAGCTCGCAACTGTGCGGAAGTGGGCACAGCAGGAATGGGCGACAGCTTCTCCCGCCAGCTTGGTCCATCCAGGGCCATTAGGATTTTTGTTATCCTAAAAAGAAAATCAGATTCCTCTGTTGATCATGCAATTTGCTTTCTACATTACTGGAGGTCATATCAAGAGTAAAATGTACAAATGCGATGCATTTCTGTACTCCCCTGTAGAAAGCATACAATCAAGCCATTTGCTATCCACATAAACAGTCTTAAAAAGGACTCTTAAAAATTGCCCCAGGGCTTCCCTGGTGGCGCAGTGGTTGGGAGTCTGCCTGCCGATGCAGGGGACACGGGTTTGTGCCCCGGTCCGGGAGGATCCCACATGCCGCGGAGCGGCTGGGCCCGTGAACCATGGCTGCTGAGACTGCACGTCCGGAGCCTGTGCTCTGCAACGGGAGAGGCCACGACAGTGAGAGGCCTGCGCACCACAAAAAAAAAAAAAAAAATTGCCCCAAACTATGTAACTTTAGATCCTTTTTGCATCACAAGAAAAAATTAAGACATTTCTAATTAGTTTAAAAAAATTTTAATGTATATGCAATAAAATTTTAATTTTTAAAAAAGTGAAGTATAAAACTGAAAGTTAGGAGGCCTAGAAGAAATATCCCCTGCATAACATTTCATATAATTACGAAATTGATAACGTACTACTCTTGAGAATAATCAGAATTACTTTGGAATTTCTATGCCCAAAGTGTATACGAAACACAGGTATATAACACTGGCTGTTAAAAGTGATGAGGAGCAGCAGTTACATGGAATAGTGCTTCTTCTGGAAACATTTACCTGTGGTTAAGATACTCTTTACCTTGTGTTTTTTTACATCTCTAAAATTATTCACTCTTTTTGTTTTCATATGCATAAAGATGAAAGAATAGGATATTGCAGTCTACTACGAGGGCCCTTGTATTAATGACATTTGCTAATGGCTATCATAATATTGAGATAACATCCCTGATTATCACTTTCTCATCACTTTAAACTTACAAAATATCATACTTAGATTTTAAAACAAAACTGAATTATGTCTTTGGGAAAAATCTGGTTTCAAAAAAAAGGTGGTTCCTACCCACCAGAAAGACAAGATCCAGCCTCATCCACCAGAACACAGGCACTAGTCACCTCCACAGGGAAGCCTACACAACCCACTGAGCCAACCTTAGCCACTGAAGGCAGACACCAAAAACAACGGGAACTACGAACCTGCAGCCTGCAAAAAGGAGACCCCAAACACAGTAAGTTAAGCAAAATGAGAAGACAGAGAAACACACAGCAGATGAAGGAGCAAGGTAAAAACCCACCAGACCAAACAAATGAAGAGGAAATAGGCAGTCTATCTGAAAAGGAATTCAGAGTAATGATAGTAAAGATGATCCAAAATCTTGGAAATAGAATGGAGAAAATACAAGAAACGTTTAAGAAGGACCTAGAAGAACTAAAGAGCAAACAAACAATGATGAACAACACAATAAATGAAATAAAAATTCTCTAGAAGGAATCAATAGCAGAATAACTGAGGCAGAAGAACACATAAGTGACCTGGAAAATAAATTGATGGAAATAACCACCGCAGAGCAGAATAAAGAAAAAAGAATGAAAAGAATTGAGGACAGTCTCAGAGACCTCTGGGACAACATTAAATGCACAAACATTTGAATTATAGGGGTCCCAGAAGAGGAAAAGAAAAAGAAGGGGACTGGGAAAATATTTGAAGAGATTATAGTTGAAAACTTCCCTAATATGGGAAAGGAAATAGTTAATCAAGTCCAGGAAGCACACAGAGCCCCATACAGCATAAATCCAAGGAGAAACATGCCAAGACACACATTAATCAAACTATCAAAAATTAAATACAAAGAAAAATATTAAAAGCAACAAGGGAAAAACAACAAATAACATACAAGGGACTCCCCATAAGGTTAACAGCTGATCTTTCAGCAGAAACTCTGCAAGCCAGAAAGGAGTGGCAGGACATATCTAAAGTGATGAAAGGGAAAAACCTACAACCAAGATTACTCTACCCAGCAAGGATCTCATTCAGATTCGACAGAGAAATTAAAACCTTTACAGACAAGCAAAACCTGAGAGAATTTAGCACCACCAAATGACCTTTACAACAAATACTAAAGGAACTTCTCTAGGCAGGCAACACAAGGAAAGGAAAAGACGTACAATAACAAACCGAAAACAATGGGTAATAGAAACATACATATTGATAACTACCTTAAATGTAAATGGATGAAATGCTCCAACCAAAAGACACAGACTGGCTGAATGGATACCAAAACAGATCCATATATATGCTGTCTACAAGAGACCCATTTCAGACCTAGGGGCACATGCAGACTGAAAGGGGATGGAAAAAGATATTCCATGCAAGTGGAAATCCAAAGAAAACTGGAGCAGCAATTCTCATCTCAGACAAAATAGACTTTAAAATAAAGACTGTTACAAGAGACAAAGAAGGACACTACATAATGATCAAGGGCTCAATCCAAGAAGAAGATATAACAATTGTAAATATTTATGCACCCAACACAGGAGCACCTCAATACATAAGGCAAATGCTAACAGCCATAAAAGGGGAAATCGACAGTAACACAATCATAGTAGGGGACTTTAACACCCCACTTTCACCAATGGACAGATCATCCAAAATGAAAATAAATAAGGAAACACAGATTTAAATGATACATTAAACAAGATGGACTTAATTGATATTTATAGGACATTCCATCCCAAAACAACAGAATACACTTTCTTCTCAAGTGCTCATGGAACATTCTCCAGGATAGATCATATCTTGGGTCACAAATCAAGGCTTGGTAAATTTAAGAAAATTGAAATTGCAGGAAGTGTCTTTTCTGACCACAATACTATGAGACTAGATATTAATTACAGGAAAAAATCTGTAAAGAATACAAACACATGGAGGCTAAACAGTATACTACTTAATAACCAAGAGATCACTGAAGAAATCAAAGTGGAAATCAAAAAATACCTAGAAACAAATGACAATGAAAACATGATGACCCAGAACCTATGGGATGCAGCAAAATCAGTTCTAAGAGGGAAGTTTATAGCAATACAATCCTACCTCAAGAAACAAGAAACATCTCCAACAACCTAATCTTACACCTAAAGCAATTAGAGAAAGAAGAACAAAAACCCCCACAAAGTTAGCAGAAGGAAAGAAATCATAAATATCAGATCAGAAATAAATGAAAAAGAAATGAAGGAAACAATGGCAAAGATCAATAAAACTAAAAGCTGGTTCTTTGAGATGATAAGCAAAATTGTTAAACCATTAGTCAGACTCATCAAGAAAAAAAGGGAGAAGGCTCAAATCAATAGAATTAGAAGTGAAAAAGGAGAAGTAACAACTGACACCGCAGAAATACAAAAGATCATGAGAGATCACTACAAGCAACTATATGCCAATAAAATGAACAACCTGGAAGAAATGGACAAATTCTTAGAGAAGCACAACCCTCTGAGACTAAACCAGAAAGAAGCAGTAGATATAAACAGACCAATCACATGCACTGAAACTGAGACTGTGATCAAAAATCTTCCAACAAACAAAAGCCCAGGATCAGATGGCTTCACAGGCGAATTCTATCAAATATTTATAGGAGAGCTAACACCTATCCTTCTCAAACTCTTCCAAAATATAGCAGAGGGAGGAACACTCCCAAACTCATTCTACCAGGCCACCATCACCCTGATACCAAAACCAGACAAAGATGTCACAAAGAAAGAAAACTACAGGCCAATATCACTGATGAACACAGATGCAAAAATCCTCAACAAAATATAAGCAAACAGAATCCAACAGCACATTAAAAGTATCATACACTTGGGTTTCCCTGGCGGCGCAGTGGTTGAGAGTCCACCTGCCAATGCAGGGGACACGGGTTCTTGCCCTGGTCCGGGAAGATCCCTCATGCCGCAGAGCGGCTAGGCCCGTGAGCCATGGCCACTGAGCCTGCGCGTCTGGAGCCTGTGCTCTGCAACGGGAGAGGCCACAACAGTGAGAGGCCCGCGTACAGCAAAAAAACAAATAAACAAACAAACAACAAAAAAGTATCATACACCATGATCAAGTGGGGTTTATCCCAGGAATGCAAGGATTCTTCAATATACACAAATCAAACAATGTGATAAACCATATTAACAAAATGAATAAAAACCATATGATCATCTCAATAGATGCAGAAAAAGCTTTCAACAAAATTCAACACCCATTTATGATAAAAACGCTCCGGGAAGTAGGCACAGATGGAACTTACCTCAGCATAATAAAGGCCATATATGACAAACCCACAGCCAACATCATCCTCAGTAGTGAAAAACTGAAACTATTTCCACTAAGATCAGGAAGAAGACAACGTTGCCCACTCTCACCACTGTTATTCAACATAGTTTTGGAAGTTTTAGCCACAGCAATCAGAGAAGAACAAGAAATAAAAGGAATCCAAACCAGAAAAGAAGTAAAGCTGTCACTGTTTGCAGATGACATGATACTATACATAGAGAATCCTAAAGATGCTACCAGAAAACTACGAGAGCTAATCAATGAATTTGGTAAAGTAGCAGGATACAAAATTAATGCACAGAAATCTCTGGCATTGCTATACACTAATGATGAAAAATCTGAAAGAGAAATTAAGGAAACACTCCTATTTACCACTGCAACAAAAAGAATAAAATACCTAGGAATAAACCTACCTAAGGAGACAAAAGATTTGTATGCAGAAGACTATTAGACACTGATGAAAGAAATTAATGATACAAACAGATGGAGAGATATACCATGTTCTTGGATTGGAAGAATCAACATTGTGAAAATTACTATACTACCCAAAGCAATCTACAGATTCAATGCAATCCCTATCAAACTACCAATGTTATTTTTCACAGCACTAGGACAAAAAATTGCACAATTCGTATGGAAACACAAAAGACCCCAAATAGCCAAAGGAATCTTGAGAAAGAAAAATGGACCTGGAGGAATCAGGCTCCCTGACTTCAGACTATACTACCAAGCTACAGTAATCAAAGAGAGCATGGTACTGCCACAAAAACAGAAATACAGATCAATGGAACAGGATAGAAAACCCAGAGATAAACCCACGCACCTATGTCACCTTATTTTTGATAAAGAAGGCAAGAATATACAATGGAGAAAAGACAGCCTCTTTAATAAGTGGTTCTGGGAAAACTGGACAGCTACATGTAAAAGAATGAAATTAGAATACTCCCTAACACCATACACAAAAATAAACTCAAAATGGATTAAAGACCTAAATGTAAGGCCAGGCACTATAAAACTCTTAGAGGAAAACATAGGCAGAACACTCTTATGACATAAATCACAGCAAGATCCTTTTTGACCCACCTCCTAGAGAACTGGAAATAAAAATAAAAATTAAAAAAACCAGACATTTCTCCAAAGAAGATATACAGATTGCCAACAAACACATGAAAGGATGCTCAACATCACTAATCATTAGAGAAATGCAAATCAAAACTACCATGAGGTATCACCTCCCACCAGTCAGAATGGCCATCATCAAAAAATCTACAAACAATAAATGCTGGAGAGGGTTTGGAGAAAAGGGAACACTCTTGCACTGTTGGTGGGAATGTAAATTGATACAGCCACTATGGAGAACAGTATGGATGTTCCTTAAAAAACTAAAAATAGAACTACCATACGACCCAGCAATCCCACTACTGGGCATATACCCTGAGAAAACCATAATTCAAAAAGAGTCATGTACCCCAATGTTCACTGCAGCTCTATTTACAATAGCCACGACACGGAAGCAACCTAAGTGTCCACTGACAGATGAATGGATAAAGATGATGTTGATAAAATGGATAAAATATTCCATATACACAATGGAATATTACTCAGCCATAAAAAGAAACAAAATTGAATTATTTCTAGTGAGGTAGATGGACCTAGAGTCTGTCATACAGAGTGAAGTAAGTCAGAAAGAGGAAAACAAATACCGTATGCTAACACATATATATGGAATCTAAATTAAAAAAAAAAAAGAAAAGCTTCTGAAGAACCTGAGGGCAGGACAGGAATAAAGATGCAGAAGTAGAGAATGGACTTGAGGACACGGGGAGGGAGAAGGGTAAGCTGGGATGAAGTGAGAGAGTGGCACGGATATATATACACTACCATATGTAAAACAGCTAGCTAGTGCGAAGCAGCTGTATAGCACAGGGAGATCAGCTCGGTGCTTTGTGACCACCTAGAGAGGTGGGATAGGGAGGGTGGGAGACTCAAGAGGGAGGAGATATGGGGATATATGTATATGTATAGCTGATTCACTTTGTTATAAAGCAGAAACTAACACACCATTGTAAAGCAATTATACTCCAATAAAGATGTTAAAAATAAATAAATAATTTTAAAAAGGTGGTCCCCAAGACTGATAAAGTTACTGGTAATTAGTAGAATGCATTCCAATTAGTTAGCTCAGTAGTACTTTTTCTGTGAAAAATATTTTATATTTATATAGAGGCAAATGTAATACATACACTTTCCCTGCAATTTCATAAACCGAAATTTCAATAGTGATCTTTGGCTATGATAACCACATCTCATATATTTTAGTGTAAAAAATAAATTTGAAAAAATAAATGTATAACCACCCACAATAGCAGAAGAAAAAGAAAGAAAATTTTAGAAAAAAAAAGAATTTCAAGCAAAACTTGTATTACCAGCAGAGAGGTAAGGAAGAAGCAGCTGAAAAGAGATGATGTGTTGCCTGGGAATAAATAAGTATATGCAGGGAAATGTAACACGTAAGATTCCTGGGGAGGGATATGGTTAATGGAAGACACATACAAAATAGGCACAGATGTTTAAATTTAAGGGAAAAAAAGCTGCTGTGGCTTTGGTGGCAAAGCAAGCATAAATATGAGATTCATGAAAAAGTATAGTGAAATTTTCTAAATGGATATTTTATAGAAGATATATATGGCAAAACCAGACAAAGCCTCCTCATCTTATAAAACGATGTATCAGCAAGAGCCATTCAATTAAAAAAAATGAATGAGTCTTAAAAGTCAATTTGTGTAAAAGAACCTTCTTGAAATTACAATACAATCCTCAAAAAGCTAAACAGAATTACCACATGACCCAGCAATTCCATGCCTAGGTGTACGCCAAAAGGAACTGAAAACACGTATGCAAACAAAACCTTGCACGTGAATGTTCAGAGCAGCACTATTCACAACAGCCATATGGTGCAAACAGCTGAAAGGTCCATCAACGGATGAATGGATAAACACAATGTGATACATCCATACAACAGAATATTATTCAGTCATAAAAAGAAATAACGTCAACACACATGCCACACCGCGGACCAACCTTGAAAACATTATGCTAAGTGAAATAAGCCAGACACCAAAGGTACATATTGTATGATTCTATTTATATGAACTATCCAGAAAGGGTAAATCCACAGAGACAGCAGATCAGGTGCTTGGAAAGGGAGAATGAGGAGTGGCTGCTTAAGGGGGACAGAGTTTCCCTTTGGGGATGAAATATTTTGGAACTAGTTAAAGGTGGTGGCTGCACAACACTGTGAGTGTACTTAAGGCCGCTAAACTGTACACCTTAAAATAGTTAATTTAGCTGTTACGTGAATTTTACTTCAATATTTTAACAAAGTATAATGCAGAAGGTTCAGAAATGTGAATGCCCAGTCTTTCAGACATAAATTCCTCCCTTCAGACCATTCAGCCTATCATTATGAACCAGATTTCCTAAAACACCTCCTCAACAGGCCCCTTGTCTCTCTGTCAGATGCTTCTTTGTTTCATGAGAACCCCTAACCCTGGGAAAAGATCCTACTTTCCCCAACCATCTCGGAGACTCCCACACAGAGGATGGGCAAATTAAGAGCAGAATTCCACAGCATGGGTGAGCCACGCTCTGTCTGTTGGAGAATGCATTCATTCCACACAATTTTACTGAGGATGCCTACTGTACAAAGTACTGCAACTACAGAGACAGATAAAACACAACCCCGACCTCCAGGAACTCCTAGAAGAATAAGAGAAAAAGAACTTTACAAAAAGAGAAGGCAGAGAATTTACAAACAATATGGAAAGAAGGCATAGGTGGTAGGAAAGGAGCCTGAAGGGCACGTGTGCTGGGGAGATGGTGGATCAGGGAAAGTCCTCTTCTTCGGGACAAGAAGGAATTAACCAGACAAAAAGGGGGAAGAAGAGCCTTCAGACACATATGAGGAGGCAGCAGATGACGTGCAGCAAGGCAGCTGTGCAGCAGGACAAAAGGCTTGGAGAGCTCTCAGTGACACGCCTGATTTTACAGGATGGAGACCAAGCCGTGAATGCCCACGGTTCCATCTGGTGCCACTCAGATCCAATAACCAATATCTACCCTTTACTTCCGGACAGGCTGGGACCAGACAGGTCCTGAGCGACCACAGAGTAGAAGCACCAAGCCCACTCTCCACACGAATCTTTCCAAGAGTTTTTCTCCAAAGTGCAGTGGGACCACGTGGGGAGGTAAGGCAGGATCTCAAAAAAGGAATTAATCCGAAACCTGCCATTCTCATTTTCCATAGCTTTGTTCAAGGTCCCCTCGTGGTCTCTCAACGCCCTTCACCTCTCCAACAACTGTGGCCCACACAGACAAAGGCAGCCTCACCTCTCTGTGATCCCCACCTCACTAATGTTCACACTTGGGGAGAATCTGTCTTATGTTAAGTTGTTCCCCCTAGCTATGTTCTAGTTTACTTAAAGACAGAGGCTATGTCACTTTTTTTTCCCTTTCTGTCTTTTTGCGGGGAGTGGGGCATGGTACACTAGACCAACACAAGGCTCAGTGTAATATACACAGACTTGGAAGAAATTATACTTTGCACAAATGGGACCAGAAAATATTCTACATACCTAGAAATGGTATCCAAGTAGTAATTTTCAAAGTTCACCTGAAAGCAATTTATGAAGTCTGGAAATTCTTACCTTCCCATTCTCACCCAGGGGGTAAATAGGTCATAATATAAATTAGAACCGAATTCTGTGCTATTTTGCCATTTTAAGTTAATACTCATCCTAGGTGAGTGTCTATTTAAAGGGCACATAACACAAATATCTAGCAGGCCCATGAAGATATCCATCAAAACCATTTGGTTTTGAAGGAATGAAAGAAGACAATCATTCATGTAATGCCAATAACGAAGAACACGTCTACACTTTGACATCGTTCTTGAAGGAGGGGAGGAAAATAAAATCTCATTCCATTAGAAAACAACTAGACCTCAGGCGGCTGCCTCTGATCAGGTTACCTGTTAACACTGTCATTTGCTATCTGGATTCCGCAGTCTATTTGCAACACTGTTTTATAATCCACATAAGCTTTCTGATACTGCTCTAAAGCTTCATAGGCCATTGCTCGTCGAAGAAGAGGCTTGATTGAGAATGGACGAAGTTCCAGAGCCCTAAAGGAGACAGAAATATTACACTGTCATTTGTTTTGAAAATTACTCCCTTACTTACGCTAACTGAATGTATCCGATAGGACTGGACTCTCACATGCATTCATATCTGATATTTTACCTTGGGGATCTGGCAACATACCAGAAAGGCAAACCCAGAGTAGCAGAGCAATCAAATCTGTGGTTACCTCCTTTCTTTTAAAACAGTATCAAAGCCCTTTGGCATCTGCTCTTTCCCCCGGTGAGACTGAACTCCCCGAGAGCAGGCGGTGCCCTCCCTCCCACTCCCCTGTGTACTAGCAGAGCCCATCATGGCACCAAGCACAGAGTAGGCTTTCAACAGGTTCTTGTTATTGACAGATTAAAAGGAAAATTTTTATTTGCACCTATGTATTTAATAAGGCACTTAGCACAGAACCACAAAACCTACACTGCATTTTGAAAATAAGCTCTCCAAAACTTAATACAGCTGATTATGATTTACTTGCTGCCAAAGGGCTTCAAACATAGACCCGAGGAAATCAAGGGAGTAAGTACCCAATGATTTCTTGTAAGTCATGAATTTTCACCTTGTACTTTTTAGTCTATGAAGCATTTCCAATATCACTAGAGATGTATTTCAAGGTTATGTTCCTTGGTTTTGTCTGAAGTAACTGCTTAAAGCTACCTCACTACTTAAGGCACTTCATTATATTCTGAAACAAAGAATACAATCAAAAGATTGTATTTATGAATGAAAACTATCGTACTCTTAGTTTTAACAAAATCAACTGAAACTGTAAAGAAGTACTCCGTGCTAGATCCTATGAAGAGCTAATAGTCCACTAACAAATCTTCGTGCCAGACTGCCCACAGCGGGCATAAAGGTTTGCTCTTCTGGTAATTCTTATGCATGAGCAGTTTATAGATCAGACATTTAACTTGCTTCAGGAAAAGCACGAGTGAGGGCTTCTTGACTTTTTCCCCAACAGTCCTAGAGATCTGCTGTCTATACCTGTCTACAGTGATCTGGAAGGAGGAAGCTCCGACAACATCTGCCATTGCTAGTCTCTGCAGACATTCTCATCTAATGTCACAACAAGCCTGCAAGGTAAATAGTAACATGTTCATGTTGCAGGTGAGGAAACGGAGAGACACAGGGAGCAGTCTGCCCATGTGCCCGTTCTTCTGAATTTAAGCTGCAGGAAAGCACTGGCGTTGCGGGAGCTGATCACCACTGTATCCCAGTGCCTAGATCACTGCCAGGCCACTGGAGGGACTCGGCAAACCCCTCCCAAATGAACCTGCAGGGCCTACACTCTTTCTACCACGAACAGAAACAAGAGCACCACAGATAAAGGAACTCAGAGTCACCTGCCATTCAGGGATCCCCAATCCCTGGGCCACGGACCGGTACCGGTCCACGGCCTGTTAGGAGCCGGGCTGCACAGCAGGAGGTGAACGGTGGGTGAGCAAGTGAAGCTTCATCTGCCGCTCCCCATCTTCACAGCCCCTTGCATTACTTCCTGAACCATCCCCCCAATCCGAGGAAAAGTTGTCTTCCGCGAAACTGGTCCCTGGTGCCAAAAAGGCTGGGGACCGCTGCTCTACATCGTACAGATACTCAACTGGGTGTGTTCCTCAGCTGTGTATCATAGAATTTGTTCTAGAAATGTCATTAAACCTAATTAGCTTCATTTCTTTGAAAAATAACCAATTTTGCTTTGCCTAAGTGTTAGGATTGGGGATGATTTTAATGATCTTCTTTGCGTTGTACTGGGTTTTAAGACTTTTTTGTATAATAGGTATGTATTACTCGTGACCAGTAAAAGTTATTTTAAAAATAAAATTAAAGTCTATTAAAAACACTCAAACACTAGAAAACAGGTTTCTGGGCATCTGTACCACTGCCTTAAATCTACCTTAGTTAAATGCTTAGGGAATATTAACTACACAGTGATTATAAATATAGGTCACAAACACAAGACTACCCCCATTTTACCAAAGACTTCCAACACCCAAGGTGCTATTTATCCACAAGAGAGATCTGAGGTAGGCGTGGAATCTAAAACTGAATGAGATGATGCATTTAATTTTTAGCATTGCCCAGCCAAGTAAATGCAAGGTTTTTTCTCTTTAACCGCAATCCTGAAAATGAATGTGAGCTTTTAAGTGAGAATTCCACTAGAAGAAAAAAAGAAAAAAAAAAAAGCACATCCATTCATAAAAACAAACACAGAGAACTTTTAAACCAGAGTTTACAAAAGCTTAACTATTCAAGTTAACATAGTTAAGACTCTTAAATCGTCTTCTAATTTCAAGTCCGTCTGTGAGCAACAAAGATGAGAAAAAGCAGAGAATTACTAGGCAACATTCATTCGTCTTGATTCTGTCAGAATACCCTCAATGGAAAATCAGCTGAAAGATTTTTGATGTGGTTTAGATAACCCAAAAAGATTCTCTGACAGATGGGAACAGTGAAGATTTTTCTTTTAGCTGATAAGCAATTATGAGAATGACAAGTAATTTCTAGAAATAATTCTAGAATTTCTAGAAATAATTCTAGAATTATTTCTAGAAATTGTTTTATTGTTTAAAATCATTTGGTTTTAAACTTTTCTTAGGTGTCATAACCCTGTTTCATGCTTCACCTGGAAGCCTAACCTAGAAACCTGGAGATGCTGAGGGGAGGAGAGGGCAGGGCCTGCAGCCACTGAGCTCCTCAAACAGCCTCATGCTCCCAGCAGCTGCTCTCCATAAGCCCCTGGGAAAGAGCTCAAGGGAAGTGCTTCAGAGTAGGCCCCAGGAGTGTAGACACTTAAAATCAAAGACTTTCCCCCAAAAATGCATACAAAGTTATTTCATAGGTTCCCCCTCTCCCTTATTTTAAACTTTGCCCTGGGCAGTTTTTCTTTTTCCGCTGTTTGAATCCTGCTACCACTTGTTTTGTAATAAGCGCTCCTGCAACAGGAAACAACTCTCCAAGGAGCAAAGATAATTAACTGAAAAACTAAAAAATAGGCTCCCTTTAAAATGTATGTAATCTTTTTCAGGTGAAGAGAAAACAGACATCCTTCTGCTAATAATTGGTTCCTAGTTTATACATATTTAAATACAGCCATAGTTCAACATGTTCACATAAGTAAATCATGGTTTCCCTGGCACTGAAATGAGTTTGAGAATCGCTGCTTTGGCGTAAAATCACACCGTGCTCCTTATGCTGAGACTCATACACCAGGTATCAAAGAAAACATCTAAGTAGGTCGGCTTCTAGAAAGGTCACTACTGACCAGCAGAACCAGATTCCTCAGCCTAGAACACAGCTTTTAACTAAGGACACCTTACCTAAACCACCACCCACCTCCCTCCCTCCCTCCCTCCCCTGCAGGCAATCTCCCGCTCTCCTCCAGGGCAAACCTCCATTCTAGTGCCCACCCCCACTCCTGACCCCAGAGTCTCCTCTGTGACTTCCTCCTGGGTCTACACTGAAACAACACATTTTAGCAAGAAAATGTCTGCCACCTTACTCTCACTTAAGGATAAAGTGAGTCCACTGTTTGTAACTAGAGTCCTGAACTCACTCACTGAAGGAAGACCTCAGACAAGTCTGAAGGGTAATATATTACCATCACACACTTGAACTGGAAGGTTCTTAGCTGCAAATCACAACGTGCCTGATAATCTGCAAATACACGTGGTCTTGTTGTTAGTTATGGGCAGCGGTAAATGTTTAACAACCGGCTCTCCTGAGTAAAGAGGCCCAGGTTTGGGTCATTTGCCAATTTTCATGGTATTAGTAGTACTCCAACCATGGCAGATTTCAACTACCAACTTGACTTCAACCAACTCACAAGATCCTGAAAACCTAACAATTAGCTAGTGTGAGATAGCACAGCAGTAGGTGGGGTCTAGAGTCAGACCAATGTGAATATAAATATTATTGATTTTAAATATGAATATGTAAAATCGGCAAAAAATCCAAGCAGCTCACGGCCTTCTTTTTAAACTGCAGGCACAGATACCAGCAAGATTTTATCCATATCAATAAACTGATACTATCAATGGAAAAAAAAACTGTTTACCTTATAATCAAGGTGTCCACACATGCTACTGTCCAAACTAGGGCTTCTGAGAGTGAAAGGGGATGATATTAACAATTATACCAGACTACAGGAGTAAACCAAAACTGTGAAGGTTAAACCAGTACATATGGCTTCTTATTTTTTAGATGCACTAATAGTAGCTTCTTTCCAAAGGGCTCCTGAAGCAGGCTTATTATTTAATGGTAAAATGATACTTTTTATTCATGTAAATATATTCATCCATCTCAGCATGTAACTTGTTGAGTACCATGGGTGACTAATGTGCTTGAGGGATGCAACCCTATAATACATGATTCTTGACCTCAGGGAGCTTAAAATCCAATGCAGTGGATGACATAAGTACCTACAGGTGTGAGAGTGACAGTGCGAGCCTTACAGCCATGCAGATGACCAGGGAGCCCGAGGTGATCAGGAAAGCAGAGAGGATGGGGAAGCTGAAGAGGAAGGATTTCTGAAAAGCAAAGATGTGCAGAGGGCATTATAGATATGAACCAAATGGGAGCAGAAAGCTTTTTTGGGGGGCAGTGTGGTGACAGAGGAGGTTATAATTATCTAGAAGACCATACTGAGCCACTGAACACCCGCTGAAACAGTCTGCACAAAATAATGCTTCAGGAAAAGCTATTCTGATGCCACAGTGGATTGGAGGAAGCAGAGAGACTAGTTAGAAGGCTTCTCCAGTACTCTGAGACTGATGTGAAAAAGAGTATGAATTAAGGTGATAGCAGTGGAAGTGAAAAAAGTTTGCACAATCTTCTATAATTGTCTTCATATATGTGAAAGGATTTACAAGTTTTATGTATTAACCAATTAACACATCTTAAATGTCTTAATTAGACTCTTATGCAGAAAATTTAGTATATTAAATACTGCATTCATCACAGTGAAATGATAATCTCTTGACAAAGCTGAAAACGGGCAGTTTACCTGTTACAATCTTGAATGCAGCCACTGCAATTTCCGTCTTTTAGGTAACATGCTGCTCTATTTGAATATAAGATACTTAGATCATCTGCATTTCCACTTCCTAAAATCACATTTAATTAAATACAGTTAAAATCCATTAGCGAAATCACAGTTCAACAGACAACTGAGGTCTCCCGCGGCACTGCAGTCCTACACCCCGCTGCTAATGCAGCTCCGAGGACCTCCCTGTGCCCGCAGTGGCCAGAGAGGCCAAGCCCGTAAGGGACCGTGGCAACCGTGCCCCGCCCGGGCACACGCTACGCGTTCCAAGGTACAGCTCCCGGAGATGGAGTCGCTCCTGCCCTGCCCTCGGTTACTGGGAAGGAACCTATAGGGCGAGCGCCTGTCAATCGGGAGGTGGCCCGCGCCTCTCCCGCGGTGGCCCCTTTAGGTCCCGCGAGCCGCAGCCCGAGGGGCCAGGGACCCCGTGGGCGAAGCTCACTCACCTGCAGGCTCCAGCTGCGCGATCACCGCCGAGTACCTGAGAGCCGCCTCGGCGAACTGCCCGTTTTTAAAGAGCTCGTTGCCCTGGCTCTTCAGGCCGGCGGGGCCGAGTGGGGCGGCGGGCGCCGGCGCCGGCGGCGCGCCAGGTCCGGGGGACGCGCCGGGACCAGGGGGCGCGCTGGCCGCGGGGCCCCCCGAGCGCCGCCCGCCGCCCGGGTGCCCATTGGAGCCGCCCGCCGTCGCCGGGGCCCGCGGCCGGTCCCGCTTGTCCGCGCCGGCCTCCGGCGCCCGGCCCCGCCGCGGCGCGCCCCTCTGCGGCCGCCTGCCGCCCTCGCTCTTGCCAGTCAGCTTCTTCTGGATGTTGCCCATGGCGCGCAGCTCGGCGGCGCGCCCGGCAGGCGCCGGCTCCGCGGCCTCTGTGGGGAGTGGATGCGGGAAGTGAGTGTTTGCATCATCGCGAGCAACTACCAGGGAGGCCGCGGCGGTGCCGGCGCAGGGGCGGGGTCGCGGGAGAAGCCAGGCAGAGTGGGCCCGCCCCTCGGGCGGAATCCGGCGGTTCCGGCGCCTTTAGGGGGCCGGTTGGCCCAGAGGGTTAACAGCGGAGGTCGCGCTCCGAGCCCTAGTAGCTTCCCGGGCTAGGGACGGAAGCCAACCCCGGATTTAACTCTTCAAACGCTTAAGAGCTAGGGACGTGAAAACCGGCATTTCAAAATCATTCCCTTCATCAACGCATACGTATCGAGGTAGGTCTTAACAAAATATGTACTTTTCTTCCATTTACAGTTTAGAAATGAATGAATGAAGTCACTAAAACTTGAATACAATAATTGCACCCAAAGTTAGGGCACCCTTTCCTTATGTTAAGGGACTGGGAGAAGATAATTTGAAAAAAAAAAAGTCCAAGTGATTTTTAAGCCATTTAAAAATTATTTTAGCAAAGAACTCACATAAAACAGGCACCTGGTTTTTAAAGTGAACCTTAAAAAGACAGTAAAATTTCCAGTACAATACCTTATTCAAACTTAAAAGTTCCTTTGATCTTGATTGAAAGATTTCAGGTACTTATCAGAGCTTAAATAATTGATTATTGAATTGATATTTAAATAGGCAAATGATGCATAAATATTTCATTGATGGGTGTCTTAATATTTAAAACAAAGCAATTCATCATTTCAAAGCACTAAATGCAGAAACTTCCCAGCTTTCTCTTGTAACAAATTCTAATCTGATTTTTAATGAATCTATTTCCCATTCTGTTTCATGAATGGTAAAGCCAGAATTTGAAGCACAAAGACAGAGGAAGTAGAAAACCACTAGTACTTAAATAAAAATCAGTGGATGGATGATCACCTTAAGGCAAGCAATGAGTATAAAAACACACTAATTAATAAATACAGCTTTCTATACAGCAGAATAACATCCAGTTTTGGATCACTTACCAAAAGGGGCTTAACAATAAAAAGATGATCTTATTATAGAGATAAATGCCCAAATGGGACCCAGAGCAAGGCTCCAGTACTCTTCATCTGGAATCTGCTGCTCAAGTCCCACCCAGCATAAAAATGGATGGAAGCTTAAGTCAGTGTCAGTAGAAATGATGGACAGCTAGTATTATTTTCTATTCCCTTGTATGTCTGACCAATACTATTACTAAATAGCTGCCATTTATTTAGAACTTAACATGGGTCAAGACCTTTACATTATCATTTTCATTATCGTTAATCTTCATACCAAGTATTGTCCCCACATTACAAATGAAGCAAGAGAAACACATGGAAGAAGCTAAGGAATTCTCTCAAGCATGAAGAGCTAGAAACCAACATAACTGAGATTCAAATGAAATGAATGCTGTACCTCTTTCCTTAAGACTGAAATGCCCCTTAACATTTTCCTGCAAAGGTAAGCAGAGGCCTGAACATGAAAGACCTGTGAGTCCTGTTGGGTATTTAACTACCTGTGGGACATTCCAGAGGAGTTGTTCAGGAGGTAGCTCCAAATGTAGGTCAGAGGAGGCCTTATCTAGAGACATTGACTTGGGAATTGCTGGCAAAAAAAGGATCACTGAAGTTTGAGTGTGAATAGAGTCACTGAGATCTTCCAAAGGATCCTAAGAAATAAAACACTTAAAGGGGGGCTTCCCTGGTGGCACAGTGGTTGAGAGTCTGCCTGCAGATGCAGGGGACACGGGTTTCTGTCCGGGAAGATCCGGTCCGGGAAGATCCCACATGCCACGGAGCAGCTGGGCCCAGGAAGATCCCACATGCCACGGAGCAGCTGGGCCCGTAAGCCATGGCCACTGAGCCTGCATGTCTGGAGCCTGTGCTCTGCAACGGGAGAGGCCACAACAGTGAGAGGCCTGCATACCGCAAAAACAAAAACAACAACAAAAACAAAAACAAAACGCTTAAAGGATGATCAGAATCTCCAGTGGAGATGGAGGAGTACCTAGAAATGAGAGAGAAAACAGGAGGGTGTACTGCCTCAGAAACCAAGAAGAAAGAGTATTTCAGGGAGAAAGGAGTAAACAGTAACCAATATCAAAGGAAGGAATGGCCAAGAGTTTTGACTGCATAAGGATTAAAGAAAATCATTAGATCTGAAGACCACAAAGACTTCAGTACCCTGGGGTGGGGTGGTTTGGGTAGCTGGTAGATACAAAAATCCTCAATGAAATACTAGCAAACTGTTAAAAGGATTATACATCATGACCAAGTGGGATTTATCTCAGGAATGGAAGAGTAGTTCAACAGTAGAAAATCAATCTGTGCAACAGATGACATTAAAGGACAAGGGGAAAAACTGACACGGTCATAACTGACATTGAAAAGGAACTTGACAAAATCCAACACCCCTTCATGATAAAAACACTCAGAAAACTACGAAGAGAAGTAAAATTTCTCAACATGATAAAGTACTTTTATGAAAAACAGCTAACATCATACTCAATAGTGAAATCCTGAAAGCTTTCCCCTGAAGCTCAGGAATAAGACAAAGATGCTGTTTTCACTGCAGCTACTCAACATTGTACTGGAAGTTGTAGCCTGATCAATTAGACAAGAAAAAGAAATAAAAGACATATATATTGAAAAGAAAAAGTAAAACTATCTCTATTCATAGATGACATGATTATCTACAGAGATGACATGATTATCTACAGAGATGACATGATTATGTCATAGATGACATGATTATATATAGATTATCTATCTATACCTATATATATATAAATGTACATATATTCCCAAAGAATACACACACACACAAACCACTACTAGAGTTAATAAGCAAATTCAGTGATTTCAGAGTACAAGATCAACATACAAAAATCAGTTGTTTCTATAAATTAGCAATGAAAAATCCTGAAAGGAAATTACGAAAATAATTACATTTACAGTAGCATCCAAAGGAATAAAATATTTAGGAATAAACTTAACCAAGGCAGTGAAAGACTTGTATAATAAATATTGCTGAAAGAAATTAAATAGGGCTTCCCTGGTGGCACAGTGGTTGAGAATCTGCCTGCTAATGCAGGGGACACAGGTTCAACCCCTGGTCTGGGAAGATCCCACATGCCGCAGAGCAGCTAGGCCCGTGAGCCACAACTACTGAGCCTGCGCGTCTGGAGGCTGTGCTCCGCGACAAGAGAGGCCGTGATAGTGAGAGGCCCGCACACCATGATGAAGAGTGGCCGCCGCTTGCCACAACTAGAGAAAGGCCTCGCACAGAAACGAAGACCCAACACCAACACAGCAAAAATAAATTAATTAATAAACTCCTACCCCCAACATCTAAAAAAGAAAAAAAAAAAAAGATCCTTTAAAAAATAGAAATTAAATAAATGGAAAAACATCTCTTGATCATAGATAGGAAGACTTAATGTTGTTAAAATATTAATACTATACAAAGCAGTCTACAGATTCAACATAATCCCTATCAAAACTCCACAGCCTTTTGGGCAGAAATGGAAAAGCTGATCCTCAAATTCATGTGGAATTTCAAGGGGCCTAGAATAGCCAAAACAATCTTGAAAAAGAGAACAAAATCAAAGGACTTACACTTCAGACTTCAAAACTTATGGAAAGCTACAGTAATCAAAACAGCGTGGTACGACATAAGGATAGACATATAAACCAATGAAATAGAGAGTCCAGAAATAAACCCATGCATCTATGGCCATGTGATTGTTTTCTTAGGGTAAAATATGTTTGAATTTTTATCAAATGCAAATCAATGAAACATCTAAAAACCACAGCTTTGGACCATGTCAGTCAGGTAGTTTTTTTGTTTGTTTGTTTGTTTTAATACACCTTTATTATTTTTTTTGAGGTATAGTTGATTTATAATATTATATGTTTTAGATGTACAAAATATTGATTCACAATTTTTAAAGGTTATATTCCATTTATAGTTACTATAAAATATTGGCTATATTCCCTGTGCTGTATAATATACCCTTGTAGCTTATTTATTTTACACATAGTAGTTTGTACCACTTAATCCAATACCCCTACCTTGTCCCTCCCTGCTTTCCTCTCCCCTCTGGTTTGTTCTCTATGTCTGTAAGTCTGTTTCTTTTTTGTTATATCCACTATTTTATTTTATTTTTTAAATTCCACATATAAGTTTTATCATATAGTATTTCTCTTTCTCTGACTTATTTCACTAAGCATAATACCCTCCAATTCCATCCATGTTGTTGCAAATGGCAAAATTTCACTCTTTTTTTAAGACGGAGTAGTAGTCCAGTGTGTGTGTGTGTGTTACATTTTCTTTATCCATTCATCTGTTGATGGACACAAGTTGCCTCCATATCCTAGCTATTGTAAATAATGCTGCTATGAACATTGGGGGGCATATATCTTTTCAAATTAGTGTTTTCTCTTTTTTAACATCTTTATTGGAGTATAATTGCTTTACAATAGTGTGTTAGTTTCTGCTTTATAATAAAGTGAATCAGCTATACATATACATATATCCCCATATCTCCTCCCTCTTGTGTCTCCCTCCCACCCTCCCTATCCCACCCCTCTAAGTGGTCACAAAGCACCGAGCTGATCTCCCTGTGCTATGCAGCTGCTTCCCACTAGCTATCTATTTTACATTTGGTAGTGTATATATGTCCATGCCACTCTCTCACTTCATTCCAGCTTACCCTTCCCCCTCCCCGTGTCCTCAAGTCCATTCTCTACGTCTGCATCTTTATTCCTGTCCTGCCCCTAGGTTCTTCATAACCAATTTTTTTTTAGATTCCATATATATGTGTTAGCATACAGTATTTGTTTTCATTTTATTTGAATATATACCCTGCAATGGAATTGCTGGATCATATGGTAGTTCTATTTTTAGTTTTGTGAGAAACCCTCATACCGTTTTCCACAGTGGCTATACCAATTTACATTCCCGCCAACAGTGCACAAGGGTTACATTTTCTCCACATCCTTGCCAACATTTGCTCTTTGCGGTCTTTTTGGTGATAGCCATTCTGACAGATGTGAGGTGATATCTCACTGTGGTTTTTTTTTTCCCCCTGACCATTTTTTATTTTATTTTATTTGTATTTTTTTTGCGGTAGGCAGGCCTCTCACTGCTGTGGCCTCTCCCGCTGTGGAGCACAAGCTCTGGACGTGCAGGCTCAGCAGCCACGGCTCATGGGCCCAGCCGCTCCGCAGCATGTGGGATCCTCCGGGACCGGGGCATGAACCCGTGTCCCCTGCATCTGCAGGCGGACTCTCAACCACTGCGCTACCAGGGAAGCCCTCTCATTGTGGTTTTGATTTGCATTTCTCTGATGATTAATGATGTTGGTCATCTTTTCATGTGCCTGTTGGCCATTTGTATACCTCCTTTGGAAAAATGTCTATTCAGGTCTTCTGCCCATTTTTTAATCGAGTCGTTGTTTTGACCTGGGTTGTTGGAGCTGTTTATATATGTTGGATATTAACCCCTTATTGATCTTATCATTTACAAATATCTTCTCCCATTCAATAGGTTGTCTTTTTGTTTTGTTGGTGGTTTCCTTTGCTGTGCAAAAGCTTTTTAGTTTAATTAGGTCCCATTTGTTTATTTTCGCTTTTGCTTCCTTTGCCTGAGGAGACAGATCCAAAAAAATATTGCTACAACTTATGTCAAAGGATGTTTGGCCTACATTTTCTTCAGGAGTTTTATGGTTCCTGGTCTTACATTTAGGTCTTTAATCCATTTTGAGTTTATTTTTGTATATGGTGTTAGAAAATGTTCTAATTTCATTATTTTACATGGAGCTGTCCAGTTTTCCCAGAACCACTTATTAAAGAGGCTGTCTTTTCTCCATTATATATTCTTGCCTCCTTTGTTGTAGATTAATTGACCATAAGTGTGTGGATATGGCCAACTGATTTTGGACAAAAGTGCCAAGTCCATTCAATGAGGAAAGAATAGTTTCCTTAACAAATAGTGTTAGGACAACTAGATTTCTACATGTCAAAAAACAACAACAAAAACAAAAAATCAAAGCTAAGTTGGACTCCTTCCTACCTCAACTAATCAAAATAAATCAATGACCTAAATATAAGAGCTAAAACCGTAGCACTCTTAGAAGAAAACATAGGAGTAAATCTACATGACCTTGGATTTAACAGTGGATTTTTTTTTTTGCCACACCACGTGGCATGCGGGATCTTAGTTCCCTGACCAGGGATCAAACCCATGCCCCCTGCATTGGGAGCATGGAGTCTTAACCACTGGACTGCCAGGGAAGTCCTAATAGTGGATTTTTATATATGACACCAAAGGTATAAGTAACAAAAGTAGATAAATTGGACTTCATCAAAATTAAAAACTTTTGTGCATCAGAGGATATTATCAAGAAAGTTAAAAAACCCACAGAATGGGAGAAATTATGTGCAAATCAAGTATCTGATAAGGGCTTAATATCCAGAATACAAAAATAATGGTTACAATGCAACAATAAAAAGACAACCTAATTTGAAAATGGGCAAAGGACTTGAATAAACATTTCTCCAAACAAGATATACAAATGGCTAATAAGCACATGGAAAACGGTCAACATAATAAGTCATTAGGGAAATCCAAATCAAAACCATAAGGAGTTACCACTTTACACCCATTAGGATGGTTATACTCAAAGAGGCAAACCATAATAAGTGTTTGCAAGAATGTGGAGGAATTGGAATCCTTATATGTTGCTGGTAAGAATATAAAATGGTATAAACACTTTGGAAAACAGTCTTGCAGTTCCTCTGGAAGTTAAACATAGAGTTACCATATAACCCAGTATTCTGCTTTTAAGTATATACCCCCCAAAATTAAAAACATATGTACATGCATAAACACAAACCAAAAATACTTGTACATGAATGTTCACAAAAGCATTATTCATAATAGCCAAAAAGTGGAAACAACCCAAATGTCCATCAACTGATTAATGAATAAAGAAAATGTGATATTATCAATGTAAGAATATTATTTTCCATAACAAGGAGTGAAGTACTAAGACACTGGTCTTAGTAATATTTTTTTGGGTATGTCTCCTCAGACAAGGGAAACAAAAGTAAAAACAAACAAATGGGACTACATCAAACTAAAAAGTTTTTGCACAGCAAAGGAAACTATGAAAAAATGAAAAGGCCACCTACTGAATGGGAGAAGATATTTGTAAACCATATATCTGATGAGCTAGTATTCAAAATATACAAACAACTCATATAACTCATAGCAAAAAAACCCAAACAACCCAGTTAAAAAATGGGCATAGGATCTGAATAAACATTTTTCCAAAGAAGACACACAGATGGCCAACAGGCACATGAAAAGATGCTCAAAATCGTTAATCATCAGAGATTAAAACGACAAAGAGCTATCACCTCACACCTGTCAGAATGGCTGTTATCAAAAAGACAACAAATAATAAGTGTTAGTGAGGACGTGGAGAAAGTGTAACCCTTGTACACTCTTGGTGGGAATGTGAATTGGTACAGCCAGTATGGAAAACAGTATGGAGATTCCTCAAAAAATTAAAAACAGAACTACCATACAATCCAACAATTCCACTCCTGGGTGTTTATCTGAAGAAAACCAAAACACTAATTAGAAAAGATATACAGACCTCTATGTTCATTGCAGCATTATTTACAATAGCCAAAATATGGACGCAAACCACTAATAGATGAATGGATAAAGAAGATGTAGCATACATATATAAATAAATGTACATAAAATATATAATAGAATATTACTCAGCCATAAAAAAGAATGCAATCTTGCCATTTGTGACAACATGGATAGATGTAGAGGGTATTATGCTTAGTGAAATAAGTCAGACAGAGAAAAACAAATACTGTATGATTTCACTTATATGTGGAATATAAAAACAAAACAAACGAACAAACATAAAACAGAAACAGAGTCATAGATACAGAGAACAAACAGATGGTTGCTGGAGGGGAAGGGGCTGAGGGAAAGAGAGAAAAAGGTGAGGGACATTAAGTAAAAACTTCCACTTGCAAAAATAAATGTGTCACAGGTATGAAATGTACAGTATGGAGAATATAGTCAATAATTATGTAATATCTTCATATGGTGACAGATCATATAGACTTACTGTGGTGATCATTTTGAAATGTATAGAAATACAAAATCACTAAGTTGTGTAGCAGGAACTAACATGTTGTCAGTCAATTATACTTCGAAACCAAATAAACAAGCTCATAGAAAGAAAGATCAGATTTGTGGTTACCAGAAGTGGGGAATGAGGGGAGGGGGAAATGGATGAAGGCAGTCAAAAGGTACAAATTTCCAGTTACAAGGTAAATAAGTACTAGGGATGTAATGTACAACATGATAAACATAATTAACACTTTTATATATGAAAGTTGTTAAGAGAATAAATCCTAAGAGTTCTCATCATAAGGAAAAATTTTTTTTTTCTATTTTAAAAATGTTGCATCTATATGAGATGATGGATGCTTTCTAAACTTACTGTGATAATCATTTCATGATGTATGTAAGGAAAATCAGTATGCTGTATGCCTTAAACTTTATACAGTGCTAATGTCAATTATATATTAATAAAACTGGAAGAATAAAAAAGGAATGAAGTACTGATACATACTTCAACACTTCAACATGGATAAACCTTGAAAACATTATGCTGAGTGAGAGAAGCCAGACACAAAAGGCCACAGAAAGTGGATTAGTAGTTGCCAGGGGAAAGGGAGATGGGAGTGACTGCTAATGGGAATGGGATTTCTTTTTGTGATGATAAAAATGTTCTGGAATTAGACAGTCGTGATGATTGTACAACCTTGTAAGTATATTAAAATCTACTGAATTTGTAAAGGATGAATGTTATGATATATGAATTATATCTCAAGTTTTTAAAAAGAATGCTTATTTTACCTTACCATTGACAACAAAGAATACTTTTTTTTTCCATCTCAGTCAATTTGATGGGAGAAAAAAAATCTATATTTAACTTTCATCTTTTTATTAGCAATACAAAAATGTATTGATCGGGGCTTCCCTGGTGGTACAGTGGTTGAGAGTCCGCCTGCGGATGCAGGGGACGCAGGTTTGTGCCCCGGTCTGGGAAGATCCCACATGCTGCGGAGCGGCTGGGCCCATGAGCCATGGCTGCTGAGCCTGCGTGTCCAGAGCCTGTGCTCCACAACAGGAGAGGCCACAACAGTGACAGGCACGCATACCGCAGAAAAAAAAAAAAAATGTATTGATCATTTAATTTCTTCATTAGTGATTTCTCTGTTCCTATGCTTTGTTCATTTTGGTACTAGGCTCTTTAACTTGGTCTTATTGTTTTGTAAAAGCTCTTCATATTTAAGGTCATAAACCCTTTGCCATTTTACTAATTTGTCATTTGCCTTTTATTTTTTTTATGGCATCTGTCTTATACAAGTTTTTAATTTTTACATAATCAAAATAATTCATCTTTCTCTTTATGATTTTGTCTGTTGTTTTAACTCTTTGAAATCCCCACCCTTCCAACCTCCTGATCCCACCAATTCTAGGACAAGAGGAATATTTACATTTTATTCTTCTGTTTGTCAATGACTGTTTAATTTTCTTATATTTCATTTTTAAGTGGAGAATAAGCAACAACACTACAAGGGAGTCTAGAGGCTTACTTTCCTCTGACAGCCACTTCTAAATATTCTCTACTAGGGAAGGAAAACACAAATAGGGAGGTTTCCGAGAAAGCCCATGAACTCAAATCCCAGATCCAATCAGCCTGGCGAGGACAGGTATTTCTTCATAGCAGTCCTCAAAAGGACAGGTGAAGAAAGCCTATCAATTGTCTTATCTCAGTACCTGACACAGAGTAGGTGCTCAGTAACTGTCAGCTGTGAGATTAAACCCATTGGTTATGTTCTACCTCAGTCTGGATGACCTGGGCCTGGCCAACCCAGGTGGAGCCCACAGGGAAGCAGCAGTATCAGCCAAGGATAGAGCACACTAATTGCTGCATTTTCTCATTGTCTTCAGGGCTCCCTGCATCAAACCCCATAATGACTAAGAATTCTTTCTTGGAATGTGGTGGGAGGGGAACCACAGGCAAAGATTCCAGTTTGATAACCTCCCTCTGGGCTTTCACATTATTTTCCTAAAAGTGACTTGGATTTCTCCTGTCTTGTCCAAGGCTCCAGGACCTCTTTTTACATATTATCTAACAATGGAACTTGGTAAAAATGAACATAATATAGTCCCATTGTTCTTCCTTCATGCTAAAAGCACTACTTCTGGGCTTCCAGCCATTTAACCTACCTAATCTTGATTTGCTTCTGATAAAAGGGAACTAACTGGTCTTAAAATTTATATCCTTCCTCATCAAGACATTTTTGTTTTCTGAATCTTGCATACTTTTATATATTCCCTAATCTACAAAATAATTATGGGGGGGCGGGCATGAGTGACAGGATCAGAAATGGTTCTCTTAAAGCTCTGCCTGCTTGGAAATCTGAATGGGAATATTGCTTCCCTATGGGACTTACCTTAGGGATAACCACCTAATTCAGAGAGAAACATAACAATCTGTTAAGTGATATTACACTACAGTAATCCTAACTCAGAGTTTTAATCATGGAACCATATGTGTTACTAATTTTTGATTAGCCCTTTGCTGTTTATCTCTATTTGTGAAGAGGGCATTTTAGTATGTTTATTGAGATGCAGTTGACACATAACACTGTTTAAGTTGTACGGTATGGTGATTTGATACACATATATACTGCAGAATGATTACCACAATAAGGTTACTTAATACATCCATCACAGAACTACTATTACTTTTGTAATAAAAATATTTAAGATCTACTGTCTTAGCACCTTTCAAGTATATAATACAGTATTGTTAACTATAGTCATCATGCTATACTGAATCCCCAGAACTTATTCACCTTATAACTGGAAGTTTATACCCTTTGACCAACTTCTCCCCAATACCTCCAACCCCTCCGCCCTAGAAACCACCATTCTACTCTCTATTATTATGAATTTGGCTTTTTTAATATTCCACACCATAAGTGGGATCATAGAGTATTTTTCTCTGTCTGACTTATTTCACTTAGTACAATACCCTCAAGTTCCCTCCATGTCACAAATGGCAGGATTTTCTTCTTTATTATGGCTGAATAATGTTCATGTGTGTGTCTGTGTTGTGTGTGTGTTTGTATCACACTTTCTTTACTTATTCATCCTTTGGTGGACACTTAGATTGTTTCCATATCTTGGTTATTGGGAATAATGCTGCAATGAACAATGGATATCTCTTCGAGATAGTGATTTCATTTCTTTTGGACATATACCCAGAAGTGGGATGGCTGGATCATATGGTAGTTCTATTTTTTAATTTTTTGAGGAACCTCCATACTGTTTTCCATAGTGGTTATATTCCCACCAATAGTACAAGAGTTCCCTTTTCTCCATATCCTTACTGACACTTGTGATCTCTCTTGTCTTCTTGTTGATGGCCATTCAAATAGGTGTGAGGTGATATCTCATTGTGGTTTTGCTTTGCATTTCCCTGATGATTAGTGATGTTGAGCACCTTTTCATGTACCTGTTGGCCATATAAATGTCTTCTCTGGAAAAAATGTCTATTGAGTTCCTCTGCCCATTCTTTAATCAAAAATGATCATATTAGTCATTAACCCACTTGTTTCTCAACATATGTTCAACCTCTGATAAGAGTTCTTAGTACAGCGTCAGCACAAGAGTGGATAAACACCAAATTATATCTGTTTCTTTGACAGTGTAGCCCGGTGATATTCAGCCTGGGTTTTATAGAACCTGTACTTCCTTAGTTGGTATCTAATAACCATGTTTAAGAGATACACTTTGGAATCTCACAGATTTGGGGCCATATCCTAACCATATGACTTATAGCCTATGCAAATGTGGCAAATAACCTTTCTAAGCTTCTGTTTCCTAATCTATAAAAGTATGGATATTATAGCTTCCTTGAGGATTAAGTGAAATAATATAAGTAAAGCACTTTCACAGTTCTTCAAGTGTGCTAATTGTTCCCCCCCCCGCCCCAAAAAAAAAGTAGTGAGAAGAGCAATTCCTGTCAAGGTGGAGTAAACATAATCCACCCTGTCTCTCACACTGAATACAACTAAAAACCTGGGACAGAATTCATGGAGCAGTTATATGAGGACGCTGAAAAGTAAATGGTAGCAGGCTGATTGGGGAAAGGAACTAGAATTGGAAATACCTCCCAAACAGCAGTGAGTTTCTCATTTTTCTTTCCTCTGATATCTCCTAGCCTGGGTCAAAGTCAGTTTAAAACCCAAAACTGCACTGGGTATGGAGAAAAAGAGCTTTAGGAGGTCCCCTTTATTATTTATCTTAAGAAAAAAAAGAAATAGTTGGCCCCTACGGGGAAATTCCCTATTTCTATTTGTTTGTTTGTTTTGTTTTTCCTTTCTCTCCAATCCCAGCTCCTAGGCAATCCTTCAGCAGCTGCAGTAGCAGCCAAGTAGATAGCTAAAACTTTGAGGGAGAGAACTCTTATCTCTGGTCAGAGAAACTGTGGTCCCAAGGATATCCCCATTGCTTTTTTTCTTTTCTCTTTCCTCTTGCTGCTCACTACTGGAGGCACATAGTCATGGGAAGTGTACAGTAGAATTAAAGTGTGGCTTTCTAGCCAAAGGAAGAGGAAGGAAAACATCTGGCATCCAGAAAGAGTAGGGAAGAATCACAGAGAGGAGAGAACTTAAGAAAACAATTGCATAAAATTGTAACTGAAATGAGCTTACCTACCAGGTGATCCATGTACATAAATTTGACCTTAAACATCCTACCAAAAATTTTGAGAAGTGAATTCCAGGGGAAACCATTACCCAGGCCCCAGTTGGTCATGGGGTGGTGCACAAGTGGGACAGATCCAAATAGTGCTGCAAAGGTTTTGAAACTAAACTGACATTAGAACCATAGTCCACGGAAGTCAGGTAGGAGAACTGTTACCCAAAACTAACCAGATTGATTAACTGCTTTAAAGTAAAAGTTCCCCATCAGATTTAAACAAAACTGAAAATCACATATAATAGTATTAAAAATTGCTAATATACAGTACAAAATTCCTTACAAGTGAAGAATAAAGAAAATCTCAACATGTGGCAAAGAAAAAGGCAATTAAGTAATACTAAACCCTGGATAACCAGATGTTATGAATTCTCAAACAAAGACTTTAAAGTGGCAATACTAACCATGCTCCAAGAAATACAGGCAAACACTCTTAAAATGAATAGAAAGATTAAAGAGTTTTGCTGAAAAATAGAAGATTTCAAAAAAAAAGAACCAAATGGAAACATTACAATGGAAAAATACAATAACCAAGATAAAAAAATTCACCAAATGGCTACAATAATACAATTGAGATGAGAGGAAAAGGTCAGTGAACTTGAATATATAGATCAAGAGAAATTTCTCAATCTTAACAAGAGAGAGGAAAAATAACTGGGGGAAAAAAAGAACAGAGCCTCAAAGTCTTGTAGGACAATACCAAATGGTCTAACAATTGTGTCACGATAGTCCCAGTAGGAAAGGAAAAATAGTGTTGTCCAGAAAAAACTTTGAAGAACTTAGCGCTGACAACTTCACAAATGTGGCAAAGACATGAACTTATAGATTCAAGAATCTCAGCATACTCCAAAAGGATAAATTCAAAGAAATGCACATCAAGACATATGATAATCAAACTGCTAAAAAATAAAAACAGGGCTTCCCTGGTGGCACAGTGGTTGAGAGTCCACCTGCCAATGCAGGGGACACGGGTTCATGCCCCAGTCTGGGAAGATCCCACATGCTGCGGAGCGGCTGGGCCTGTGAGCCATGGCTGCTGAGCCTGTGTGTCCGGAGCCTGTGCTCCGCAACAGAAGAGGCTGCAACAGTGAGAGGCCTGCGTACCGCAAAAAAATAAAAATAAAAAAAATAAAAATAATAAAAATAAAAAAATAAAAATAAAAACAAAGGAAAAAGTCTTGAAAGCATCCAGAGGAAAACAATGCATCAAATATAGGGGAACAACAATTTGAATAACAATGGATTTCTCATCAGAATCATGAAGGATAGAAGGCAGCAAGGCAAAATGTTTAAAACGCTGAAACAAAGGACTGTCAAACCATAATTCTATATCCCGCAAAAATATCCTTCAGAAATGAAGGTGAAATAAAGACATCCTCAGTGAAGGAAAACTAAGAGAATTCATCTCTAGCAGACATTCTTTAAAAGAAATGCTAAAGGAAATACTTCATGTGTAAAGGAGATGATAGCAGGAAGAAACATGTACCATTAGGAATGAAGGAAGAACAGTAGAAATGACAAATATCTGAGTAAATAAAGGACTGGTTTTTTTCTCCTCTTAAATTCTTTAAAAAATGTAGAGAGGTTGAAAGCAGAAAGCATAACATTGTCTAATGGGAATACCAATGAACGTAGATATAACACATGATAACTACAACATAAAGACAGTGGATAAAGGGACTGATTTGGTGGTAAGATTTTTTTTTTTACATTCCACTGGAAGTGGTAAAATATTAATTCTAAGTAAAATGTGGAAAGTTAAGTATGTATATATAAATTCCTAGTGGGACCATTAAAAGGATGTACAAAGAAATACAGTAAAAAACACAATCAATATTTTAAAATGTAAAACTAAACAATATTTAAATAACTCAAAAGAAGGTATAAAAGAAAAAAAGTTGGAAAAAAACAAAGAAACAGAAAAACAAATAATACAATGTTAGACCTACTACAAACATCAATAATTAATTGTAAATGGTGTACATATACCAGTTATAAGACAAGAGATAGTAAGATTAAAAACAAGACCCAACTATTTACTGTCTAATAGAAAACCACCTTAATTATATAGGTAGGTTAAAGTAAAAGCCTAGGAAAATATATACTGTGAAAATATTAATCCAAAGAGAGCTGAAATAGCTATATTACTGTCAGACAAAGCAGACTTAAAAGCAAGTAAAATTACCAAAGATAGAGAAACATTATATAATGATAAAAGGATCAACTGACCAACAAGTCACAGAAATCCTAAACGTGAATATTTCTAACAACAGAGCCTCAAGACACATGAAGCAAAAACTGGTACAACTAAAAAGAGAAATGGACAAATCCACAACTGTAGACAACAATACTCCTCAATAAGGAATATAAAAGTAAGGAATATAACAAGTAAACAAAATCAGCAAGGATAAAGAACTAAGCAGCACCATCAACCAACTTAATTTAATTGACATTTATAAAACACTCCACCAAAAAACAGCAGAATAACATTCTTTTCAAGGGCACGTGGAATCTGCATCAAGAAATAATACATCCTATGTCATAAAAAAAAAGCCTCAACAAATTTGAAAGTAATAATGTAACACAAAGTGTATTCTCTGACCTTAACGCAGGTAAACTTTACAGGTTTTTATTTTTATTTTTTTATTTCCATTCTTTTTAAAATTTTTTTATTAAAAAAAAATTGAACATCTTTATTGGAGTATAACTCCTTTACAATGGTGTGTTAGTTTCTACTGTATAACATGGAGGTAAACTTTAAATCAATAACAGAAAGATTACTGATGTCTCAAAAATTTGGAAATTAAATATGCCATATGGGTCAAAGAGGGAGCCTTGAAGGAAATTAGAAAATATTTCCAGTTGAATGACCATGAGAATACAACATATCAAAATGTATGGGATGCAGCTAATGCCACACTTAGAAGAAAGCATAGCATCAAATGCTTATGTTAGGGAAAAAAGTTTCAAATCAACATTCTAAGCTTCCATTTGAGAAACTATCTTAGAGAAAGAGAAGAAAAATAAACCCATAACAAACAAAAAGAAGGAAATGATAAAGAGCAGAAATCAATGAAACTGAAAAATATAAAAAAGCAGAGAAGTGAGGAGAACTTCAAGATGGTGAAAGACTAAGACGTGGAGATCACCTTCCCACCCACAAATACATCAGAAATACATCTACATGTGGAACAACTCCTACAGGACACCTACTGAACACTGGTAGACCTTAGACCTCCCAAAAGGCAAGAAACTCCCCACATACCTGGGTAGGGCAAAAGAAAAAACAGAGACAAAAAATAGGGATGGGACCTGTACCAGTGGGACGGAGCTGTAAAGGAGGAAAGGTTTCCACACACTACGAAGCCCCGTCACTGGCAAAGACGGGGGTGACGGGGGGAAGCTTTGGAACCACAGAGGAGAGCGCAGCAACAGGGGTGCAGAGGGCAAAGCAGACAGATTCCTGCACAAAGGATCAGTGCCAACCAGCTGTCACCAGCCCGAGAGGCTTGTCTGCTCACCCGCCAGGACGGGTGGGGGCTGGGAGCTGAGGATCCTGCTGCGGAGGTCAGATCCCAGGGAGAGAACTGGGGTTGGCAGCATGAACACAGCCTGAAGGGGGCTAGTGCGCCACAGCTAGCCAGGAAGGAGTCTGGTGGGGAAAGTCTGGAACTGCCAAAGAGGCAAGAGACTTTTTCTTGCCTTGTTGTTTCGCGGTGCGCAAGGAGAGGGGATTCAGAGCACTGCCGAAACAAGCTCCAGAGATGGGTGTGAGCCATGGCTATCAGTGCAGACCCAAGAGATGGGCATGAGATGCTAAGGCTGCTGGTGCAGCCACCAAGAAGCCTGTGTGCAAGCACAGGTCACTATCCACACCACCCCTCCTAGGAGCCTGTGCAGCGCGCAACTGCCAGGGTCCCATGATCCAGGGACAACTTCCCTGGGGGAACACACGGCACGACTCAGGCTGTTGCAACGTCATGCCAGCCTCTGCTGCCACAGGATTGCCCCGCATTCTGTACCCATCTGTTCCCCTGGCCTGAGTGAGCCAGAGCCCCCAATCAGCTGCTCCTTTAACCCCGTCCTGTATAAGCGAAGAACAGATGCCCTCAGGCAACCTACATGCAGAGGCGGGGCCAAATCCAAAGGTGAACCCCAGGAGGTGTGCAAACAAAGAAGAGAAAGGGAAATCTCTCCCAGCAGCCTCAGGAGCAGTGGATTAAATTTCCACAATCAACCTGATGTACCCTGCATCTGTGGAATACCTGAAAAGACAATGAATCATCCCAAATTGAGGCAGTGGACTTCGGAAGCAATGAGATATATATATATATATATATATATTTCCTTTTTCTCTTTTTGTGAGTGTGTATGTGTATGCATCTTTGTGTGATTTTGTCTGTATAGCTTTGCTTTTACCATTTGTCCTAGGGTTCCGTCTGCCCTTTTCTTTTTTTTTTTAAACATGGTTTTTAGCACTTTTATCATTGCTGGATTTATTTTCTGGTTTGGTTGCTCTGTTCTTTCTTTCTTTGCTTTGTTTTTTTTTTACTTTAAAATTTTTTTTTATTTTTAATAATTATTTTTTATTTTACAACTTGATTTTATATCACTTTCTTTCTTTCCTTTATTCTCCCTTTTATTCTGAGCCGTGTGGATGCCAGTGTCTTGGTGCCCTGGCCGGGCGTCAGGCCTGTGCCTCTGAGGTGGGAGAGCCGAGTTCAGGACATTGGTCCACCAGAGACCTCCCAGCTCCATGTAATATCAAATGGCAAAAATCACCCACAGATCTCCATCTCAGCGCCAAGACCCAGCTCCACTCAACGACCAGCAAACTCCAGTGCTGGACACCCTATGCCAAGAAACTAGCAAGATGTAACACAACGCCACCCACTACCAGAAAGGCTGCCTAAAATCATAATAAGGTCACAGACACACCAAAACACACCACCAGACGCGGAGCTGCCCACGAGAAAGACAAGATCCAGCCTCATCCACCAGAACACAGGCACCATTCCCCTTCACCAGGAAGCCTAAACAACCCACTGAACCAACCTTAGCCACTGAAGGCAGACACCAAAAACAACGGGAATTACGAACCAGCAGCCTGCAAAAAGGAGACCCCGAACACAATAAGTTAAGCAAAATGAGAAGACAGAGAAACACACATCAGATGAAGGAGCAAGGTAAAAACCCACCAGACCAAACAAATGAAGAAGAAATAGGCAGTCTACCTGAAAAAGAATTCAGAGTAATGATACTAAAGATGATCCAAAATCTTGGAAATGGAATGGAGAAAATAAAAGAAATGTTTAACAAGGACCTAGAAGAACTAAAGAGCAAACAAACAATGATGAACAACACAATAAATGACCTTAAAATTCTCTAGAAGGAATCAATAGTAGAATAACTAAGGAAGAAGAATGGATAAGTAACATGGAAGATAAAATAGTGGAAAAAACTACTTCAGAGCACAATAAAGAAAAAAAAATGAAAAGAATTAAGGACAGTCTCAGAGACCTATGGGACAACATTAAACACACCAACATTCAAATTATAGGGGTCCCAGGAGAACAAAAGAAAAAGAAAGGGACTGAGAAAATACCTGAAGACATTATAGTTGAAACTTCCCTAACGTGGGAAAGGAAATACTTAATCAAGTCCAGGGAGCGCAGAGAGTCCGATACAGGATAAATGCAAGGAGAAACATGCCAAGACACATATTAATCAAACTATCAAAAATTAAATACAGAGCAAAAATATTAAAAGCAACAAGGGAAAAGCAGCAAATAACATACAAGGGACTCCCCATAAGGTTAACAGCTAATCTTTCAGCAGAAACTGTGCAAGCCAGAAGGGAGTGGCAGGACATATTTAAAGTGATGAAGGGGAAAAACCTACAATCAAGATTACTCTACCTAGCAAGAATGTCATTTAGATTTGATAGAGAAATTAAAACCTTTACAGACAAGCAAAAGCTAAGAGAATTCAGCACCACCAAACCAGCCTTACAACAAATGGTCAACGAACTTCTCTAGGCAGGAAACACAGGAGAAGGGAAAGACCTACACTAACAAACGCAAATTTTAGAAAATGGTAATAGGAACATACATACCGCTAACTACCTTAAATGTAAATGGATTAAATGCTCCAACCAAAAGACACAGACTGGCTGAATGGATAAAAAAACAAAACCCGTATATATGCTGTCTACAAGAGACCCACTTCAGACCTAGGGACACATACAGACTGAAAGTGAGGGGATGGAAAAATATCTTCCATGCAAATGGAAATCAAAAGTAAGCTGCAGTAGCAATTCTCATATCAGACAAAATAGACTTTAAAATAAAGACTGTTACAAGAGACAAAGAAGGACACTACATAATGATCAAGGGCTCAATCCAAGAAAAAGATATAACAATTGTAAATATTTATGCACCCAACATAGGAGCACCTCAATACATAAGGCAAATGCTAACAGCCATAAAAGGGGAAATCGACAGTAATACAATCATAGTAGGGGACTTTAACACCCCACTTTCACCAATGGGAAGATCATCCAAAATGAAAATAAATAAGGAAACACAAGCATTAAATGATACATTAAACAAGATGGACTTAATTGATATTTATAGAACATTCCTATCAAAAACAAGAGAATATACTTTCTTCTCAAGTGCTCATGGAACATTCTCCAGGATAGATCATACCCTGGGTCACAAATCAAGTCTTGGTAAATTTAAGAAAATTGAAATCATATCAAGTAACTTTTCCGACCAAAATACTATGAGACTAGATATCAATTACAGGAAAAAATCTGTAAAAAATACAAACACATGGAGGCTAAACAATACACTGCTTAATAACCAAGAGATCACTGAAGAAATCAAAGTGGAAATCAAAAAAATACCTAAAAACGGGCTTCCCTGGTGGCGCAGTGGTTGGGAGTCCGCCTGCAGATGCAGGGGACATGCGTTCGTGCTCTGGTCTGGGAAGATCCCACATACCGTGGAGCGGCTGGGTCCGTGAGCCATGGCCGCTGGGCATGTGCAGCCAGAGCCTGTGCTCCACAACGGGAGGGGCCGCGACAGTGAGAGGCCCAGTTATTGCAAAAAAAAAAAAAAAAAAAAAAAAACCTAGAACAAATGACAATGAAAACACGATGACACTAAACCTATGGGATGCAGCAAAATCAGTACTAAGAGGGAAGTTTATAGTAATACAATACTACCTTAAGAAACAAGAAACATCTCAAATAAACAAGCTAACTTTACACCTAAAGAAATTAGAGAAAGAAGAACAAAATACCCCCAAAATTAGAAGGAAAGAAATCATAAAGATCAGATCAGAAATAAATGAAAAAGAAATGAAGGAAACGATAGCAAAGATCAATAAAACTAAAAGCTGGTTCTTTGAGAAAAGAAACAAAATTGATAAACCATTAGCCAGACTCATCTAGAAAAAAAGGGAGAACACTAAAATCGATAGAATTAGAAATGAAAAAGGGGAAGTAACAACTGACACTGCAGAAATACAAAGGATCATGAGAGATTACTACAGGGAAATATATGCCAATAAAAAGGACAACCTGGAAGAAATGGACAAATTCTTAGAAAAGCACAACCTTCTGAGACTGAACCAGGCAGAAACAGAAAATATAAACAGACCAATCACAAGCACTGAAATTGAAACTGTGATTAAAAATCTTCCAACAAACAAAAGCCCAGGACCAGATGGCTTCACAGGAAAATTCTATCAAACATTTATAGAAGAGGTAACACCTATTCTCCAGAGGGAAGAACACTCCCAAACTCATTCTACAAGGCCGCCATCACCCTGATACCAAAACCAGACAAAGATGTCACAAAGAAAGAAAACTACAGGCCAATATCACTGATGAACACAGATGCAAAAATCCTCAACAAAATACTAGCAAACAGAATCCAACAGCACATTAAAAGGATTGTACACCATGATCAAGTGGGGTTATCCCAGGAATGCAAGGATTCTTCTATATACACAAATCAATCAATGTGATACACCATATTAACAAATTGAAGGAGAAAAACCATAGGACCATCTCAACAGATGCAGAAAAAGCTATCGACAAAATTCAACACGCATTTATGATAAAAACCCTCCCAAAGTAAGCATAGATGGAACTTATCTCAACATAATAAAGGCCATACATGACAAACCCACAGCCAACGTCGTCCTCAATGGTGACGAACTGAAACCATTTCCACTAAGATCTGGAACAAGACAAGGTTGCCCACCCTCACCACTATTATTCATAGTTTTGGAGTTTTAGCCACAGCAATCAGAGAAGAAAAAGAAATAAAAGGAATCCATATGGGTAAAGAAGAAGTAAAGCTTTCACTGTTTGCAGATGACACGATAATATACATAGAGAATCCTAAAGATGCTACCAGAAAACTGCTAGAGCTAATCGATGAGTTGGGTAAACTAGCAGGATATAAAATTAATGCACAGAAATCTCTTGCATTCCTATACACTAATGAAAAATCTAAGGAAACACTCCCATTTACCATGGCAACAAAAGAATAAAACACCTAGGAATAAACCTACTTAAGGAGAGAAAAGACCTGTGTGAAGAAAACTATAAGACACTGATGAAAGAAATTAAAGATGATACAAATAGATGGAGAGATATACCATGTTCTTGGATTGGAAGAACCAACATGTTAAAAATAACTATACTACCAAAGCAATCTACAGATTCAATGCAATTCCTATCAAACTACCACTGGCATTTTTCACAGAACCTGAACAAAAAATTGCACAATTTGTATGGAAACACAGAAGACCCCGAAGAGCCAAAGCAATTTTGAGAAAGAAAAACGGAGCTGGATGAATCAGGCTCCCTGACTTCAGACTATACTACAAAGCTACAGTAAATAAGAGAGTATGGTACTGGCACGAAAACAGAAATGTAGATCAATGGAACAGGATAGAAAGCCCAGAGGTAAACCCATGCACATATGGTGACCTTATCTTTCATAAAGGAGGCAAGAATATACAATGGAGAAAAGACAGCCTCTTCAATAAGTGGTTTTGGGAAACTGGGCAGCTACATGTAAAAATAAATGAAATTAGAACACTCCCTAACACCATACACAAAAATAAACTCAAAATGGATTAAAGACCCAAATGTAAGGCTAGACACTATCAAACTCTTAGAGGAAAACATAGGCAGAACACTCTATGACATAAATCACAGCAAGATCCTTTTTGACCCACCTCCTAAAGAAATGGAAATAAAAACAAAAATAAACACATGGGGCCTAATGAAACTTAAAAGCTTTTGCACAGCAAAGGAAACCATAAACAAGACCAAAAGACAACCCTCAGAATGGGAGAAAATATTTGCTAATGAAGCAAATGACAAAGGATTAATCTCTAAAATTTACAAGCAGCTCATGCAGCTGAATATCAGAAAAACAAGCAACCCAATCCAAAAATGGGCAGGACCTAAATAGACATTTCTCCAAAGAAGATATATATATTGCCAACAAACACATGAAAGAATGCTCAACATCAGTAATCAACAGAGTAATGCAAATCAAAACTACCATGAGGTATCACCTCACACCAGTCAGAATGGCCATCATCAAAAAATCTACAAACAATAAATGCTGGAGAGGGGGTGGAGAAAAGGGAACCCTCTTGCACTGTTGGTGGGAATGTAAATTGATACAGCCACTAAGGAGAACAGTATGGAGGTTCGTTAAAAAACTAAAAATAGAACTACCATATGACCCAGCAATCCCACTACTGGGCATAAACCCTGAGAAAACCGTATTTCAAAAAGAGTCATGTACCACAGTGTTCACTGCAGCTCTATTTACAATAGCCCGGAGATGGAAACAACCTAAGTGCCCATCTTTGGATGAATGGATAAAGAAGATGTGGCACATATATACAATGGAATATTACTCAGCCATAAAAAGAAACGAAACTGAGCTATTTGTAATGAGGTGGGTAGACCTAGAGCCTGTCATACAGAGTGAAGTAAGTGAGAAAGAAAAAGACAAATACCGTATGCTAACACATATATATGGAATTTAAGACAAAAAGTGTCATGAAGAACCTAGGGGTAAGGCAGGAATAAAGACACAGACCTCCTAGAGAATGGACTTGAGGTTATGGGGAGGGGGAAGGGTGAGCTGTGACAGGGCGAGAGACAGTCATGGACATATACACACTAACAAACGTAGTAAGGTAGATAGCTAGTGGGAAGCAGCCGCATGGCACAGGGATATTGGCTCGGTGCTTTGTGACAGCCTGGAGGGGTGGGATTGGGAGGGAGGGAGACGCAAGAGGGAAGACATATGGGAACATATGTTTATGTATGACTGATTCACTTTGTTATAAAGCAGAAACTAACACACCATTGTAAAGCAATTATACTCCAATAAAGATGTTAAAAAAAAAAAAAAAAGAGTCATGTACCATAGTGTTCATTGCAGCTCTATTTACAATAGCCAGGACTTGGAAGCAACCTAAGTGTCCATCGACAGATGAATGGATAAACAAGATGTGGCACATATATACAATGGAATATTACTCAGCCATAAAAAGAAACAAAATTGAGTTACTTGTAGTGAAGTGGATGGACCTAGAGTCTGTCATACAGAGTGAAGTCAGTCAGAAAGAGAAAGACAAATACCATATGCTAACACATATATATGGAATCTAAAAAAAATAAATAAAAGGTTATGAAGAACCTAGGGGCAGGACAGGAATAAAGACGCAGCCCTACTAGAGAATGGATTTGAGGACATGGGGAGGGGTAAGGGTAAGATGGGACAAAGTGAGAGAGTGGCATGGACATATATATACTACCAAATATAAAATCAATAGCTAGTGGATAGCAACCGCATAGCACAGGGAGATCAACTCTGTGCTTTGTGACCACTTAGAGGGGTGGGATAGGGAGGGTGGGAGGGAGATGCAAGAGGGAAGAGATATGGGGATATATGTATATGTATAGCTGATTCACTGTGTTATAAAGCAGAAACTAACACAGCATTGTAAAGCAATTATACTCCAATAAAGATACTTTTTTTAAAAAGCAGAGAAAAATCAATGAGACATTTGAAAAAATCAATAACATTGATAAACCTTGAACTAGACTGACAAACAAAAAAGAGAGAAAACACAAATCGCCACTCTCAGGAAAAGAGTATATCACTACAGGTCAATCAGATATTAAAGCTATAATAAGGGAGTACTGTGAACTGTGCTTATAAATTCAACAACTTGGATGAAATGGACCAATTTTTTTGAAACTACTAAACTCAGGATTCACTGAAGAAAAACACAGATAACCTAAACAGTTGTATGTCTACTAAAGAAATTAAATTTGTAATTTTAAATCTTTCACAAAAGAACCTCCAGGCCCAGATGATTTCACTGGCAAATTCTACCAAATTTTAAAAGAAGTAATATCAATTCTACACAATCTCTTTTAGAAAACAGAAGTGGTGGAAGCACATTCCAGCTCCCAACTTTTCCGACGTTGCCATTATCCTGATACCAAAACCAGACATGTACAGTACAAAAAAAAAGAAAAACTATAGTCCAATGTCTCTCATGAACATAGATGCAAAAATCATCAACAAGATAATAACAGACAAAATCCTGAAAAGAATAATACATGATGATTGATGGGGTTTATCCCAAGAATTCAAGGCTAGCTCAACTTTTGAAAATCAATCAACATAATCCAATATACTAACAGATTACAGAAGAAAAACCACATGATCAAATCAATTTCTGCAGAAAAAGTATTTGAAAAGTTTACATCAATTTGAGATGAAAAGTTCACATCAATTTGAGATTAAAAGTCACAGTCATGTAGAAATAGAAAGTTACTTCCTTAATTTGATGAAGCCCATCTCTCAAAAACCCACAGTTAACAGAAAACTTAATGACGGAAGACTGAATGCTTGCCCTCTAAGATTAAGAACAAAGCTCACGGTTGTTCACTCTCACCATGTTTATTCAACACCATAGCCCTTAGCCAGTTCAATAAAGTAAGAAAAAGAAAGAAAAGAGGTATAGATTGGAAATTAGAAAAATAAAACTGTTTTTATCTGCAGACCATGTAATTGTCTATGAAAAAAATTCCAAGGAGTCTACAAAAAGAATCCTGGAACTTATCAGTGAGTTAGCAAGACTGCAAGATACAAGGTCAACATATTTTTTAAAATAAATGATATTTTCATATTCTAGCAATGAACAATTCAATTTTCAATTTTCTGAAATTAAAAAAATATTCTTTACAATAGCTCCAAAAAAATCTAAATACGTAAGTATAAATTTGTCAAAGTATGTGCAGTATCTGTGTGCTGAAAACTTAAAAAACACTAATGAAATAAATCAAAGAAGACCTAAATAAGTGGAGAGATATACCATGTTCATGGAGAGATATACCATGTTCATGGATTGGAAAAATCCATATAGTTAAAAATCCATATAGTCATTTCTTCCCTATATTTATTTATAAATTCAATGCAGTTCCAATCAAATTCCCAGCATGACTTTTTTTAGGTATAAAAGAACTGATTTAACTACCTCATATTTGCTGTCCAATTATACTCTACTATATACTATAGTGATATACAGTGGGAAATTCCTTGTGTTTTGCAGTGAGTAGAAATATAGATTTTAGTAATATAACAAACAGGCTTGTGGTAAAATAGTCATCAAATATATGTGACTGTTAAGTGATTTTATGTAATAAAGGAATATACTTGAATATTAAGAGAAGTTGGAGGAATGCAGCATGTGAAAAATAAAATAAAATTGAAAAACACCTGATTTTAAAACTATGTGAAAGGCAAAGGAACTAGAATAGCCAAACTATTTTGAAAAAAAAAATAAAGCTGAAGGAATCACACTACCTGATTTTAAGACTTACTATAAAACTACAGCACTCGAGATAGTGTGGTATTGACAAAGGGACAGACACATAGGTCAGTGGAGAAGAACTGAACCCAGCGTTAGATTCTATTGGCTACACAAATATGGCCAACTGATTTTTTTTACAAAGGTACAAAGGCAGTTCAAAGGAGTAAGGATAGTTTTCATCAAATGGTTTTGGAACAATTGGACATCCATATGCAAAAAAGTGAAACTCAATCTAATCCTCACACTTCATAGAAAAATTAACTCAGTATGGCTAAGTGAAATAAGTCAGACAGAGAAAGATAAACACCACATGATCTCATTTATATGTGGAATCTAAAAAGAAAAACCAAACCAAGCTCATAGAGAACAGACTGATAGTTGCCAGAGGCATATCTGTGTGTGTGTGTGTTTCTGTGTGTGTGTGTGTACATGTGCACACGTGTGCAATGGGTGAAGGGAATCAAAAGGCACAAACTTCCAGTTATAAAATAAGTCATGGGGATGTAACGTACAGCATAGTGACTAGAGTTAATAATACTCTATTATATATTTGAAACTTGCTGAAAGAGATCTTAAAAGTTCTCATCACAAGAAAAAAATTTTTTAACTATTATGGTGATGGTTTTTAACTAGACTTATTGTGGCAATTACTTCACAATATATACAACTATTGAATCATGTTGTACACCTGAAACTAATAGAATGTTATATGTCAGTTATAACTCAATAAAAAAATTAACTCAGAATGGTACATAAGTATAAAACTACGGAACTTTTAAAGGAAAACAGGAGAAAATCCTCATGATTTTAGCTTAGTCAAAGCATTAAGATATGACACCAAATCACCAGCCCATTAAAAAATTTTGATAAACTGGACTCTAATCAAACTAATACCCATTTTTTCTGTGAAAGACACTGATAAAAGAATGAGAAAAAACAAGCTACAAGTAGGGAAAAAATATTTGCAGATCTCATATCTAACAAAGGACTTGTATCAAAAATATGAAAAGAACTCTCAAAATTCAACAGTAAGAAATCAACAACCCAACTTTAAAAACTGGTGGAATAATTTCAACAGATACTTTACCAAAAGTGATATAGACATGGCAAATAAGCACAAGAAAAAATGTTCAACATCACTAGCCAGTAGTAAAATGCAAATTAAAACCACAGTGAGAAACCACTATACACCTAATAAAATGGCTAAAAAAATTCCAAATGCTGGCAAGAATGTGAAACAGCTAGAACTCTCATGTGTTGCTAATGGGAATGAAAAATGGTACCACCATTCTGGAAAAACAGTCTGGAGATTTTTTATAAAGTTAAACATACACTTGCCATATGACCCAGCAGTCCCACTCTTGGTATTTACCCCAGAGAAATGAAAACGTACGTTCACCCAAAAACCTGTGCATGAATATTAATAGCAGCTCTATTCATAAATACCAAATACTGGAAAAAACGCAAATGTCCTTCAACAAATGAAAGGATAAACAAGCTGCAGTATATCCATATAATGGTGTATTACTCAGTAATAAAAAGGAATAAATCAAAGATACATGCAACTACATGAATGAATCTCAGTGACATTACACTAAGTGCAGGAAGCTAGTCTCAAAAGGTTATATACTCTCTGATTCCATTTATATGACATTCTGGAAAAGGTGAAATTACAGGAACAGAGAATAGATCAACGGCTACCAAGGCTTGGGGTGATAGAAGGGTTTGGCTAAAAGGAAAGCAAAAAGAGGTGTTCTTTTTTGCCTTCCTTTAGCCAACAATTTGTGATAAAATTGTTCTGGAACCTGACGGTGGTGGCTGTTACATGAAATTATACACGTGTTAGAACTGTATACCAAAAAGTCCATTTTTACTGTATGTAAATTTTAAAAAATAATTTAAAAATAGAGGCAATTGATACAGTTTATATTATATCTTGTTCCAGATAAGATTTTAAATGATTTCCTTTAATTGTAGGATGCTTGGCTAATTATCTTAAGCTAAATATAAACATAAGAAAAACATTTGCTCCCAGAACTTGCTTAAAGGTGAGCCTCAATCAGGACTTCCCTGGGTGGCGCAGTGGTTAAGAATCCGCCTGCCAATGCAAGAGACACGGGTTCAATCCCTGGTCCGGGAAGATCCCACATGCCGTGGAGCAGCTAAACCCGTGCGCGGCAACTACTGAGCCTGCGCTCTGGAGCCGGCAAGCCACAATTACTGAGCCCGTGTGCCACAACTACTGAAGCCTGCGTGCCTAGAGCCCGTGCTTGGCAACAAGAGAAGCCGCCACAATGAAAAGCCCATGCACCTCAATGAAGAGGAGCCCATGCTCGCCGCAACTTAAGAAAGCCCGCATGCAGCAACAAAGACCTAACACAGCCAAAAATAAATAAATAAATAAATTTATTTAAGAAAAAAAAGGTGAGCCTCAATCCTTGAAAAGCTGCTTACCTTAAACTCTCCTTTTTATCTCTTTGATGCTCTCACTTTCTTTTCCATCTTTCTTGGGTGCTCTACTCTGCCTCATCTCTTTCCCCCTTCTTTTCTGTGCTTTTTTCTTTATCCTAGCTTAACTGATCATATTTTAAGCTGATGTATATATTTTACACTATATATTTTGCCACGAATGAAAACAAACTTATACTCCTTGTTCTTTCTTTAAAGTTGAATGACTTGAACATTTTATATTTCCCTAAAATAAAATATTCTGTCAAATTACTTAAAGTTGGTTTTTACCTGTGAATGATTTTCAGAGCTGACATTTCCCCTTCAGTTGCTCAGGGGCTCTCAAGAAAAAAGAAAAACTTTTCCCCCCTGGTCAAATGAAAAGGCAGATTTTTTCCCCTTAAAGTTGATGTAATTTTCATTGTCTTATATTATGAAGATTAAGCTTTATATAGTCGATTCTTTTTTTTAAAATTACATCAAAAGTGAAATTGCATATTTTAAAAAAAAATTGAGAGGCACGCATAGCTACAGGGCATTCCAACAGTGCATTCATTTTTAGGCAAACAACCCCTTTGAAGCCAAGATATTTGTTTGCAACCAAGTAGCTATATATAAAACAATCATCTAAGAGATGGACATAAGGTTAACTTGCAAATGGTGTCACAGAGGCAGCCATTTGTGTTTAAAGGTGATAATCAGGAATTAAATTGAGCACTAGAAAAGATGTCAGATTATGAAGAAAAACGGGTTTGCGAGATTGTATTAAGAAAAAGATTTTTTTTACGGTATGCAGGCCTCTCACTGTTGTGGCGTCTCCCTTTGCAGGGCACAGGCTCTGGACGCGCAGGCCCAGAGGCCATGGCTCACAGGCCTAGCCACTCCGCGGCATGTGGGATCTTCCTGGACCGGGGCACGAACCCGTGTCCCCTGCATCGGCAGGCGGACTCTCAACCACTGCGCCACCAGGGAAGCCCCAAGAAAAAGATTTTAACTAGACTTATCGTGGTAATAATTTCACAATACATACAAATATTGAATCATTATGTTGTACACCTGAAACTAACATAATAAGTCAATTATACCGCAATAAGAAAAGAAAAGAAAAAGAAATGAGCTGTGTTAAGAAAAAGATGAAGGAAAAACCTGCTTGTAGACTTACAAGGTAAAGGCTAGAAAAATTTGGTAGACTAAGAATTTCTGTACAAAGAGAAAATTTGAGCCAGCTCATCATATAACAAGATAGGGTTTTGTTTTTTTTTTTTTTGCATAAACCAAAGAGAAAAGATGTCTTACTGTTATCTCCAATGCCATCTTCATGTTTTCTTCCACTGTCCTTTTCATTTTCATCTTCTGAGTTTTCTACTTCCTGAATAACCATCCTTTTCCCTTTGGTTTGAGTCTCAGATGCAGGTTCAGAATTTTTCAGATCTCTTTCAACCTCTAACAAGGTTTTCTGAAACATAATCGCCACATTAAAGAAAACTTTTTCCTTTAGTAAGAAGTATAACCATTCTTGCAGGTAAGAATATCAAGATATTAAAAAGTGAATAAAGATAACTAAGATAAAGCTTCTTATGGTGGTCTTTATTTTTCTTTTCAAACAACTTGACTGCTTTGTCTGATTAGAACTATACATGTCCACTGTAAAAAACTTAAAGCATAACAAGTATAAAAGAAGGAAGAAAAAAATCATCTGAAATCCTGCCACTCAGATAAACTATTGACATTCTGATGATCATCTTCCTGGATATATTTGTATACATATATAAACAGAGGTATCCAGTTTTATACAAATTAAACCATACTATACATGTTTAAGAGTCATGTTGAAAGTTCTTTAATATTTTATGCCAACTAGAAATTTAAAAAATGTATCAAACCATTTTGCTTCCTTGCTCATCTTTAACACCTTACTGAGGTATAACTGACATAAACTGCACATACTTAAAGAGCACAAGTTTTAATAGATTTTGATGTAATATCATTCACAAAACGTTTCTTCCTATCTTTTTGTTATGATTCCCTTTTGCTCATCCCTGCAACCACTGTTCTTTCTGTTACGATAGATTAGTTTGTATTTTCCAGTTTTTTATGTAAGTAGAATCAAAATACATGTACTCTTTTTGTCTGGCTTCTTTCACTTAGCATAATTATTTTGAAATTTATCCACGTCGTCTTATGAACCTATTAGTTCATTCCCTTTTATTGTTCAGTAGTATTCTATTATATGCTTATAAAACGATTTGTTTATCCATTCACCTATTGATGGACATTTTAGGCTATTTTCAGTTTTTGGCAATTACAAATGAAGCCATTATAAACATTCGTGCTTAAATCTTTGTATGGACATATGCTTGTATTTTTCTTGGTGAATACTCGGAGTGGAATGACTGGGTCATGCGGTAGGCGTATGATTGTTTTGTTTAACTTTTTACCTGTATTCCAAAGCAGTGGGATCATTTCATATTCCCAAGTTTCAGTTCTCCCACATGCCCACCAACACTTAGTATGGTCAATCATTTTCATTTTAGCTAACAGGTTTGTAGTGGTATCTCTTGTGGTTTTATGTTTCTCTAATGACTAATGACATTGAGCATCTTTTCATGTGCTTATTTTCCATTCACATAACTTTTGGTGACGTGTCTGATCAAATATCTTGCTTATTTTTCATCAACCTGTTTGTTTTCTTGAGTTTTTAAAGTTCTGTATATATTCAGGACACAAGCCCTTTGTTAGATACATGATTGCAACTATTTTTCCCCAGTCTATGGCTTGTCTTTTTATTCTTCTGATAGAATAAATAAAAACTTTTTAATTTTGATGAAGCCCGATTATCAACTTTTTATAGATTATGCCTCTGTGTCACACCTAAGAAATATTTGTCTCATCCAAGGTCATAAAGATTTTCTCTTATGTTTTCTTCTAGAACTTTCATACTCCAAGTCTTATATTAAGGTATATGATCCGCTTTGAGTTAATCTTTACATATGGTTAAGGTAAAAATGCATTTGGTTAAGGTCTAAAGTTAATATGTAAACATGAACTTATGTTGGATAGTAAAATTAAAAGTGGTTTTCCTTGTTTCAATTTTTTTTTAGAATATTAAAATGCTAACTTTTTAATGAACATACCATTATAAAAAGGAAATACTATGGGGTGAAGATGTGTTCCTAAGCTGCACCCTAAACCTAATCCACTGAAATGCTGACTTGATAAATGCAGCTGATACAGTAGGGACATCAGCTGCCTCTCAGAAAGAGTTAGATAACCTGAAAGGTATGTGGAAACAGTGACAACTTATTGGTGGAAGACAGTTCTCCAGGGGTTTCCCATATTTCTAAATATATTATAAGCAGAGGAGCTAAACTACCTTTGTTCTAGACTTTATTTTTTCTTTGATTTATAACAACAGGAATTTATTTCTCAGTTCTGAAGACTGGGAAGTCCAAGTTTAAGGTGCTAGCAGATTTGGTTTCTGGTGAGGGCCTGCTTTCTGGTTCACAGACAGCTGTGTTCCTGCTGTATCTGCACTTGGTGAAAGGGACCTAGATTATCTTTTTAAGGATGTTTGTACTGACAACAGCCCTGGGAAATAGAGAATGCCCTATCTGGGCATTCTGCCGCCCACACGGAACTTGGTGGCCAGGGTAACGGACATGAGCTTCAAGCTCATCAGCTTGCCATGCCATGAGTAGCAAAGTCTTTTGTGCCTGACCCAGGAATTTTGTATATTCTTCTAGGCCACCTTGCTAATTTACATGTAGGGTAAACTCTCAGGCCCTTCACAGCTCTTGACACTTACCTCCACTCCTTAGGATTGAATACAGATCCCCTAAGTGCATATCTGAGTCAGTTTACTGTTAGGGATGCTATGGTTACCACGCAAATTAAGGAATAAACACTCTTTTATGGCCATCAAGCTCCTGCTTAATCCTACCTAGGAAAGTTCTACACCATTTGCATAATAAATTGAACTTGGCTCAAAGAAAAGAACTGCCTACAAAGCTTCAGGAAAGAGAAAATTATTTGTCCTTCAGGAGTAGGTTTATGATTTTGGACAATTTAAGAGCCAGCTTTCTTCCACTTCAAATAGACGTTAACACTGGGAATATCTGAGATGTACCTCTCTTTTTTTTTTTTAACATCTTTATTGGAGTATAATTGCTTTACAATGGTATGTTAGTTTCTGCTTTATAAACAAGTGAATCAGCTATACATATAAATATATCCCCATATCTCTTCCCTCTTGTGACTCCCTCCCACCCTCCCTATCCCACTCCTCTAGGTGGTCACGAAGCACCAAGCTGATCTCCCTGTGCTATGTGGCTACTTCCCGTGAGCTATCGGTTTTACATTCAGTAGTGTATATATGTCCATGCCACTCTCTCACTTTGTCCCAGCTTCCCCTTCCCCCTCCCCGTGTCCTCAAGTCCATTCTCTGCATCCACCTCACTACAAATAACTCAATTTCGTTTCTTTTTGTGGCTGAGTAATATGCCACTGTTTATATGTGCCACATCTTCTTTATCCATTCATCTGTCGATGGACACTTACGTTGCTTCCATGTCCTAGCTACTGTAAATAGAGCTGCAATGAACATTGTGGTACATGACTATTTTTTGAATTATGGTTTTCTCAGGGTATATGTCCAGTAGTGGGATTGCTGGGTTGTATGGTAGTTCTATTTTTAGTTTTTTAAGGAACCTCCATACTGTTCTCCATAGTGGCTGTATCAGTTTCCACTCCCTCCAACAGTGCAAGAGGGTTCCCTTTTCTCCACACCCTCTCCAGCATTTGCTGTTTGTAGATTTTTTGATGAAGTCCATTCTAACTGGTGTGAAGTGATACCTCACTGCAGTTTTGATTTGCATTTCTCTAATACTTAGTGATGTTGAGCAGCTTCTCATGTGCTTCTTGGCCATCTGTATATCTTCTTTGGAGAAATGTCTATTTAGGTCTTCTGCCCATTTGTGGATTGGGCTGTATGTTTTTTTGATATTGAGCTGCAAGAGCTGCTTGTAAATTTTGGAAATTAATCCTTTGTCAGTTGCTTCATTTGCAAATATTTTCTCTCATTCTGAGGGTTGTCTTTTCGTGCTGTTTATGTTTTCCTTTGCTGTTCAAAAGCTTTTAAGTTTCATTAGGTCCCATTTGTTTATTTTTCTTTTTATTTCCATTTCTCTAGGAGCTGGGTCAAAAAGGATCTTGCTGTGATTTATATCATAGAGTGTTCTGCCTATGTTTTCCTCTAGAAGTTTTAGAGTGTCTGGCCTTACATTTAGGTCTTTAATCCATTTTGAGTTTATTTTTGTGGTGTTAGGGAGTGTTCTAATTTCATCCTTTTACATGTAGCTGTCCAGTTTTCCCAGCACCATTTATTGAAGAGGCTGTCTTTTCTCCATTGTATATTCTTGCCTCCTTTATCAAAAATAAGGTGACCATATGTGCTTGGGTTTATCTCTGGGCTTTCTATCCTGTTCCATCGATCTATATTTCTGTTTTTGTGCCAGTACAATACTGTCTTGATTGCTGTAGCTTTGTAGTATAGTCTGAAGTCAGGGAGCCTGATTCCTCCAGGTCCATTTTTCTTTCTCAAGATTGCTTTGGCTATACGGGATCTTTTGTGTTTTCATACAAATTATGCAATTTTTTGTTCCAGTTCTGTGAAAATATGCCAGTGGTAGTGTGATAGGGGTTGCACTGAATCCGTAGATTGCTTTGGGTAGTATAGTCATTTTCACAATGTTGATTCTTCCAATCCAAGAACATGGTATATCTCTCCATCTATTTGTATCATCTTTAATTTCTTTCATCAGTGTGTTATAGTTTTCTGCATACAGGTCTTTTGTCTTCTTAGGTAGGTTTGTTCCTAGGTGTGTTATTCTTTTTGTTGCAATGGTACATGGGAGTGTTTCCATAATTTCACTTTCAAATTTTTCATCATTAGTGTAAAGGAATGCAAGAGATTTCTGTGCATTAATTTTACATCCTGCTATTTTACCAAATTCATTGATTACCTGTAGTAGTTTTTCAGTAGCATCTTTAGGATTCTCTATGTATAGTATCATATCAACTGCAAACAGTGACAGCTTTACTTCTTTTCCGATATGGATTCCTTTTATTTCTTTTTCTTCTCTGCTTGCTGTGGCTAAAACTTCCAAAACTATGTTGAATAATAGTGGTAAGAGTGGGCATCCTTGTCTTGTTCCTGATCTTAGTGGAAATGGTTACAGTTTTTCACCATTGAGTATGATGTTGGCCGTGGGTTTGTCATATATGGCCTTTATTATTAAGTTCCATTTATGCCTACTTTCTGGAGGGTTTTTATCATAAATGGGTGCTAAATTTTGTTGAAAGCTTTTTCTGCATCTATTGAGATGATCATATGGTTTTTATTCAATTTGTTAATATGGTGTAGCACATTGATTAATTTGCATATATTGAAGTTTCCTTGCATTCCTGAGATAAACCCCACGTGATCATGGTGTACAATCCTTTTAATGTGATGTTGGATTCTGTTTGCTAGTATTTTGTTGACGATTTTTGAATCTATGTTTATCAGTGATATTGGCCTGTAGTTTTGTGACTTCTTTGTCTGGTTTTGGTATCAGGGTGATGGTGGCCTCATACAATGAGTTTGAGAGTGTTCCTCCCTCTGCTATATTTTGGAAGAGTTTGACAAGGATAGGTGTTAGCTCTTCTATAAATGTTTGATAGAATTTTCTTGTGAAGCCATGTGGTCCTGGGCTTTTGTTTGTTGGAAGAGTTTTAATCAGTTTCAATTTCAGTGCTTGTGATTGGTCTCTTCATATTTTCTATTTCTCCCTGTTTCAGTCTCAGAAGGTTGTGCTTTTCTAAGGATTTGTCCAGTTCTTCCAGGTTGTCCATTTTATTGGCATAGCATTGCTTGTAGTAATCTCTCATGATCCTTTGTATTTCTGCAGTGTCAGCTGTTACTTCTCCTTTTTCATTTCTAATTCTATTGATTTGAGACTTCTCCCTTTTTCAGTCTCAGAAGGTTGTGCTTTTCTAAGGATTTGTCCAGTTCTTCCAGGTTGTCCATTTTATTGGCATAGCATTGCTTGTAGTAATCTCTCATGATCCTTTGTATTTCTGCACTGTCAGCTGTTACTTCTCCTTTTTCATTTCTAATTCTATTGATTTGAGTCTTCTCCCTTTTTTTCTTGATGAGTCTGGCTAATGGTTTATCAATTTTGTTTTTCTTCTCAAAGAACCAGCTTTTAATTTTATTGATTTTTGCTATTTTTTCCTTCATTTATTTCTGATCTGATCTTTATGATTTCTTTCCTTCTGCTAACTTTGGGGGTTTTGGTTCTTCTTTCTCTAATTGCTTTAGGTGTAAAGTTAGGTTCTTTCTTTGAGACGTTTCTTGTTTCTCTTAAGGTAGTATTGTATCACTATAAACTTCCCTCTTAGTACTGATTTTGCTACATCCCATAGGTTTAGTGTCATAATGTTTTCATTGTCCTTTGTTTCTAGGTATTTTTTGATTTCCACTTTGATTTCTTCAGTGATCTCTTGGTTATTAAGCAGTGTATTGTTTAGCCTCCATGTGTTTGTATTTTTTACAGATCTTTTCCTGTAATTAATATCTAGTCTCACAGCATTGTGGTCGGAAAAGATACTTTATACGATCTGAATTTTCTTAAATTCACCAAGCCTTGATTTGTGACCCAAGATATGATCTATCCTGGAGAATGTTCCATGAGCACTTGAGAAGAAAGTGTATTCTGTTGTTTTGGGATGGAATGTCCTATAAATATCAATTAGGTCCATCTTGTTTAATGTATCATTTAAAGCTTGTGTTACGTTATTTATTTTCATTTTGGATGATCTGTCCATTGGTGAAAGTGGGGTGTTAACGTCCCCTACTATGATTGTGTTACTGTCAATTTCCCCTTTTATGGCTGTTAGCATTTGCCTTATGTATTGAGGTGCTCCTATGTTGGGTGCATAAATATTTACAATTGTCATATCTTCTTCTTGTATTGAGCCCTTGATCATTATGTAGTGTCCTTCTTTGTCTCTGGTAATAGTCTTTACTTTAAATTATATTTTGTCTGATATGAGAATTGCTACTCCAGCTTACTTTTGATTTCCATTTTCATGGAATATCTTTTTCCATCCCCTTTCAGTCTGTATGTGTCCTTAGGTCTGAAGTGGGTCTCTTGTAGACAGCATAAGTACGGGTCTTGTTTTTGTATACATTCAGCCAGTCTGTTTCTTTTGGTTGGAGCATTTAATCCATTTACATTTAAGGTAATTATTGATGTGTATGTTCCTATTAACATTTTCTAAATTTTTGTCGTTTGTTATTGTAGGTCTTTTCCTTCTCCTGTGTTTCCTGCCTAGAAAAGTTCCTTGAGCATTTGTTGTAAAGCTTGTTTGGTGGTGCTGTATTCTCTTAGGTTCTGTTTGTCTGTAAAGGTTTTAATTTCTCTGTTGAATCTGAATGAGATCCTTGCTGGGTAGAGTAATCTTGGGTGTAGGTTTTTCCCTTTCATCACTTTAAATATGTCCTGCCACTCCCTTCTGGCTTGCACAGTTTCTGCTGAAAGATCAGCTGTTAACCTTATGGGGAGTCTCTTGTATGTTGTTGTTTTTCCCTTGATGCTCTTAATATTTTTTCTCTGTATTTAAATTTTGATAGTTTGATTAATACGTGTCTTGGCATGTTTCTCCTTGGATTTATCCTGTATGGGACTCTGCGCTTCCTGGAGTTGACTATTTTCTTTCCCATGTTAGGGAAGTTTTCAACTATAATCTCATCAAATATTTTCTTTCTTTTTCTCTTCTTTTTCAGGGACCCGTATAATTCGAATGTTGGTGCGTTTAATGTTGTCCCAGAGGTCTCTGAGACTGTCCTCAATTCTTTCCATTTTTTTTTCTTTATTCTGCTCTGCAGTAGTTATTTCCACTATTTTATCTTCCAGGTCACTTATCTGTTCTTCTTCTTCAGTTATTCTGCTATTGATTCCTTCTAGAGAATTTTTATTTCATTCATTGTGTTGTTCATCATTGTTTGTTTGCTCTTTAGTTCTTCTAGGTCCTTGTTAAACGTTTCTTGTATTTTCTCCATTCTATTTCCAAGATTTTGGATCACCTTTACTATCATTATTCTGAATTCTTTTTCAGGTAGACTGCCTGTTTCCTCTTCATTTATTTGGTCTGGTGGGTTTTTACCTTGCTCCTTCATCTGATGTGTGTTTCTCTGTCTTCTCATTTTGCTTAACTTACTGTGTTTGGGGTCTCCTTTTCGCAGGCTGCAGGTTTGTAGTTCCCATTGTTTTTGGCGTCTACCCCCACTGGCTATGGTTGGCTCAGTGGGTTGTGTAGGCTTCCCTGTGAAGGGGAATGGTGCCTGTGTTCCGGTGGATGAGGCTGGATCTTGTCTTTCTGGTGGGCAGGTCTGTGTCTGGTGGTGTGTTTTGCATTTTCTATGATCTGATTATGATTTTAGGCAGCCTTTCTGCTGAAGGGTGGGGTTGTGTTCCTGCCTTGCTAGTTGTTTGGCATAGGGTGTACAGCACTGTTGCTTGCTGGTCGTTGAGTGGAGCTGGGTCTTGGCGTTGAGATGGAGATTTCTGGGATATTTTTGATGTTTGATATTACATGGAGCTGGGAGGTCTGTGGTGTACCAGTGTCCTGAACTCAGCTCTCCCACCTCAGAGGCACAGGCCTGACTCCCAGCCTGGTCACCAAGACCCTGTCATCCACACAGCTCAGAATAAAAGGGAGAAAAAAAGAAAGGGAAGTAAAAAATAAATAAAATAAAGTTATAAAATAAAGAATAATTTTTAAAAATAAAAACAAAATTTGAAAATAGTAAAATAGAAAGAAGAGAGCAACCAAACCAAAGAACAGTTCCACCAATGATAACAGATGCTAAAAACTATACTAAAAAAAAACCGCAAAAAACGGACAGACAGAACCCTAGGACAAATGGTAAAAGCAAAGCTATACAGACAAAATCACAGAAGCATACACATACGAACTCACAAAAAGAGAAAAAGGAAAAAAAATATATATATATATATCATTGCTTCCAAAGTCCACTCCCTCAATTTGGGATGATTCGTTGTCTATTCAGGTATTCCACAGATGCAGGGTACATCAAGTTGATTGTGGAGATTTAATCCTCTGCTCCTGAGGCTGCTGGGAGAGATTTCCCTTTCTCTTCTTTGTTTGCACAGCTCCTGGGGTTCAGCTTTGGATTTGGCCCTGCCTCTGCGTGTAAGTCGCCTGAGGGCTTCTGTTCCCGCTCAGACAGGACGGGGTTAAAGGAGCATCTGATTAGGGGGCTCTGGCTCCCTAAGGCCGGGGGCAGGCCGGGTACGGAATGTGGGGCAAGCCTGCGGTGGCAGAGGCCGGTGTGATGTTGCAACAGCCTGAGGCGTGCCATGTGTTCTCCTGGGGAAGTTGTCCCTGGATCACAGGACCCTGGTAGTGGCGGGCTGCACAGGCTCCCAGGAGGGGAGGTGTGGACAGTGACCTATGCTTGCACACAGGCTTCTTGGTGGCTGCAGCAGCAGCCTTAGCATTTCATGCCCGTCTCTGCGGTCCATGCTGATAGCCGCGGCTCATGCCCACCTCTGGAGCTTGTTTCGGCAGTGCTCTGAATCCCCTCTCCTTGCGCACCACAGAACGAGGCAAGAAAAAGTCTCTTGCCTCTTCGGCAGTTCCAGACTTTTCCCCCCAGACTCCCTCCCAGCTAGCTGTGGTGCAGTAGCCCCCTTCAGGCTATGTTCACACAGCCAACCCCAGTCCTCTCCCTGGGATCTGACCTCCAAAGCCAGAGCCTCAGCTCCCAGCCCCCGCCCGCCCCGGCAGGTGAGAAGACAAGCCTCTCGGGCTGGTGAGTGCTGGTCAGCACCGATCCTCTGTGCAGGAATGTCTCTGATTTGCCCTCCACACCCCTGTTGCTGCGCTCTTCTCCGTGGCCCCAAAGCTTCCCCCCTCCGCCACGTGCAGTCTCCGTCCACGAAGGGGCTTCCTAGTGTGTGGAAAGCTTTCCTCCTTCACAGCCCCCTCCCACTGGTGCAGGTCCCTTCCCTATTCTTTTGTCTCTGCTTTTTCTTTTCTATTTTGCCCTACCCAGGTACGTGGGGAGTTTCTTGCCTTTTGGGAGGTCTGGGTTCTTCTGTCAGCGCTCAGTAGGTGTTCTGTAGGAGTTGTTCCACATGTAGATGTATTTCTGATGTATCTGTGGGAAGGAAGGTGATCTCCACATCTTACTCTTCCACCATCTTGAAGCTCCTCATACCTATTTCTTAAAGCTGTGTCCTAATCCTCGACATCATTTTTCCAGCAAGACTGATATCATTTTAACATAAATACAGAAATAGCAAACTATAGAATTAGGTGAGGTATCACTTTCTGTACTTACTTTGGCCAACTCATTATCAGGTTCAACAGTCAGTACTTTATTCAAATCTTTTATAGCTTCCTGGAGCTTGTTTTGATGTTTATACGTAGTGGCACGGCGCAGAAGAGCTGAAAATTTACCAAAATAAAAGACATACTTTAACATATGGCATTATGGTTATAACACACTTTTCAAGTGTAAGTATATATGTAACATAGAACAGTTTAGAATGCAATTGTGCAAACTACACCAACTTCCAACGACCTGGCCCTCTGGGTGCTCCAGTCCCTGCCAGCTCCTCCAAGGGCTGAGAGACTCGGTAGCTCACCCCTCAGAAGCACCATGCTGTGCTACAATAATGGGAAGGTCTTCACTAAACAGTAACACGTTCCTCCTTATAATCATCACTAGTATTATTTCCACTTTATGAACATTTAGAAAACCCCTCCTTTAAATTTAGTACATTACTGACCAGCACCTGACCCAGAATCTGGGCTGTTAGTGAAATCTCTATAGCACAGGGAACTGAAGGAATCCTGGTGATTATGTCAACTAGGTTCAGAAATTGAATACTTTAGCAATTTGTATCAGGGTTTTTTTTTTTTTTGGTAGGTTACAATATCTAATTTGATCATTTTTTAATACTGAAATGAATGCCTTCCTAGTCTAATTGTTATTAATTATATAATGAGAGAATTTTGTGTAGTTAGACATGATTTTGAAAAGAATCAGTCTTGGTAATTCTGAAAAGTGAGATATTTATATCTGATTTAATACACTTTTATTTTTTTATTTTAGATTTTTTTTTTTTGATGTGGACCATTTTTAAAGTCTTTATGGAATTTGTTACAATAATGCTTCTGTTTTATGTTTTGGTTTTTTGGCCACAGGCATGTAGGATCTTAGCTTCCCAACCAGGCATTGAACCCACACCCCCTGCATTGGAATGTGAAGTCTTAACCACTGGACTGCCAGGGAAGTCCCAATATGCTATTTTAAAACATAAATTTCACTAGTTTGATTTTAGTCCTAGAATGAGCCACGAAAATCTAGAGGATAAATCATTTTATCATAAGTGTAATCAAAATTGTAGCGTAAGTACAAGTTTAGCTTTTACTGTTACTACTCAGATTTTAGAAGGGATTGTCCATAAAGAAATATTCATGATATAACAATTACCATTTTTAAAGACTTTTTACTTTGGAAAATACTTTAGATTCACATAAAGTTGCAAAGCTAATACAGATAGTTCTCATATACCTTCACCCAGCTTTCACTAATGCTAACATCTTATATGTAACTACGGTATTTTTGCCAAAACTAATAACATTGGTACAATACTGTCAACTAAACTACAGGCTTTCTTTGGATTTCACCAATTTCTCCACTAATGTCCTTTTTCTGTTCCAGGATGTAATCAAATACCACATTGCATTCAGAGCAATTATTTTTTGAGTAAAAAATAAAATTTTCAACAGGAAGATATTTATCCACTTAAGAAAACCTAAGACTTTTCAATGCTTTATGGCCATAATGATGGCCATAGTGGCTCTGTCAAATTTTTTTTAAATAGTGAAGATTCTGGTGCTTAAGGAATTATTCAATCAAGGAAGAATGAAAACAGAAGGCCATTCTACTGGCAGAAGAGTAGCACAGTGGTTGAATGTGGGCTCCTGATGTCTCATCCAGTGTTGAGTCCTGGCTCTGTCACTTACTAGCAGTGTGATCTTAGGTGAGTTGTTCAATCTCTCTATGCCTCAGTGTCCTTTTGTAAAATGAGTGTGCTAATAATAGTACCTGCACATTTACTGAGCTGTTGTGAAAATTAATGGAGTTAATACATGTACTACATGGCACAGGGCCTGGCACAGTGATGGTGTGGGCCCATCAGGAGATCGTAAAACCTTTACCAGGCACCTGCCTAAAGCTGGGAGCCCACTGGTACTCTGTGATAGAGACAACATACAGGCACGGGAGAACTCTACTGGGGAAAGGAGAGCAATCTATTATGATGACAGTCAGTCTGATGCACCGGGATCCACCCTCAGCACAACCATGGTTTCTGCCCATCCATGTTTGTAGGCATGTGAAGAAAAATTAAGTGGTTATATTTATCTGAATCCGTAAGTATTTAAAGAAATAGAATGAGTCTGTTATAATTTATGCCACTTCCTTTTGGAATGACTCCCTGATAACAGAAAAGGAGAGTGGAGTCTGACTTGCATACTTCAGGCTCGGACCACAGCAAGGTGGTGCAGTCACTGAGACAGGAAATCAGAACAGAGGACAGGTGTTGGTGGAAAGACATAGTCAGTTTTAGACACATTTAATTTAAAATGTCTATGGACATCTAGGTGGAAAAGCCCACAAAGCAGCTGGTAGAAAGTTCTAGAGCTCTGGTGTGGATTTATTGTATTATATTAATACATATTTTTAAATCTATATTAAATTATACTTAAATTTATTTTTGAATAAAAAGATACAGTTCAATAAGCCAGTCACAAGAAGATAAATACTGTATGATTTCATTCATATGACATACCTAAAATAATAAAATCACAGAGACAGAAAGTAGACTGGTGGTTGCCAGAGGCTGGGGTGGGTGGAGAGAATAGAGAGTTGCGGTTTAATGGGTGCACTTTCAGATTTAAAAAGTTCTGGAGATGGATGGTAGTGATGACTGCACAACAATATGAATGTACTTAATACCACCGAACTATTCACTTAAAAATGATTAAGGTGGTAAATTTTATGTTATGTCAATTTTACCACAATAAAAAAAAAATTGAAAGAAAAAAACACAAACCACAATTCAAATGCAAGCATGAGATATTTCTTTTAAAACACATGTACACTTTATTCAATCAGTCATCTGGGATTATTAGCTACTTCAATGCAAATAATTAGGAACTTAAATTCCAAGTTAAACTTGAAATTAAAAGTAACTTGAGGAAGGTAATGATTCACATATAGAAATCTGAGTTTATCTGAAATATTTTTAGTGTAAATATAAGTGTCTACAAATGGTCTTTAACAGATCCTGTTGCAAATTTAAAGGTATTCTATAAACACTTTTACCCTTTAAGTTCCCAGGTTCTAACTCCAAGACCTTTTCACAATCCTGAAAAGCACTATTCCAGTTCTGTAATTTGAGTTCTGCTTGAGCACGATTGTTATAGGCTGCTACCGTGGGAAGCACTGATATGCTCCTGTAAAAGAAACACTTAATGGCAACAAGCAGATGACAGGAAAACATAAGATAGAGAAACTCATCTAAAGTTGTAAGTAGAACAATCACAGCTCGTGTTATGGGTGCAATTGTGTCCCCGCAAATTCATATGTTGAAATCCTAACCCCCAGCACCTCAGAACGTAACTATACTTGGAGATAGTCTTTAAAGAGATAATTAAGTTAAAGTGAGGTCATGAGGGTGTTCCCTAATCCAATATGACTGGTGTCATTATAAGACGACGAGATTAGGACACAGACATGCACAGAGGAAAGCTCACTTGAAGACACAGAGAGAAGATGGCCATCTACAAGCCAAGGAGAGAGGCATCAGAAGAAACCAACCCTACAGACACTTTGATCTCAGACCTCTAACCTCCAGAGCTGTGAGAAAATACATTTCTGTTGTTTAAGCCACTCGGTCTGTGACAGTTTGTATGGCAGCTCTAGCAAACGAATATGGCTTGCATCATCAAAAATAATAACATACAATTCTATAAACATATTAAATCAATGTTTGGACAGATGCTTAAATATCCAGTTAAGAGATTTAAAGTTGACTCTGGCTTTAGAAGTGACATGATCACTTAAATACCCACAGATCTCTTAAAAACCCAGTTTAGTTAACATCAAATATCAAATACATATTTTTTTACTCTTTAGGGACAAGTTTCTAGTACAAAAAAAAAGGAGCAACCAACCACAACTAATATCCTTTATTAAGTTGTTATTGTGTTAACAGATACAAATTAGTCTGTAATCTAAAAGTAAATTTAAATCTAAGGAAATGATAATTTTATCAAAGGAATTTAATTGAAGGAAACAAGAGAGTAGTAGTAATTGAGGAATACAGACCTTAAGAGAGTAAATTTTGCTATATTAAGGGTATGAATGCAAAATAATTAATGAAAAGAATTTAAAACCTACCTGGCTGTTGCTTAAAAAACTGATTTGGAATGCTGTAAAATAATGTATTCCTAGATATAGGAAACATAAGGGTATCGGTGCACTAAATTTTCTAAATCCAGAAAAAAAATGGGAAAGTCACAAAAAGTGTCAATTTACTAAGATCATTAAAGATGAATATAAAGAAATTACACAGTTGGGTAGAGACCAAACATAGAAAATACATGTAAGAATAAATAACACGAGTACCTGACACTGAGTACTTCCCACATGCCAGGCACTAAACAGTCAACTCATTTAATCCTCATTATAATCCACGGAGGAGGCATTACTGCTCTTACGATTTTACAGATGAGAAAATAGATGTAACGGAAAGGTTAAGTAACATGCCCAAGGCCACAAGCTTGGAAATGGTAGAGTCAGGATTTAAATCCCAACTGTCTACTCCAGCACCTGTTCTATTTACCATCATGTTACCCTGCCTTTCAGCATGTTGTTTTATTTAATCCTCACAGCTGCTCTGAAGTAGGCACTGTTATAGTCTCATCGCACTGAGAAGACTGAGGTAAGAGAGGTGAAGAATCTACCCAAGGCCAGAAAAGTGGCAATTTGAGTTCCCTTAACCATTGCAATATGCTGCTTTAATTCTGCAGCTCTGTGATTTCTTCAAAGAGGAAGACAAGAAAAGTTTGTTCCCTGTAATAGGCAAGAGATTCTCCACTGGTGGAAATCTACAAAAAGACAAACAAAATTCCAGAGCTGACATCCACCTGCCTGAACAGGGGAGGCTGTACTGAATGAATGATACCTCAATATCCTCTTTACTTTGTATATTCACTTAAACAGTTGAGCAAACTTCTTTACAGACACCAACAACATTAAAAAAAAATTTTCTTTCCAAAGGTGGAAGCAAGATCGTACAGAGTTTAGCTCTAAGATAGCATTAGTGGTTGTATAAGCACAGTTTGTCTCTAACAATATTTTAGGAAATTAGTTTACTTTTCATAGACTGTAAGAGCTTCATAAGTTCATGCAAGCGTACAATGAACATCTACTATGAACCAGGTATTCTGCTGGGTATTAGGGATACAATGATATTAAAAAAATGACAAGTGGGCTATATTCTTGCAGAGCTTACAGTCCAGTTAGTGCCAAATCACACACACTTGAATTGTACCTCCAACAAAGTAGAGTTAAGATCACTATATGGGTATGTAAATTGGGGGGGGTTAAACTGAGTAGGGTGGAGGTTTAACCTAGTCTGAAAAGTAAAGGCAGACTTCCCCAAAGAAGTGAGACATGGGCTGAGATCTGAAGAATAAGTCAGAATTAACTAAATCATGAGAAGAGGGGAAAGTATGCTAGATGGAGGACCCAGCATATGCAAAGGCCCTGTGGTGGGAGGTAGCACCATAAGTACTAGGATCCAGGCAGTCTGACTATAGAACCTGAGTTCTTAACCTCTATGCTATATGAACTTTCTGTCGCGTTCCATTCAGACAGCTTCTATTTTCTCTGTAAAACAGTAAAGTTAGAACCTCTGTCAAAAGTGGGGATGAAGTGGGAGCTTGGAGGTTTAAGGAAATTATTGAGAAAACAAGGCAAACGCAAGTGAATTTATGATAAATCACAAGTACAATATCTTAAGTGGTTCTGACACTGATTATTTAGCTTATTTACATCATTTCAACAATTAAATTTAAACATTATCATTTTTTTAAATGGCAAGTTTGCACTTTCCTGATGGTGCAGTGGTTAAGAATCCGCCTGCCAATGCAGGGGACATGGGTTCGAGCCCTGGTCCAGGAAGATCCCACATGCCGCAGAGCAACTAAACCTGTGCACCACAACTACTGAGCCTGCTCTCTAGAGCCCTCAAGCCACAACTACTGAAGCCCGTGTGCCTAGAGACCGTGCTCCACGACGAGAGAAGCCACTGCAATGAGAAGCCCGTGCACCACAACGAAGAGTAGGCCCCACTTGCCACAACTAGAGAAAGCCTGCGCACAGCAATGAAGACCCAACACAGCCAAAAAAATAAAATAAATAAATTAAAACATAAATAAACAAATAAATGGCAAGTATAAACCACAACGAAAATCTGCTCACCGAGTATAATACATCACAGCTTCTTCATAATCTCCTGCGTTAAAAGCTTCATTACCTTTCTCCTTTTCATGAATAGCAAGAAAATCCTTTTCCTTCTCAGTTAGACCTAGAAATAAATGTTACCTACTATAAGTAAAAACATAACTTAGTATAACTTTAACATATTTAAATCCAAGAATGCTTATTTTAACAGAAGCAGAAAATTATAAAATAAATAAAAGAAGATAAAAGTTTCCTAAGTTTAGAGATATTTCTTTTCTTTTTTTTAATTTATCAGAATTTTTGAAGGTTTAGAGTTTTTGAATAATTGTTTTGTTTTACTTTAATGGTACTATACACCTGTGGACTTCAAGTGAAAACAACCTGCTCCATCTTTTTGTTTTGAGGCAAAAAGAAAAAAATTTGAGGGATTTGGAGGAAAAAGATGATTTGAAAAAGGGAATGAAAAATGAATTACAGTAAAAAAAATAGGTTTACATATATATTTTTAAGTCTTACTAAATTTAAATATCGTAACTCTTACTCATAAAATTAAGAAGTTAAAGGATAGAATGGAATTTGTTAGAGGTGGTAAGCTCTAGGAGAAAATCCATAAACTTTTCATGGAAATCTGCAGCACTTAAAAGAGAATGTCTTTGGGTCAACAGCTTTTATTGTATTTCAAAAAATTTAGAGACTACTAAATTATTCTTATTTTCCCCCAATTACCTGCTGTATCTAGTCTTGTCTCAATTTTAGACAAATGCAACTTGTTGTTTACTACAGTTTTTTCTTTGTAATCTTCATCAATTTTCGCACATTCCTTTTCCACGTCAAATCTTAAATGAAATAATAATAAAACTAGAAAAAAAGCTCAATACAAACAAGAGAGTAAAATTTATTATTGATATTCTTGTATTTGTATCACCATGCCTTTAGAAATAATATTCCAAAAATATATGATAGGTTTGTATTAGAAGTCATCTCTATTCTTTCCTAGAAAACATGGAATTTAGTGAGAACTTAAATATTAATCAGACGTAAACTGTGTGGAACTTTGGTATTAAAATTGTGACCAATTTCTCTTAATTTAAAAATTTGTTATTTTTTATTTTCGATGGCTATATTACATTAGTTATTTTTGGTTACCCTTATAAATAAAAGGATGCAATAGTTTTTTATTTACTGAAAAACAAAATCAAGAGTGCTTAATCCAAATACTCTTAGTACTCTACTGACGTAACGATATTTGATATGTTCAGGTTTAAAACAATAAAGAATTTATTACAGCATTTTATGGTAGAGAATTTTTATATACAGAAATATAAAACATACTTATCCCACTCTGCATAATCCCTCGGAATTTTCTTTTTAGCTGGTCTACTTTTAGAATTTTTTTCCTGAAAGAAAAAATTATATTTTATGAGATATTTAATATAAGATTAGCAGATTTTCCTATAAATGTGTAGCACTGGATTAAGGTACACAAATTGAATGGGTAAGAAAAATAGGTACCCTTGACGTTACAACACTCCAGTATTATAATTTTTTTAACATAATAATATACAGCAGGTTAAAAAGTAATTTTAAATTTGTAGTTAATTATGAGAGTGATGGGCAGGACTTTAAGTACATATATAAAATTTTAAAACTTATATGTGTGAAGAAATGTGATTATTATTGATTTTTCTTATAATAGAAAAGTACTAAACTATCATTCATTCTTTTAAAACCTAGGCATTGAAGAAATAAGAATAACTACTTTGCTGTGTTAGACAGAGCTGTTTTGCTTGCAATGACAGACACCCAACTTGAACTAATTTTAGTTAAAAAGAATAAATTATTGGCTTATGTAACCAAATTGATGGAAGGGCAGGGGTATGTCTGGATAAAGGGTTCATATACCCTCTTTCTACAGCTCTCCCTCTCTCCCCTTTTCTCCTTCTCTCCCCCAGAAGTCTCTGCTTCTCTCTCCCTGATTTTGTTTTCCCTGCTGTCTGCTTGCTTTTTCTATGTAGTTGCAAATGTGGCCACACACAGTCTGGGATTATAACCTCACAGGCCTCCCAATCAGAAAGGAAAAGGAGAGTGACTCTTCTCTCCATCTTTAGTTAGAGAAATCCCAGGGAAGGACTCTGATTGGCTAGCTTCAGTTATGGGCCCATCACTGACCAAGCACTAGCTTGGTGCTACTAAGTGGCTCAACCCAGGTCACATGTCCACTGCAAGCACCTTGAAGGGAATGGGAGGAAAGCAAACAACAGCTCACAAATAGTTTCTCAAATGATTTCTTAAAAGTCATAATTTGAAACCATTTGAATGGGTCATTTTGGCACGATGGCACAATTTTGTACCACTGGTCATTAGGAGTTACACAGATCTTCCAAATATTCCTACATTTCATTATACAATTAAAAAATCATATCTGTTAAAATCCTCATGGAGTTCACCGACAGGCACACGCAAAGATGCTCAACATCACTAATCGTCAGGGAAATGCAAATTAAAACCACGAGATATCACCTCACACCTGTCAGAATGGCTATCATCAAAAAGACCATAAATAACAAATATTAGAGAGGATGTGAAGAAAAGGGAATCCTTGTACACTGTTGGTGCATCCACTGTGGAAAACAGTATGGCAGTTTCTAAAAAAACTAAAAATAGAACTACCCTACGATCAAGCAATTCCACTCCAGGGTATATATTTGAATAAAATGCAAACACTAATTCAAAGAGATGCATGCACCCCAATGTACACAGCAGCATTATTTACAATTGCCAAGATCTGGAAGCAACTTAAGTGTCTATCAACAAATGAATGGATAAAGAAGAAGTAGTGTATACAAACATAAAAAAGAATGAAATTTTACCATTTGCAACAACATGGATGGACTTGGAGGGTATTATGCTAGGTGAAATAAGTCAGACAGAGGAAGACAAATACTATATGATATCACTTATATGTGGAATCTAAAAACTAAACTAGTGAATATAACAAAAAGGAAACAGACTCATAGATACAGAGAACAAACTAGTGGTTACCAATGGGGAGAGGGGAGGGGGAGGGGCAAAACCAGAGTAGGAGATTAAGAGGTACAAAGTATTATGTATAAAATAAATTAGCTACAAGGATATACTGTACAACACAGCGAATATGGCCAATATTTTATAATAACTATAGATGGAGTATAACCTTTAAAAACTGTGAATCACTGTTATAACACCTGTAACTTGTATAATATTGTACATCAACTATATCTCAATTGTTTAAAAGTAAAAAAAAAAAAAATCCTCATGGAGCTCATCATAAAAGTCACTAAGCGTCTCCCTTAAGGGGAAATTTTTTTTGTCACAAGTAGGTATTTGAGAGCCCCCAATAATATGAAATACTCTGAATTTTACCTGAAAGCTCAGGTTTTAGCACTGGCAACAAATACTGTTCATTGATTTCTTTGAAGTGATAGACCATTGCACTATTTCCAAGAAAATGTCTGCCAGAAACTCAACTCTGAATAACTATAGCTTGTCTGTCAGTCATTTCTTCAAGTAAAAATTGTTCCAGGAAAGAGTTGCTAATTCGGCTGGCAGTCAATCACACAAGTGCTTTTTCTTATGATAACCACCATATTTCATTTCACAGTGAAGTGCCTTCTGTGTACTCCTCATTTTGTCACACAGAATATTTTTTTAACATCTTTATTGAAGTATACTTGCTTTACAATGGTGTGTTAGTTTCTGCTGTATAACAAAGTGAAGCAGCTATACATATACATATATCCCCATATCTCCTCCCTCTTGAGTCTCCCACCCTCCCTATCCCACCCCTCTAGGTGGACACAAAGCACGGAGCTGATCTCCCTGTGCTATGTGGCTGCTTCCCACACGCTATCTATTTTACATTTGGTACACACAGAATGTTAAAAAGATATGTCCTCAAGATTCAAGATTTAATGACAAAAAAAGTTTTATTGTTTCATCAAACTTTTAAGTTAAATTGGAATTTTTTACTATGAGTGCACAGCAGTGGAGAAAACAATGACCACTAGTCCAGTTGGTGCCACTGCCATGATTCATGGTAAGGCACCAGCAGGTTTACCCTCAGTGCAAATGTCAACCGAGTGAAAGAGACAAAAGCATCAGCATTATTTTTTAAAATAACATTGACTTTCTGGATCCCCTAGAAGGATCTCTGGGACAATCAGCATCCACGGGCCATACTTTGAGAACCACTGTACTACTAGTCTGTCTATTCCTACCGGACTATAAGCTCTTTGAGGACAGAGACCAAATGTTTTTTGTTGTTATAGTTTCAGGACACAGACTTAACACATAATGAGTGTTCAATAAATACGAATTCACTGATTACAGACAGTAGTAGCCTTCCTATACTTACTTACTTACTTAGTACCTCAGTTACCTGAGTAATTGCTAATGAGTAAAAGACCCAGGAAGGTAAATTACCAAGGAGCAGAGTGATGAAAAGGCTATGAATGTTTTTCGAATAAAACTGGGGACTCAAAGAAGAGACGAGAAAAACAAGAATGACTCAACCCGAAATGAAGAGAGTTAGGTAAGCATCCTCTTAAAGATGATAGGAATAAAAGAAAACAAAAAAAAAGGAGGGCAGAGGGAATGGAATGTGTGATCCAAGCAAAAGCCCACTGGAGACAAGGGCTGGGTTCTATAATATCAGGGTCAGGTGGATGCCAAGAAGCTCAATTTTAACTTGAAGTTAAGTGAACCTGGAACTCCAACAGGCCCCTTCTCTATGGAAGCCATGGGTTACCAAGGAGAGATCTGCATGGCAAAATAGGGACCAATCTTAGAGGAATAAAAATGAGGGGCTGGAGATGGGGGGAGAAATGCACTAAACAGAGAAATGACATCTATAACTGCTTGAAATCCATGTTTAATGGGTTAAACAGATTAATTCATCTGTTTAACGCTTTAAATCATACTTAATTGTGTAATAAACTACTCCCTCTATACCTCTATTGGATACATGAAATTACTCCCTGAAACTCTTACACACTGAATTGGATCTTAAGTACTCATCAAAACTTGTCAGAGTAGAAGAGACAGAACAGCAAAAGAAAAAATGAGGAAGGTGGTAAGCCCAAGATGCAAGCCTTCAAATGAAAATACTGTTTGATTTTGATCTCCAGGTGAGGCCTACTCCAGAAGGTGATGACACACGATCACCTGAAAAAAAATCCCCAGTTGCCTACAGGACATCACACTTCGGCTACACTGATTAAACCAAGATAATGTTCTTAATAAACAACAACTTTCTCCCCCTACCACTCACACCCCACACCAAAAAGGCCTACCTTGGCAACATGAAGATGGCTGGTTGAACCACGAACTGGAGGCAAATTATCTTCCATTGCTGGAAATGTTTCATTTTCTTGAAAGTGTATTTTATCATCTTCTTTTTTAATTTCTGATACCCAACTCTAAGAAGAAGAGAGGAAAAAAGAAGGTAAATATACAGTTTGAAATAATTAACCAGGCATTAGAAAGGACTGTACATCATCATAGTTTACTGTGGGTCAATTTTTAGGTGACAATTTGTTCATGCCATTTTCCCTACCTGAAATGCCCTTCTTACCCTCGTTTTTTTTTTCAACTGTAGGAAAATATACAATAACATAAAATGTATCATCTCAACTATTTTTAAGTGTACAGTTCAGTATTGTTCAGTATATTCATTGGTGCCCTTCCTACATTCATTGGTGCCCTTCCTACTTTATTTATCTTACAAGATCTTTTTCATCATCCCTTCCAGCAAGCTTTCTCTGAACTTCCTGGTTGGGCTAAAAGTGTTCCTCCTCTGTGTTTAGCATAGATTTTAAATCCTCTATTTATTGTTTGTCCCTCTTACCACACTGTAAGTTCCTTGAGGGCAGAGCCTATGTCTTAATATCAAGAACCTTAGCACATCAGCTGCAACTTAACATACAGATTAGATTGACCCAGTCTCCAACTCTAGCAGTTTGACAAAAGGAACATGCTTTCTGTAGTTAAATATTAATTACTTCAGATTCCACTTTTTTATATACAGTGGTCAGTATAAAATATACAAATAACAAGAAAGACAAAGAAGCAGAAAAACATTACCCACAGTCAACAGAAGCAGACTCATAGAGTGGATGGATGTTGGAAGTAACAAATAGGGACTTAAAAACAGCTACAGTAAATATGTAAGGAGGGTGGACAACATGCATGAACAACTGAGAACTTTGGGAGAAGAATGGAAACTTTAAAAAGATTTAATGGAAATCCTGAAAATGAAAAACTCAGTATCCAAAATGAATCTATTTGATTAACAGTAGAATGGACACAGGGAAAACGTGGACAAAAAGAGAATCAGTAATGTTATAGCAGATGTGAACATTAACCAACTTGACCTAATCAATATTAAAAACTTCTATGTTATTTTCAAGACCACATGGAACATAGGCCAAAAAAAGTCTCAATAAATTTGATGAAATTTATTGAGGGGTGAAATTATACAAAGTATGGTATCTGACCACAACAGACCTAAACTAGAATTCAGTAATAATAAGTATTTAAATTATCCCCAAGTAATTGGAAATTAAACAATACACTTATAAAGAGATCATGGGTTAAAAAAGGAAATCAGATGGGAAATTGGAAAATAATTTGAACTAAGTGATAATGAAAACATGACATATAATTTGTAGGATTCAGATAAAGTATTAGAGGGAAATATACAACTTTAAACAAGAAGAAAGGCTTAAGATCCAATTATTTAAGCTTCTACCTTAAAAAACTAATGAAGAGAGAGAAAACACATTAAAGCCAAAGTAGGTAGAAGGAAATAAAAATATTAAAAAATAAAAGTAGGAATCTGTAAAACAGATAATAGAAAAATAAAGAAAATCAACATTCAAAACTAGTTTTTTTGTTTTGTTTTGTTTTTTGTTTTTTTTGTGGTAAGTGGGCCTCTCACTGTTGTGGCCTCTCCCATTGCGGAGCACAGGCTCCGGACGTGCAGGCCCAGCGGCCATGGCTGGCAGGCCCAGCCGCTCCGCGGCATGTGGGATCTTCCCAGACCGGGGCACGAACCCATGTCCCCTGCATCGGCAGGCGGACTCTCAACCACTGTGCCACCAGGGAAGCCCAAAACTAGTTTTTCTGGAAATAAATTAATACAACTGACAAACACTTAGCAAGACTAGTCAAAAGAAAGTGAAAGGAAAAAATACAAATTACTAGTATCAGGGATAAAAGAAGTACATCACTAATAATTCTACAGATATTAAAAAAATAAGGGGATGTTTTAGACAAATTTATACCAATAACTTTGCAAGTTAGATAAAATAAACAAATTCCCTGAAAAACTTAACTTAGATACAAGAAAAGGTGAAGTACTTAAAACAAACAAAAAAACCCAGCACAGTGTCTGGCACATACTAGGTTCACAATAATGTTTATTAAACTGAATCGTCACAGAGGCCAGAAAAACTGAGTAAGATATTTCCTTATTATCTGTGAAATTCTATTATTTATTATTCAGCAGATATATAGTGAGGGTCTAATATTTGTCAGACACTCTTCAAACAGGGGCTAGGATAAACTATATTAACTGTCCTACCCATATAGGAGGCAGGGAGGATGAAAAGGAGGCAAACAGGAGAAACAGGAAGAGAAAAAGAAAAACAAGGGAAAAAGTATGAAGGAAAGGAGATGAGAAGGAAACTAACTTAAGAATTGACCGAGAAAGAACAAACAGGCCCTGCAATTAAAACGGCTGTTTACCCCTCAGAAAATAAAGCCAAAGAACGCTGGACAAAAACTGCTATTTTAACCTGTAAATTAATTACCAAATTTTCAAACTCAAGTCAATAAAATGACAAAATGAGAAAACTGAAAGTTTTTAAAAATTAGCATTCTGAGTTAGAGAATACACATAACTTAAAATTGTTTTCAAGTGTATGATTTACCTCAGAAAAAAATACACTGAATAAAATAAAGTAAAACCAAAAAAATTTGTTTTCCCAGAGTCTGTTTAAAAATATATATATTTCTTAAGCAAAATGAAGCCACAAAGGAACTATGAGACGATATAGGTAAATATGTATCTGGTGGAGACAGAGTCTTCCTAAGTATAAAACAAATGTAAAGATCATAAAGGATAAAATCAAGAGGTGTGGTTACATAAAAATAAATAAACATCACACACAAAACTTATAAGGCAAATTAACAAATTGAGGGAAAAATTAAAATATGTAGGAAAGAACTCTTACAAATAAATAAGAAACATATCAATAGAAAAGTCAATAAAGGAGCTCTGGCTCTGACAAAGTAACAGGGACTAAATTTACCCTCCTGCCTAAACTTTAGAAAACCCGATATATGAAACAATAGTTTTCAGATGCTGGACAACAGGTGGCACAGGACAATAATTCTTGAAAGAAGGAAAACAAATGAGGTAAACCCTACGTTTGCTCCAAACTGACTGCCTAGTGTTTCCAGGCTACAGCATAGGGAAAGGAAATAGTCTTGGGTCTCAATGAATTTAGAAGAACGGAGGTCAGACTTTGGGGAGACCAAGATTGCAAGAACTGAGGAGGCAAGATTTCTGAGAGGAGACATCTGGACAGAGAGAAAGCTCTGAAGATAACCCGAATAGCCCTCAGTCTACTAAAGAAACTGAATTAAATTAAATTTAATTGGTAGTTAAAACCTTACCAATAAAGAAAACTTGAGGCCCAGATGGCATCAATGGTAAATTCTAGAAAACATTTAAGGAAGAAATAATATCAATTATACACAAGCTTTTCTAGGAAACAGAAGAGAGAATATTTTCCAACTCACTCTGAGGTCAACAGTACCCTGCTAAGAAACTAGACAATGACATTACAAGAAAACTACAGGCCAATATCTCTCATGATCCATAGACACAAAAAGTCCTTGACAAAATTTTAGCAATCCAATCCATATGAAAAAGATACATCATGATGAGTAGGGTTTATCCTGGAATGCAAGGTTACTATAACACTCAAAAACAGTGTACATAAATTACCTTATTAACAGACTACTAAGAAAACCATATGTTCATCTCAATAAATGCAGGAAAAGCATTTCACAAAATTCAATATCCATTCATGATAAAAATTCTCCATCCATCAAACATGGAACAGAAGGGAACTTCCTCAACCTGATATAGGACATCTATACAAATCTGAAAGTAACATAATGAAAGGCTGGATGATTTCACCTAAGATTGGGAACAAGACAAAGATAGCTGCTCTCATTTCAACATTGTACTAGAGGTCCAAGCCAATGGAATAAGGCAAGTAAAAGGAATAAAAGGCAGCCAGTATGGAAAAGAAGAAAATCTTTCAATATTCACAGATGCCATAATCTTCCATAAAGAAAATCCAAGGAATCTACAAAAAAAGCTACTAGAACGAATGTGTTAGTTTGAATTAAACAAGACACAGGATACACAGTCAATATAAAAAGGCCAATTTTAGATAACTATAAGCTTGCAATGTACAAGTAGAAATTGAAATTAAAATTCTACTGATATGAGGTATCTAGATTAGCCAAACTCAAAGAAACAGAAAGTAGAATGGTCAATAGATGCAGAAAAAGCTTTTCATAAAATTCAACATCCATTTATGATAAAAACTCTCCAGAAAATGGGCAAAGAGGGAACATACCTCCACATAACAAAGGCCATAAATGACAAACTCACAGCTAACATCATACAGGAACAGGAAGAAGAAAAGGATGTCCAATCTCGCCACTTTTATTCAACAAAGTTTTTGAAGTCCTAGCCACAGCAATCAGAGAAGAAAAAGAAATAAAAGGCATCCAAACTGGAAAAGAAGTTGTTAAACTGTCACAATTTGCAGATGACATGATACTTATTATACATAGAAGATCCTAAAGATGCTACCAGAAAACTATTAAAGCTCATCGATGAATTTGGTAAAGTCGTAGGATACAAACTTAACACACAGAAATCTGTTGCATTTCTATACATTAACAACAAAAGATCAGAAAGAAAAATTAAGGAAACAATCCCATTTATCATCACATAAAAAAGAATAAAATACCTAGGAATAAACCTACCCAAGGAGGCAAATGCTCTGTACTCCAAAATCTATAAGAGGCTGATGAAAGAAATCAATGATGACACAAAGAGATGGAAAGATATACCATGTTCTTGGATTAGAAGAATCAATATTGTCAAAATGACTATATTACCCAAGGCAATTTACACATTCAGTGCAATCCCTATCAAATTACCAATGGCATTTCTCACAGAACTAGAACAAAAAATTTTACATTTGTATGGAAACACAAAAGACCCCAAAGAGCCAAAAGCAATCCTGAGAGAGAAAAATGAAGCTGGAGGAATCAGGCTTCCTGACTTCAGACTATGCTATAAAGCTACAATAATCAAAACAGTATGGTACTGGCACAAAAAACAGAAATATAGATCAACGGAACAGGATAGACAGCCGAGAAATAAATCCAAACACCTAGGTCATTAATCTATGACAAAGGAGGCAAGAATACACAACGGAGAAAAGACAGACTCTTCAATAAGTGGTGCTGGGAAAACTGGACAGCCACATGTAAAAGAATGAAATTAGAACATTCTCTCCCACCACATACAAAAATAAATTAAAGGGCTTCCCTGGTGGCGCAGTGGTTGAGAGTCCACCTGCCGATGCAGGGAACATGGATGGGTTCGTGACCCGGTCCGGGAAGATCCCACATGCCGTGGAGTGGCTAGGCCCGTGAGCCATGGCCGCTGAGCCTGCGCGTCCGGAGCCTGTGCTCCGCAACGGGAGAGGCCACAACAGTGAGAGGCCCGCGTACCGCAAATAAATAAATAAATAAATAAATAAATAAATAAAAATAGATTTAAGACTGGATACTTTAAAACTCCTAGAGGAAAACATAGGCAGAACACTCTTTGACATAAATTGCAGCAATATCTTTTTAGATCCATCTCCTAGAATAATGGAAATAAAGACAAAAATAAACAAATGGTACCTAATTAAACTTAAAAGCTTTTGCACAGCAAAGGAAACCACAAACAAAACGAAAGGAACACCTACAGAATAGGAGAAAATATTTGCAAATGATGCAAATGACAAAAGATTAATCTCCAAAATATACAAACAGCTAATACAGTTATATATATATATATATATATATATAAAAAATCAAAAAAATGGGCAGAAGATCTAAAGAGACATTTCTCCAAAGAAGACATACAGAAGGCCAAAAGGCACATGAAAAGATGCTCAACATCACTAATTATTAGAGAAATGCAAATCAAAACTACAATAAAGTATCACCTCACATTGGTCAGAATGGCCATCGCCAAAAAGTCTACAAATAATAAATGTTGGAGAGGGTGTGGAGAAAAAGGAACTCTCCTACACTGTTGGTGGGAATGTAAATTGGTGCAGCCACTATGGAGAACAGTATAGAGGTTCCTTATAAAACTAAAAATAGAGTTACCATATGATACTGCAATCCCACTCCTGAGCATACATCTGGATAAAACCGTAATTGGAAAAGATATATGCACCCCAATGTTCATTGCAGCACTGTTTACAATAGCCAAGACATGCAAGCAACCTTAATGTCTATCAACAGGTGAATGGATAAGGAAGATGTGGTATATTTATTCAGCAGAATATTACTCAGCCATAAAAAAGAATGAAATGATGCCATCTGCAGCAACATGGATGGACTAGAGATGATTATACTAAGTGAAAAGCCAGACAGAGAAAGACAAACATCATATGATACTGTTTATATATGGAATCCAAAAAAAATGATATAAATGAACTTATAAACAAAACAGAAATAGGCCCACAGACATAGAAAACAAACTTACGGTTATCAAAAGGGAAGGGGGGGGAGGGATAAATTAGGAGTTTGGGATTAATATATATACACTACTATATATCAAATAATCAACAAGGACCTACTGTGTAGCACAGGAAACTATACTCAATATTTTGTAATAACCTATAAGGGAAAAGAATCAGAAAAAAGATAGATATATATGTATGTATAACTGAATCACTGTGCTGTACACCTGATGCTGACACAACATTGTAAATCAACTATACTGCAATAAAAAAATAAAAAAGAATGTAAACGGATCAAAAAAGAAATAAAACAGAAAGTAGAATGGTGGTTGCCAGGGGCTGGTGGTGGGGGTGGGATTGGAGAGTTGTTATTTAATGGGTAGAGAACTTCAGTTTTGGAAGATGAAAAAGTTTTTGAGATTGGTTGCACAACAATATGAATATACTTAACACTAATGAACTGTACACTTAAAAATGGTTAAGATAGGGGCTTCCCTGGTGGCGCAGTGGTTGAGAGTCCGCCTGCCGATGCATGGGACACAGGTTCGTGCCCCGGTCCGGGAACATCCCATATGCCGTGGAGCGGCTAGGCCTGTGAGACATGGCCGCTGAGCCTGCGCATCCAGAGCCTGTACTCCGCAACGGGAGAGTCACAACAGGGAGAGGCCCGCGTACCGCAAAAAAAAAAAAATGGTTAAGATAATAAATTTTATATAAACCAATAAAATTTCATAACTGAAGTGACTAAGAATGAGCAAAAAAAATTTAAATTAAAACATTAACTTTTACAGTAGCATAAAATATATTAGATACTTAGAAATAAATTTCATTAAAAATAAGAAGTATACACTGAAAACTATGAGACACTGCTTCATTAAAGACCTATGTGAACAGAAAAAATATATGTTCATGGATCAGAAATCTCAATATTGTTAAGATATCAATTCCTGCAAAATTGATCCACAAATTCAACACAATCCCAACTCAAATACAAGCAAGCTATTTTGTAGAAATTGGCAAGCAGCTCCCACAGGAACCTGGCCTGAGGAGCAGTGGCAGGAGCTTCGAGACTACGGTGGCGCGAAAGCCGTGTGGAGGAAAGGCTCTTGGTGCTGCAGCCAGGAGTCAGTGCTGTGCCTCTGAGCTGGGAGAGCCAACTTCAGGACACTGGTCAACAAGAGACCTCCCAGCTCCACATAATATCAAACGGCGAAAATCTCCCAGAGATCCCCATCTCAACGCCAGGACCCAACTTCACTCAACGACCAGCAAGCTACAGTGCTGGACACCCTATGCCAAACAACTAGCAAAAGAGGAACACAACCCCACCCATTAGCAGAGAGGCTGTCTAAAATCATAATAAGTCCACAGACACCCCAAAACACACCACCAGACGTGGACCTACCCACCAGAAAGACAAGATCCAGCCTCATCCACCAGAACACAGGCACTAGTCCCCTCCACCAGGAAGCCTACACAACCCACTGAACCAACCAACCTTAGCCACTGGTGACAGACACCAAAAACAACGGGAACTACGAACCTGCAGCCTGCAAAAAGGAGACCCCAAACACAGTAAGATAAGCAAAATGAGAAGACAGAAAAACTCACCACAAATGAAGGAACAAGATAAAAACCCACCAGACCTAACAAATAAAAGGAAATAGGCAGTCTACCCGAAAAAGAATTCAGAATAATGATAGTAAAGATGATCCAAAATCTTGGAAACAGAATAGACAAAATGCAAGAAACATTTAACAAGGACCTAGAAGAACTAAAGATGAAACAAACAACAATGAACAAGACAATAAATGAAATGAAAAATACTCTAGATGGGATCAATAGCAGAAAAACTGAGACAGAAGATAGGATAAGTGACCTGGAAGATAAAATAGTGGAAATAACTACTGCAAAGCAGAATAAAGAAACCAGAATAAAAAGAACTGAGGACAGTCTCAGAGACCTCTGGGACAACATTAAACGCACCGACATTCGAATTATAGGGGTTCCAGAAGAAGAAGAGAAAAAGAAAGGGACTGAGAAAAATATTTGAAGAGATTATAGTTGAAAACTTCCCTAATAGGGGAAAGGAAATAGTTAATCAAGTCCAGGAAGCACAGAGAGTCCCATACAGGATAAATCCAAGGAGAAATACGCCAAAACACATATTAATCAAACTGTCAAAAATTAAAAACAAAGAAAGCATATTAAAAGCAGCAAGGGAAAAACAACAAATAACACACAAGGGAATCCCCATAAGGTTAACAGCTGATCTTTCAGCAGAAACTCTGCAAGCCAGAAGGGAGTGGCAGGACACATTTAAAGTGATGAAGGAGAAAAACCTGCAACCAAGATTACTCTACCCAGCAAGGATCTCATTCAGATTTGATGGAGAAATTAAAACCTTTACAGACAAGCAAAAGTTGAGAGAGTTCAGCACCACCAAACCAGCTTTACAACAAATGCTAAAGGAACTTCTCTAGGCAAGAAACACAAGAGAAGGAAAAGAATTACAATAACGAACCCAAAACAATTTAGAAAATGGGAATAGGAACATACATATTGATAATTACCTTAAATGTAAATGGACTAAATGCTCCCACCAAAAGACACAGATTGGCTGAATGGATACAAAAACAAGACCCATATATATGCTGTCTACAAGAGATCCACTTCAGACCTAGAGACACATACAGACTGAAAGTAAGGGGATGGGAAAAGATATTCCATGCAAATGGAAACCAAAAGAAAGCTGGAGTAGCAATTCTCATATCAGACAAAATAGACTTTAAAATAAAGACTATTACAAGGGACAAAGAAGGACACTACATAATGATCAAGGGATCGATCCAAGAAGAAGATATAACAATTGTAAATATTTATGCACCCAACATATAGGAGCACCTCAATACATAAGGCAAATACTAACAGCCATAAAAGGGGAAATCAACAGTAACACATTCATAGAAGGGGACTTTAACACCCCACTTTCACCAATGAACAGATCATCCAAAATGAAAATAAATAGGGAAACACAAGCTTTAAATGATACATTAAACAAGATGGACTTTATTGATATTTATAGGACACTCCAACCAAAAACAACAGAATACACATTTTTCTCAAGTGCTCATGGAACATTCTCCAGGATAGATCATATCTTGGGTCACAAATCAAGCCTTGGTTATTTTAAGAAAATTAATATGGTATCAAGTATCTTTTGCGACCACAACACTATGAGACTAGATATCAATTACAGGAAAAGATCTGTAAAAAATACAAACACATGGAGGCTAAACAATACACTACTTAATAACGAAGTGATCACTGAAGAAATCAAAGAGGAAATCAAAAATACCTAGAGGGCTTCCCTGGTGGCACAGTGGTTGAGAGTCCGCCTGCCAATGCAGGGAATGCGGGTTCGCGCACCGGTCCGGGAAGATCCCACGTGCCTCGGAGCGGCTGGGCCCGTGAGCCATGGCCGCTGAGCCTGCGCGTCCGGAGCCTGTGCTCCGCAACGGGAGAGGCCACAACCGTGAGAGGCCCACGTATCGGGGGGGAAAAAAAATACCTAGAAACAAATGACAATGGAGACACAACGACCCAAAACCTACGGGAAGCAGCAAAAGCAGTTCTAAGAGGGAAGTTTATAGCAATACAAGCCCACCTTAAGAAACAGGAAACATCTCGAATAAACAACCTAACCTTGCACCTAAAGCAATTAGAGAAAGAAGAACAAAAAAACCCCAAAGTTAGCGGAAGGAAAGAAATCATAAAAATCAGATCAGAAATAAATGAAAAAGAAATGAAGGAAACGATTGCAAAGATCACTAAAACTAAAAGCTGGTTCTTTGAGAAGATAAACAAAATTGATAAACCATTAGCCAGAGTCATCAAAGAAAAAAGGGAGAAGATTCAAATCAATAGAATTAGAAATGAAAAAGGAGAAGTAACAACTGACACTGCAGAAATACAAAGGATCATGAGAAATACAAAGGATCACATGAGAGATTACTACAAGCAACTCTATGCCAATAAAATGGACAACCTGGAAGAAATGGACAAATTCTTAGAAATGCACAACCTGCCAAGACTGAATCAGGAAGAAATAGAAAATATGAACAGACCAATCACAAGCACTGTAATTGAAACTGTGATTGAAAATCTTCCAACAAACAAAAGCCCAGGACCAGATGGCTTCACAGGTGAATTCTATCAAACATTTAGAGAAGAGATAACACCTATCCTTCTCAAACTCTTCCAAAATATAGCAGAGGGAGGAACACTCCCAAATTCATTCTACGAAGCCACCATCACTTTGATACCAAAACCAGACAAGGATGTCACAAAGAAAGAAAACTACAGGCCAATATCACTGATGAACATAGATTCAAAAATCATCAACAAAATACTAGCAAACAGAATCCAACAGCACATTAAAAGGATCATACACCATGATCAAGTGGGTTTTACTCCAGGAATGCAAGGATTCTTCAATATACACAAATCAATCAATGTGATAAACCATATTAACACATTGAAGGAGAAAAACCATATGATCATCTCAATATATGCAGAGAAAGCTTTTGACAAAATTCAACACCCATTTATAATAAAAACCCTGCAGAAGTAGGCATAAAGGGAACTTTCCTCAATATGATAAAGGCCATATATGACAAACCCACAGCCAACATCGTCCTCAATGGTGAAAAACTGAAAGCATTTCCACTAAGATCAGGAACAAGACAAGGTTGCCAACTCTCACCACTCTTATTCAACATAGTTTGGGAAGTTTCAGCCACAGCAATCAGAGAAGAAAAGGAAATAAAGGAATCCAAATTGGAAAAGAAGAAGTAAAGCTGTCACTGTTTGCAGATGACATGATACTATACATAAAGAATCCTAAAGATGCTACCAAAAAACTACTAGAGTTAATCAATGAATTTGGTAAAGTTGCAGGATATAAAATTAATGCACAGAAATCTCTGGCATTTCTATACACTAATGATGAAAAATCTGAAAGTGAAATCAAGAAAACACTCCCATTTACCACTGCAACAAAAAGAATAAAATACCTAGGAATAAACCTACCCAAGGAGACAAAAGACCTGTATGCAGAAAATTATAAGACACTGATGAAAGAAATTAAAGATGATACAAATAGATGGAGAGGTATACCATGTTCTTGGATTGGAAGAATCAACATTGTGAAAATGACTCTACTACCCAATGCAATCTACAGATTCAATGCAATCCCTATCAAATTACCACTGGCATTTTTCACAGAACTAGAAAAAAATTTTTCACAATTTGTATGGAAACACAAAAGATCCCAAATAGCCAAAGCAAACTTGAGAACAAAAAAATGAAGCTGGAGGAATCAGGCTCCCTGACTTCAGACTATACTACGAAGCTACAGTAGTCAAGACAGTATGGTACTGGCACAAAAGCAGAAAGATAGATCAATGGAACAGGATAGAAAGCTCAGAGATAAACCCACGCACATATGGTCACCTTATTTTTGATAAAGGAGGAAGGAATGTACACTGGAGAAAGGACAGCCTCTTCAATAAGTGGTGCTGCGAAAACTGGACAAGTACATGTAAAAGTATGAGATTAGATCACTCCCTAACACCATACACAAAAATAAGCTCAAAATGGATTAAAGACCTTAATATATGACCAGAAACTATCAAACTCTTAGAGGAAGATATAGGCAGAACGCTCTATGACATAAATCACAGCAAGATCCTTTTTTACCCACCTCCTAGAGAAATGGAAATAAAAGCAAAAATAAACAAATGGGACCTAATGAAACTTCAAAGCTTTTGCACAGCAAAGGAAAACATAAACAAGACCAAAAGACAACCCTCAGAATGGGAGAAAATATTTGCAAATGAAGCAACTGACAAAGGATTAATCTCCAAAATTTACAAGCAGCTCATGCAGCTCAATAACAGAAAAACAAACAACCCAATCCAAAAATGGGCAGAAGACCTAAATAGACATTTCTCCAAAGAATATATACAGACTGCCAACAAACACATGAAAGAATGCAACATCATTAATCATTAGAGAAATGCAAATCAAAACTACAATGAGATATCATCTCACACCAGTCAGAATGGCCATCATCAAAAAATCTAGAAACAATAAATGCTGGAGAGGGTGTGGAGAAATGGGAACACTCTTGCTCTGCTGGTGGGAATGTGAATTGGTACAGCCACTATGGAGAATAGTATGGAGGTTCCTTAAAAAACTACAAATAGAACTAACATATGACCCAGCAATCCCACTACTGGGCATATACCCTGAGAAAACCATAATTCAAAAAGAGTCATGTACCAAAATGCTCATTGCAGCTCTATTTACAATAGCCCAGAGATGGAAACAACCTAAGTGCCCATCTTTGGATGAATGGATAAAGGAGATGTGGCACATATATACAATGGAATATTACTCAGCCATAAAGAGAAATGAAATTGAGCTATTTGTAATGAGGTGGATAGACCTAGAGTCTGTCATACAGAGTGAAGTAAGTCAGAAAGAGAAAGACAAATACCGTTCGCTAACACATATATATGGAACTTAAGAAAAAAAAAATGTCATGAAGAACCGAGGGGTAAGACAGGAATAAAGACACAGACCTACTAGAGAACGGACTTGAGGATATGGGGAGGGGGAAGGGTGAGCTGTGACAAAGCGAGAGAGAGGCATGGACATATATACACTACCAAACGTAAAATAGATAGCTAGTGGGAAGCAGCTGCATAGCACAGGGAGATCAGCTCGGTGCTTTGTGACCACCTGGATGGGTGGGATAGGGAGTGTGGGAGGGAGGGAGACGCAAGAGGGAAGAGATATGGGAACATATGTATACGTATAACTGATTCACTTTGTAATAAAGGAGAAACTACCACACCACTGTAAAGCAATTTTACCCCAATAAAGAGGTTAAAAAAAAAATAAGAGCGAGAGAGAAATTCGCGAGCAAAGGGCCTGGAACACCCAAAACAGCTCTGAAAATGAAGAACAGAGTTGGAGGACTTGCACTATCTGATTTCAAGACTTAGTGCATATATGGGAAAAGAATCTGAAAAAGAATATATATAAAAATGTATAACTGAATCACTTTGCTGTACACCTGAAACTAACACAACACTGTAAATCAACTATACTCCAATATGTTGATAAAATTAAAATTAAAAAATAGACTTACTGTAATGAAGACAATGGAGTACTGGTGTAAAGACACACATTTAGATTGATGAACAGAATAGAGAGAGTTCAGAAATAGACTTAAACATACATGGTCAGTTGATTTTTGATAATGGTACCAAGAATTTCAATGAGGAAAGAATAATCTTTCATTAAATGACAAGTGAACTTTTGGATATCCATATTAGTATGTACAAATATATGTATGTGTATGTATGTATATATTTGTGTGTGTCTAAAAAATGAAACAGATCTTAGACATATATTTAAGAGCTAAAACTATAAACTTTCTAGAAGAATCACAGGAGAAAATTTAGGGATCTTGAATTAGACAAAGATTTCTTAATAGGACACAAAAGCACAAACTATAAAAAGAAAAATCGGTTTCATCAAAAGTAAAAACTTTTGCTCTTTCAAAGGTACTGTTAAAAAAATGAAAAGGCAAGCCACACAATATCAGAAAATATTTGCAAAGATGTATCTTTGTGTGTAAAATACATGAAAGACGTGTATTTTACAACTCAATAAGAACACAAAAAATCTATTTCTTTTATGGGCAAAGGATTTAAAGACACTCTACAAAAGAAGATATATGGATGACAAATAAGGACATGAAAAGCCATTCAACATCATTAGTTATTAGAGAAACGCAAATGAAAACCACAATGAGATACTACTATATACCTAATAGAATAGCTAAAATTAACAAAACTGACAATACTAAGTATGGACCACAATATAGAGCAACTGGAACTTTTATCCATTATTGGCGGGATTGATTGCCACTTTGGAAAACATTTTGGCATTTGTTCATCAATGGGTAAATGGTTAAACTGTGAGATATCCATACAATTCACTACTACTCAGCAATTAAAAGGAATGAACTGTGGACACATGCAACAACATAGATGAATCTCAAAAGCATCATGCTAAGTGAAAGAACCCAGACATGAAAGAAGATATACTATATAATTATATTTATATGAAAGTCTAGGAAAGGCAAATCTATAATGATAGGAAGCAGTTCAGCAGTTGCCCAGAGCCAGGGTATGGAGTCAGCACTGACTGCAAAGGGGCAAAACAAAACTTTTAGGGATAATGGAAATATTCCACAGCAAATGCAGTTTGTCAAAACTCAGTGAAATTACCATAAAATCGCTAATTTTTAAAAAATTGAAGTATAGTTAATATACAATATTATGTTAGTTTCAGGTATACAACATAGTGATTAAATATTTTTATAGATTATACTCCATTTAAAGTTATTACAAAAGAATTGCTCTGTTTCCCTGTGCTGTACACCCTTGTTGCTTATTTATTTTATACACAGTAGTTTGTATCTCTTAATCCCTTACCCCTATCTTGCCCCCCCTTCCTCCCTCTCCCCACTGGTAACCACTATTTTGTTCTCTATGTCTGTGAGTCTGTTTCTGCTTTGTTGCATACATTTGTTTGTTTTATAAAATAGCTAATTTTTATTGAATGTGAATAATAACAATAAAGCTGATTAAAAGAAATCAGTAAAGACACAAACAGGTCATTAACAAAATATGAAATTCAAGTAACAGATTTTTAAAAATTTAACGATACTAGTAAACAAACAATACACTATGTACTATCATTTTTTAACTGTTTAATTGACTTTAAAATGTAAAGACTGATTACAGTTTCCAGTGAAGAGTACCTGAAGTGAGCATTCTTACACACTGCTGGTGGGAGAGTACAAAGGTACAACTTCCTGAGAACACAGAAATGTGTTTCAACAGCCTTAAAAATATTTAGAGCCTTTGATCAAGTAATTTGAATTCTAATAATTTATCCCGAGGAAACAACCAGAATGGTACAAAAAAATTATGAACAAACGTAACACTATTTATAGATGCTGACTGAATTATGTTCCTTTCATAGGATGGGATATTATTCAGTCATTTAAAATACATGTGCAGGGCTTCCCTGGTGGTGCAGTGGTTAAGGATGTGCCTGCCAATGCAGGGGACACGGGCTCAATTCCTGGTCCGGGAAGATCCCACATGCCGCAAAGCAACTAAGCCTATGTGCCACAACTACCGAGCCTGCGCTCTAGAGCCCGCGAGCCACAACTACTGAACCCATGTGCCACAAATACTGAAGCCCGCACGCCCAGAGTCCCCGCACTGCAACAAGAGAAGCCACTGCAATGAGAAGCTCGCACACTGCAACGAAGAGTAGTCCCAGCTCACTGCAACTAGAGAAAGCCTGCGCACAGCAACAAAGATCCAACTCAGCCAAAAACAAATAAATAAATTTATGTTAAAAAAATAAATAAATAAAATACATGAGCATGCCCTCCCCACCCTCCACCAACAAATCCACAGACATACGCACGCGCACACACACACACATTCACAATATTCTCCTCGGTGTAAGAAGCAACCAGTACCATCTAAGTAATTACTACTAAAAGCCCTTTACTGACAAAAAAAGGAAGCCTAGGATTTCAGATAAGTAAAGTAGATATATATCCACGACAATGTCACAAAAAGTGATGTTACTCTATACCTTTATATCACCGTCAATTTTTTCCCATTCTTCTGCTGTGAAACTGGCTGCTGTCGCTGCAGGTTTCTCTCTCCTCAAAGCTCTACTTCCAGGAGCCAAGCCTGAAAGGCGCTTTTCACAAAATTCAGTAAGTTCAGGATAATATCCTTCCTCACCAGACCTTTTAAAAAATTCAGAATTTTAGAGTTACCACTTCATTTAGAGATCATATAGACCAGTGGTTTGCAAGCTGGGTTCCATGGAGCCCAGGGGTTCCACAGAGATCTCACAGTCTGCCCCTAACGAGGATGAAGGCTGAGCTGCTGCCTTCCCCTCACCGTCCTCAATTAGAGCAACCTCCACTTTCACATGCTAATCTATGGAGTACTGCGATGAAGGGGGAAAAAGGAGCTGCAAAGAAGACATCAATTTCCATCACACACTTTAAAAGTTGAATAGGTAACATTTTCTCTCCTCTTTAGCACACATATGTTCATTTTGCATATAAGGTAATTTTAAACTTATAAATGGAGATTCATTATTAGAGACAGGCAAAGAGTGAGACTTTGGACTTACTTTCCAATGAGGAGTTACTGTTCTAGCTCATTTTCTTTTTCTCCCCAAAGGGATAGGAAGAAAATGGCAGAAGAACAGTTTAGAACAACACACCTCTAAATTCAACCACTCAAGGAACAGAATTCCTTCCTTAGTTATACAGAGACATGCGTTCTCTTTTGCTTTTTTTTTTTTAAGGAAAATCAATCTTTTCCCCATTTCTTGTGAATCTGTTTACTTCTAAATTTTTAGAAAAATAAAAATAAATCCTATTTTCAAAGTAAATTAAAAACATAATCCCAAGTCAATACAATTTAATTAGGCTATTCATAAAATGTCTTTCAAACTCTTTCATCCCATAAACTTCACATTTTCTTTTAGTCTTTAATCAAATAAAAATGAAAACGTTCTTATATGTTGAGAAAAGCGAGAGGGAAAACAATGATATGATGAGGCTATTACATCAACACTGGCTGGGGACAAGCAGGGATGCTTAGGAAGGACAGGAGGCTAAAGGTGATAAGAAAGAAAAAGGAAAAAAAGAAAGAATAAGGAAAGGACACAGCAGTAAGGAAGGGCATCAGAGGAAAGAAAAGAGAGAACCACTGCCGAGCAAAAGGAATACTACTGATGTCCCGGAAATGGGCAGTTTGTGCTCACAAGTGCTTCTGCAGTAATGAGGCGATCCTCCAAATGAAAAACCCTCAAAAAACCCCAAACAGGTGGCACAGGTTGGTAGGCCACAGGGCAGTGTTTCCTGTAGAGTTCCCTTGACCACCCGCATGATCAGCCAGTGTGCTCGTTAAAAACACGTTCCTGGGCTCCACTCATGATTTCCTGAAGCAGAATTTCTAGGAGTGGGGCCCTCAAATTTCCATTTTCTAACAACCATGTTTGGCAAATATTAAAGTTTGACAATCACAGCCACAGGGCTCTTACCCAGAAAAGGCCTTGATTTCCTGACTTCTGGCGTCCCCCCCATCCCATCCCCCATGCGACGGCTCCCAGTGAGTCACCCACCTTTGCTGGCAGATAGTGTGAAGTGGGAGAGTACCAAAGCACTTTATCAGCATACGCAGGTGCCTCCTAACGGCTGCTTTACCGGTTCCTAGAAAGTGCCAGGAAGCAAGAAAAATGCCCTCTTGGATACTAATTAGCCTAAGTCTTGTGCTGGAAGTAGATCTAGCCAGAACCCGCCAAACTAACCACAGGATTGAAACCACTATTTTGGAACCTAACATGGACAAAAACAACAATTTCAATATTGGAAAATCTGCTCCAAAATTTCTAATGTAGCTTTGAATTTTAGAAGTCAACAATATAATTAAAATTGGCAAACTGAAACATGATATGATTTTTAAACGCTTACCTGAGCACACAAAGAATTTTTTCCAAGTGTTTAACATCTGAACATTTTTCAATATACTTGAAATCCAAATGTTCAACAGGTATTTTAAATGTTTTTGTTGTTCCAAAGCCCCACAATGATGGATAATCTTTGGCAGTCATGGCTGAAATATAGTGTAGGAAAATAGTTATGAATCTAATATATACATTAATACTCAATTTGGATAGTAGGAACCATCTAGGTACTTCTGTAATATTTATTCTTCATTTCTATAAAAAAGGAGATGGAGTATTTCTTCTAAGGAGGAAGCTACTCATTGTAAATTCTCTCTCCCTGATAAGAACAGTTAACATTCATCGGGCTAAATTACTATATACCGACTTCCCTGGTGGCGTGGTGGTTAAGAATCTGCCTGCCAATGGAATCCTGAAGCCCCTGAGATTTTATGATTTGAATAAAATGTGGTGAAAAACATTTGAAATGATAAAGACACCTCTTACCTAATCAAGCGAATTTTATTCTGAACTGTTTCAACGTTTCTGAGAATCCTTTTGGAAAACTACCACTTGGGGGGGTGGGGGTGGGTAGGAGAGATTCTCAAGACCACAAAACGTTAACTCTCAAACTCCAAAAAACAAGTCATACAATACTTTGCTCTATTTAGAACTCTTCCACATCTGTTTGCAATTTCTTTGCCTCTGATTAGAAAAAACTTTGGTCCTAATTGGCGTTAATTTCTTCTCCACCGTCCTAATCTACATCCATTTCCCATATTTCCTAAATCAGTATATCAGTAATACCTCCAGCACAAACTGCAATGGGCTAGTAACACGAAAAATGGTTTTCTTCCACCTAGGCACGTTCTTTCCAGCATCCATAGGGCTGGGCGCCACCTGCAGCCAGAGACCGGAAGGAAACGGCATCCTCCAGCAGTAGCAACGGTTTCTATGTACAGCGCGGGTCAGGGACTGCCTGAGATCCGGGAGCTCTACAGCCAACCCGCAACGGTCAAGGGGCACTTAAGGACTCTACGAAACTTCTCCCCATTCCTCTGCTTTGTTCACAAGGACCGGTGGTCGCCGCCAGAGCCCGGGAACCTCCCCGCCGCACCACCACCTCCGCGTTGCCGCTCTGCCCCAACATCCGCCACCGTCAGCCCCGAGAAACAGAAGGCCCCCAGGCTGTTGCCCCGGCCGACAAGGACATCCCTCCAACTGCAGTCCGATAGTGCATTTGCTCCTCCGGGTCCGTCTTCCACCCCAGCTCCCAGAGGAAGGGACTGCGATGGAGAGACGTAGTTTACTCCTGGCCTGCAGATACTCACCTGGTTCAGACCCCAAGCCTTGCGGAAGCCGCAGCCACACACCACCAGTCGCGCGGCTCGTAACCAAGGAGGGGCGTGTCGCCCCGCCCCACTCACCCCACTCCGGCACCAGAGGGCTTGCGGCGGACCGCCGGGGGCGGGGATTAGGGCGTCTGCGTGATGACAGGCTAGTCTCCGGTTTGCCATCCGGCTGATTGGCCTTGCAGACCCGGCTTCACCCGAACAGAAGAACGTTAGCCGAGAAATAAGAGTTGCAATTCCACGTGCCCTGTAATTTTCTTTTCACGCACACTTTGGCTTTTTTCTGGTTACAATTATGTACATATACAATTATGCTGAATAAACAGGCAGGATAAAAACTAACTCAAAGGAAATGGACTATGCAGGCAAATGAAAATTACCACTATCATCTTCATAAAGACATTGCGTCCAATAATTAATAGATGGATTAGAAAGTAAAGTTGAAGAAATCTTTCACAGAGCAGATAAAGAAAAAAAAGGAAATCGAAAAAGATGAAAAAGTTAGGTCTAATATTAGATTTAAAAGATCTAGAGAGAATACTGAGGGTAGGAAGTTATCAATTCAAGAAAAATTTCCAGAATTGAAGAGCTTGAGTTTCCAGACTGAAAGCACCCACCAAGTGACCAAAACAGGGAAGGAAAACAGACCCATACCAAGGCACAAACTGCAAAATTTCAGGACACTGGCAAAGAAAATTCTAAGTTTCTAGAGCGAAAACAGGTCACATACAAAGCATTAGGAAGAATAGTTTTGGACTTCCCCACAATAATACAGAAAACTAGATGACATTCTGACACTGGGGAAGAACACAAGACAGGTCATTTCAGGCAGAGAGAAAGGCAGGAGCACAGGCAAAAAGGTCCGTTATCTGCTTAAGGAACTGCAAACATCTCCTTAAAACCAAGATTGAGAGGTGGGCTGAAGTGGTGACAGAGGCAGGAAAGGAGTCTATACTATTCCCAAATATACTATTCCCAATAGTTTTCGTTTTATCAAAATGGGAAGCTACTAAGAATTTTCAGCAAGACAGTGCTGTGCAATTTCTATTTTACAATGAGCAAGCTGGGAATTCCCTAGTGGTCCAGCGGTTAGGACTCTACAATGAGCAAGCTAAAGAGTATGGAAAACAGCAAGACCAGTAACTGAGACTAAT